>NC_080752.1:7781777-8406777 GCF_020826845.1 Diceros bicornis minor
CAGCTAAAGAAAATGAAGTCCAGGATGGTTAGATAATTTGCCCAAAATCATACAGTTTTTGAGCATTGAAACCCACACAGTCTAAACTCTAGAGGCTGTGTTCTTTTTTTTTTTTGGTGAGGAAGATTGTCCCTGAGCTAACAACACCTGTTGCCAATCTTCCTCTTTTTGCTTGAGGAAGATTGTCCCTGAGCTAACATCTGTGCCAATCTTCCTCTATTTTGTATGTGGGACACCACCACAGCATGGCTTGATGAGCGGTGTGAAGGTCCGTGCCTGGGATCCAAACCCGTGAACCCTAGGCTGCCGAAGCAGAGTGTACGAACTTAACCATTACACCACCAGGCCGGCCCCTAGAGCCTGTGTTGTTTTTTTTTGTGTGTGAGGAAGATCAGCCCTGAGCTTATATCCATGCTAATCCTCCTCTTTTTGCTGAGGAAGACTGGCTCTGAGCTAACATCTATTGCCAATCTTCCTCCTCTTTTTTTCCCCAAAGCCCCAGTAGATAGTTGTATGTCATAGCTGCACATGCTTCTAGTTGCTGTATGTGGGATGCGGCCTCAGCATGGCCGGAGAAGCGGTGCGTCGGTGCGTGCCCGGGATCCGAACCCCGGGCCGCCAGCAGCGGAGTGTGCGCACTTAACCGCTAAGCCACGAGCCTGTGTTCTTAATGGCCATGCTACAGCAGTAGCTGTCTATTAAAAAATCTTGAAAATATTTCTAAATATTTCTAAAATATTTCTAAAGTAAAAGGCAACATAGTATCAGTCTGCTAAACCCATATTGCTGAAATCATTATAAACTCGGGCTCTTATAATACCCACTCATGAATCTAACTACAGCTCAGACTCACATTTTTAGGATTTAAACTGCTAGGGCTTGAGTCCACTTTCTCTTAACTCTCACCAGCAATAAAAGCCGCATTTATAGGCAGGCCCCTTAACCACTCAATAACATCTACTGACTGCTCACGAAGGGTCATAACTGGGTCAGGTGCTGGGGATAAAACGAACAAAACAGTTATGATCCCTGCTCTCATGGAGCTTATAGTCCAATAGAGGAGAGTAAAGAAGAGAGCAAGGCTGCCATATGTAGGCAAACAAGGGGATATAATTTTATATTAGGGGGTCAAGGGGGCCCTCTCTCAGAAAGTAACTTAAAGGCTAAACTGGATTTAGAGTACATATGTTGGGAGAAAGGGGGTGGAGAGAATTTCAGGCAGAGAACATGCGTAAAGGCCTGCAGCAAGAAAAAACTAGTCTGAAAAATCCAAAATGAATTTGATCTTGCCCTCCTCAGTATCTACATCTCCTACAAATCTTCTGAGAAGAAAGTGGCAAGGGTGAGAAAGATGGCTCCTGAAACATCTAGCCATTAGCCATTCTCCTATAAGTCAGTAAGAACACCATTTAGGAAACCTGGACCTAGGGGATCCAGACTATTAATATCTGAGGAAGAGGGGACTGTTGGCTGTTTTGGCACATAATAGCAGCCAAGAGGCAGACCAAACATACAATCTGAGAATTTTAGCATTCTTTTAAAAAATGCTTATCATTGAAATGCATAGCATTCCATATGAGGAATTTAAAACTTGGTTATTTAGGTGAACCTTAGCCTTCAAATATAACAAAATATAGATATTGAGGAACACAAAAATTCATGTTAAGGGGTCAGCCCAGTGGCGTAGTGGTTAAGTTCACACGCTCTGCCTCGGCGGCCTGGGGTTTGCAGGTTTGGATCCCGGGCACAGACCTACACCACTCATCAAGCCATGCTGTGGTGGCGTCCCACATACAAAAAACAGAGGAAGTTTAGCACAGATGTTAGCTCAGGGCCACCCTTCCTCAAGCAAAAAGAGGAAGATTGGCAACAGGTGTTAGCTCAGGGCCAATTTTCCTCACCCAAAAAAAAAAAATTCATGTTAAGAATGAAAAATCTGGGGCCCACCCCACGGCCTAGTGGTTAACTTTGGTGTGCTCCACTTCGGCAGCCCGGGTTCGGTTCCCAGGTGCAGACCTACGCCACTCATCGGCAGCCATGCTGTGGTGGCGACCCACATGCAAAATAGAGGAAGACTGGTACAGATGTTAGCTCAGGGCCAATCTTCTTCAGCAAAAAGAGGAAGATTGGCAATGGATGTTAGCTCCTGGCTAAGCTTTCTCACAAAACAAAAAAAACAAACAAAAAAATAATAGTAAGATACTAATAAGCCATACATAGCCTGTAATAATTGTAACAGACTATGTCAATATATAATGACAGGACAATGGGTTACATAATGCTGGCTAAGTAAAAGCTAAAGAACACATCATTCCAGGGAAAACACACATCATTTCAGGAAAAACTAAAACCTATATAAAAAGTGTGATCTTACAAAGCTTTCTAGTCATAAGTCCACTTAGTAAAAGCAGCCCAGTCAGGAGGCAGTGGCAGCGGTTGGCTGCAGCACCGTGCGCATGCAAACACCACTGGGGAGGCGGTGGCAGCCGGCAGCAGCCCATGTGCACATGAGCACACATAAATACCTGAGCAGCAGTGGCAGCAGCGTGGCGGCGATCCCGTCCCACGACGGTCGATGGAGCAGCAGCAGAGGCAGCAGCCCGACCCACACAACTGTGAGTAGACAGGGTGGGAGCACCCAGTCCCCAGTAGAGGTACCCCAGACACCAACTCTATCAGCAGGGGGGCTACATACAAGTCCCCAGGTCCCTGGGCCCCCACCAGCGACAGCAACACCCATGAATCCAGCACCCCTGGCAGTGGTAAAACCAGTACCCCCAGACAACTGGGGAACAGCAACACAGGTGGTACACAGGACAACAGCATCCGAGCCTGCAGAGAGCCAGTGGAGGAACACAAGACCCAGGCAACCAGAGCCAAGTAACCAAAGCCATACCCAAATAAGAGAAAGTGATTACTATCACAAATGTGCTGGCAGAGGATCAATTCATCAAACACCATGAAGAACTACAGTAACACCGCAAACAGAAGGAAAATGAAAACTCTCTAGAAACCAAATCTGAAGTCACAGAAATTTACAATCTAACTGACAGAGAATTCAAAATAGCAATCATAAAGAAACTCAATGAGTTACAAGAAAACTCAGAAAGACAGTTCAGTGAGCTCAATAATAAAATTAATGACAGAGGGATACTTCACCAAAGAGACTGAAGCTCTACAAAAAAAAAAAACCAAACAAAAATTCTAGAGATGAAGAAGACAATCAATGAGATAAAAAATAACGTAGAAAGCACAAAAAATAAAGCAGAACTTATAGAAGAGAGAATTAGTGACCTATAAGACAAAAATATAGAAATGATTCAGGTGGAGGAGGAGAGAGAACTAAGATTTTTCAAAAAGTAGCCTAATCAGGGAATTGGCATCTCAGGTTTGAAATACTCTAGGGAGAAGCAATCAGGAACTATGCCTTACCAAAAATTGGCAACAGGTCAATAACCCAAATTCTGTAACCTTGGCTGGACTAGAGTATTATTCCTTTTCTTTTTGGTCTGATAAGATTACTGTAACTCTCTGAAGATTAAAAAAATTAAATAACCTACTACTGGAATCCCAGGAAAATATCAAGATAAATAAGTTGTAATCCTAAGAAGACAAAGCGTGGTCACAACTATTTTGTTTATTGGCTATTTAGGGTGACTGGAGTATTCAAAAGAATCAACCATACTAAATTTGTAATAATAATTTTAATTGCTTAAAGGTATCTGATTAAATCTGTAACCAAGGTTTAAATACTTTCAAAAAGTTGATTTTAAATTAGACTTTTTGTTTCTTAGATATATTGCATTCAATTATTTGAGCCTTAAACACAATGCAAACAGGTCAGAGTGCTCCTCTCTGCATACAAAAAGCCTCTTGGATATTACAGAATCTAATCAATAGTTATAAGCCCCTTCAAGTCAGGACTGTGTCTTATTTGACCTTACGTCATTAACCCCTAGCACAGTGCCTGCAGTGCAGTCGGTTCTCAATAAATGTTTCTTAAGTGAAAGCATGAATGATAATAAAAATTATCAAAAACCCAACAAATAAATCGAACTCCAGTCTTCTTACCTGTTGTTTTTTTCCCTTTTTGACCAGGAACTGGTTCTAAGCTATCTTGGCCTTTTCTCATTAACATGGCGAGTGATGCATCATGAGCTCTGAACAGGTCCACAACCTCATGTAAGGCAACATCTGTTATCAGATCACAGCTCAGGACCAGTACATCTGTCTGTCACATGGAGAAAGGGAAAGTCAATTATCACAAAAGACAATGGATCATACAAATCATCACAGGATAAACTTACAGTGGCTTAGAAGCATACACCAACAGGACACTTGTTTTCAAACCTTTTTTATAGCAGCAGAATAAGTAAAATAAACAGGGTTATTCTAATTGAACTGTGCTGGGGGAGAGCCTGAAATATCTACCTGCCTTTTTTTTCCCTATAATTTTATTTATTTATTTATTTTTCCCCCAAAGCCCCAGTAGACAGCTGTATGTCATAGCTGCACATCCTTCTAGTTGCTGTATGTGGGACGCGGCCTCAGCATGGCGGGAGAAGCGGTGCATCAGTGGGCGCCCGGGATCCGAACCCGGGCTGCCAGCAGCGGAGCGCGCGCCCTCAACCGCTAAGGCACGGGGCCGGCCCCTCTACCTGCCTTTTGTGCATGCCTGACTACTACCATCCTGGAGGAACCTCTGGAATCCTGGGCTCTAAGGAACAGAGCCTGAAAACCAACACATTGTCTATTCCCACAACTATGGAATTAATTATCTTAAATTTATATATCCCTTTACAGTTTAAAAAGCATTTTTGCATAGTTTGATGATTCAATATGGTTATGAAATACTATAAAGAAAGCAGTCACTTTGCTACAGTACTAGGATATAACAGGATGAAGATAATATAATGCCCCCCTCTTTGGGAAATCAGTCTTGCTAGTAAACAACTACAATACAACCTCAGGTATGTATAAAAGCACTCATTTAATCCTTGTAATAATACCATGGGGATGGGATTGTTACTATTATTATTATTAGTCCCCATTTTTAGGGATAAAAAATATGAGACCTACCTATCACAACGCCTGGCACATAGTATACAGTAACTGTTTGATGAATGAATGAATAAATCAATGAAGTAAAAACAGATTTTCTCATAGTGGTGGGTTTTCTAATGGCAATTTTAGTAATTCAGATTAATTACAATATGTAATTGATAAATTACATACAATATTGTATGTGATAATTGTATGTAATTAATTGATATTAATTACAATATGTAAATGATAACATTTATTGAATGCATACTATTGGTCAGGAATTGTGATAACACTTGGCATGCATTATCTCAATCTTCAGAACCCTATGCAGTAAGCGCTATTATTATTTACACTTTACAGACAAAAAAAAAACAGGTTTGTAGTCGTTATGTAACTATCTAAGATCTAACAACTAGTAATGACTTCACATAAAGAATTTGCACTACTGAACAGCCCTTAAAGAAATGCAGCTTTGCAAGTCTGAAGATCTATTTAACGGAGGTTCTAGTCTGCAGTACTGGGTACCAAACAGAACCGAATTTAGATCTTAGGCAGATACTCTAAATTTTGGTCTGTCTAGTACCCAATCTATGGCTACTAGATATCAGGTGGAGTACCGTATTTTAAGAGTAACCTTGATAAATTAAAAAATTATCAATAAGAAGATGATCAAGGTGGTGAAAGAGCCAGAAACGGTGACAGCTGACAGAACAGAAGTTAAGCACGGAAAAGAAAAGACTGTGTGTGGAGGACACCACGGGCAGGACAAGGAGTAGGGAGTGGGGTTAAAAAAGAAAGAGATAATAGCACTCTTCAAATACTTGACAGTATTTGAGGAAGAACTAAATTTTACCTGAATAGCCCAAGAGCAAAACTAAGAATGAATAGGTCAAACATGAACAGAAGTACTTTTGGTTTCCATATTAACTTATATCTGTCAATCAGAGCTAGTCAAAAGGAATAATTTTGTAAGGAAATGAGTTTCCCAACACTAGAAGTGCTCAAGCAGAAAACAGATTATCACTTGCAACGATTTATTTATCTAACATTTACTGAGCACTTACTCTATGCTCAGTCAGGCCCTATTTTGGAACTTGGAGGAAAGCTGGACTAGAAAGTATCAAATGTGAGTGGCTAAGAAAGGCGACCTAATCTATTTTAAACAAATTTCTATCTATACATTCTGCCATTATGTTTTACCATAAATGCAGAAAATAGAAGTCCAAAAACAATCAACTGGAAAATTCCTTACATTGCAATTTAAATCGACTACACCAATGTTTCTCAGTAGCACACCTACTGTTTCCCGAGTGCTTCAGGGAAAGCCTGGTTCCTACTGCCCTCCTGAATCAATCAAGGCAGCTCCTCTTTAATTAATTTTATTTTCTAGGATTCTGTTTCAGACTTCTTTTCAGACTTTAAAAACTCTGAAAAACATTGAACTAAATTATTCCAGGTTTGGGCTGGCCCCGTGGCTTAGCGGTTAAGTGCGTGGGCTCTGCTGCTGGCGGCCTGGGGTTCGGATCCCGGGCGTGCACCAACGCACCGCTTCTCCGGCCATGCTGAGGCCACATCCCACGTACAGCAACTAGAAGGATGTGCAGCTATGACATACAACTATCTACTGGGGCTTTGGGGGAAAAAATAAATAAATAAATAAATAAAATTATAAATAAATAAATAAATAAATAAATTATTCCAGGTTTAAGAATAAAGTGAGGGGCCAGCCCGGTGGTGTAGTGGTTAAGTTCATGTACTCTGCTTCAGTGGCCTGGGGTTCACAGGTTCGGATCCCGGGCGCGGACCTATGCACAGCTTATCAAGCCATGCTGTGGCAGGCGACTCACATATAAAAAAAAAAAGTAGAGGAAGATGGGAACGGATATTAGCCCAGGACCACTCTTCCTCAGCAAAAAGAGGAGGATTGGCAACACATGTTAGCTGAGGGCTGATCTTCCTCATACACTCACACACACACACACACAAGAATAAAATGAATATCTATGTGGAATTAAGTGGTTCCAACTTTTCTAAGTTTTAATTTAAAATCAAGATTCCTGCTTTGGGTGAGAAAACGGATGATTTCAACTCACATTCTAGGAAAGCAGAGTCATGGCTGCTCAGAAAGTAGGCTCAACCATCAGACTGCCTTGTCTTACTGCCTGAAATTTCTTATTCTGAATATAGAATTTGTACCAGAACCATCGTTTCTTTTTCTACATATAACTCATTATCTATAGCCTAAACAATTCCTTTTGAAGGCCTCTTAAGGTTCAGAAGTTCAAATTTGGATTGTTTTCCTACTCTTCTGCTTAAGGATCTCTTAATTCTTTCTGAATCTTAACTCTGAGCTAAAAAAAAAAAACCTCTATAAACATTTCTTTTTAGGAAAAAAAATTCCTAAGACTGCAACTCACCATCCAGGAACAACCAAACATTAACAAATCAGCCTATATACATGCAAGCTAAGGAAGAAATAGCCTGCAGAATCCTACTTCTTACAACAATGCTTAGAAAGGCAGAGAGCATGGGCCATTACTAAAGATATGTCACTATAGCAGTACAGAAGTTGTCCTATTTCATTATAATGAAAATGACAGTTTGCTGAGGGAAAAAAAAAATCTCCTTTCTATTTTTCTAAGTTTCTCTAATAAGATGACTGATTTTTGCAAGCTGACTATTCTACAATAAACTGAATTACTAAGTGTACTCCAAAGTGAAGAAAATGACCCCAGTGCAGATGCCTCTGAAGTGGTGACAATGGTGTCTTGGAAAATAAATGCTGTTATCATTCAATATCTGCAAAAAATAAATCTGTCAGTAGACTGAATACCAAACAAGTCCTGCATAATTATGAACAGTCTGCAGCCTCATTTTTCTTTTTGCTTTTAGATGAGTTTTTGCTAAGCTGAATGCAAAATCCCCCAAGAGCACAAGGAACAGACTCCTCCCCGCAATGTCTGGTTGCCATCTGTTCTCAGTGTGAAAAAAAAGGCATCAGTGGGAAAGGCCAGGGCCTGGGATCCAGATGGAGGTGCAATTCTGTCAGGCACTCTCCTGCCTGTGTTCCCAGAGAATGCGCCACATAAGACTCACTGAGCCCAAACACATTCCTGTCCTCTTTACAACTCCACCACTTCCAAAGGAAAGTCTTTGCTGTCTCATCAATGTACTTTGTTTCCAAAGCTGGAAATGCTGGAAGAAACAAAAGTCTAAAAGGAAAATTAAATCATCCTTACATCTTCATAACACTATTTTTCTTTATATTGTTTTGTTTTTTTTAAATTTTATTTATTTATTTATTTTTCCTCCAAAGCCGCAGCAGATAGTTGTATGTCACAGCTGCACATCCTTCTAGTTGCTGTATGTGGGACACGGCCTCAGCATGGCCGGAGAAGTGGTGCGTCAGTGTGCGCCCGGGATCCGAACCTGGGCCGCCAGCAGCAGAGCGCACACACTTAACCGCTAAGCCACGGGGCCGGCCCTCTTTATATTTTTATAAAAGGTGTAACAGAAAGAAAATAAATGACTATTGTTTTGATTTTTATTCTAAAAATGCAAAGCCCACTCTAGAAACGCAAATGTTCTTCTACTAACCGGAGCCCAGAGAGAGAAAGTGGAAAAACTGTTAAGAGCCAGAAGCATTTCTGATCACGTGTGACCACACACCATGAATAAACACAGACTGTTTGGACTGTGAAGCAACTGTATATCTGAAATGCAATTAACTTGAAAGTTCCTGGGGCACACCAACCCTGAGCCGCCTTGTGTTTTGGGGGACCAGTTCTTTTCTAACACCAACAACATGCCTCTTTTTCTGCAGAGATCAAGTGGCATCTCCACAGACCTCCCTACTCACTATTGTAACGGTCCTCAGTATGCCTTATCCCAAGCCTCCTCCTCTAGAGGGGCTGGGGCAATGTCAAGGTTAAAAAGCACAACTCTTTTTCTTTTTTTTGTGAGGAAGATTAGGCCTGAGCTAACATCTGATGCCAATCCTCCTCTTTTTTGCCGAGGAAGATGGGCTACCATCCATGCCCATCTTCCTTTACTTTATATGAGACGCCGCCACAGCATGGCTTGACAAACAGTGCGTCGGTCCACGCCTGGGATGTGAACCCGCCAACCCCGGGGGCCACCGAAGCAGAGCACGTGAACTTAACCGATATGCCAGTGGGCCGACCCCAAAAAAGCACAACTCTTAAGGACAGCAAATATGTGCATTTTTGACAAAGCGGAAACATACAAGGTCTTCAAGGGAAGGCAGAAGACTGCACTTTAGTGTTTGGTGAGAAATCAAGACACCAGGAATTCAAAACCCAAACTGCTGCCAGGCAAACAAATTAAGCTTAGAAAACCCAATTACCACGCCATGGCAAAGCCCAGAAATCTCTCATTACAAGAACATTTTTAATCGAGCCAAAACCACTGAGTAAAACTAGAAGAAAAAAACAAAAGTTAAATCAGAAAACCGGATGTATGTTTGTGTGGTGGTAATGGTGGGGTGGGAGGTGGGGAGAGCTACTGGGAACAGCCTCGTTTCTTTTCCTGGCAGCTGTTCCATGACACATTGTTATAAATAACACGATCTGGCAAACAATTCCCTATGGCATGGAGAAAGAAAAACATACTCCCCTGGAAAAAAACTGTCAGGGCAAGGTAACTACCATGCTTTTACCCACCCCCAGCACTTCTACAAACAATGGCTATGATCCAAATCACCACCCTGCACTACACCCCTGCCCATATGGAACTAATGAATTCAGTTACTTGGTGTGACTAGGAATGGTCACAATTTACATTTTCCGATGTAGTCCAATCCCAATCCAACCCCCAAGAGTAGTCTGGTGCTTTAATAAACGCCATTGGCTAACTGCAATGGAGACCTCACCATCCTCAATTTCAGTTGAACATGCGTGGAAAAGATTCCCAGTCTGCAGACTCCAAAGAGCACAGCAAACGGACAACTGCCATTGTTTTTACTGAGGTTGGAGCATTTATTTATATCACATATATTCTTTTGTAGGTATGAAATATTTCATTCTGTCCTATTTTTCTTCTCTCTTTGTATCAAAATTTCTCAAAAGTTAGTTGTCTCACTGTCTCCACTTTATCAATCCTCTCCCCTTCTCTCTAATCAGCCTTTTGTCCCTACCACTGCAGCAAGGGTTTAAGTCACGAATAAACCTATCGATAAATTCTTGTTCTCTCCTTACTCAACTTCTCAGTAGTCTTTGGCATAAATGATCACTCTCTCCTTTTTTTTTTTTTTGTGAGGAAGATAGGCCCTTAGCTAACATCTGCCAATCCTCCTCTTTTTGCTGAGGGAGACCGGCCCTGGGCTAACATCCATGCCCATCTTCCTCCATTTTATATGGGACGCCGCCACAGCATGGCTTGACAAGCGGTGCGTCGGTGCGCGCCCAGGATCCAAACCCTTGAACCCCGGGCCGCCGCAGCGGAGCACGCACACTTAACCACTTGCACCACCAGGCCGGCCCCTCAATCCCTCCTTCTTGATTCACTTTCCTCACTCAGCTTCCATGACACCTTAATTTCCTGATTTTTCTTTCTATTTCAGTGGCCATACCTTCCTAATCACCTTTGTTTGCTCCTCCACTGCATCTTAATCTCTAAATACTGGGCTCACTCTTAGGCCTTCTTCTCTTCCTTTGCTACACACACTCCCTAGATGATTTCACGTGGCTTTAAATACCATTTAATTTGTTGATGATCCCCAGATTTGTATCTCCAGACCTGATCTCTCCTTTGAGATTCAGAATTATAAATCCAACTGCCTACTTGATCTCTCAACTTGGAAATCTAATACCCAATGTTGCAAATTTAATGTCTGAAAATTATCTTGACTCCCAACTTGCTCTGCCTCCAGTCTCCAACACTGCAGTAAATGGTATCACCATTCCTCCAGTTGTTCAAGTAAAAAATCCAGAAGCTATTGTTTGATTGCTCTCTTTTCCTCATTCTATATATCCAATCCATAAGAAGTCTTGTCAGCTCTACCTTCAAAATACGTCTTGAATTCAATTACTTCTATCACTGTTGTTCTAGTCTTAGCATTAGCTTTCACCTGGACTATTGCAACTGTCTCTTAACTAATCTGCCTGATTCAGTCCTGTTCTACTATAGTTTTATTTTCCATTTAGCAGCTGAAGTGATCTTTTTGTGTGTGTGTGAGGAAGATCAGCCCTGAGCTAACATCCGATGCCAACCCTCCTCTTTTTTTTTTTCCTGAGGAAGATTGGCCCTGGGTTAACGTCCGTGCCCATCTTCCTCTACTTTATATGGGATGCCACCACAGCATGGCTCGACAAGCGGTGCATCAGTGCGTGCCCGGGATCCAAACCCGCGGACTCCAGGCTGCCGCAGTGGAGTGCACACACTTAACCGCTTGCGCCACCAGGCCAGCCCTGAAGTGATCTTTTTTAAAAGCATAAATCAGAAGATGTTACTCAGTACCCACCAAAGGTTTCCCAACATAGAACAAAATCTAAATTCCAAATTCTTACTCTGATCTATAAGATTCTTTATGATCTGGTCCTCAGGCCTTATATACTACCATTCTACTGTTTAATTACTGTGCTCCAGTCATCATGATCTTCTTGCTGCTTCTCAAACATGCTAAACTCATTCCAACCTCAGGGCCTTTGCAATTGCTATTCTCTCTGCAAGGAAAGATCTTCTTATGTCTCACTATCTTGCACCGTCAGGGTTTCTTCTCAAATGCTATCTCCTATCTAAAAGAGCTCTCCTTCTTCCACCACTCTTTATGCCCTTAAATTGCTTTATTTTTCTTCTTAGCACTTCTTATCACCTGAAAATATTTCTTTATTGTTTCCTTGTTTTATTATCTCTCTCTCTCCTTATAGAGTAGCTGTATGAGGGCAGGGATCTTGTTTATCTGGTTTACCACTATATTTCTAGCATCTAGACTAGTGCGTGGTGTATAGTAGGTGTTTAGTACATATTTGTGAATAAATTTAAAAAACATGAATATTTTATAGATGAATTAAATGCACGCTTGGAAAGGACTTATAACCTCATCCAAGGTCACACAGCTAGCAAGTGATGGAACAAGAATTAGAATCCAGGTCTACCTGTCTTTATGAAAGCCTGTGTTCTTTTCACTATGCTACCCTACCACTTCAATAAAACAAAATAAGATAAAATAAAATAAAATTATCCTCCCTCGGGGATAACCTGCTTGGGGTAGTGTGCCAGCCATGTCAGTAAACTTAGGGCTTGGTGGGAACTTACAGACACAAATAAAGTGAACACCAAGCAGCCAATGCCATGATCCTTCTGGTCTACAATTGCTGAAACTCATCCTTAGGCTCACAAAAACATCTGTGTCTATATTAAAGGAGTAAGGAGGTTGTTCCAAATGTTTACAAAGAGCTGGGCTCCATCTGTCATTCATTCATTTAACAAATACATATTGAGCATCCTCTCTGTGACAGGCCCCAATACAGTTCTTGTCCCCTAGTGTAGTGGAGGGAGATGATGATATAACAGATAATTTTAATCCTCTCTACAAGTACAGAAAAATGGCATCTAATCCAGTCTTAGAAAGCCAGGGAAGGCTTGTTGGAGCAGATGATGCCTAAATTAAAAGTTGAAAGAAGGAGTAGCTACAGGCTACTTCAAATGAACTCCCTGGTCATGATGCCAGAATGCTTACTGACTTCCCACAAATTGTATGGGTCTATTCCACTAATCAAGTTGTAGTGTTACCTCATGATTCAGAGAAGAATAGATGGCCCTACCAAGAGTTTCCAAAAATCTAAGCCACACAGGCTGTTTGTCTCTCAAAGATAAAGAGAGTTTGTGATGCCAGCCAGGGCTTTCTATCATAATTCCGAGCTATCACATTCCCCCCCCCACCCTACAGTCCTTCATTCCATGACTATAGAAGAAGGAAAGTGACTCAAAGGAATCAGGCTCACACAGAGCTTGCAAGTTTTCTGGCTACCAGATGCAGTATAGGGTTGCAGAAATCCCATCCCACAGACCAGAGTTCCAACAAAGAGCAGTCTGTGAGAGGGTAAGATGGAAACGCTTCAAGCTTGTGGATACATATACTATGTTAGTACAGTCAAGAAAAAAGCTCCACTGAGATTTCCTGGGAGCAAAAAAAAACGTCCAAAAATTCCCTCGTCCAACTTGTTAACTTGTTTCTGCCATAACTCCTGGGCTTTGTACTATGCCACCAGCATCATCAGGGATATACTGAGGCCCTCCTAGGCAACAACAGCCCACCAAAGCAGTCATAAGAAGGAAAATTGCCACTTAAAAAAGGCTTCAAGCAAGTTGGGGCCAAGTTCTCAGTTCTTCCCTAGACCAAATTGTGCTCATTCTTTTCAAGCAGATAGAAATCTACCAAAAACAAATCCTTGGGCAAAATAAAAGGTTCCAGGAAAGAATGACAGAGATTTGTAATTTGATAAAGACATCAAACACTCAACTGAAAATAACTTGCACTTAGCTTTTTGAACACCTAAAAATAGCACATATGCTCAATCTTTCTAGTAAATTGTCTCTAGGATGGGGATTTCATCAGCACAGTTTGTTCTTTGTTGTAGCATGTTAGCTGTTTCATAAGACATACAACAATAGTCCTTTTTCTACATCAAAGGACTTAAATAACTAAACCTCTAACTAGTGTGTTGGTATCATTATCCCTATTTTCTTGGTTGTGAAACTGAGGCAGAGGGTAAATGAGGCTTGCCTGAGGCCAGAGAAAGATTCCTGTCTGGATTAAAAAGAAAATTATCAGCTCTGCATTCTCTAAATTAACAGAAGCCATGATACCTGCAATATAAAATAAGTGCTTTAAGTATAGGCTATAAACTCTATTATAGATTTAGTCTACTGAGGCCTTTTAAATATACCTTACTAATCTGTTCTCAAACACTTATCTAAGGAATAATCTCATTGTTTCTAAAGCAAAAAAATGGCACTAATAGCCGATTATCTCAGACAATCAGAGGAACATCTAACGTGGGTCAGGCTCAATGCTGAAGGAGTCAGCCAGCTTTGCTTTGTGTGCTGATCACAGACTGCATCGTTACTTCTTGCCCAAGAAGAGCTCTTGTTGCTTCAGAAGAGCCAGGCTTCCTGCTCATATGGCTCTAGACAAGATAAAAAGTCTTCCTAGAACACTGGATCTCCCTCCACTTAAGAGAAAGATATCGATAAGCAACAGTGGCACACTTGCAAGACAAGGAAACTACACAGTTCCTTGAGTCTTGTTAGGAAATTTGCTAATTTTTAAATAGGGTTTACACAAAAATAATTACAAGTTCTCTATGTACTAAGAACCACTGAATTGTATACTTTAAAAGAGTTCTTGGGCCAGCCTTGGTACTAGTGGTTAAGTTCGGCGCGCTCCACTTTGGCAGCCTGGGTTCGGTTCCTGGGTGCAGACCTACACCACTTGTCTGTCAATGACCACACTGTGGGCAGTGTCTCACATACAAAAAGCGGAAGACTGGCAACAGATGTTAGCTTAGGGTGAATCCTCCTCAGCAAAAAAAAAAGAGTTCTATATATAAATAAAACTATCTAATGTACACAAAAATTCCAAATACATGAACCCTCCAGACTCAAAAAGAGAAGGAAAATGTAATTTTGAAAACATCAGACCTAGCCTGTTCTAAAGCCAAGGAGTATAGGAGATTTTAAGGACTAGTGATGCTTGCCTTTTGGAGGCGACGTGACAGAATGAAAAAAGCATGGGCATTTGAGATGCACAAATGCACCTCAAAACCCAGGGCTGGATTCTAGCTCTGGCTCAGTACCTAACCAGGTATGGGATTTGGGGAAGGTTCGTTAAGCTCTCTGGGTATCAGGTTTCTCAATTGCAAAATAGAATAATGCCATCTACCTTTCAAGGCAGCTGTGGGGATTAGAAATCCACGAGGCCAGACACACACAGTAAATATGAAAGATCTCCCTTGCAATCTTCAGAGCAAATGTTCCAGGTAACTCTAAGGAAAATAAAATTTACATCCTCATATTCAGCTAATAAATTAACTCCCTAATTTAGGGTAGTCTCTAAGAACAGAAACTAAGGTTCTGAAGCAAATTAATTTCTCAAATGTACTCATTTATAAAGCTTTAGCAAATTTAAGTATCCTAAGAAGTGTTCAACTGGTTATATATAGAGATCTTATGTGAATAATCAGCTGTTATTGCCAAGCGGACCTTTAATGCTTCTCAATTGCATTTTTCATCTGCCTTTCTGTTCTCCCCAAAATTGTTCAACTTCCAAAAAAAGATCAAATTAAACCTTAAATGTATATAATTCAGGCTGCCACCTAGAAAGAAAAAAGAGTAGCAATTAAGTCATTTAATTGGTATGTTTCCTTTTTTAGTATATCTCAAAGAAATATAGATCTGGCTAAAAGTTTTAAAGGTATATGCTTACATTAAGTGAGGCCTTCAAATCACACAATTTGGAGCTAAAAATACCCCCTCATATCTCAGCTTTGCAGTAATTCTTCAACTGTTAAAGTATAGGATTTACCAACATTTTCATGCTTTTTCTGGAGCTAGTCTATCTTCTTCACACTAGGAATATCTATCCCTCCTCATCGCCCCACCATCACAAATTCCTATTCTTCCTACAAGATTCAATTAGAAAGTGACATTCAGGGGCCGGCCCCGTGGCTTAGCGGTTAAGTGCACGTGCTCCACTGCTGGCCGCCCGGGGTTCGGATCCCGGGCGTGCACCGATGCACTGCTCCTCTGGCCATGCTGAGGTCGCGTCCCACATACAGCAACTAGAAGGATGTGCAACTATGACATACAACTATCTACTGGGGTTTTGGGGGAAAAAAATTAAAAAATAAATAAAAAATTATTAAAAGAAAAGAATCTTAGGGCCAGCCCCGTGGCTTAGCGGTTAAGTGCGAGCGCTCCGCTACTGGCAGCCCGGGTTCGGATCCCAGGCGCACACCGTCACACTGCTTCTCCAGCCATGTTGAGGCCATGTCCCACATACAGCAACTAGAAGGATGTGCAATTATGACATACAACTATTTACTGGGGCTTTGGGGGGAAAAAAAAAGACATTGATGTACTAATGGAAACAAAATAATAACATCAACTAAGATTTGTTGCATTTCACATGTATTATTTAATTTAATCCTCATAGCAATGGATAAGGGATAAAAAGTGTATTAGGTTAAAAAAAAAAAAGAATCTTATAAAAAAAAAAAAAAAGCAAGTGACATTCAGGAAGCGTTCCTTCTTCCATAAGCAGAGCCAAGCTGGGTTTCTTGATACTCCTCTAGAGGGCACGTAGCATTCTTCTAACTCTTCTTTACCACCTCCCTAACCCACTCCACTACTGCACTCTCAAATAAAAATTCAATTTCCACTGAGACAGGTGCCATCTGGCTATACCTAGCGGACATTATCCTATTAATCCCTTGAGTACTCAATGCATTTACTGAGACTATGGCACCTAATGCATAGTCTTTCTTTCCATCTGAACTTTAGGCAAGTTATTCAAGCTCTCTGAGCCCTACTTTTCTCATCTGTAAAACATGGATATAAAGACAGCATCTACCTCAGAGTGCAGTTGGAGGATTAAATAAAATAATGCACATTAAGTGTTTAGCACGGAGGCTTCTGGTGTTGGAAAACTGATGGACTAAGAACCCAAAAATTCTATTACAAACACCTAAAAATTGTGGATAATGTATTATTATTTATTCCAATCATTCCAAATGTATTTAAACTCATGAGAAATAATGAGAAAATACCAAGTGCCAGAACTGAAGAAGGAAATGAAAACTGAGCTGAAACCTCAGCTGCCCTAACTGGGGTTTTTAAGGGTTACACTGGGCCAAAAGATGTGGCTTAAAGCTGGTATAAAGCAGGATGTTTGAACTGAGACCCTGCAAAAATATGACCTCAGTGAAGCGTAAACTTTGGAGAGAAAAAAAAAAAAATACTCCACAGCACAGAGAGTCATCAGGGAAGTTTCTCTGTCTCTGCTTGGTCTTGGAACAAAAAATTCTGAGAGAATATTATTTCTAATCTAGAATTCTATACAAAGGTAAGATATCGTTCATGAGTAAGGATGGAATAAAACATTTTCAAACATGCAAGTTCTCAAAATATTTACCTTCCATGCTCTCTTGAAGAAGCCAATAATGGCTGGGTTCCTTTGAAATGAGAGACTAAATCAAGAAACAGGAAAACATAGGATCTAGGAATCAGGGAATCCCACACAGGAGAGAGAAAGGAATTCCCAGAATGATGGTGAAGAGAAGTCCCAGGATGACAGCTGTGCATAAGGCTGAGAGAGCAACCAGGAGAAATTTGAAGAGAGAATGGATAGCTCCCAGAAGGGTTGTCTCAAAGGAAAAAAAAAAAGTAACTGACAGGATACCTGATGTGTTTAAACATATTGATACATTTATGTTCCTTTCAGAAAGTCTGAGGATGAATTAGTGATAGAAAACTAAGCAACTTTAAAAGCGAGGCAATTATGGGCCAGCCTGGTGGCGCAAGCAGTTAAGCGCACCTGCTCCACTTCAGCGGCCCGAGGGTCGCAGGTCCAGATTCCGGGCACGCACCAACGCACCGCTTGTCAAAGCGATGCTATGGCGGCATCCCATATAAAGTGGAGGCATATGGGCACGGATGTTAGCTCTGGGCCAACCTTCCTCAGCAAAAAAAGAGGAGGACTGGCATTGGATGTTAGCTCAGTGCTGATCTTCCTCACAAAAACAACAAAAAAAGTGAGGCAACTAATAACTCTAAGAAAAACAAAACATTGTATAAAAAAAGGAAGTAGAAGTAGGAATTTGTAGGGGATGATAAAACTGTTCTATATCTTGATTGAGGTGGTATAGTTATACCACCACAATACATTTGTCAAAACTCAGTACACAATACATTTGTCAAAACTCAGTACACTAAAAAGGGTGAATTTTACTGTATGTAACTTACACCTCAATAAATTTGATTAAAAAAAACCTTATCAAACTGTACATTTAAAATAGGTGTATTTTATTGTATATAAATTATAACTCGATAAAGTTGATTTTTAAGAAAGGGAACATAATACTAGTACACTATATGGCTCAGCTATAAATAAGCCCTCATAAGTGATTTAATAAAGAATTAAGATGTTACTATATAGGGGAGATTAGGAAAGGGGGAGCTTGCATATGTACATGGGGGGGCATGTGGGGTGGTAAGTGAGCCAAATCCTTATCTTTCATAGTAGAAATTCAATAGATATTACCTAAAAATCAAAAAACAGTAGTATAAATACATTACTTAGAAATATTGAGGACATTATCAGAAGGAAAAAAAAAAGTTGAAAGCAGCGGCCTCTGAAGAGCACAAATCATGAATGAGGAAGAATAGTGCAGGAAACTCTGTCTTTCACTCTAAGTCTTGCAGAACTATTAGATAATCTTTAAGTTATATACATTATTTACATATACAATATATATACTAATAAAAAGAGAGAATACGAAAACACAATCTGGGAATAAATCTAACAAAAGATAAATAAGTTTTTATAAAGAAAATTATAAAACTTTATTGAGAAATTTTTTTTTTTTTTTTTTGGTGAGGAAGACCAGCCCTGAGCTAATATCCGATTTTGGCAATAATATTTCATATTATTGCCAAAAAAGTTGAAACTGAATCTAATCAACATTTAGATCCAAATTCCAGTTTATAAGAAAATACTGGGGAAGAGAAACAAGTTAATCCATGTTCACTGCAGCATTATTTACAATAGCCAAGATATGGAAACAACCTAAGTGTCCATCAACTGATGAATGGATAAAGAAAATGTGGTGTATTTTTTGTGTGTGTGTGAGGAAGATCAGCCCTAAGCTAACATCCGATGCCAACCCTCCTCTTTTTGCTGAGTAAGATTGGCCCTGGGCTAACATCCGTGCCCATCTTCCTCTACTTTATATGGGATGCCGCCACAGCTTGGCTTAACAAGCGGTGCGTCGGTGTGCACCCAGGATCCAAACCCACGAACCCCGGGCCGCCGAAGCGGAGCTCGTGCACTTAACTGCTGGGCCACCAGGCCGGCCCCCGTGCTGTATATTTATACAATGTAATATTATTCAGCCATAAAAAAGGAAATCTTGAGTGAAGTCAGCATCATGGTGGAGTGAGCCATTCCCTTAGTCTCTCCCTTTCTAAGTTACAACTAAACGGACATTCATCAACCAACAGACGATTCCCTACAAAGCACAATAGGACATCTGAGAGATGCATGCAGCCATACATGGGAAGGTGGGGGTACTGGATCCCCAGGAAGCAGTGGAAGGAGGTGAGTGGATCCCTTCCGCCTACCCAGCAGCAGTGATCTAGGTCACAGGTCCTCACACAGCAGCCAGCACACGACTGGAAGAAGAGGCAGGGGAGTAGGCGGGCATGCACCCAAAAAGTTTGCTTTCAGAGTGGCAATCTGGCCCACAAGAACCTCCACGCCAAGTGGCACAGCTCAGCCACCGCGTGGATGCCCCTACTAAGCGCAGCAGTCCAGGTGAACCACCAGTGAGCACAGAGTGGGCCCGCACATGTGCGAAAGAAAGCACCCCCCTCCCCGCCCGCCTAGCGCACCAGCACTGCTGGTCCCTGGCCAAGGCAGCAGATCCACACCAGAGTGCCTGTGTGTGTGTGACCCGCCAAGTGGCTGTGGCCAGCAGGCAAACACAGATGAGCGCTATCGGTACAACTTCCAGCAGATGTGGCGGGTTTAGAAAACACAGCTCCTGCCTACTCCCCCACCCCCCCAGTGGCAGCAGATGGAATCCGTGACCTGATACTACCACTCTGTGCTGGCAAAGGATCACTTCATCAGACATCATGAAGAACTACATTAACACTCCAGAGCAGAAGGAAAATGACAAGTCTCCAGAAATCAATCCTCAAGTCACAGAAATTTACAATCTAAATGACAGAGAATTCAAAATAGTTGCCATAAAGAAATTCAACGAGTTATAAGAAAACTCAGAAAGACAGTTCAATGAACTCAGGAATAAAATTAATGAGGAGAAAGAATTCTTCACAAAAGAGATTGAAACTCTAAAAAAAAAAAAACAGAAATTCTGGAGATGAAGAACACAATGAATGAGATAAAAAAATAATCTAGAAACCTTAAAAAACAGATGTGATGTTATGGGGGACAGAATTAGTAATTTAGAGGACAGAATTAGTAATTTAGAAGACAGAAATACAGAAATGCTTCAGGTGGAGGAGGAGGGAGAACGAACACTTAAAAAAAATGAAGAAATTCATCGAGAAATATCCAACTCAATTAGAAAATGCAACATAAGGAATATAGGTATTCCACAGGGAGAAGGGAGGGAGAAAGGGGCAGAGAGCTTGTTTAAAGAAATAATAGCGGAGAACTTCCCTAAACCTGGGGAAGGCACTAGACTTACAAATATATGAAGCCAACAGAACTCCTATTACATCAATGATAAAAGACCTTCTCCAAGGCATATAATAGTAAAACTGGCAGAAGTCAATGACAAAGAAAAAATATTAAGGGCAGCAAGGCAGAACAGAATAATCTACAAAGGATCCCCCATCAGGCTTTCAGTGGATTTCTCAGCAGAAACCTTACAGGCTAGGACGGGTTGGAATGATATATTCAAAATATTGAAACACAAAATCATCCAGCCAAGAACACTCTATCCAGCGAAACTATCCCTCAGATATGATGGAGAAATAAAAACTTTCCCAGATAAACAAAAGCTGAGGGAGTTCATTGCTACTAGAGCTCCCTTACAAGAAATGATCTAGGATGTCCTCATACCTGAAACAAAAGGGCAAAGGTTTACAAAGCCTTGAGAAAGAAGATAAATAGACAGACAAAATCAGAAAATCACAGCTCTCTATCAGAACAGGTTAGCAAACACTTAATTATAACATAAAAGATAAAGGGAAGGAAAGCATCAAAAATAACCATAAACACTTCATTTTAGTCACAAACACAACACAGAACAGAATAATTTGTGACAACAATAACTTAGGGAAGAGGGAAGGAATGGAACCTACTTAGGCTAATGGAGATAAGAGGCTATCAGAAAATGGACTATCTCATCTACGAGATCTTTTATACAAACCTCACAGTAACCATTAAACAAAAAAAATCAGAGCAGAGACACAAATCATAAATACTGAGAAAACTATCACAGAAAACCACCAAACTGAAATGGCAGTCAGAAACACAAGGGAAGAGAAACAAGGGAAATACAGAACAACCAGAAAACAAGAGATAAAATGGCACTGGTAAACCCTCATATATCAATAATCACTCTAAATGTAAATGGATTGAATTCTCCAATCAAAAGACACAGAGTGGCTGGATGGATTAAAAAACAAGACCCAACAATATGCTGCTTCCAGCAAATGCCTCAGCTCTAAAGACAAACACAGGCCCAGAGTGAAGGGATAGAAGACAATACTCCAAGCAAATGGCAAGCAAAAGAAAGCAGGTGTTGCCATACTTATATCAGACAAAGCAGACTTCAAGATAAAAAAGGCAGTGAGAGACAAAGAGGGGCACTATATAATGATAAAAGGGACATTCCACCAGGAGGACATAACACTTATGAATATATATGCACCTAACACAGGAGCACCAAAGAATATAAAGAAACTATTAACAGATGTAAAGGGAGAAATTAAAAGCAACACAAAAATAGTAGGGGACCTCAACACTCTACTTACATCAATGGATAGATCATCCAGACAGAGTGTCAACTAGGAAATAGTGGACTTGAATGAAAAACTAGACCAGATGAGTCATTCCATCCAAAAACAGCAGAATACACATTCTCCTCAACCGTACATGGAACATTCTCAAAGACAGACCATATGTTGGGAAACAGGCAAGCCTCATAAATTTAAGAAGACAGAAATCATATCAAGCATCTTTTCCAACCACAATGCTATAAAACTAGAAATCAACTACAAGGAAAAAAACTGGAAAGTCACGGATATGTGGAGACTAAACAACATGCGACTGAACAACCACTGGATCAATGAAGAAATCAAAGGAGAAATCAAAAAAATACCTGGAGGCAAATGAAAATGAAAATACATCATACAAACTCTTATGGGATGCAGCAAAAGTGGTTCTAAGAGGGAAATTCATAGCAATATAGGCGTACCTCAACAAACAAGAAAAATCTCAAATAAGTAATCTTAAACCACACCTAACAGAATTAGAAAAAGAAGAATAAACAAAGCCCAAAGTCAGCAGAAAGAGGGAAATAATAAAAATTAAAGCAGAAATAAATGAAAGAGACTAAAAAAAAAATCAATGAAACTAAGAGCTGGTTCTTTGAGAAGATAAACAAAATTGACAACCCTTAGCCAGATTCACTAAGGAAAAAAGAGAAAAGGCTCTCATAAATAAAATTAGAAATGAAAGAGAAATTACAATGCCTGAGAGAATACTACGAAAAACAATATGCCAACAAATTAGATAACCTAGAAGAAATGGATATATTCTTAGACTCATACAACCTCCCAAAACTGAACCAAGAAGAAATAGAGAATCTGAATAGACCAATCACAAGTAAAGAGATTGAAACAGTAATCAAAAACCTCCCAAAAAACTAAAGTCCAGGAGCAGATGGCTTCTCTGGTGAATTCTACCAAACATTCAAAGAAGATTTAATATCTGTCCTTCTCAAACTATTCCAAAAAACTGAAGAAGACAGAACTCTTCCTAACTCATTCTCTGAGGCCAACATCACCCTGATACCAAAACCAGACAAGGACAACACAAAGAAGGAAAATTACAGGCCAATATCGCTAACAAACATAGATGCAAAAATCCTCAACAAAATATTGGCAAACCAAACACAGCAATACATTAAAAAGATCATATACCATGATCAAGTGGGATTTATACCAGGGATGTAGAGATGGTTCAACATCCACGAAAGAATCAATGTGATACACCATATTAACAAAATGAGGAATAAAAACCACATGATCATCTCAATAGACGCAGAGAAAGCATTTGACAAGATCCAACATCCACTTATGATAAAAACTCTGAATAAAATGAGTGTGGAAGGTAAGTACCTCAACATAATAAAGGCCATATATGACAAACCCACAGCCATCATCATACTCAACAGGAAAAAACTAAAAGCCATGCCTCTGAGAGCAGCAACAAGACAAGGGTGCCCACTCTCACCACTCTTATTCAACATAGTACTGAAGGTTTTGGCCAGAGCAACTAGGCAAGAAAAAGAAATAAAAGGTACGCAAACTGGCAATGAAGAAGTGAAACTCTCTCGCTATTTGCAGAAAACATGATTTTATATATAGAAAACCCTAAAGAATCCACCAGAAAACTATTAGAAATAATCAACAACTACAGCAAAGTTGCAGGATACAAAATCAACTTCAAAAATCAGTTGCATTTCTATACTCTAATAATGAACTAACAGAAAGAGAAGTCAAGAATACAATCCCTTTTACAATCGCAACTAAAAGAATAAAATATCTAGGAATAAATTTAACCAAGGAGGTGAAAGACTTATACACTAAAAACTGTAAGACATTATTGAAACAAATCGATGATGACATAAAGAAATGGAAAGATATTCCATGCACATGGACTGGAAGAATAAACATAGTTAAAATGTCCATACTACCTAAAGCAATCTACAGATTCAAGGCAATCCCAATCAGAATCCCAATGACTTTCTTCACGGAAACAGAACAAAGAATCCTAAAATTCATATGGGCAACAAAAGGCCCAGAATAGCTAAAGAAATCCTGAGAAAAAAGAACAAAGCTGGAAGCATCACAATCCCTGACTTCAAAATATACTACAAAACCACAGTAATCAAAACAGCATGGTACCAGTACAAAAACAGACACACAGATCAATGGAACAGAACTGAAAGCCCAGACATAAAACCACACATCTATGGACAGCTAATCTTTGACAAAGGAGCTAAGAGCATACAGTGGAGAAAAGAAAGTCTCTTCAATAATTGGTGTTGGGAAAACTGGACGGCCATATGCAAAAGAATGAAAGTAGACTATTATCTTTTGCCATACACAAAAATTAACTCAAAATGGATTAAAGACTTGAATGTAAGACCTGAAACCATAAACTCCTAGAAGAAAATACAGGCAGTATACTCTTTGACATCGGTCTTAGAAGGATCTTTTCAAATACCATGTCTACTCGGGCAAGGGAAACAAAAGAAAAAATAAACAAATAGGACTTCATCAGACTAAAGAGCTTCTGCAAGGCAAAGGAAACCAGGAACAAAATGAAAAGACAACCCACCAACTGGGAGAAAATATTTGCAAATCATATATCCAACAAGGGGCTCATCTCCAAAATATACAAAGAACTCACACAACTCAACAACAAAAAAACAAACAACTCAATCAAAAAATGGGCAGAGGATACGAATAGATTTTTCCAAAGAAGATAAACAGATGGTCAATAGGCACATGAAAAGACGTTCAACATCACTAATCATCAGGGAAATGCAAATCAAAACTACATTGAGATATCACCTTACACCCATTAGAATGGCCATAATCACCAAGACAAAAAATAACAAATGTTGTAGAGGATGTGGAGAAAAGGGAACCCTCATACACTGCTGGTGGGAAAGCAAATTGGTACAGCCACTATGGAAAACAGTATGGAGATTTCTCAAAAAATTAAAAACAGAAATACCATACGATCCAGCTATCCCACTACTGAGTATTTATCCAAAGAACTTGAAATCAACAATTCAAAGAGACTTAGGCACCCCTATGTTCACTGCAGCATTATTCACTACAGCCAAGACGTGGAAGCAACCCAAGTGCCCATCGACTGAAGACTGGATAAAGAATATGTGGTATACATACACAATGGAATACTACTAAGCCATAAAAAAAGACAAAATCATTCCATTTGCAACAACATGGATGGACCTTGAGGGTACCATGTTAAGTGAAATAAGCCAGAGAGAGAAAGACAAACACTGCATGATCTCACCCATATGTGGAAGATAAACAAACACATGGATAAAGAGAACAGATTAGTGGTTACCAGAGGGGAAGGGGGTTGGGGGGTGGGCAAAACGGGTAAAGGGGCACATACATAGGGTGATGGATAAAAATTAGTCTATTGGTGGTAAGCACGATGTAGTCTATACAGAAAATGATAAATAATAATGTACACCTGAAATCACACAATGTTATAAACCATTAAGACCTCAATAAAATAACTGAAAATAAATAAATAAATAAAAACAGAAAGGACAGATAGTGCTAGTGATGATGTAGCAAAGTTGGAACCCTGTACACTGCTAGTGGGAATGTAAAATGGTGCAGCCACTTTGGAAAACAATCTGGCAGTTCCTCAAAAAGCTAAACACAGAGTTACCATACGACCCAGCCATTCCTCTCCTAGGTATATACCCAAGAGAACCAAAAACATATATCTATACAAAAACTTGTACACGAATGTTCATAGCAGCACTATTCATAATAGCCATCAAGTAGAAACAATCCAAATGTCCATCAACTGGTGAATGAATAAATAAAATGTGATATATCCCTACAATACAATATTATTTGGCCATTAAAAGGAATGGAGTACTGCTACAAGCTACAACACTGATGAACCTTGAAAACATGCTAAATGAAAGAAGCCAGTCATGAAAGGGCATATATTGTATGATTTCATTTATATGAAATGTCCAGAATAGGCAAACCTATAAAGATAGAAAGTAGATTAACGGTTGCCTAGGGATACAGGGGTTGGGGGAAAGGGGAGTGACTGTTAGATGGCATGGGGTTTCTTTTAGGGGTAATGAAAATATTCTAAAATTGAGTGTGGTGACAGTTGCATAGCTCTGTGAACATACTAAAAACCACTGAACTATACACTTTAAATGGGTGAATTGTACGGTATAGGAATTATAGCTCAATAAAGCTGTTATATAAATAAATAAATAAGGAAATCTTGCCATTTGCAACAACATGGATGGACCTTGAGGGCATTATACTAAGCGAAAGAAGTCAGACAGAGAAAGATAAATACCATATGATCTCTTACATGTGGAATCTTAAAAAAAAACAACAAGCTCAAAGATACAGAGAACAAATTGGTGGTTGCCAGAGGTAGGGGGTGGGGAGTGGACAAAATGGATGAAGGGAGTCAAAAGGTACAAAATTCCAGTTAGAAAATAAATAAGTCATGGGAATATAATATACAGCACAGTGAATATAGTTAAAAATAGTGTATTGCATATTTGAAAGTTGCTGAGAGTAGATCTTAAAAGTTCTCATCACAAGAAAAAAAAATTCTGTAACTATGCATAGTGATGGATGTTAACTACACTTACTGTGGTGATCATTTCGCAATATATACAAATATTGAATTATTATGTTGTACACCTGAAACTAACATAATATTGTAGTCCATTATGCTTCAATAAAAAAATATCAATCATCAAAAAAAAAGAAACAAGTTAAATGACATCAAAAGAAAGCAATCAGACACAGAATGTGGGAGATTCTACAGGACAAATAACCTGTTTTCTTTGATAAGTCAATGGCATAAGGAAAAAAAGTGGGTGGAGGGGAGACTGTTCTAGAGTAAAAGAGACTCAAAAGACATAACCAAATATAACATGGGGACCTTTAAAAAAATACCATTTGCAATAACAACAAAACTAGAAAACATCTACTAATAAATTCAACACAAGATGTGTAAGACATTTTTATAGGAAATTATCAAACTTTATTTAAAAATACAAAGATAGCTCTTAATAAAGAGATATATAACAGTCCCCACTTATCGGCAGGGAATACGTTCTAAGACCCCCAGCGGATGCCTGAAACTGCAAATAGTACCAAACCCTACATATACTGTTTTTCCTATACATACATATTTGAGGTACAAGAGCAAAACTAGCATGAATTTCTTTTTCCTTCTTCACAATTTCACGGATAGAAGATTTGTTCTTACCGTAGATGTCAGTAACCCTAGCATACAATTTTTTTTACTTTTCTGATTAAGTCGAGAACTTTCACCTTTTCACTTAAAGGAAGCTTTAAGTGAAGCTGTAACTTTACAGCTTTGGCATATCTGAATTGCCAAAATCACTGCTCTTGTGCTTTGGGACCATTATTAAGTAAAATAAGGGTTACTTGAACACAAGCACTGCAGTACTGCGACATTCAATCTGATAATGGAGACAGATACTAAGTGACTAACGGGTGGGTAGTGTATACAGTGTGGATCTGCCGGACAACAAGATGATTCACATCCCAGGTGGGATGGAGCAGGACAGCTCAAGATTTCATCACACTACTCAGAACAGCGTGCACAATTTAAAACTTATGAATTGTTTACTTCTGGAATTTTCCATTTAATATTTTTGGACTGCAGTTGACCCCTGGTAACTGAAACCACAGAAAGCAAAACCACACATAAGGGGGGACTACTGTATTATGTTCAAGGAATAGAAAGACTCAGTATTATAAAACGTCAACTCTCCCAAATTAATCTGAAGATCACTGTAATTCCAATCAAACACCAAGACAGATTTTTCAAGGCTGATACTAAAATTCATATGTCAGAAGCGAAGAATAGCCAAGATAACTTTAAAGAAAAATAATAATAAGGTGAGGTAAAGGGGAGTCAACTTACTAGATAGAATTTCTATAAAGCTATGATAATTAAAATAATAGGGTATTGGTGAAGGAACAGACAACTAGACCAGTGGAACAGAACAGAAAGCTTAGAAATAGTCCCGTGTATATGTGGAGTTTGGTATAAATCAGGGAGGGAAAATTCAATAAATAGTGCTGGGATAACTGACTATTCATTTGGAAAAAAGATAAAATTAGATATCTATTTCATATCACAAATATAAATACTGGTTTAAAAGTCCAAATATGAAAAGCAAATTATAAAGCTTTTACCTGGCAGGAGCCTATCATTACGCCATTTTTAACTAAGATACAAAAAGCAGCAACCATAAAGGAAAAGACTGATCTATTTAACTGCAAAAAAACCCAAGACTTTTGTATGACAAAAGATACTGTAAGCAAAGAGAAAAGAGAGGTGACAGACTGGAGGAAAAAATGCAACCCATGTAACTGGCAAAGGATTAGAATAAAGAATATATAGAGTATATACAGATTAGTAAGAAAAAGACAAACAACCCAAGCAGAAAACGGGCAAAGGACATAAACAGAAAATTCACTGAAAAGGAAAATGGCCAATATACCTAGCAAAAAATCCTCATATAATCAAGAAAATGCAAAATTAAATGAACAATGAGGTACCATTTCACACCAAACACATTATCGAAAATTTAAAAGTCTGAGAACACCAATTGTTAGTGAGGACAGGGAGAAACCAGAACTCTAATTCATACTTCTGGTGGGAATGTAGACTAGTATGACTACTTTGAAGAACAATTTGCCAATATCTACTAAAGTTGGAGATGCACAGACCTTACAATCCACACATCACTTCTACGGTCTACCTTCACAACAAGAGCACAAAGAAACTGGTGCACTGCAGCACTATATATAGTGAAAGAAATGAAAGCAATATAGCTGTTCCACAGAAAAGGAATGGATAAACTCTCAGGACCTAGATCCAATCTGAAGAGATTCTGCTAAGCTCATATCAGGAAGAAGAGGAAGCAGGCATTTGTCCATCAAGCCCTTAGCCGTATCTCATTCTTCCTCAGTTTTCCCCACTCTCCAGTGGGTACAAATGCTGACCTTGCGCATACTCCTGATTAATGCAAACATGTCTTCTCCTCAACACCTAGACACCTGAGCAACAGTGAAAGGGGAAAAAAAAGAAGAAAGAAAAAAAACCCACTACTGTACTAACTGCAGTAATTAGAAATTTATACTCTTCAACCTCAGCTACGCCCCTGATGTTGCCTAGATCTCCTTCTCAGTGTCCCTAGTCAGCTCTCTCCCATTTTCCAGTAGCAATTCTAAAGCTTCATTACTTACAGGTCACAATCCCATCACCTTCCTCTCTCCACATTAGAAAACTCAGCCTCCTACTTCATTGAGAATATAGAGGCCAAAGGAGTGAATTATTTTAATTCCTGTTTCTCCTTCCTGATCTGCATTTGAGTCTTTCCTTCTCTTCTGTCCTCTCATTTCAGTGGAAGATGTAGCCTTCCTCCTACCCAAAACTGTTCCTTCATTCCTACTTGTCTCCTTGAGAACCTCATCCATCATTTATCTCCTTTCTTCTGTACTTCTCCACTGGCCTTTTTGCTCTCTTATACAAATGTTCAAGTTGCTTCCATCTTAAAAATACCCTCAGGGACCGGCCTGGTGGCATTTCGCTTTGGCAGCCCGAGGTTTGCCGGCTCAGATCCTGGGCGAGGACCTACTCACAGCTCATCAAGCCATGCTGATGGTGTCCCACATAGAAGAACTAGAAGGACCTACAACTAGGATATACAACTATGTACTGGGGCTTTGGGGAGAAAAAAGAAAAAAAAAAAAAAAAAGAGGAAGACTGGCAACAGATGTTAGCTCAGTGCCTATCTTCCTCAAAAAAAAAAAAAAAACTCTCCAAGTATAAGAAACTAATAACAACAAAACAAAACAGAAGCAGACTCATAGATACAGAGAAAAAACTGGTGGTTGCCAGAGGGGAGGAAGGGTGAAATAGGTGAAGGGGATTAAGAGGTACAAACTTCCAGTCAGAAAACAAATGAGTCATGAGATGTAATGCACAGCACAGGGAATATAGTTAACAATACTGTAATAACTGTGTATGATGACAGATGGTTACTAGTCTTACCAGGGTGATCATTTTTTAACGTAAACAAATGTCAAATCACTATTTATACATCTGACACTAACAGAATATCGTATGTCAACTATACTTCAATAAAAAAATAATAAAATAAATAAAATGTTTAACACAGTACCCGAAAATAAAGTGCTGCATATAGCTGCAAAAGAAAAAAAAGGAACTGATAACAGTGGTTGCTAATACGGAGACCTGGGTAGTTGGTAGAGAAGGGAAGGAAACATTTCACTGTAAACCTTTTTATATTTTTTTATGTTTGAACCACAGGTATGTATTAGTTATTATTTATCTATTATTTTAAAATATCCATGGTCATGAGTGTCTCTCAACTCTTTCAGAGGGTCCTCTTCTACTTGTCTATTAAATATTGGTATTTCCTCAGGCCCTCTGTACCCTGTCTTTTTTTTTTAATTTGCTCTACTCATTCTTGTGGGAAAGATGGTTCACATTCATAGCTTCAGCTATCACTTATAAGCTGATGGCTCTTAGACCTATATCATCAGCTCACATCTTCTTCCTGAATTCTACATAAGTTTATCAACTACCTGCTAGATATTGCACTTGAATCTAATTCTTAACAAGTCTAAAACTCAACTAATCTTTGTTTATCCATCAACTTATTCATTCCTTCAGTCAGTCAGTCATCATTCATTCATCCATTCAGAAATATATATAATTTAACCCATAATAAGTGCCAAACTCTGTGGTGGCATTATAGATTCCACAATGAATAAGATAAAATCCCAACTGTCTAGGTCCTTACAGCCTTTAATATTTAAAGTGACTGATCTAATCCTTTACTGTCCTTTAGGTTCTCTCATCTGAAATAAAAAAATTGTTCCTTTGGAGTCTAATTTTATCCCATTCTATCAAGAGATAGGAAGAGAGGGAAACAGATAAGTAATAGGAATTACAATACCGTATTATATAAAAATGCTATCTTATAAGGATAGGCACAGGGGTACTCAGGAAACAATTAGGAGGGACAATTAATCTAGGCTTGGAGGTTAAGAAAGGCTTCTAGAGGCAATGAAGTTTTAGCCAAATCCTGAAAAATTATGAATAAGACATCTCTTGTGACCCATCTCACATTCTGTGGGCTCATCTTTTTATTCCAGCCATTGCTCTGGCAATTAGCTGTGTAACCTGACAGCACTGCACTCTGTGCACCAATCATCTCTCATTTTCTGCTGAGACTTCCAGCCACCGCCACATGGCATACTTGTGGGAACCTACTCAGCCATTCTGGCACACACACAAACTTTGAAGTGTGAGGAAATTTATACCCATGGGGCAACCTTTGACCAATGTGGAAACGAAGCCAGTGAATAAATACTCCTCGCTTCCGAGTCTTGGGCAATTAGCCTGAGGTATATTCCACACGGCCCCTTAGGAGGTCTCCAATGGAACGGAGCTTCGGTTGTCCACAGTGGTAACCAAGTCTAACACACACTTAGATTGGCTTTCCCTCTTTCCCTATGTCACTCTCTCCAAATCCCACTTCTGTTCCTTGGGATTACTTCTCAAAATAAGTTACCCGTACACATACCCTTATCTAAGGCTCTGCTTTTTGGGGGAAATCCAGGCTAAGACAGATCATCAGGAATTAGTTATTTAGATAAGGATAGAGGGAACTGAAGATATTCCAGATAGATGTGCAAGTATTCAAATTTGTGGAACTGCAAAGGCATAGTATACATAACTATAGTATACACAGTATATTAACAAATAGTAAACTAAATGTAGTTACACATCCTATTACCCTATAAACCTATTCCTTGTTCTGCAGCCTTTAACTATGTGAATGCCACCACTATCCATCCAGTTGCACTTGTTAGAAACCTGGGAGTCAAGCTTAACTTCTCCCTCTCTTTATTCTCCCACATCTAATTAATTAGCATAAAGTTCTCCTAAATATTCTCCAATTTGTCCCCATCTCTCCGCTACCACTGCCATTGCCTTGGTTTGGTCTTTTATCATTTCTTATCAGGATTACTGCAATAGTCTCCCAGTGGTCTCTCTGGTTCTCCTCACTTATGCAGTGATATTTCTAAAATAATAACCTGTTAATGATCCTTGAAAGTATCCCTACAGGATAAAGTATATATTCTATTCTTAACTCTATCTCAGACATAAGCACGTATAGCACAGTATGATAGTTAAGAGCATAGGCTTTGAAGTAAGAGACCCAGGTTCAATCACTAACTCTTCCAGTAAACTCTCCTAAGACAGTTCCCTTATCTATTCTCAGTAAGGTTTGAAGGGGCTGGAGTAGTCCTGGCTCTATGAACTCTCAAAACTAACAAACCAATACTCATTTTCAAAAGGAAGCCCTGTACTGAGGAGAAATGGCTGGGAACAGAATCCAAAATGAGCAAGACAGGAACAATCAGTGCAAAGGAAAGAGAAAGGCCAGATAAAATGGAGATAATAGAGCAGAGGAGGAAGATCTCAAAAGAGGGGACTCCAGAGCTATGAAGCTAGAAAAGCTATCCTGACTCACTCTTCCCTTCTAAAAATTTAGGAAAACTAATGTCAGGTAAAAATTAACAATAGAAAAAGATTACAGTCAAATTTTATACAAGGGGTTTATGAAAAAGATAACAATAAAAGCTACAATAACATCTGTACAATGAAAGCATATGTCAGAAAGACATGCTCACAAAACAGATTAAATCTATAGTCTAGTATCTCCAAAAAAAATCTTAAAATAAGAAAATGATAGAAGATGTAAAAGAACAACATAAATCTGAATTAGAAAAGTAAGAAACGTTGGGGCCGGCCCCATGGTGTAGTGGTTGAGTTTGGCGCCTTCCACTTAGGCAGCCTGGGTTCGCGGGTTCAGCTCCTGGGCATGGACCTACACCACTTGTCAGCCATGCTGAGGTGGCAACTCACATATAAAGTAGAGGAGGACTGGCACAGTAGAGGAGGGTTGATCTTCCTCAAGCAAAAAATGAGAAATATTGGCAACGGTGTTAGCTCAGGGCTAATCTTCCTCAGCAAAAAAAACTAAGAAATGAGATGACAGGACTCATGAATGAATTAGAAAAAAACAGAAAAATCATTTCAGAAATAACAGCTAAACTAGGAAGAATACAAGAGTGAATAAAACACAACTCATAATGCCTTAAAGGAAACAGAATGTAAAAAAGGAAGAAAATCCTAAAATTAAAAAAGAAATAGATAAAAAGGATTTGAGGAAAAGTAACAGAAACAGAAGATAAGCACAAAGCTCCAGCAAATGTGTAAGAGTTGCAAAGACTAAAACCAAAACAACGAAACAGAACAAATACGTAAAATTGTAATTCTAGAAAACTTCTCTGATAATAAAAAAAGACTAAAACTTCAGAGGAAAAGGACATATTACATACCTAGAAAATGTGATTCAGAAAAATCAATGGACAGATTATGTAGTAAACCCACAAGACTTTAAAGAAAAATAAAAACTCCTTTGGGAATCCAGACAAAAGGACCAAGTCACTCATAAGGGGGAAAAACGCAGATTTTCACTTGGACTATTTTTTTTCCTGAGGAAGATCTGCTCTGAGCTAATATCTGTGCCAATCTTCCTCTATTTTGTATGTAGGTTGCTGCCACAGCATGGCCGCCAACAAGTGGTGTAGGTCTGCACCCAGGAACTGAACCCAGGCCGCTAAAGTGGAGCGCACCGAACCTAACCACTAGGCCACGGGGCTGACCCTTACTTGGACTTTTTTGACAGCAACACTTTACAACAGAAGACAATGAAAGAATACATTTAAGATATTTAGGGACAAAATGTGAGTCAAAGATTTTATATCCATATAAATTGGCTTAGAAATATAAAGGCTACAGATAATCTGTTGAACCCTGATATCATGAGCACTTCTCAAAGAATCTACTAGAAATAAGCTTCAGATAGCCAAATGACTGGAGAGACAAGGACTAGGGACTGGTGGCAATGACTAACAGCTGCTAACAGCACAAAAAGGGAGACAATCAGAAAATTATGTGCCTCCAGATAGAAGAACACACCACCAACTATCAAACAGTCTTGCCAAAAAAATTTAAACCTGAATTTAATTGAGCCTCTAAGTCCAACTACCAATTTACAGAAAATATATAAAGAGGAACACTTACTAAACGACACCACAGGGTTGCAACCAACAAAATGCAGACTGTGGGCAACTCTACAAGAAAAAGGCCCAGTTTCTTCAACAAATAAACCATAAGAAAAGAAAAAAAAGAGATGGAGGGAAAACCTACATATTAAAAGAGACATTTCAACCACTTGTGATGTGTAGTCCTTATCTGCTTCCTGTTTAAATAAACACACTAAAAACCCTTTTAAAATTATATTTATGAGGCAACTGAAAACTAATAACCTGATTGAATATTTGATGATACTAAAAGATTATTATTAATTTGGTTTTTTATATGCTATAATGGTATTATAGTTTTATTTTTATTTTTTAAAGAGCCCCCATCTTAGCAATATTCAGAAATATTTACAGATAAACTAATATGATGTCTGAGATTTGCTTCAAAAGAACACGAGAGTGAGCAAGTTGGCTGGAGATACAGATGAAATAAGATTTGCCATGGACTGATAAATGTTGAAGCTGGGTGACAGATAGATGGGCAACATTCTGTCTACTTCTGTATGTTTGAAATTTTCCATAATAAAAAGTTAAAAAAAAAGCTATGGTCCACAATTGGTGCTTAATAAATAGCAATTATAAGCATTATTATTAGTTGACTCTGAATAAGTATTTGCTAAATGAATGAGTTCAGACACAGATAAGACTGAATCATTCATCAACAAATATGAAACACTATCATGGAGAAAATACAAAATCTAAGAACTTTCACATTACCAACACCAGTTATAATAATGGAGCTCACTCACCCAGGGCCTGGGAGAATGAATGAGCCAATCTCTCTTGATAAGTCAGGGAAAGAGGTTTGGGCAGCCGAAATAAAAAGTGAGAAGCCAGTAAATCAGTAAAATTGTGGGATGAGATAAGGCAAAATGAAGTAGAAAACAGTGCCAGAAGAATAAAATCAAATGAAATATGTGTTCTTTAGTTGAAAAAACATAACATAGCAAATATAATGTCCAGCTTCAATATCCCATAAGCACACATGTTGGAAGTTTCCACATACAGGCAGGACTGCAATACATTTAGCAAATGCAATGTAAATGAAAAAAATTATAAATTAAAATGGTGAAATATATTTTAAACAAAAAAGCCAAATAAAGCTAATATACTACTGTGGTCTTTCTCTGAGAAAAGCAGAAGCCACATGAGATAACCTCACAGTAATACCTGGGGAACTCAATCTGGAGGAAGTGGGTAAAGATAAAAGAACCAAAAGCTAATAAACCCAAAACTCTCAAAAGGAATATTCTTATCTTGCCTCAAATCTTATTAAAAACAGACCAAAAGAGTCTCCAAATGGTTAGAAGGCTGCTTTGTGGGCACAGGAGAAGAGAACTAAATTGGTTCAAAGGGGCATTGCTTTTAAACCATGGCACAGTCTGGGGGTACAACTTTCTCCTTTAGAGAGTCCCTGACAACCCTTAAGAAACACTTCTCAGGCTGTCTCACTTTCTTCAACTGTTTATATGTATTTCCTCTGCCCTTCCTACAAGTTTATGTTGATCCCAACAAGACAGTACTGAATTTTGGCTTAACTCAAGTTTTACTTTGTTCTTAATGGCTATTTAGGAGTCTACTTATGTTCCTCCACAGGTTAGCTTTGTTGTCTTCTACTCTGGTTGGAATGCAAGCTGATGTGAAGCCAGGATTTCAGGAGCCATTGGTATAGGAGAAACCAAGTAGAGACAGCAAAGACAGCAGAGACTTGCTAGCCAAAGTCACAGCTTGAGAAGGCTCAGAGGCAGGATTATATGTAAAGGATGCTGTGTAAATGATGTGGAAACAAAAAAGTAAGGCAGGAAAAGAAATGAGACTGTGCAGAATGACTTAATGAGGATTCCGATCTTAGATGCAAAGAGAAGCCCTAAAATAAGGAGTAAATGATCAAAACCATAAGAAGAGGCAGTAACTTGGGAGTAAAATGTCCTTTTGGCAGTTACTTTACTCTATTCCTCTTGCCCTCTCCTATTAATAGTTGCTACTATTACTTCTCAAGCCTCTAAGAGTTATAGGAACTCATTTGCATGCGACTCCCAGGAGCTCCAGTTCCAGGCTAGGCCAAAAATAACATTTTTAAGATTTAGAGATTAGGGAACAAAAAGAGCTTATACTTCCATCCTAAACTTTTAGACAGCAGCTAAAACAGCCCCTGAGAAGACCACTAAAAACTCTAATAATATTAATCTTGGTAAACCTGGTATCTATCCCTGTGAAATAACAGAATTCTCTTCTCATTACCCTAGTGAAATGCCCCATAATCTTCCTTAAAGAAATAAGCAGATGCACTCCAGAAAGTAACACACCCAACATTATGGTATTGGAAATCCCCAATCAGAAGCCCAAAGCCTATTGGGTGGAAGCATAGAAAAACAAAAAGAGAGGCCAAAAAGTGAATGGAAATGTATACATACATTGCTCTGGATGCCCTAGCTGAGGCAATAAGACAACAAAAAGAAAAAAATGCATAAAGATTAAAAAGGAAGATATAATATTGTTTTTATTTACAGGCAACATGATGATATATAGAGAAAATACTAAAGAATCTATAATTTAACAAGGTCACAAGGTACAAGGCCAATATAGGAAAATCAATTGTATGTCTATATACAAGCAATAAACAATTGGAAAATAGAACTAAAAATACCAGTTACAATATCATTAAAAACATTTACCTAGGAATAAATTTATCAAGAATGTTCAAAACCTCTACACTGAAAATTATAAAATAATATTGATAAAAATTAAAGAAAACCTAAATACATAAATGTTCAAGGATTGGAAGATGTCAATTCTTCCCAAATTGATCTATAGATTCAATGCAACTCCAATCAAAATTCCAAATAGCTCTTTTTGTAGAAACTGACAAACTGATTCTAAAATTTATATGGAAATCCAAAGGACTTAGCATAGCCAAGACAATCTTAAGGAAAAGGAATAAAGTTGGCAGATTTACATTAATCGATTTCAAGACCTACTATAAAGTTAAAATAATCAAGATGTTATTGAATGTAGTATTGAAGTAAAGATAGACAAATAGACCAAAGGAACAAAATAAAAAGGACAGAAATAGACCACACATATATGGTCAACTGATTTTCAACTAAGGCACCAGTGCAATTCAATGGGGAAAGGAAAGTCTTTTTAAAAAACGGTGCCAGAACAACCGACTATCCATACAGAAAAAAGTAAATCTTTATCCCTATCTCACACCACATACCAAATGAAATCAAGATGGGTTATAGACCTAAATATAAAAGCTAAACCTCTAACATTTTTAGAAGCAAACACAAAAGAGTATCTTTACAAGCTTGGGGTAAGCAAAGATTTCTCAGGACACAAAAAGTACTAGCCATAAAAGAAAAAAATTAGTAATCTGGATTTCATCAACATTAAAACTTCTGGTCATCAAAAGACACCATTAAGAAAGTGAAAAGGCAAGCCAAAGACTGGCAGAAAATATTTACAACACATATCTGACAAAAGATTTGCATCTAGAATATATAAAGAATTTCTATAATCAATAATAAAAAGGGAAACAATTAAAAAACAGGCAAATGCCTCAAACAGACACTCCATGAAGAAACACGAATGGCCAATAATCACATGAAAAGGTGGTCAGCATCATTACTATCAGAAAAATTCAAATTAAAACCACAATGAGGGGCCAGCCCCGTGGCTTAGCGGTTAAGTGCGCGCGCTCCGCTACTGGCAGCCCGGGTTCAGATCCCGGGCGCGCACCGACGCACTGCTTCTCCGGCCATGCTGAGGCCGCGTCCCACATACAGCAACTAGAAGGATGTGCAACTATGACATGCAGCTATCTACTGGGGCTTTGGGGAAAAAAAGGGAGGAGGATTGGCAGTAGATGTTAGCTCAGAGCCGGTCTTCCTCAGCAAAAAGTGGAGGATTAGCATGGATGTTAGCTCAGGGCTGATCTTCCTCACAAAAAAAAAAACCACAATGAAATACCACTACATACATACCCACTAGAACGGTTAAAATTAAAAAGATTAACAATACCAAGTGCTGATGAAGATATGAACAAATATAATTCTTATACAATGTTAATGGAAATGTAAACTACCTGGAAAACTATTTGGCAGTTTCTAATAAAGTACACCCTACAGCCTAGAATATTTTCACAAAAAGACTTGCTGAACAATGTTCATAACAGCTTTACTCATAATATTCAAAAATTAGAAACAATCCAATGACCATCAACAGGAAAATGGGTAAATAGTGATATATTTATTCAATGAACTACTACTCAGCAATAAAAAAGAACTAGTTATATCTGCAATAATATGAATGAATCTGAAAAATATTACACTGAACAAAAGAAACCAGAATAAAATTGTGTGATTCCATTTAAATCTAGTTCATGAACAAGCAAAATTAATACATGGTGACTGAAATCAGAAGCGCAGTTCACCCTGGAGGTGGGGACTGACTAAAATGAAGCACAAAGGAACTTTCAGCGGTGACGGAAATGTTCTAGATTTGGGTAATGATAACCTGGGTGTACGTATTTGTCAAAACTCATCAAATTGTATACTTAATATCTGTGTATTTTACTGTGTATAAATTATTCTCCAATAAAGTAGGAGGAAAGGCCATGTACATATCTACATTAATTTTTTGTTCTCTAGTGCATAGGTAGGCTGAAAATATTAATACATCTATTTGCAGTCACCAGAAATAGCAGGAGAAAGTCTGACCCCCAGTTCAAGCAAGACGGCAACACTATCACACAGAAAGAATTTCTTACAAAGGACATCAATTTCAGAACATTTTACGGAGGATCTTTCTCCGTTTATGGGCCACAGTCCACTGGGGAGACTGTGTCCTCATATCCACATGGCCTTGTTAGTTTCGTAATCAGAGACTAAAAGTTCAAATATTATAATCTGGGGGGTCTGGAATTTTTGAAAGTTCCTTTGAACTTCTTTCCAGTCAATTTCTCATCTGCAGAGTTCACTGCCGCTCTGATTTCTGTCACTATATATTAATTTTGCTTGTTTATGAACTTCATATAAATAGAATCTTTTGAAGTATATCTTTTTTTTAATAAGGATGTACTATTACTCAAAAATATGAGAAACCAGTGACTGTGACAACTAAATGTCTAAATAAAAAGCAGTTGCAGAGTACATGGGCGACAAAGTACGTTATACAAGAATATATTTTTAAGAAAGTATTGTAGGGGCTGGCCCCGTGGCATAGTGGTCAAGGGCACGCCCTCTGCTGCTGGCAGCCCGGGTTCGGATCCTGGGCGTGCACTGACGCACCGCTTGTCAGGCCATGCTGTGGCGGCATCCCATATAAAGTGGAGGAAGATGGGCATGGATGTTAGCTCAGGCCAGTCTTCCTCAGCAAAAAGAGGAGGATTGGCATGGATGTTAGCTCAGGGCTGATCTTCCTCACAAAAAAAAAAAAAAAAGAAAGAAAGTACTGTAAACCGTAATGCACTGGGAAAACATAAGATGATATTTACCTTGAATAAACAATAAAAACCGAGAAACAGTTTTTCACCTTAAGTTTTGGATATATGCGGCGCAGAGAATCTGCAGTTCCCATGTCGGCTTCATCAGGAATACACACAATATCTGGCTTCATTTTCATCCTGAATTCTGCACATAGAGCCTTTTGGACATCCCTGGTTGTAACAACAATGACTTCTATAGCATGAAAAAAAAGAAGGAAAAACGCAAAAACTGTCATTCATTTAGGCAATGGTTTCACTATTTTGATTAGATTTGTTCCATTTCTAGATTTAATAATAACAGCTAATATTATTGAGCTATTTCAACGTATTTTACACGCGTTCCCTCAATTAATTCTTACAACAATCTCATTTACAAATGAGGAAACTTGGACTAAAAGATATTAAGAGACTTTGTTCAGGGTCACACGACTGGTAAGCAACAGACCCAAGATAAAACTCAGGTCTGTATGATTAGAGTCCACACTAATATGTTATGTGCCACTTCTTCCTGATGTAAAGAATTCAGAAGAGGGCCGGCCCCGTGGCTTAGCAGTTAAGTGCGCGCACTCCGCTGCGGGCGGCCCGGGTTCAGATCCCGGGTGCGCACCGACGCACCGCTTATCCGGCCATGCTGAGGCCACGTCCCACATACAGCAACTAGAAGGATGTGCAGCTATGACATACAACTATCTACTGGGGCTTTGGGGGGACAAAAATAAATAAATAAAATTATTAAAAAGAGAATTCAGAAGAACATTTGTCAAAGCATATACAAATGGGATCACATTTTAAATCTTCATTTAAAAATGAAGAAAGAGTTACCACCATTATCACAAAGAAAGAGCTATCACCATTTCCCACCAGGTAGTCATTAGTGCTTCACTGAGGATCACAAGGAACCCTAGTAAGAGGCAATTTCCACATAACAGGTATCTTCACCTCATCCATGGAGCTATCAACCAATGACAGCAAACTTGGAGTTTTGTTATGGGTCTTTGGTAGGGTAATGTAAGCCACTGCAACATAACACGTGTTGCTGATGTCTGTAGATCGGATTTTAGCATCTCTAAAGGGGAACAATTTCTACTTGTTCCATAATAGTGCTCCAGGTCACAATTCTCTGTCTCTTTCATTGTATCATTCTTTTCTATTTTCTTCCCTTTTCCTCTTTCTCTCTTTTTCAAATCATTTAACCTTCCTTCCTTCCTTCTTCTTTCTTCTTCTCCCCTAGTTTAACTCATTCATCCAATAAATACAAATACATTTAATATGCAAAAGACAAACAGGCACTGAGAATTGGCAAATGAACTCAACATGGTTCCTATTCTTAAGAAACGTTAAGATGAGGGGCCCCTGGTGGCGTAGTGGTTAAGTTCGCCTGCTCCGCTTCAGTGGCTCAGGGTTCGCAGGTTCGGATCCCAGGTACAGACCTACGCACCGCTTATCAACCCATGCTGTGGCAGGCGTCCCACATATAAAGTAAAGGAAGATGGGCACAATGTTAGCCCAGGGCCAGTCTTTCTCAGCAAAAACAGAGGAGGATTGGCAACAGATGTTAGCTCAGGGCCAATCTTCCTCCCCCCGCCCTCCTGCCCCCCCAAAAAGAAAGGTTAACGTGGAGAAATTAAGGGCCGGCCCTGTGGCACAGCAGTTAAGTGTGCGCATTCCGCTGCTGGCAGCCCGAGTTCGGATCCCAGGCGTGCACCCACACACCACTTGTCAGGCAATAGTGTGGTGGCGTCCCATATAAAGTGGAGGAAGATGGGCACGGATGTTAGCTCAGGGCCAGTCTTCCTCGGCAAAAAGAGGAGGATTGGCATGGATGTTAGCTCAGGGCTGATCTTCCTCTCTCTCTCTCTCTCTCTCTCTCTCTCACACACACACATACACACAATAAATAAATAAATAAATAAATAAATAAAAACTAATTTCATTTCCTTTAAAAAAAAAATGGAGAAATTAGACATGGAAATGATTAACCAAGGAAGGCTTCATGGAAGAGGTGGCCTCTGTGGTAGGCGATAATGAATTCAAATACAACAAAAATTTCTTTAGTACATACTGTATGTAAAATGCTGATGTTACAAAGATGAATAGACACAGTACCTGCTCTCAGGGAGATCAGTCTCCCATGCCACTAACTACACAGCATAAAACAGGCCTTGAGAGGTACTGAGACAGAAAAACAAAGTGTAATGAAAGCATACAGGACAGGGTGATTGATACTGTTTAGGATTTCAAAGAGAAGGGGACATTTCCATAGGTTGGACAGGACATTTTAGGTCGAGTGGATAGAGTGAAAGGAGTAACTGCAAACATGGGACTAATAATTGGACCAAGACACTTCTGTGTGAAGAGAGACAAATGCTAAGCAGGGTTATGTTAACTTCTCTAAAATCATGAAAAACACGAATAGAGTGAACATAGACTTGGCTCCAGAATCCTATGTTTAGGAGGCATTCTCCGAATTTTGAGTGAGCTTCAGTGAGAAGAAATTTTCTATGTAGTGGGTATTAAATATACCACAAAAGGCCATCCCCAAGCATAATTAAAGACATAGCAAAAGTAAAAAAGAAAAAAAAGTTACAGACAACAAATCCATAAGGAATTATGAAAGGAAAGTGGGATATTTTAAAGTGTATTAAGGTGTGTCCTGGGCTGGCCCTGTGGCTTAGTGGTTAAGTGCGCGCGCTCCGCTACTGGTGGCCCGGGTTCAGATCCCGGGCGCGCACCGACGCACCACTTCTCCGGCCATGCTGAGGCCGCGTCCCACACACAGCAACTAGAAGGATGTGCAACTATGACATACAACTATCTACTGGGGCTTTGGGGAAAAAAAAGGAGGAGGATTGGCAATGGATGTTAGCTCAGAGCCGGTCTTCCTCAGCAAAAAGAGGAGGATTAGCACGGATGTTAGCTCAAGGCTGATCTTCCTCACAAAAAAAAAAAAAAAATGGTGTGTCCTTCACCTGTGAGATTGAGCTCTAAAAAGAAAATCTCTTCTAAAACATCTCTCTTAACAGCAATGTCACATAGACTACTGCATAGACATGTTCATGGGTGTGTCTCAGGAAGGCAATTCTCATAGTTGAATGAACACTGGATCACAAGACTGGGCCCCAGGATCTGGTACCACCTCCATCTGGTACTCTGATTTGCCATATCTAACTACAGGACACCTTAAACTCACTATGGCCAAAGCTGAACTCACCTTCGTTTTCTTTGTCTCATATTCCCTTTCCTAATTACTAGCATCACCATCTACCTAGTTGCCCAAGCAAAAAGTAGAGGGAAGTCTTCTGTCTTTTCCACTCCCCCTCCCCATTAATCATCAACTTTATCAAATGTTCCCTATTCTCCATCCTTAGTGCTACTGCTTTAGTTCAGGCCCTCTTCATTGCTGGTGCGGACTTTTCTATCAATCGTCTAACTTGTCTCCCTGCTTGTAGTCTTGACTCCCTCAAACTGTTTCTTCATACAGCTTCCAATGCAATTTTTTAAAAATGCAAATCTAAGTTGTTAAATTTATGACCATAAAGTTGTTTATATTATTCACTTGTTATCTTTTTAATGTCTGTAGGATCTGTAGTGACGTCCCTTCTCTCATTCCTGTTATTAGTAATTTGTATCTTCTCTTTTTTTGTGTGTGAGGAAGATTAGCCCTGAGCTAACATCCAATGCCAACCCTCCTCTTTTTGCTGAGGAAGATTGGCCCTGGGCTAACATCCATGCCCATCTTCCTCCACTTTATATGGGATGCCACCACAGCATGGCTTGACAAGCGGCGCATCGTTGCGCGCTTGGGATCCGAACCTGCAAACCTTGGGCCGCAGAGCGAAGCGTGCACACTTAATTGCTATGCCACTGGGCTGGCCCTCTTCTCTCTTTTTTCTGATCAATCTTACTAGAGATTTAACAATTCTATTGATTTTTTTTTCCAAAGAACCAGCTTTTGGTTTTACTGATTTTCTCCAATGTTTTTTGTTTTCTCTCATTTATTTCCGCTATTATATTTTTTATCCCTTCTTTCTACTTACTCAGGTTTCATTTGCTCCTCTTTTTCTAGTTTCTCAAAGTAGAAGCTTAGATGATAATTTGAGATATTTCTTCTTTTCTAATAATAGTGCTTATACTATAAATTTTCCTCTAAACACTGCTTTAGCTATACCCCTCAAATTTTAATACATTTTCATTTTCATTAAGTTCAAAATATTTTCTAATTTCTCTTGTGATTTCTTCTTTGACCTATGGGTTATATAGAAGTGTGTGCTTTAATTTCCAAATACTTAGGAATTCTCTTGATATCTTTATGTTATTGATTTCTAATTTAACTCTACTGTGGTCAGAGAATACATCTTGTATGATTTTAATCCTTATAAATTTATTGAGACCTGTTTTATTTCCAAAAATATGGTCTATCTTGGTAAAAGTTCTGAGCACTTGAAAAGAATGTGTATTGTGTTTTACTGGGTGGAATGTTCTATAAATGTCAATTAGGTCAAACTAGAAAATCCTGAGGAATCTACAAAAAGCTATGAGAATTAATAATAAGTGTCTTTAGCAAAATTGAAGGATATAAGATCAGTATAAAAAAATTGTATTTTTATGTACTAGCAACAAACAACAGGAAATTGGAATTTAACAATTACCATTTACAACAGTATCAAAAATACAAACTACTTAGAGATAAATTTAACAAAATGTGTAAGCCCAGTACACTGAAAAGTATAAATACGGAGAGAAATTACAGAAGACCTAAATAAATGGAAAGCTATACCATGCTCATGGATCTGAAGGCTCAATACTGTTAAGATGTGAATTCTCTTCCTAATGAACATTGATCTATGGATTCAATTCAATCCGAATCAAAATCCAAGCAATGCTTTTTGTAGAAATTGATAAGCTAATTCTAAAATTTATATAAAGATGCAAAAGACTTAGAGTGGCTAAAATACAAATCTAACCATATTATACCTTTGTTTAAAACTTTCATTGGTTTCCCAGTGCTTTCAGGAAAAAAATTTAAATTCCTCAGCATGGAACACAAGGCCCTTCATAACATGACCCCTGCTTATCTCTCTCATTACATCTACTCCTTCCCCTTACACTTTATATTAAAGCCACATAGAATGAATAACAGCTGCCAGAACATGCTGTGCTGATCATGACTCTGTATCTCTGCATATGTTATTCTGCATGGAATGCTCTCTCCACATTGGTCGATCTGGTAATCTATTTTTCAAGACTAAATTCAAGGGTCAGCTACTCTTTGAAGCATTCCCTGAATTCCTCAAGTAGAAACAGCAACTTACTCTGTATTCCCAAGGACTTATAATGTACTTCTATTATAACATTTATCACATTACACAACGATAATCTATATACATGTGCATCTCTCCACCAGATTTTAAGGTTCTGGAAATCAGGGCCTGAGTTATCTTTTCAATTCTATACCCAAGTGCTTAATATATTACCTGGCACAGATTCTCAGCAAGTATTGACTATGAGGCTTGGATTCCTACTCTGCTCTTTCTGATATCCTTACAGGGTTCATCTTAGATCACTGTGGAGACCAGCTCTAAAATAGTAACACTGAGTGTTATCTTCTCAATCTTTTTCACACAGCAACAGAGTACTCCTATGTTCCCAATTTAAAGAGGCCAGTCTCCAGTCAACATTGAGTCCTAGTCTTCTCTCATTCATCCTCTCTCACCCTCATATAACTAACAAATCACTGGGATCAAACACCCTAAAAGTTTTATGAGTACATCTCATTGCCATAGCTCACCTTCAAATCCAACACGCTCAAGCAGGTTCAATGGGTACCAAATTAAAGGTTTGTTCCCAACTGGCAGCAGAGGTTTAGGAATGCTGGAAGTCAGGTCTGTCATCCGTGATCCCCCTCCAACTGCCATCACTACTGCTTGAAATTCCATTTTTACAAACTGCAATCACAAAGAAAAATAACATAAAAAAAAGAACAAAAAGCAAAGCACACACAGTATTAATCCTATTTTTAAGTTATTGGTACCTACTTATGTCAAATGCATCACTTCCAACTCCAATAACCAGAGTAAGAAAGGCTAGTTAGCTGCAGTATAAACATCACCTTTATCTTCTCCTCTTACTCACCGATATATACTCTCAGCTCTAGCTTGGGGAGATGGGCTAGAGGAAGAATATGAATAAAACAAATCTGGCCCTTGCCCTTGAGTTGCTCACAACCAAGTGGAGAAGACAAATTCAGCAAATTACAATATACTACCATTAGTGCCATGGCAGGGATATATACAAGATGCAGTAGGCATATAGTGAAGGTAATAGCTGTCTTCCTAGAAGAGACAGGGAAGGTTTGACAGGAAGGCAATGCTTGAGCTGACTCGTGAAGGAGTAAGAGTTTACCAAATGGGCTTCTGATATGTGAGTTCTTATTCCTTGAAAAATTTTTAAAACTTCTGACTAGAATTAACAGCACAAATACAAGTATATTAGGTCTCTGAAAAGTATGAAATGACTTAAGATTCCTCCAATAATTCAGCCATCTGCTCCCATCTTCTCATTATTCCCAACTATGAAAGATATCACTATAAATACAAATGTAGGCTTATATCTGAACCTAGATTTGTAGAACCTAAATGCAGAAACAAAGCAAATTAATTCCTTTTTTCAAACTCAAGGTAATAAACGAACCTGTATGACCTTCAAAAGAATCTCTTTACAGCAGCTACTATAGAACAGAGGCACAGTGAAAGGTCATAAATTCTCATTGATTTAAAATAAAAGTACTCTTTGGCTTACAACAAATGATGTAAACTTTTTAATAAAAATGTGAAATTCAATGTTCAGAAAAAAAAATTTATTTAACACCAAACTGGCAAATAATGTTGCACTTTTACCATAATTATGATCAGTTGTGGGCCCCTCACATCAATATCTAAACTGTAGCACTTACAGCTGGTACACCCAAGGCACAAAGTGAAGGCTCTTGCACAACATCCACATCTAAAGGTATGGTCATTTTGATTCCATCAAGCATTGCCTGAGATTGGAATTTAACTTCAATTTGGCACTGTATAACTCCCATCACATTTGGTGTTTTTATGAAAGGAGCACTGGACCTTTAAGTGTCAAAAGACCTGAGTTTGAGTTCTTGTTCTACCACTTACAGGCAATGTGACCAGGGGCCTGACATTTAAAACTCTCAACGTCCTCAGTTTCTAGGAGATAGCCTGGCAGTTAAGTTCACAGACTCTTGAGCCAGACTGCCTGCGTGTGAATTCCAGCTCTACCACGTATTAGCTGTGTGAACTAAAGCAAGCTACACAACTTTTCTATCCCTCAGTTTTCTTCATTTTCTAAGATGAGGATAATTACAGTTTCTACTTCATAAAGTTGTTGTGAAGATTAAATGAGTTAATCTATGTAAAGCACACATAATGTTAATCCCATGACAAGCAGTATAGGAGTGTGTGATATTACCAGGAAGAGGCTAGATCATGAAAGCTTTCTGTGCCAACTGCACCAAGCTGTTTCATAAGTCTGGTCTCTGTATCACTATTCCTGCTTCTTAGGTTGTCTTTCTCCTGTGCCTAGTAATCACCTATTAAACTTTTAAGACTCAGTTCAAGAATCGTCTTGCTTAAAAAGCCATTCCCAACCCTTCCCACCCTCCTGGCAGAAGCAACTCCTTTCCCCTTAGGTGCTTCCACTCTACCATGTACAGCTCATCTCTGCCTTTACAGGCTTTATTGCACACGTATTTAAACGTCTATTTTCCGTGAGTTCCTTGACTGTGTTTGTCATCACTGTATTCCCAGTATCTAACACAATTCCCATGACACGCCAGGCACTCAATCAGTGTTTGTGGAATGAGCATCTGTGAACCTCACAACCACCCCGTGAACCCAGGTTGCTAGGAACTGGGGTTCCTGCTATCAATGAGGTTCTGGGTGATAATCATAAACATAAGTAACCATGATACCAAGCAGACTGTCGAAATGTCTCAATGTCCCTGTCACGACTCTGGGTGATGGGAATCAAGGCAATGAACAGCCTCGCTAGCCTTTAGAAGGGGTGCTCCTGGCATCGCAGACACGCCTCCGCCATCATAGCACTCATTGCCTTCTCCCTTTGTAAATCGGCAAGACAAAATACTATATCATAACCGATCTCTCATCCGGACCTTATTGCATCCTCTTTGTATTTCACTGCCTTGCACCTAAACAACCAAAAGCAGGCAGAATAAACGAATGAAGGACTGAAGTGGCAAGAGTCCAGACACTGTGCTCCGGGCGTCTGGTCCCGGGTCTGGTGCTCACTCGCTGTGACTTCTAGCAGATCCTCCTCTCCCTGACTCTCAGTTTCTCCATCTGTTGCACAAGGTGGTTGGCTCGGATTCTTCTCAAGCTCCCTTCTAGTTCGTACACTTGGCTCCAGGGCCGGGTCGGGCAGGGACTTGAGTTGGCGACTCTGGGGCTCTGCACCCCCGCCCGCTCCCTCAGGCCTTCCTCGGCCAGGCTCAAGGAGCCCGCCTCCCTCAGATGAAGCGGGGCAAGGCGGCCGCCACCGCGCTGCTCATCCCCGCCAGCCAGCTCGTGCGCCGCCCGGCAGCATGGAAGCCACGGCTTTACCTCAGCTCCCGCCGCGCCGCAACAGCTCCCAGCGCTCCCCACGCCGCCTCCGACTGACAGCCCAATGGCGCAGGCGCGCGATGGCCGAGCAGATCGATGGGACGCGCTGGGCAGGAAGGGACGAGCGCCGAGCGATAGATGACGGTCTGGACGCACGCGCGCGCCGCGGGGAGGAGTGGAGTGGGGGCCGTCTCTTGCCTTTTGTTGGTTCACCACAACGTCCATTGAATGTCTCTCCCAGTGCACGGCTCCTGGAACCCAGATTGGAACAAGTCACGGTCTCTTCCTTCAGGGACTTCTCATTCTAGGACCTGACCCCAACTACCATTCTGTGAAAAAAGAGTTTATTGGGAGCTGCAATTTGGGGCTAGTCAGTGGGGAAATCACCAAATGCCCCTGCAGGCTAGGGATTGCCAGGGCTTTCTGTGTCCAGGATGTCTAACGTGGCGACTCACACCGGCTTTCAGAACCAGACTGTTATGGTAACGTGGCGACTCACACCGGCTTTCAGAACCAGACTGTTATGGTACGGAAAACATCCACTTTTAGCCATCAAAACAGTCGGGGGCGAGAGGGTTGGGGGTTGGGGGCGGTCAGTGAGACCTCACTGAGACGGTGAAACTCAACAGTGGCTTGAAGAGAGTGAGTCAGGTGGATATCTTGGGTAAAGATATAGCCAGCAAGTGCTAAAGTTCCAGAAGAGAGACTGCATGTTCAAAAAACAGCAAAGAGGCCAATATGGCTGAAGCAAAGTAAGCCAGAGAGAGTGAAGGATGGTAGAGGAGGTCATAGAGGCAACGGGGAAGCGGGTGGAGAACTCAGATCCTGTGGGTCTTGTAGGTCATTGTGAGGACCTTGAATTAAGCAGAGGAGGGACATGATATGACAGGTTTTTAAAGGATCACACTAGTTGCTGTGTTGATAATAGACTCCCTGGAAGCAGGGAGACTCCTTAAGAGGCTGCAACTGCATGAGAGAACCCAAATGCCTGAGTCTAGACAAATCCCAACGATTGTGAAAGATAAAATAATTGTTGTTTTAAGCAGAAATTTTTGCAGTGGTTTGTTAAGCTGCAGTAAGTAAGAGGAATGTCAACCTACAAAAACAGAAACCAGTTTAAGAGGCAAAGTGTTTATTTGGGATCAAAGAATTGCAATTCCGAGAGCACAGATTCAAGTAGAAACCCAAAGTGTCCCGATTACAGAAGAGGGGCTTAGGGTTTTTACAGGAAAAGGGAGGATGAGGTAAGTTGTATTAAAGAAGAGACCATTGGTGCTAGATAAGGTAAAGCTAGGTTTGTACGTCATAGATTGGCTTGAGGTTTTTTTTTTTTTTTATAATTTTATTTATTTACTTTTCCCCCAAAGCCCCAGTAGATAGTTGTATGTCACAGTTGTACATCCTTCTAGTTGCTGTATGTGGGACGCGGCCTCAGCACGGCTGGAGAAGCGGTGCGTCGGTGCGCGCCCGATCCGAACTCGGGCCACCAGCCGTGGAACGCGAGCACTTAACCGCTAAGCCACGGGGCCGGCCCTTTTTTTTTTTTTTTTAATAATTTTATTTAGGCTTGAGGTTTGATCATCAGGCAAAAGGCTAGACCTGTACTTCATTGATTGGTTAGCAATCCGGTTATCAGCAAAGTCCAGTACCATCAGTCCTTACAGACAGGATATTCTTGTCCTAACTGACTTCTTGGAATGTTGGCAGTTTGGTCCAGTTTGGAAGATACAGAAAACAAGATGTGCAAGGCAATTCCTCTGAAATGGCTGCTCTGGTTATTTTAATATGGCTCCACTCATGTCATCTTTCACAAGAACAATAGTCATTCTCTCTTTCCCACACATTCCTGCAATTTCCTAATCTTTTGGAAACTTCCTCATTTTTTATCCATCTCTTAAACCTTGAGTTGCTTTAGCTGCCCGCCAGTTAAGAGGCAGAATCTAATTTCTGCAATAAAAATAAAGGAGTTTGACTTTATTCAACACTATTTATTGAGTGCCTAATATGTGCCAAGCGATGTTTTAGATGCTAAACGCTGGGGATACAGCAAAGAGAAAGGCAGGACTTGTAATTTTCCCCAGACTTTCAGCCAGAAGAATGGGAGTTCAGGTTAGATCCTACTAAAAAAAAAAAAAAAGACCTGAGGCCATATCCATAAAATCAGCCTATCCCTGCTCTGCCTCTCCTTCACTGTGGATGCTGGTGATGAGTTATTGAATAATTATTTATTTTAACTCAAATATAACACTGAGTGTGTTGGTAAAAGGGAGCTGTGGAGTGATTGATTTGGCCACAGGAGGCCTGAAACTTGACTGCTCTTTCCTTCTGCAGCAAGATTCTCTCTCTCCTTGGTATTAGCTCAAGCAAACAGAAGCCTTGGGGATTACAGCATAGTTTTGAGGTAAGAACTAGTTATGAAGTAAGAACAGCATTCAACTGCTTATCTGTCATCCATTTTAAATGCTCACGTTTAAACTAGCAAATGTTTTCAGAGAATCAGAGGACTTTCTCCTCTAGTTGAGGAAAGTAGTTGAGAGATTGCTTCAGTTAAAACTCACTTTAAATTATTTCCTTAGGGCAGCGGTTCTCAAACTTTTTGGTCTCTGGACCCTTTACACTCTTAAAAATTATTGGGGACTCCAAAGAACTTTTGTTTATATGGATTATATTTATTGATATTTACCCGTATTAAAAACTCAAACTGAGAAATTAAAACATTAATTCATTTAAAATATAAAAATTCTAAAACCATTACATGGTAACAATTAACATTTTTATGAAAACATGTAACTATGTTTTCAAAACAAAAAATTGACTGAAAAGAATGCCATGGTTTCACCTTTTTGCAGATCTCTTTAATGTCTGGCTTAATAGAAAACAGCTGGATCAGTTGCAATAGTATATTGTTTTGGGTGAATTATATGATGAAAACCTGACATCACCCAGCTACATAGTTGGAAAAGGGAGAGGTTTTTTTTTTTTTTTTTGGTGAGGAAGATAAGCCCTGAGCTAACATCCATGCCAATCCCCCACATTTTACTGAGGAAGACTGGCCCTGGGCTAACATCCATGCCCATCTTCCTCCACTTTATATAGGAGGCCGCCACAGCATGGTGCATCGGTGCGCGCCTGGGATCCGAACCCCGGGCCGCCAGCAGCAGAGCGCACACACTTAACTGCTACGCCACAGGGCCGGCCCCAAGGGGGAGGTATTTTAATAGCCTTGTCAGATAAATAATTGTAGGTATTCTTTGATACTACACCAAAACTCAATAAATGGTAGTTTGTTCAAGATTAGTTGCAATGTACATCAATGAACATTTTGTACTCTGTTAAATACTTGCACTTTGAATGGACATTTTACCCATGTATAATTTTGCAACTCGATGCATTGATCATTTGTAAAATTGGTTCACTGAGTTATTGAGTTATGCAGATCTTCCCAATGTTGACTCAATTATACAATATTTTAAAAAATCACAGTTGTTAGTATCACCACCAATCTCATTAGAAAAGTCCTTAAATATTGGAAAGCTGGCAGGCTTATGATTACAGATACAAGTTTTCCCAAGTTCTGATTTTCTCTTGAAAGCTCAAACATTATCACTGGCAACAAATACTGTTAATGGTTTTCCTTGAAGTGACTGGCTTACTTCATTCATTTTCATAAATTCTTGGCCATAGTTTGTTAGTTGTTCTTTCAAGTAAATATGGTGTTCTGTGAAAAAAACAGTAGCTCACAAATCAATCACACAAGTGCTTTTCCTGGAAACAACCGTCATACTTCTTTGGTATGCACAGAAGTGTTATATGTGTACTTTCCATTTCATCACACAGGATACTAAAAAGATATGTACTCAAGGACCAAGATTTAATAAAATTATTTTATTGCTTCATCAAAGACATTCTTAAGTGAAACTTACTTTGCTTTATTATTTTTTCATTTTTATTGCAAGTGTGTGGCAGTGAAGAATACAATGACTGTTAGTACAGTTTGGTATCACTGCTTTGATTCATGCTACAGCACCAGCAGTTTTATCCACCATTGCTTTTGCATTATCAGGGCAAATACCAATACCATGAAAGAGGCAGATAATGTTTTAGTATTATTATGAAAATAGTTTTGACATGACAGATCCCCTGAAAGGGTCTTAGGGACTCCCAGAAATCCACAAAGCATACTTTAAGAACTGCTGCCTTGTGGATTTCTTCTGTCTGGCTCTCACTGCTTCTAGTCCTCACATTATGGCATTCACCACAAAGGATTGTCATCCCCCTTTTCATGTCTTCTCTATCACACTGGGAACCCTTTGAGGACAAAGGCTGTATCTTATTTGCTCCTCTCTCCCCAGGTCCTAGCACAGGACCTGGGACATTCTAAGTAAATAATATGGAATGAGTTACAAATTTCTCACAAATTTTCCCTTGACCTCCCATTTGGTGATGGGAAAATTGGGCTGAGCGCCTGAGTCACTGACAACATCTCTTCTCCTGGATGTTCCTTCTCACTAAGTCAATCCATATTGTTATCCCTCATGCCTAGCCTCATGCTTATTATTTATTTTTATTTATTAATTACATGGGAAGTACTTAATAAACGCTTATTGAATACAGGCTGTTCCCTATAATGTTTGTTTCCTGTACACATTTCTTCCCCAAGGGACATTTATGTGTTTGTGTTTGTTTGTGGTGGGAGAATAGTTTAAGAAGGTCAAGCTCTAAAGGTCTCTTTGAACTGTGGGATACAAAAGAAACCTTTCAAAAGTTGGGCCTTGGCTCAGAAATACTCTTCCCACGGTCTGCAAGAGAGCTCTCTTGGGGAATTTGCTGGCCACATCACAATATTCATCTACTCCATTTGGCTGTGGATTTGTCAGCGGGACAGGGAATTATTATTTTTAAAGTACTGAGTGAAAGATAAAAATGAAAAGAGAAACTCTACTTTGGCAACCAATTGCAGGTCCTAAAATATTTGTGTTTTATTTTTGTACATAAGCCCAGCAGTTGCATAATAGATTCATGATAAGTTAGAGAGCAAATGATGCTACAGTGTTTACATAAAGAGCTTGGAAAGAACCTTCATTAATTAGGACTTCATATTTCCTTATTTCCCTTCAAGCACACAGAATTTTCATTGTTGGTGGTTTTAAAGGTCAGAATCTGGACGTTTATGCTCTAAACTAATGGGTCATTTTTAAAAATAAGTGATTTAATCAATTTGGTAATTTTTCCTCCTTTATTGAAAACAAAACTTCTCAGATGGCTTATTTTCCTTGTTTTTTAAATTGGAAAGTATGGTTTATGGGCCACAGTTCATATATTTATTGAACAACTATTTACTGAGTGACTATTATGTGCCAAGGACAGTTTTAGGCTTTTAGCACATATTAGTGAACAAAAAAGGATCCAGCCCTCATCCTAGCAGGGAGAGGCAGCATACATTATAAAGAAGTTTAAATAATAAATGAGTAAACTGTACAGCATATTAAAAGGTGGTAAGTACTTTAGGAATAAGAATAAGTTAGGCAGGGAGGAGGGACAGGGAGAGAAAGAACACCACATTGACAACGATAAAGTCTTAGAGTTCTATAGAGGTTATTGAAATTTGGGACTTGTGTCTCATTTAAATCTTTCTACAACTTTCTATCTAAATTTAGAAGCAAATACAAAAGGAACAGGTGACATCAATAAAAATGGTGGAGTAAGGGCCTCCAAAAATTCTCTCCTCCATAAACGCAATGAGAATACTATCAAAATTGTCAGAATCAACTCTTTTGGATATGCATCGTGAGCAGTGAACAGTCATGTCACTTCCTTCAGTCTGTTGGTGATTAGTCACTACGCATCTCTTATTCAGTTCATATATAGACAGAATGTAGTTGTGTTGCTTGTTTCCCAGTGATAAACCCATGTAACATTTTTTAAAAAATGGATAATTGAGAATTGGCCAACAAAATGAAAGTGCAGCAAAAAAAAAAAAGAAAAGTGATAATACTGGAAGTGAAATTCAAATTGAACATATAGAGTTATAGAAGAAATAGCTGATCATGGGAACGTTGACACTGCTGTCATGAGAGAGTATAGATATGCAGCCAGAGGAACTTAGTGAAGGTAACCTTATTGACATAAATGAGGAAAGTGCTTATAACAAAAAGGATGAGGATGTCCCAGAGGAAGTGATGACAGAGGAAAAAACTTCACATTAAAGGAATTCTCAAAGATATTTCATGAAATTGAAAGTACAAAGAATAAAATGTTGGAAGCTGATCCAAACAAAAAAGAATATGACAATTCATCAAGGCATAGTAAAGATGCTTGCTCTATATTATAAGACAAGAAAAAAGAGGCAAGCACTGTTCAAACTACTCTTGATAAGATTTTTTACAAAGAAATCTTTTACAAAGATTTCTCAATCTTTCTAAATGCTTTAGATTACAATGTACTAAATAAATATTAGTTTCACGATTTTTTCATTTCCCTATACATTTATAATTGACAGTAAGAGAGTTAACATTTTGGTAAGAAAATTTTAAAGGTCACAGAACAATGGTACTTTCTTCCATTGATTATTAAGAACTGAAACTTCGCTCAGTTTCAACTTGCAGGGTCATTTTTAGTCTGGCACTACTGTGCAAAATGAAGATTTTTGTAAGATTTTATTTATTTATTTATTTTTTATTTTTTTGTTTTTTTCCCCCAAAGCCCCAGTAAATAGTTGTATGTCATAGTTGCACAGCCTTCTAGTTGCTGTATGTGGGACACGGCCTCAGCATGGCCGGAGAAGCAGTGCGTTGGTGCACGCCCAGGATCCGAACCCGGGCCGCCAGCAGCGGAGCGCGTGCACTTAACCGCTAAGCCACGGGGCCGGCCCCTGAAGATTTTTTTATACATAAAAATTTAGCATAAAAAGATGATAAGTATGTGAAAAGGTAGCATTTCAACTCAATGCTAAAAGGAAAAGGACTTCAAAAAAGGAAGCTGAGGAGACTGGCCAATGATGTGGAAAATCCTTAGCTGTTGTCCACGGTCAACAGCTGGTGCGTGGTTAAGCCAGGATAGGAGCACAGAAAAGCTGATTCTAGAGATGTGCTCTTAACTAGTGTACTATATCGTCTTCCCATGGTATATATCCAATATATGGTTTCTTCTGTAAAGATTTTGAATTCATAAAAAACTAAAATTTTGCAGATTAGGAAAGAACATATATGAAATTAAATGGCAAAGTACAGACTGGGAAAACATATTTGCAACACCTGACATGACAAAGGGTTAATATACAGGATATAACACTTCGTTACCACTTTAGCAGGCTTTGAAGCTGGCAGACTACCATCCAAATTCTAGCTTCATCACTTACTACTTACATGATCCTGGACAAATTACTTAATTCATCTTTGTTCTAGGTTTCTCATCTGGAAATGGGCACAATAATAGTACTTACTTCATAGAGTGAGAAGATAAAACAAGATAACAGATGTACAGGACTTAGCACAATGCCTTGCTGTGCTTATTATTTTAGTACTATGCAAAGATTGTTATAAATCAATAAGAAAAGTATAATGAAGCCAATAGAAAAATGGACAAAAATACATAAAGGGCAGTTCATAAAGAATAAAAACAATTGCTCAATATAGTACATAATCAAAGCAATGCAAATTAAAATAATCATACCATTTTTTCAGCACATTAAATTGTCAATTTGTTTTTTTTTTTTGTGAGGAAGATCAGCCCTGAGCTAACATCCATGCCAAACCTCCTCTTTTTCCTGAGGAAGACTGGCCCTGGGCTAACATCCATGCCTTTGTATGAGACGCCGCCACAGCATGGCTTGACAAGCGCTGCGTCAGTGCATGCCCAGGATCCGAACCGGCGAACCCCGGGCCGCCACAGCGGAGCGCACACACTTAACCACTTGCACCACCAGGCCGGCCCCTCAAAAAATATTTTTAAGTGTTAATGCCCAAAGTTGATAAAAGTTTAGGAAATAAATAGACACTAAAGGAAGTGAAAATTGATACATCCTGGCAATTTGGCAGGATACAACTGGCAATTTGGCAGTTTGATGAAGTGCTTTTAGGAAGTTATTCTAAGGAAATAATCAACTGGGTATGAAAGGATATATGCATGAGGACGCTTATCGTAACCTCTGTAGTCTTCAATATCGAAAATTTGTAAACAACCTTAATGTCCATCTGTAGAGGGTTTTAAATGAATAAAAATTATGAAAATTCCTTACAATGTAATACAATGCAGCCAATAAAAATAACGATTAAAATGAGCATCTCCCTTGTCCCATTGACCATCATTTCCTGTTTGGATTACTCTCTGCCTCCAGTCTCTCTCAACTCATTCTCTACACAGCTGCCAAAGGCATATCTAATCATGTGACTCCCTTGCTTGATGCTCTAATGGCTGCTCATTGCAAAATCCTAAAACAGGCCTCCAAGGCTGGAGTCTCTTCTTTCTCTTCCCTTCATACTCCAGTAACAGGGGACTCAACATGCTTCTCAGGTGGCCTTTGTGCCCAGTTAGTCTCCCTAAGGATTTAGCATTCCATCGAGCCCGTTGGTTAGAACATCCTTTTCTGTCTTCTAACAATACCCCTCAATTCTCCTTTGGAGCTCTTACACAAATGTTATTAAGTATTGTTTATGCGATTATGTATTCGTTTAATATATGTCTCTCCCATTAGAGTTTAAATCCCAAGAGGGCAAAAATTAATTCTGTTTAGCCACTATTTTATCCATTGCACCTAGGATGGTGTCTGACAGGTGCTCGATGTATTCACTAAATGAATGAATGCACTCACTCGGAGAATGAATGAGTGATTAAATGAAAAGCAAGCTACAAAATATAATGAGTTCAATTTGGTAAGAGAGGGACCAAAGACACATGTGGCCAGTACCAGACACAGAAACGGATTACCACCTGCAGGCGCTTGCTGGCCAGGCCCCTCCCTAAGGGGGTAGAAGGGGAAGGGGCGCCTCCGAGGGATGGGCGGGACAAGGAGGCGGGAGCTTGCTGGGAAGAGCCGAGCTGGGTGGGTGTGGCGGCCGCTGGGGCTCCTGCTCCTTCAGCTTCTTGGGCGGGAAGGGGCTGCCGAAGGAAGGGGGGATGTCTTCTGTGGACCACCCAAGGCGCAGGGATTGGGGAGCTGCAACACGAGGGCTGCCCAGGAGGCTCAGCTGGGGTGGTTAGACTCAGAGTTATGGGGAGATAGGCCTCGGGGTGTGCACAGCCCCGGGGGAGGAGGCTCAAGGCCACCGCCCGGAATTTCCCAGCCAGGGCCGCGTCAGGGCGCGCCCTAGAGGACGGCGTGGGGAAGAGAGGGGAGAGCGCGACCCCGCGCATGCCCCTTCACTTGGGACCGTACTTGAGGGCGACTGCCCGCTGTGGGGGGACTGTATCCGCACGAGGTCTCTCACTGGCTACTTGTTCTCAAAGACTGCATGCACCCTAGCTGTGAGGCAGCTGGAGGCGGCGTGCGGGGTGGATAGCAACGCTGCTGCCTCCTCTTCTGTCAAAATCCTGACCTGGCTGCTTGATCAGCCGTCTGCTAGGCTTCGTCCTCTACGATGTTCAAGTCTTCTGCCTATTTGGTTCCTGAAAGTGGAATCCCATCTTCCAAATCACCACACCCATCCCAGGAAATGCCAGGCCAGCCTTTTTTTCTTCTTCTTCTGGGCAGTGGGGTCCTTATTTCCCTCCTCAGCTCCAGATGTAATGTTTGCCACTGAGAAGCCCCACCACTGCCACTTGACACACATCTCTTTGGCTCCCAGCAGGGCCCTGAAGTCCTGGAAGAGCCTGCTCTAACATCCCTCAGGAGCCCAGTAAACACATTCTGAAGGAATGAACTCACCCATTTATTCAACTTTCCCATGCGCAAGACCTTCTTTGATGGAGTGTCATGGAGGTCCCTAAGGGAGGGAGGGCTGGGGCAGAGGCAGCGGCATGCATAAGGCCTAGAAGCAGTTTTAAAATCTAGGCTTTATTTTAGAATTGGGTAAAGAGGAGCTACTGAAGATTTCAGAGAGGACATAACTGGCCTTAACCTGTGCACAATCTTGGGGGTGAGATAGCAGATGGGGAATCAGGCTGGAGGTGATGCAGAAGTGATGAATATGCTGTGGTGGCAGTGGCAGTAAAGATTCAATGTTACATAGATGTAGGTTCTGAGCCAGGGAAAGTGGTGGCACTTTGTCAGTTGAGATTGGGTTGGACGAAGAAGGACAGGGCTCACACCTTGGGTATGGAGGGAGAGGAGGAAAAGACCCGTATGTGAGGGAGGGGGTACTCAGTTGTTGCTTCATTCTTGGGGCAGATGACCAAGGAGGATGACCATAACTTCTTATCCATCCCTGGTGCCTTGTTTGGGGAGGAACCTCCACCACCCTCCAAAGTTTTTAGTTTTGAGTCCAGGCAGAAGCCAGAGAGAAACAAGAAGAAAAAAGGGAAGAGCTGAAAACTGAAGCCAAGTCCATGGGATGGGAAGCTAGAAGATCCCCTTCAAGTAGCTCCGGCCCGGCAGCTTGTGCTGGGCTTGTGGAAGATTCCCTCTCAACAACTTGAGAAACAAGCCCAAGCACGCAAACGGCTTGCGGGGCTGGGCCACCAGCGTCAACCCACCACCCCTACTCCAACCGCATACAGGGGTGGTGCGTGCTGGCTTCTGAGTGCAGTCAGCTCACATCGAGAGTGGAGCGCAGACCCAACTGGTCCAGGGAAGGTGTCTTTGCCCTGGGCGAGGCTGAGTAGGACCTATGTAGGCTCAGTCCTGCCGGCCCGGCCCGCGGCTGTCCCCTGGTGCCAACTCACTCCTCCCAAGGGCTCATGTCGGTGTCGATGGCCACGCAGTTGTACGCCGCGTAGCGGAGCTTCTCCTCACACACCTTGGCGCTGCAGGGGGGCAGAGGCTTGGTCAGCGCCAGGTGCAGAGGTCTCTTCACCATTACCAGGGCCGCTGGGCTCAGTTTGTGTACTTCAGTACCGGAAGTCCTCCTCCATCCTAGGATGCTACCCCTTCCCCCTACTCCCCACTCTCTAGGCTTGAGCCTAGGAAACCCACCTGGCATAGTGCGGGAGGAAGAGGGTGCTGGAGCAGGTGGAAGACTCAGGCAGCGCGTCTGTGGTCTCGTAGCTGGGGGTATGGAGGGGCCATAGATCAGGAAGAATTGTAGGGGCACAGGGAGGGGTCTGACATGTGAGTATGTGTGTGTGGGGGGAGGGTAGAAGGCCGGCCACAGCCCCTTCGGACCTCCCCTCCACACTCACCCCAGCTTGTCCGGATAGACGAAGATCCGTGCGGGCAGACGGCTGCGGCCCGTGACAAAGCGCAGGAAGCGGCTCCGGTCCTCTGGATGGAGAAGAAAATCAGTGTCCGCACTGATGGTGGAGGAGGTTCTGCAACTTCCACCCCGCCTCTATCTCACACGGAGAGTCTGAACCCAGGCATTACTCTGCCCTCTTCCACTGACCATTGGTGAAGTTGTTCAGCGCCTCCCAGAAATACTGCACGCGTGTGTCAGATGGCTCGAAGTCCTCAAACCGGGCTGGCGGGCATAAGGCCATTCATTCTTAGGTGCCAACCTACCCAGTCCATAAGCCCCACACTCACACTGCACTGCCCCGCTCCACACTCACTGAGCTTGCGCAGAGCGTCCACGGTGACCTCTGGGTCCCCGCACACCTTCTTCTCTAACTCTTGCCAGGTCAGCAAGTCCAGCACAGCCTGCGGCACCACCTTCAGCAGACCTGCCTGCATAGCTGCCACCTGGGAAGAGGGGAAAAGGCCTGGCTGGGGAAGAGGACACAACTCCCAGCTCAGTGTGTGCCGGGGACACATGGCCTCCACTCGTGGAGATAATGGAGGACATGGTCTTTGCCTAGCACTGGGGGTATCGGTACCCCACTGATCAGCAGGAATGTGGGGCAGAGGAATGGTGGGGGCCAGAGTTTTTGGGATTGGGTACTGGTGGCCTATCAGGCTGGGCTCTGGCTACTAGGAGATGTCCAAAGCACTCTGTTCTACTGGTCTCTGGGTAGTACCTGCTTCTTGCTCTCCTCTAGCCGTGCTTTCTGCACCAGTTGGATAAAACGGGAACGGTCCTCATATCCCACCACGATGCCTGCACCCCCGGGGATCAGCTCTACCACCTGCTGGTCACTCAGGACAGTGGTGAATGTTAGCTCCTTCCCAAATTTGAACTCAAATGTCTCCTTGTCCATTCCTTCCATCACTTCCAGGAGTTTCACCTGGGGGTTGGAGAGAGGTGGGGAGGTCAGCTTTTCATTGTGGAGACAGTCCTTGTTTTTCCTCAAGATGCTCATAGGGAAGCAGGAGAGATAGCCAGGCAAGGCAGTCCCCATGCAGGCAATGAGGGCAGTGAGGGGGTCAGTACAAGAGCTGTGAAAGCATCAAGATAACACCTAGGCAGCCTTGGAGGCCAGGAAGGTGGCTTGGAGGAAATGACATCTAAGCTGAGACCCAGATGATGGCTAGGAGTTGGCAGGGCCACAAGGAAGTCAGGAGAGAGCGTGTCTTGGACAAAGGTGCAAAAAACAAAAGACCTGAGGAATCTGTTTGGCTGGAGCTTGGACGTGAACCAAGTGGCCAGAGATACAGGAGTCATATAAGGCCTTTCCAGTTTCTGCATTTTATCCTAAGCCCAGGGCAGAGTGATTGAAGGATTTAAATGAGAAGAGTGAAATAAATTACTCTGGCTGCTGGATCAGATGAGTAAGAATGGACACAAGGACACCAGCTTTTGCAGTCAGTCAGAAAGGAAGGTGGCCTGAACCAGGGGGATAGTAGTGAGGTGGGAGATGTGGACAGATTCCAGAGGGAGATGTGACAGAACATGAGAGGTGAGAGAGAAAGGAGTGAAGGATGACCCTGAGGGTCTGGGCATGGGGAGGCATGGGTGGTGGTACCATTCTGAGACAGGGAGCCCTAGAGGGCAGTAGACTAGAGAGAAGATAAAGAATGTACTGAGCCTGAGGCGCCATCTTGGGGCAGATGCATATATGGCCCTACGTTTAGAAGAGAGGCTGGGGCTGGACGTAAGGATTTAGGGGTTACCAGAATAGAGACAGTAGTTGAAGCCATGGAAGTCAATGGCATTGGAGGAGCGCGTGTGTGGTAAGAGAAAGTTCAGGACAGCCTTGGGGAGAAGCAGCCCTTCAGGGGCTGGGCAGAGGAAACACTGGCTCTAGGCCCCACTCACCAGCACAGAGTCCACAGCTGGGAAGTCCTTGCTCCAGCTCACTTCCTCACCAGAGAGCTGCTTCCACACAAAACCAGGCAGAGCCAGGACCTGTGGGACAAATACTCACTACTGTCTTCTCACCCTGAGCTGCCCAGGTTTGGTTGGCCTTCTTCCTTCCAGGGGCCAGGGCTGATCTGATGGGGTGCAGATTAGGCTACTCACCAGGAACTCCTTACCCCGAAGGGCAGCCCCCATGAGCTGTCCGATCCACTCGTACTTGGCAAAGTCTCGGCAGGAGGGGTTGGGCACATACATGTCCCGGGCCTCACCAGTGCCATTGCCCTGCCCCCAAGAAAAATCTGTCAGCAAGGCATGGGATGGACCCTACTTTGTTGCCCCAGATTCCCCAAAGCCTTCCCCCAACACCTCCAGTGGGGGCCCTGAAGGATTCCTCTAAATGTATACTGGCTCCTGCTGCCCTGTCTGCCCAGACTGGGCCACTCGGTCCCTTCTCTGCCCCCTCTCTAGCTCCGCCTGGTACCTGGGAGGTTTGCAGAGAGAGAATAGCAGAAACAACTCAGGAGGTAGGGGTGGGAAATTACCTGGTTGGCCGTGCGCACAAAGAAGGGCAGAGGCAGAGGGGTGTCCGCCGAGCTGGGGCACAGCTCTTCTGACATGTCTGCCAGGCTATCCCGGAAACCACCCCCTGAAATGACAGATGCCCTCAGGTGGGGCACTTGAGAGGCCCATCCCCCGTAATGGGGTAATAAGCAGATCCCCTATCTTGGTTAGCTGGTGACCTCAGAAGACTCTACCACTCTAAATAGGGCAGAATCATTGTTATCCTCCTTCAGGGCCTCACCTTGATCAATGATGCCTTCTGCAATGAATTTACACTCCCACCACTGGTCATAGCGCATGGGCCACCTGTAAGTAGGGGTGGATCTCTGTCATCATGCTGGGCCAGGGCTTGGATGATTCACCAGCCAGGAGCAGGGGCTACAGAGGGGTAATGGTGAGCGGTACCAGAGGCAGTGTGTGGGTGTACATGTGTACCCTGAGCAAGTCCCTCAACCTCATGCCATACCTGTAGTCCAGGGGCTTTTCATACTTGTCAGAGGGCTTGAGGCCTTCATAAACCTGGGGGAGGGAATTGTAGGAAAGTCTGTGTCAAGACCTGGCCCCACTCTTGCCCAAAGACCTTGCTCAGGTCTCTCTCAGGCCAGCCCCCTAGGCCCCTCACTGACCCTCCCTTAGTCCAACCCCAGGTGGTCCAGACCTGGGTGAAGACTGCGTTCTTGCAGGCGGGGTCCCTTAAGGGGCAGGCGCGGTGTTCCATGGCAAGGCGCCGGTTGATGTACAGGCGTGGCATGAAGCTAGGCTTGCTGCTCTCTGACTCTCGTAGGCACTGGGCCACCAGGCCCGGCCTCTGGCGTGACAACAGCAGTAACTGCTTCACTTGCTGGTGAGGAGAGGCGGCCAGAGCAGAACCGGCAGGCAGTCAGCCTATGTCCAGGCCCTGAAAACTTTCTCTATGCTTGGACTCAATCCACCATTCCAGTTCAAGCCTAGTCCATCCCCATCCTTGCTTCTAGTCCTTCCCTTAGTCCAGCCACCAGGGGGAGCTTTCTAAAACAAAAAATCTAACTTTGTCATCACCTTATTTAAAACTTTTCCAGTGGATCCATTGATCTGGGACAAAGTCCCTGTTTCATAGCCTGGCCCACAGTGCCCTCTGCTAGCAGGGCCTGTCTCCTGACCACTCCCTCCCAGCCTCATCCCCATGTCATACTCACATCTACCTGTACACTTCTCTCAAGTCATCTTGAGCTGCTGGTAACTCCCAGTATGTACCTTTTATGCAACCTGCCCTGTCCATGCTGTCACCTATCCTCCCCCAGCTCTTGTATATTTCACACAATTTGGGAAATAGCACCCCAAACACTAAATTTTGGCTATTTATGTCTGGCTTTCTTCCTATGTTCCCATGGCCAGCAAAGGTCCAGGCTTAGAGTAGGTTTTAAGAACTCTCTGCTGAAGAGTAAACGACTACATGAGCAGAAAGGGGGAGCCCACTGCCAAGAACAGCACTGGGTGGGCCTGGCTCACCTTAATCTCACTGAAGGTGCCCAGCGTGTGGTCCCAGGCAGGTACCAGGCGGTGCAAGACGCTGTCTAGGATCTTTATGAATCTGGGGTGAGTGGGTAAAGATAACTGCAGCTAAAGAGTTTGGCATGGATGTAAGACCCCCTCATTCCCCAACACACAAGGACAGAAGAAGGCAGGGCCCAGGGGTTGCTCTGACCCTTGAAGTAGAATGGCTTACAGTATAAAGCCTTGGGGACCTCCTCTACACAGACATACAAGACTCAGGATAGGGGGAAAGGAAGGGCCTGGCAGGCCCAGGACCACAGCCACCTCTGTAAGAGAACAGCTCTGCGGTACAGTACTTCCGGGTCAGTGCCTTCCAGGCGTGGATATCGCACCAGACTAGTTGGCTGGAACAGGTCTGCATTCAACCCTAGTTCACGCTGTCTAGATGACTTGATCTTGACCCCTCGAAGACGCACATCAATCCCGTCATCTGGGGGAAGAAGTCAGAGTGAGATCATTTGCTGCGCCTGCTATTGGCCTTCAGACTTGAGAATGCCTCCCTAGTGCTCAGCCTTCTGTCACCCTTAGCCCCGAGAAACTTGGGACCTTTAGGGTCCCCTTCTTCTCACCTAATTCTGAATTTTATATTCTTTGCTGGTTCCTCCCTTCACCATTATAACGTTGGGATGCCTGAGGGTCCCAACTCAGTTCCTCTCCCAGGTGAGCCCAACCACCTCTATGGCTTTAAGGCAGGCCTATACCCAGCACCTTCCATCCGGCTCAGGCCCCAAAACTTCAAATCTTGGAGTTAGTTCAGCTGTCACCTTCACCCCAACTCCAAACCCATCTTCTTCTTTCCACACTCACTGCCAGCTAGCCCCCATCCACATACTAGAGCTCCCTTTCCCTCCTTATAACCTTAAGCCCCACCTCGGCACTCGACGATGCGGATCTCGATGATAGGGAGGTGGACGGTCATGTCCTCCAGGACACAGACATCCCCGATCAGGCTCCTGAGAAGATGGATGTGAGGCACTTTGGATACTCCTTGCTTCCAGGGATTGCTGGGGTCTCACCCAACCTTATGCTTCCAAGCTGCGGCAGGCCCCATTGCTGGGATCATGCCCCACCTTCTACCCCAGGTCAGCTCGCTCACTCGTCAATGCTCACGTCACTCAGTTTCTTCAGGTTGTCCCCTTCGCCCCCATAGACCACCACCCGCTTAGGCATAAAGTTGTCATCTGTGGTATCCACTGTCAGTAGCAGCTTCCTAGGGGGTCAGAGTATGCACATGAGTCTCTGTACACTCACAGACATGTTGCTCACCCACCCTGTCCTACTTGGAGCCCACTCACTTGACAATGGTGCCCTTTTTCATGGTAAGCCGTACCCAGTGCTGGCACTGGGACCCGTCGCTCTCCCAGTAGGTGTCTGCGTTGCTGTCTGTCAGGCAGGACACATTGAACTCCTCCTGGGGGGGGGGGCGGGCAGAGAGGTAGAGTCAGCATTTACCCCCACTCCCTGCACTGGGGTGTGCTTTGGGCCAGGGAGCACAAGAGAGACAGCACAGTGGAGCTGGGTTAAAAGTGCAGCTGGCATGGGTAGAGGTGTTTAGAGGTTCCTATAGGACTTCCAAGATGGGCAGCTGGACTGAGTCTGGCTGTGGGGATTCGGGTTTGGCTCTGGCCTAGAGGTGAGGGTTCTGGATCTAGCAAGATGTGACTACATCTCGCTCGGGGTGGGGGAGTCCCAGCACCCACCGTGTAGGAGGAAACGTCTATGCTCTCCACATACTGCTTCACGCTACCCAGGTTCTCATCCTCCTTGCCCAGGTGGTCATACAAGAAGTGGATCAGGTCCTCGTCGCACTCGTAGGTCCACGTCGGGGGCACGTAGCTAAGCAACCCCAAGTCCCTAATTAGGTTGGGCCCAGACCTGGAGCTCCTTCCTCCCCATCCCATCCCTGCTCACTCACAGTAGCCTTTGTACAGCTTCCGTATATGCCTCGGCTGGCTGAGGCCTCGATCCCAGGCGATGCGAGTATGTCAGGTCCACCACCTGTTCCCATCTGTGAGCACAGAGTAGGGGTGGGATGGGATGACAGCCACTGGAACAGGTCACGTCCCCATCCTCCCAGGCCCTGGAGCCTTCTCCAGAGCTCTATCTCCTCCAAACCACGCCCCCAGAAGCTCCACCCCAGCTCCCTTCAGGTCCGGCCCCTTCCTGCTCTTAACCCTGCCTTCGCTTCTTATCCCACTTCCCTGGCGTGCCAGACCCATTTCCAACCCCTTGAGCCGTTTGACAGCGAGCCCCGCCCCTTCAAGTGCAGGACCTGAGCACCGGGCGGTAGTCCACGCCGAAGAGCTGCTGCTGCCGCTGGAGGTGGTCGGGAGTGTCGATGGGTACGAGGCGGGCCCCGCCCTCTGCCGGGCGGCACACCAGCAGCCAGCCTTCGTCCAGCCCGCAGTCGCCCAAGTGTTCTGCCAGCTGCTCCTGCCGGGACGCCCCAGATAGGGACAGCCATCAGGGAACTGCCCAGGGCCCGCCCTGCCCAGCCCAAGGCAAAGGGCACCGAATGCAATGCCAGCTCAAAATGGGGGAGGGGAGGGGAACAGCCAGGGGCTTCCCTGGCGCCGAGGGTCTTTTGTGGGGCCCTGGGCAGGACACGGCGCACCTTGGTCAGCTTCACCCAGAGCCCGTGGCCGTTGCACAGCTCCTCGCCCGTGGTGCGCACGCAGGCGCCGCGCCGCAGCTCGATGCTGTCCCGGGCGGCGCGGAGCGGGCCGGAGCCGGTACCGGCGGCCGGGCCCGCGGCGCCCACACGCAGCCCCAGGCCCTCCACCTCCCACACCGGCAGCAGCACACGCGACGGTCCCGCCGGGTCCTTGTAAAGCTTGTAGAGCACCTCGCGCGGCACGAAAGCCAGTGCCGCCGGCAGCGGCCGCCCGGCGCGGAGGCTTTGCGCCGCCTCCGCCAGGAAGCGCACGCGGCCCAGCAGCTGCCGCGGAGACTCCAGCGCCACACCCGGGCTGGCCATCGCGAAGTGGCAAAAAGAAGCCCAGAGCCGAGCCGGACCCAGAAGCAGCGGCCGCGAAGGCGGACCAAGCTTCCCACCGCGCTCTGCCCCGCCTTCGGCCAGCCTTCGCCGTAAGTTCTGGACTAGAAGCACCCCACACTCCAGCCGTATTGCCCTGTGCACTCGGATCCTCAACCATATTAGCCACCTCTGTGCCTCCTATCCAGCCAACCAGATCTAAGCTCAGTACAGAGTTTCTACTTGATCAGTCGCTCCTCTCCATCCCCACTGCTATTACCATTTTATCCCCACTGCTACTACCCTCATTCAAGCCACCATCCTATCTAGCCTAGATCATCGCAACAGCCATTTTTCTGGTCCCCCGGCCTCCTCTTTTGCCTCCCCGTCCCCAACGAGTCGTACTACAACCAGAGGAATCTTTAAAAATCTGCTAGACATCCTTTCTGGCTCCCCATTCTGGGGGCGGTGTGAGTAAAATGTTTGAGAGAATAACTCCCTCCCCAGGCCTGCCACCGACAGGAATCTTGAGTCCTTCAGGCTTGATCTTGGTGGTTACTCCTAATCCCAGGACACTGGTGATCAATATCCAGTTTCTACAGAAATTCTGAACCAGGTGAGAGGAAAGGCCGAGGTAGGCAGGGAGGAGACAAAAAAACGATGGACAGGAGCTGTTGGTGAAGTACAATCACCGAAGAAAAGAAAACTTTGTCCCCACATCCCCCTCATTAAAAAAAAGTCTTATTGAGATATAATTCATATACCGTACAATTCACCCATTTGAAGTGTACAATTCAATAGTTTTTGATATATTATTAATTTTTAAAAAATTGTGGTAAAAATATATAACAAAATTTGCCATTTTAACCTTTTTTTTTTTTTTTGGTGAGAAAGATTAGCCCTGAACTAATATCCGTTGCCAATCCTCCTCTTTTTGCTGAGGAAGATTGGCCCTAGGCTAACATCCATGCCCATCTTCTTCTACTTTATATGGGACACCGCCACAGCATGGCTTGATGAGAGGGGCATAGGTCCGTGCCCAGGATCCGAACCTGCGAACCCCGGGCCACCGAAGAGCGCACGAACTTAACCACTACGCCATCGGGCCGGCCCCCATTTTAACCATTTTTTAAGTGTACAATTATCTATTTCCAAAACTCTTTCATCACCCCAAACAGAAACTCGGTACCCAGTAAGCAATAACTCTTCACTGTCCCCTTTCCCTGGTAAACTCTAATTTACTTTCTGACTTTATGAATCTGCCTACTCTAGATATTTCATATAAATGGAACCAAAGAATATTTGTCCTTTTGCGTCTGTCTTATTTCACTCAGGATAACGTTACAACATTGTTGTAGCATGTATCAGAACTTAATTTCTTTTTATGGCTGATTAATATTCTATTGTATATGCATACTACCTTTTGTTTACCCATTCATCTGTTGATAGACATGGGTGGAAACTTTGTTTTCAAATAATTGAAGTTATCAAGAAAGATATATGGGGCCGGCCCCGTGGCTTGTGCGCACTCCGCTACGGGTGGCCCGGGTTCGGATCCCGGGCGCGCACTGATGCACTGCTTCTCCGGCCATGCTGAGGCCGCATCCCACATACAGCAACTAGCAGGATGTGCAACTATGACATACAACTATCTACTGGGGCTTTGGGGGGGTTAAAAAAAAAAAAAGGGAGGAGGATTGGCAATAGATGTTACCTCAGAGCCGGTCTTCCTCAGCAAAAAGAGGAGGACTAGCATGGATGTTAGCTCAGGGCTGATCTTCCTCACCAAAAAAAAAAAAAAAAAAAGTATTAAAAAAAAGATATAAAGGATCCTGTGAAATTTTGACAGTTTTCCATTTTTTTCTCCCTAGGAAGTTGGGAACACAGTGCCTCTCTTCCCTTTTTTCCAAGCTTTTTGTATGCTGTCACACTACTACAGGAGAAAGTGAACAAGGGCACCTCACAGGGGCCTACATGACCTGGACTCCGTATACATCTCCAGCCTCTTTAATCCCACCAGATTGATCTCTTGGTTCCCATAATGGCCATTTGCTTTTGCATCTTCTCTTTGCACACGCTGTTCTCTCCGTTTGGAACACCCCCACTGCTTTCCCCAATTAAGCTAGGAACCTTTGTTAGTTGTTTCTAACTTTTCTTCTTAAAACATTTACCGTTGTGATTGCTGATTTCTCTGTTTTCCCATCAGTCTGTAGCTCCTTAGGGAATGGGCTGACTTGCTCTCCACTGTAACTTCCATACCTACTATAATGCCCGGCTCTTAGTAGGTAAGATAAATATTTAATGCTTTTAGTTCCCTGTACAGCTTGGTTCCATAATCCACTGTATGCCTGGAGAGTGGCAGTGAAAGTGAGACTTGGGCTGAGCCTTCGGGATTCGCAGGCCATCAGAGGAGAGCAAACTCCTCATGCCACGGTATGAGTAGTTACAGGGAAGTTCTTTTTTGGGGGTGTTTGTTGCTGCGTCGCTACAGCGGACTTTACGGTGAAGAGAGGTAGGGTCCTATGGGCAGCAGCCAGGGCAGCCCGGGAGCTGTCGCTAGGGTTTGATCATGTGACTTTCAACATGGTGACGGCCTTGACTCACTCCCGGAAGGGGTGGAGCCTGGGCACGGGGCAGGCTCAGATTCAGATTAAAGTGGGGACTGTGCTCGCGGTGAGAGGCAGTTTATCATGGAGGCGAACGGGTTGGGGTGAGTTCTCTGTGGTATGGCCAGCAGAGCTTCTGACCTGTGTCTTCCAACTCAGTAATCTGTCCCTGTACTCCCCTTCCCCCACCTAGAGAGCTCCCAACCCGAACCCCGGTCGCTGGAATCCCGAATCCTCCAACCGTGGATTCCTGAGGGACCGCCTAGCTGGACTGCGTCCCCCAGACCGTCATTTACGGGATCCCCCCGAGACTTTCTATTCCTCAACTAGGATCCCTATTTCGGAACCGTCAACTCTGATCCCTCCTTGACTATCCTCCAGTCTGGGGATCTCCCAGCCCCAGAACCAGCCCACTGGTACCCCTCTACCAGAGATTTTCTGGTCCAAAGACCCCCAAACTATCCTTACTGGGCTCTCCCCCCCTGCCCCACCCCATTCAGTGGCTTTGAGTTTGGGGAGGCTGGGCCTGTGTCGGGTAGAGGCTTCAGGGTGGCCCCTTCTAATCTTGTGCACCGATAGGCAGAGAGGTGGCAGAATGGGTGGGAAGCTACAGCTTGAGAGCTGGCCTGGGGAAGGCAGATAGCGGTGCCTGATCTGCCTTAAGAATCTGCACCTTCCCCAACCCCCAGCCTAGCTTACTGACACCTACCCCCACCCCTTCCTGATCTCCAGACCCCAGGGTTTTCCGGAGCTGAAGAATGACACATTCCTGCGAGCAGCCTGGGGAGAAGACACAGACTATACTCCCGTTTGGTGCATGCGGCAGGCAGGCCGCTACTTGCCAGGTGAGGATCAGGGCCTGGGGGACTAGGTAAAATTCTGGAGGGTGAAAAGTTTTTGAGGGGTAGGGGAAAGCTCTAGAAGTTCCTCAAAGCTGAGCCCTGCCTTTCCTCTTCTGTCTGCAGAGTTTAGGGAAACTCGGGCTGCCCAGGACTTTTTCAGCACCTGTCGCTCCCCAGAGGCCTGCTGTGAACTGACTCTGCAGGTGAGGGGTCCACAAAAGAGGGAGGGATTGCTACCCTCAGCTTGCCACTTAGCAGCCTGTCTTCTATTCCCTACAGCCACTGCATCGCTTCCCTCTGGATGCTGCCATCATCTTCTCCGACATCCTTGTTGTACCCCAGGTACCCACTCAAACCTGATTCTGGAACGGGTGAAAAAGAAAAAAGACAGTCAAAGCTCAAGATAAGCACGTATCTTCACTGGATAGAGGGAAAAACTTAGGCTGGAAGAGATGGAGTTTGGCTGAGTTTTATTCTCCTTTTCCTCCTTCCTGGTGTGGGATCAAGAGAGCCTTTCCTCCTGGAGTTCAGGTTGCGAACCCAGTTGTTTTCTCCCTCTCCAGGCACTGGGCATGGAGGTGACTATGGTGCCTGGCAAAGGGCCCAGCTTCCCAGAGCCATTAAGAGAAGAGCAGGACTTAGAGCGCCTCCGGCATCCAACAACAGTGGCCTCTGAGTTGGGCTATGTGTTCCAGGCCATCACCCTCACCAGACAACGGCTGGCTGGGCGTGTGCCACTGATTGGCTTTGCTGGTGCCCCGGTAATATGGAACAGGGCAGGGACTTGGGCATGGAGAAATCACTCTGGCTGGTCTGGTGTAGAGAAAGGAAGAAAGTGTCAGTCTGGCTTTTACACTTGTGACATTCTCTTTGTATCCTTTGCAGTGGACTCTGATGACATACATGGTTGAGGGTGGCAGCTCAAGTACCATGGCTCAGGCCAAGCGCTGGCTTTACCAGAGACCGCAGGCCAGTCACCGGCTGCTTCACATCCTCACTGATGCTCTGGTCCCGTATCTGGTGGGACAAGTGGCTGCTGGTGCCCAGGTGAGTCCTGAGGGAGAGACAAATAGGCTGAGGTTTAGTCTATAAGGACCAGAAGCAACAGAGTTCCTTACACCTGAGAGAGTAGATGTCTTAATGCCAGGCACGAAAGAAGCTTGGCCTGCAGTGATCTGGCTGGAGCAGCTAAGCCCACCCTGACACTGGCAGGGGGGCTTAATGCTCGATGTGTTCAAAGACCAAAGCTAGCACTGGGATCTGGGGAAGGCAAAACTTTTTGACTGGATCTGGGTTTAAAGGCTTAGGCAGTATCAGGGGTTGAAGTCACGTGGGGAAAATTGAGGCACATTCTGTGTGAGGTACTTCCTTTCTGTGTGTTACGTATTTCTCTTCACCACCCCCTAACTGTAGGCATTGCAGCTCTTTGAGTCCCACGCAGGGCATCTTGGCCCACAGCTCTTCAATAAGTTTGCACTGCCCTACATCCGTGATGTGGCCAAGCAAGTGAAGGCCCGCCTGCAGGAGGCAGGCCTGGCACCAGTGCCCATGGTAAGGATGGGGATGGGGTGAGTGAAGGTGGACCTGTGAAACATTCAGGGTAAGTCCTGCATGGATTGAAGTGACCACTGGAGGGCAGCAGAGGTGTAGCCGATAGGTTAGTGGGCATAACCAGGCCCTCTAGTAGCCTCAGAGTTCTCCCCTTTCCCCCAGATCATCTTTGCTAAGGATGGACATTTTGCCCTGGAGGAGCTGGCCAAGGCTGGCTATGAGGTGGTTGGGCTTGACTGGACAGTGGCCCCAGAGAAAGCCCGGTGAGTAATGGAGGGTGAGGCAGAAGGGGTATAGCTGCCATATGTACAGTCATCAGACTGTGGCACTAACTCTGCTTCCAGGGAGTGTGTGGGGAAGACGGTGACCTTGCAGGGCAACCTGGACCCCTGTGCGCTGTATGCATCTGAGGTAACAACCAGGGCCCCTATGTGTGTCTGTGAGTTTATGCACTCCCATGGCTGTGGACATGGTTGTGCATATTATTATGTGTATGTTTTATTATGTCTGTCTGTCCCTCCCCTCTACTCCATACACACTATGTGAGCTCTAGGAAGGCAGGAATTTCTTTCTATTGTTCTTGTTCATTTGTGTTTTCTTAGTGCCTGGCCCATACTTGGCATCCAATAAATTTGTTTGAATTAATGACTGAATGAGTAACACTGAGTAGAAACATGCCTGCATGTATGTGTGCTACTATTATGTATAGAGAGGACAGAGGCTTGCTGGCACCCCCTGCAGCCAGTGCCCTCTTGGTCCCCCAGGAGGAGATTGGGCAGCTGGTACAGCAGATGCTGGATGACTTCGGACCGCAGCGCTACATTGCCAACCTGGGCCATGGACTTTACCCTGACATGGACCCAGAACATGTGGGTGCCTTTGTGGATGCTGTTCACAGACACTCACGTCTGCTTCGACAGAAATAAGCATACACCTTTTCCCTCAATTACCACTAATACAGTGTTTGATTGTTTCCAGGAGAATAAAAGTTCCAGAGTTGGAGTCTCGCATGTGGTTTTGTTTGTGAAAGATCTGTGCCCTTATCCTCAGTTCCTTCTTAGCCTCTTTTCCTTCCCTGGGGCCTCTTTCTGCATCCTCTCCCACAAGTCACTGGAACTCAGGTATCAGTGAATATGTAGTGTGTGACTTAATGTCAGGGCCCTCACCGCCACCTTGCTCTCAGATTTCCAAGCCCCAGAGCTACATGGGGTTGGGTAGAACGTCGTCTTCCTTTTTTTTTTTTGTGAGGAAGATCAGCCCTGAGCTAACATCCGATGCCAATCCTCCTCTTTTTGCCGAGGAAGATTGGCCCTGGGCTAACATCTGTGCCCATCTTCCCCTACTTTATATGGGACGCCACCACAGCATGGCTTGACAAGTGGTGCATCGGTGCACGCCTAGGATCTGAACCTGCAAACCCTTGGGCTGCCGAAGCAGAGCACACGCACTTAACCACTATGCCACTGGGCCAGCCCCTGGGTAGAACTTCTTAGCAGCTGGAGCTGTGACATTTGCAGAGAAATGGGGTTCCCACAGCATAAGAGGCCAAACTGACAGTGCTTTGTGTCTGGGGAGTGAGGGGAGAGGGGCACAGAAATGGCTGAAATACTTCAGAGGCCTGTTGAGGAAGATGGAGTTTAGGTGAGCAGGGAGAAGCTGAGAGGCCTTCAGCTTTCATGCCAAAAGATGGGGAGGACATAGGACTCAGAGCTAGGTTGCTTAGGATTAGAGCCTTAGACTGGCCTCAATGAAGTGAGAAGGCCTCTAAAGCTAAAATGCCCTATGGCACTCAGGGTTGCTCTGCATTCTTTTCTGAGCATACCCTCCCATTTTGTCAGGATCTTGGTGTTTCTGCCCATCATGGTGGTACCTACTTCCTGGGACAAGGCTCTGAGGTGCCTGTGAGCTCTGGAGAGGGGTCTGGTGAGGCAGGAAATTCTTCATCATTTCACATCTCCTGACACCACTGGGAACCCACTGTGCTATAGGCCCAACCGGCTTCCTATCCCAGCCAGGGCAATGCAGAAGAGAGGGAAGGGCCCCATTTACTGATAGAACACCATTTCTGATTTTAGAAAAATGATCTTTTCTGTGATTCATGATTTATTCATAGAAAAGCACTGTGAGTTCACACACTTGCTAAAAAATGGCAATTGTGATACAGAAATGGGAGTGGCTTCTTCTTTTTTTTTACCAACCTGTTGGGCTGAGAGGTTGTACGGGCCCATGGCTGGACAATAAGACTTCAGTAGCCACGAACAGCAAATACAACTTATTGGTTAGTGTGGAGCAAAAAAAAAAAGAAAAAAAAGTGACAACCATTTGTCAAAGAAAGGAAAATAAAACAGAGAGGTTCTCCGTTCACACTCTAGCTAACCACCCCTTCCCTATCACACCCCACCCCCTACTCAGGAACTAAAACATCAAACAGTAAACACCAAGACACTGGCATCCAAATGACTCTTCTGAATGCCCCTGCTACCTCCTATAACAATTCCAGGCTGAGCATAGGGGTTGGGAGGGTAGCAGGAACATGATACACTGTGGAGGTCAGCCAGGGCTAAGACAGGGGTTGCCCACTAGGTCTAGAAACTAGTCAGAAAGGGAAAGACCAAATGGCATTCCAGCCCCAGCCTCCAAATCAGCGACCAATGGGACTGTGACAAAAGCAGGCAGAAGCTTGAGGTAGAAAGGCAGGGGAAGAAAGTAAGTACAGGGTGAGAAGAGAACTGTGGAGCTGAAGGAGCTACTCTTAGGGTAGAGGGAGACTAGTGCTTAGAAGCTTGTCTGGGGAGAGAATGGTGAATAGAGCAGACACGGAGATGGGGAACATGTTTAGCTGGTGAGAGAGACTAAGAGGAATGGGGAAGAGAGATCTGGCAAAAAGAGAAGGGGCACATTCATGCAGATCCTCAAACATGAACTCAGACATACCTACATGTCGAAATATACACAGTTACACATATGGAGACAGATGAATGGAGAGCAGGCATACACGCAGACACAAACATGTTTATACACATGCACTCGTGTGTGCTCAGATACACACACTAAACATGCATCAACAAACACGAACACACACACAGATACCTATTCTTTTATGTTCACAAATGTGTATACCCTCACACAGAAACCCCCAGTCCAGCACAGACATGTATTCACGTAGACACAGATCTGACACAGATACACATAAATATATATGTGCACACACAGGCATGCACAGCTATATCTATGCATACAGACACGTGTACTTAGCCATTCAGATATATACACACACATATATAATTAGAGATGAAACCAGACACTCTCTAACACCAAGGTGACCAGGGTAGATGAATATTATGAGCTCAGCGGCCTCCCAGACCTTCACCTTCTCCCTGCATTTGTTTCTCAGGAGCTCAGCAGGCTCTAGAGTGGCTGCGTGAGACAGGAGCAAGTGCTTCAGTGTCCTGATGGCTTCGTGAGAAGTCCAGACTGGGCCCTGCCCCTCACTCACCGCTGGACTACAGATGCCCTGTCTGCAGGCTGGGGTTTCTGCATAGACTAGACTTGGGATTTATTCTAACTGGCCATTTTTCTCCCTGCCACCTCCACTCTTCCACTGCCAATGGCATAGACTCTGCGAGGGAAACCTGAGAAATGGTTGTGAGTCTCCTCAGAAAACAAGCCCATCTTCCTACCCACAGCTACTTCAAGGACCCATCAAATTAGAATCAGAATTATAAATAGTTACAATTTTACAACGTAATTGTCAACACATATACTATAGTATTTACAGTACCATTAATGCTTCTGTTGCTCTGGTTAAGCAATCCCTGAGACGGAACAGTGTTCTATGTTTGCCAAGGGAGAGAGGGCCAATGCCCAGGACTACGCAGAATATAGGGGTGTGAGGTGGCACGTTGTGGGGTTTCTGATCGATCTGCAGAGCCCAGCTCCTCCAGGAACAGTGGGCTGTTGTGAGAACCTGGCCAAGGCAGGCATATTGACTCGAGTTGGACCTTCCCCATGCTTAGCCCTGTGGTCCTTTGGCTTCAGCCAGAGGTGCTCAGCGTCCTCTCAGGGTGGACAAATGTTTCAGTGTCCTTGGCCTGACTTGATGGCACCTGGGAGCTCAGGCTGCCCCGGCAGTGAGCGGTCTGCTTTCTCAGCCAAAGCGCTCTCGTACCAGCAGCATCAGCTTCTTCTTGCCTTTGTAGATTTGTTTGAGGTTGTCGATGAATTGGGCAAACTGCAGATGGCCATCCTGGGGCAGCAGGAAGGTCTCCCGAGCCTTGCTCAGAAACTCAATGAACTCTCCGTAGTGGCGAGGGCTGATGTGTGTCAGGCGTGAGTGTGTGGTGTTGATATAGGCATTGATGGTGGCATCCAGCAGCTGGCGCAGTGGAGCTTTGTCGGTGGACATGAGCTTTCCGGAGCTGCGGCGGCCTGGGATGCCAGCCAGGCCAGGTGCAGTCACTGTGCAGCGCCGCAGGATGTCTGAAAGCACTGTGGCACAGTGCACGCTCTTCACGACCAGGGGAATGAGGGCCGCCAGCTCATTCTTGCCCAGAGAGTGGCTGAGGGCACATGCCCAGAGCACATCGTTGATGGCCGGGTGGGTGTCCTGGTTGTAGGCCAAATTGAGATGGCTCATGGCCAGTGAGGCCAGCTTGAAGGCACGTAGCGGGTAGCCACGGAGCTCCATGTAGCGGGCGATGGTGAACAGTTGTGAATGGGTCATGCCACCAGCGGCAGCATCGATGGCGATCTGGTAGGCTGCCTCAAAGGCAATATGGTCTTTCTCACAGAGCGTAAGGGCTGACAGGGCACAGCTCTGTGGATCCTTCATAGCACACTGTAGGGCCAGTGTGCGAGCACAGCTAGCCAGCTCCTCCCGCTGTGGATAGTCAAGACTGAGGCGCAGGATAGTGGTGTGGGATACGGCTGTGGCAGCCACAATGCTAGTAGCCTCGGTGGGGGTGAAGAGTGTGTACCAGCTCTGCAAGATGCTCACCAGGGCCTGCACACCTGTCAGGGAGAGCCTGAGCTCAGCCATGGCCATCCGGCTCCTGATCCAGGTCTGCCCAGATTACTATTTGGGGTCAGAACTTGGCCTGCAGAGACGAGTTCTCCCTCCTCCTTAGCAGCCTTGAGATGATCTGAGGCAAACCAGGGCAAGGGGAGCATCCCGGATGGCCAAACCCCATTTGGGGTCTCTTCCCATCCCTTTCTTCCCCAGGTCAGAGGGTTGAAGGTCTCTGCAGGTGCTCTTAGCCCCTCAGAAGGATGGAGCAGCAGAGCCTGTGGTTTGCCTGCACCAAGGACGGGGTTGCAGATCTGCCTGGGGGTTCTAGCTGAAGTGGGGCCTTTCAGGGTAGAGTCTTGTGCTGGGGCTTTGGGCTCTAGATGGAGTCCTGAGCCTCCAAGTTGTTTGGGGTTTCTCAGAAGCATGGATAGGGACTGGGACCAAACCACTGGGCCAACTACCTCCCAAGGGTGCACTTGAGTACTGCTGGCTGAAAATTCATTCTCTCAGACAGGTCTCTGATCAGAGGGTCAAAGTGCGGCTGACATCAGGGTGTGGTCCAAGCAGTGAGGGCAGAGCTTGGGCTGGATGAACAGAAGTCATCTTCTCCTACCAGCAGCCCCATCCTTTCCTAGGCCATCAATAATAGGAATATGAGAGCTCTAAGGATTCGCTGTCCTGTCCCAAGAGTAGGGCCTAGGAACTCCTTTCCCCTGGGGGTAGAGGGAGGTGGGAGACTCACCCACTTCTGTAGCACATGTCACCAACCATCGCACCATCTCCCGGCGCCTCCAGTTAAGGGTTGATAAGGTCATCCTCATCACCTGGGCAAAAAAGAGGCATTCCCAGCAGGCTAAACATAACTGTTACAACCTCCCCCTCCCCACTTCCCCTTGCCATTCATTTATGCAACAAGTATTTATTGGTGCTTTAAACAGCCATCCTTCCCCTGATACGTACAGACAGGTTTGTTTAATTTCTGCCCCACCCCTCTGACTAATCAGATAGAAAGCTTCTCTGATGACCTGTAACAAATAAAGTCCTTATTACTACACCTTGCTTGACTTGGAGGAATGGGGGTGGGGTGGGGAGAAGATGAGGACCCCATGGAGCCTAAAGCTACAACGCTTAACTTACCTGGCCTTAACTTCAAAACGGAGCCCAATTTAGAGTTCTTATCTTGTGTCTAGCCTAGAGGTTGTGTTCTGGGGACACAGAAAGAACTAGACTTGGCCTATGCCTAATCCTCCTGGGATCTTATCTTCTACCAATTGTCACTAGGCCAGAAGCCTAAAGCGGGGATGGTCCACTCCTCCATACCTGTAACCCCAGCTCCAGGGCCACGTTGAGCAGGGTGCTGTCAGTAGTACTGTCTGTGGGAGTAGCAATCTTGAATGCATCTTGGGCCAATTTGAAGATGAGGGAGGAAGAATGGATGTGCTTCTGTATTGCTTCCAGGATTGTTCGGAGCCTCAGAGTGTCCCCTACAGGTGCCAAGAAAAGGGGCAGGGACAGGATCTTCTTTATAGTTTCCCTGAACAGCCAGCTGATGGCAGCAGATACTGGTTGAACTGGCTATCAATGCATTGAATGCTTCTGAATGCTACCATCCCTTCTTGGTGGTCAAGCTCTGTCAAGCACTGGAGGCTCCTTCCTTCTTCCCCAGGTACCCACATGAATTCACTTCTCTCCACCTTTTCATCTGCCTCTACTCCTTTCATCCTCTTTTCCTTCAAGCTCCTTAGATCCAAGAAATAATTTTCTTGAACACATGAATTTTGAAAGCTTTATTCAGGAGACAAGAAGCCACATTATTGCCAAAAAAGTATACCAGTCCCATAGTTTGCCTCTTACTACAGCTCCTTGGAGAAAAAAGGAGCTGGGCCACCATGTCTTATTTAGCAGGCAAAGATTCTACAAAGTATCAGTGCACAGAGTGAAGGAATACACTGCAGGAAGGGCATGTAGACCATATGAAGTGAAGGTCACTGTACAAAGGTAGTACAGTGTATGAAAGATGGGTATATCTTGTGAAGGGGTAAAATGTGAAATAAAGATAGAACAAAAAGTAGGTCTTATGTTTTACAAAGAGGTGTAGTGGTAAGAGTATATAAGCTTTGGAGTAAAATACATTGGGAATTGAACCTAGTTCAGCCATTTACCAGCTCAGTTACTTGAACCTTTTAGGGTTGCTATGAAAATTATAAACAATTCACGTATGGTTAATATTCTCTGATTCTACTTTTATTAAAAAAAAAGAAGTGGCAGTGTGTGTATAGCGTATGTGCACACACATGAATAGAAAATCTCCAGGGATATTTGTAACAATGTCTTAGTAGTAGTTATCTTTGGGTGTCAGGATTGTGGGAGAAATTACCATTTTTCTTCTATCATCTTTAAAAACAATTTTTAAAATTAATAGCCTTTATGTTTTCAAAGCAGTTTTAGGTTTACAGAAAATTGAGCAGATAGTACAGAGAGTTCTCATATGTCTGCTCTCCCCCCTTCCAGTTTCCCCTATTATTAGCATCTTACATTAGTGTGGTACATTTGATGAACCAACATTGATACATTATTATTAACTAATGTCCATGGTTTACATTGGGGTCCACTGTGTTATACAGCTCTATCGGTTTTCACAAATGCATAGTATCACGGACCCATCATTACTGTATCATTCAGAATAGATTCATTGCTCTAAAAATCTCCTGTGTTCCACCTATTCATCCCTCTCCTCATTCCCCCTGAGCAGAATACTGATCTTTTTATTGTCTCTATAGTTTTACCTTTTCCACAATGTCATAGATTTGGAATCACAGTATGTAACCTTTTCAAACTGGCTTCCTTCACTCAGCAACATACTTTTAAGGTTCCTCCGTGTTTTTTTGTGGCTCGATAGCTCATTTTTTATTATTGGTAAATAATATTCCATTGTACGGATCTACCTCAGTTTGTTTATCCATTCATCTACTGAAGGCCATCTTGGTTGCTTCTAGTTTTTGGTAATTAGAAATAAAGCTGCTATAAGCATTTGTGTGCAAGTTTTTGTGAGGACGTAGTTTTCAACTCATTTGGGTAAATACCTAAGAGTATGACTGCTGGATCACATGGTAAACTATGTTTAACTTTGTAAAAAAACTGCAAACTATCTTCCAAAGTGGCTGGGCCTTCTGCACCTCCACTAGCAGTGAATGCGAGCTCCTGCAGCTCTGCATCCTCACCAGTGTTGAACGTTATCAGTATTTTGGATTTTAGCCATTCTAATAGGTATGTACTGGTATCTCACTTTTGTTTTAATTTGCATTTCCCTAATGATGTATCATGCTGAGCATCTTTTTGTATGCTTGTTTGCCATCTGTATATCCTCTGTGGTGAGGCATCAGTTCAGGTCTTTTGCCCATTTTAAAATTCAGTTGTTTGTTTTCTTATTGTAGAGTTTTAAAGAGTTATCTATATATTTGGGATACAAGTCCTTTATCAGATATGTGTTCTACAAACATTTTCTCCCAGTCTGTGGCTTATCTTTTCAGTTTCTTAACAGTGTTTTTCACAGAGCATAAGTTTTTAATTTTAATGAAATCCTACTTATCAGTTTTTTCTTTCATGGATTGTTTTTGGTGTTGTTATCAAAAAAGTTATTGCCAAACCCAAGGTCACCTAGATTTTCTATGTTATCTTCTAGAAGTTTCATAGTTTTGCATTTTACTTTTATGTCTATGATTTTGAGTTAATTTTTGTAAAGGTGTAAGGTCAGTGTCTATATTCATTTTTTTGCATGTGGATGTCGTTTTTCCAGTACCATTTGTTGAAAAGACTATCCTTTGCTCCTTTGTCAAAGATCAGTTGACAATGTTTGTGTGGGTCTGTTTTTGAGCTCTCTAGTCTGTTCCATTGATCTCTTTGTCTATTCTTCTGCCAATAACCAGACTGTCTTGATTACTGTAAATTCATATTAAGTCTTGAAGTCGGGTAGTGTGTTCTCCAACTTTGTTCTTCTTCGGTATTGTGTTAGTTTTTCTAGGTCTTTTGGTTTTCCACATAAACTTTAGAAAGAATTTGTTAATATCCATAAAATAACTTGCTGGGATTTTGCTTGAGATTGTATTGAACCTATAGATCAAGTTGGGAAGAACTGACAGAATAATATTGAGTCTTCCTATCTATGGACATGCAATATCTATTTATTTAGATCTTTGATTTCTTTCCTCAAAGTTTTATAGTTTTCCTCATATAGATCTGTACATATTTTGTTAGATTTATTCCTAAGTACTTTTTTTTGGGTGCTAATATAAAAATGGTATTGTGGTTTTAATTTCAAATTTCAACTGTTCATTGCTGGTATATAGGAAAGCAACTGACTTTTGTATATTAACCTTGTATTCTGCAACCCTGCTATAATCACTTGTTAGTTCCAGTTTTTTTTCTGTTGTTTTTGATTCTTTGGAATTTTCTGCATAGACAATCATGTCATTTGTGAATGAAGAGTTTTATTTCTTCCTTCCCAATCTGTATGCCTTTTATTTCCTTTCTTGTCTTATTGCATTAGCTAGGACTTCTAGAATGATGTTGAATGGGAATGGTGAGAGGGGACATTCTTGTCCTATTTCTGATCTTCAGGGAAAAGCATCTACTTTCTCTCCATTAAACATGATGCTAACTGTAGATGTCTGTAGATGTTCTTTATAAAGTTGAGTCAGTTCTCTTCTATTCCTAGTTTGCTGAGGGGGCTTTTTTTTTTTTTTGAAATCACGAATAGGTGTTGGATTTTGTCATTTGTTTTTCCTGCGTCTACTCACATAATCATATGATCCTTCTTCATTAGCCTGTAGATGTGATGGATTACATTAATTGATTTTCAAGTACTAGACCAGACTTGCACACCTGACATAAATCTCACTTGGTTGTGGTGTATAATTCTTTTTATACTTTCTTGGAATCAATTTGCTAATATTTTCTTGAGGATTTTTGCATTTATGTTCATGATATTGGTCTGTAGTTTTCCCTTCTTGTACTGTCTTTATCTGGTTTTGGTATTAGAGTAATGCTGGCCTCACAAGATAAGTTAGGTAGTGTTCTCTATGCTTCTATGTTCTGGAGGAAATTGTAGAGAACTGGTATCACTTTTTCCTTAAATATTTGATAGAACTCACCAGTGAAATAATTTGGATCAAGTGCTTTCTGTTTGGAAAATGATTGATTCAATTTCTAATAGATATAGGCCTATTCAAATTATTTATTTCCATGTGAGTTCTGGTAGATTGTGTTTTTCAAGGAATTGGTTCATTCCATCAAAGATATCAAATTTGTGGGCATACAGCTGTTCATAATATTCCTTCATTATCTTTTTAATGTCCAGGAAATCAGGAATCATGGCCTCTTTCATTTATGATATGAGTAATTTATGTCTTTCTTTCTCTTTTTTTTTTGGTTAGCCTGCCTAGAGGTTTATTAAATTTTATTGATCTTTTCAAATAACCAGCCTTTGCTTTCATTGATTTTCTCTTACGTTTTCCTATTTTCAGTTGCACTGATTTCTGCTCTAATTTTTATTATCTCTTTTCTTCTGCTAGTTTTAGGTTTATACTGCTCTCTTTCTCTAGTTTTCTAAGGTGGAAACTTAGCTTACTGATTTTACTTTATTTTTGCCTCCATTTTATTGAGATATAATTTACATGTAACATTAAGTTTAGGGTATACAATGTGATTTGATATACGCGTTGCAAATGACGACCACAATAAGACTAGTGAACACATCTACCACCTCACCTTTTTGTGAGTTACCTTTTTGTGTGTGTGTGGTGAGAACATTTAAGATCTACTCTCTCAGCAAATTTCAAGTATACAATACAGTATTGTTAACTATAGTCAACACGCTGTACCTTAGATCCCTAAAACTTACTCATCTTACTCACTGAAAATTTGTATCCTTTGACCAACATCTCCCTAGTTCCCCCACCCTCCCAGGCCCTGGCAACCACCAATCTACTCTGTTTCTATGAGTTTGGCTTTTTTTAGAGTCTACATATGAATGAGATAATACAGTATTTGTCTTTCTCTGACTTATTTCACTTAGCATAATGCCTTCAAGGTTCATCTACATTGTCACAAGTGACTGGATTTCCTTCTTTTTTATGGTTGGATAATATCCCATTGTGTGTGACTATGTACCTATATGTATATACATTTTCTTTATCCAGGCATCCGTTGGCAGACACTTTGGTTGTTTCCAAATCTTGGCTATTGTGATTAATGCCGCAATGCAATGAATATGGGTGTGCAGATACCTCTTTGAGATAGTGATTTCATTTCCTTTGGATATATACCAAGAAGTGGGATTGCTGGACCATATATGGTAGTTCTAGTTTTAATTTTTTGAGGAACTTCCATACTGTTTTCCATAGTGGCTGTACCAATTTATATTCCCACCAACAGTGCACAAGGGTTCATTTTTCTCCATACGCTTGGCAGCACTTGTTATCTCGTCTTTTTGATAATAGTCATTCTAACAGATGTGAAGTGATAGATTATTGCTTTTACATCTTCTCTCTTTTCTAACGTATGTATTTAATGCTATAAATTTCTCTCCAAGCACTGCTTTTGCTGCATCCCACACATTTTGATCAGTTGTATTTTAACTTTCATTTAGTTCCAAATATTTAAAAATTTCTCTCGAGACTTTGACTCACGTGTTACTTAGAAGTGTGTTGTTTAAACTCCAGATATTTTGGGATTTTCCAGTTATCCTTCCGTTATCAATTTCTACTTTAATTCCACTGTGATCTGAGAGCATACTTTGTATGATTTCTATTCTTTTAAATTTATTGAGGTGTGTTTTATGGTTCAGAATGTGGTCTATCTTGGTGAATGTTCCATGTGATCTGGAGAAGAATGTGTGTTCTGTTGTTGTTTGATGAAGTAGTCTATAAACGTTAATCAGATCCAGTTAATTGATGGTGCTGTTCAGTTCAGGTATATCTTTACTGACTTTTTGCCTGCTGGATCTGTTAATTACTGATAGAGGTGTACTGAATTCTCCAACTATAATAGTGGACTTGTCCATTTCTCCTTACAGTTCTATCAGTTTTTGCCTCACATATTTTGATGCTTTGTTGCTGGATGCATATGCATTAAGGATTATTATGTCTTCTTGAAGAACTGACCCTTTTATCACTATGCAATGCCCCTCTTTATCCCTGATAATCTTCCATGTATTGAAGTCTGCTTTGTTTGAAATTAATATAGGTATTCCAGCTTCTTTTTAATTTGTGTTAACATGGTATACCTTTCTCCATACTTTACTTTGTTGTTATTGAAGAAATCTGACTGTGGTTAAGAAATAATTTTAAAGATGAAAACAACAAACTGGCTAAATTAATATGCATGCTTTTTTGGGAGAGTGTCTTTTCCAGACTCTTCCTGCTTTCAGTGTGGCTAGTCTGTTAGTGGGTGTATAGGGTATGGAAAGTGAGGGCCAGAGTGTTGACAACACCTCCTACATGATTTTTTTTTTTTTTTTAAAGCCTTGGCCTCTGTTTTTAGTAGATAATATTTGGAAAGATAAAGCATATAAGCTCAGTCATAGAAGAGTTAAATATCTGCCTAAAGGTACTGGGATAAAAATGAAGCTGAGTACTGTTTGGTGTTTATACTTAGGGTGGGTCTAGCTAGCTATCTAATTAAAATAGCAAGTTTTATTTTATATATATTTTTACCACAATTTTTTTTTTTTTTTTTTTTTTTTGCTGAGGGAGATTAGCCCTGAGCTAATATATGTTGACAATCTTCCTCTTTTTTTGCTTGAGGTAGATTAGCCCTGAGCTAACATCTGTGCCAATCTTCCTCTATTTTACATGTGGGTTGCTGCCACAGCATGGCTCACAAGTGGTGTAGGTCCGTGGCCAGGATCTGAACCCACAAACCTAGGCTGCCAAGGTGGAGCATGCTGAACTTAACCACTAGGCCACTTGGCTGGCCCCTATTTTAATGATTTTTAAGAGTACAACTGAGTGGCACTAATCACATTCACAATGTTGTCTAAATATGACCACTATTTCCAAAACTTTTTCATCACCCCAAACAGAAAGCAATAATAACTCTCCATTGCCTCTCCCCTCAGCCCCTGGTAACTTCTTTTTTTTTTTTTTTTTTTTCCTGGTAACTTCTAATCTACTTTCTGTCTTTATTAATCTGCCTATTCTAGATATTTCATATAAGTGGAATCATACAATATTTATCCTTTTTGTGTTTGGATTCTTTCACTTAGCATAATGCTTCAAGGTTCTCCCATGTCGTAGCATGTATAAGAACATCATTTCTTTTTATGATTTAATTATATTCCATTGTGTGCATATACCACCTTTTGTTTGTTCATTCATATGTTGATAGACACTTAGGTTGTTTCCAACTTTTGGCTATTGTGAATAATGCTACAATGAACACTGGCATATAAAGCATCTATTTGAGTACCTCTTTTCAATTATTTTGGGTATATACCTAGGAGTGGAATTGCTGGGTTACACGGGAATTCTATTTAAATTTTTCAGGAACCATCAAACTATTTTCTACAGCAGCTGCACCACTTTCCATTCCCACAAGCAATGTACAAGCGTTCCAATTTCTCCACATCCTCACCAACACTTATTTATTTTGCTTTTGTTTTTTAATAATAGCCATCCTGATAGGTGTGAAGTGGTATATCTTTGTGGTTTTGATTTGCATTTCCCTAATGACTAATTATGTTGAGCATCTTTTCATGTACTTATTAGCCATTTGTATATCTTCTTTGGAGGACTGTCTCTTCAAATTTTTTGCTCATTTTTAAATTGGGTTGTTTGTCTTTCTGTTGTTGGGTTGTAGTTCTTTACATATTTTGTATATTAAGCCCTTATCAGACATATGATTTACAGACATTTTCTCCCACCCTGTAGGTTTCACTTTCTTGATAACGTCTTTTGATGAACAAAAGTTTTTAATTTTTTTTAAAATTGGTTTTAGAATTTTTTAAGTTTTTTTTTTTTTGCTGGAAAAGATTCACCCTGAGCTAACATCTGTTGCCAATCTTCCTCTCTCTCTCTCTCTCTTTTTTATTCTCCTCCCCAAAGCCCAAGTACGTAGTTGTATATTCTAGTTGTAGGTCTTTCTAGTTCTTCTATGTGAGCCGCTGCCGCAGCATGGCCACTGACAGATGAGTGGTGTGGTTCCACGCCCAGGAACCGAACCTGGGCCACTGAAGTGCAGCAAACCGAACTTTAACCGCTAGGCCATCAAGGCTGGCTCAAAAGATTTTAATTTTGATGAGGTCCAATTTATTTTTTTCTTTTGTTGCTCATGCTTTTGGTGTTATATCTAAGAATCCACTGCCAAATCCAAGGTCATGAAGATTTTCCTCTAGGTTTTCTCTTATAAAGTTTATGGCTTTAGCTCTTATATTTAGGTCATTGATCCTCTCCCTTTACTTTTAATCTATCTGTGTCCTTATATTTAAAATGGGTTTCTTGTAGACAACATATAGTTAGGTCTTTTTTTTTTTTTTTTTAAAGCCACTCTGTCAGTCTCTGTCTTTTAACTGGTGTGTTTAGATCATTCACATTTAAAGTAATTATTGATATAGCTGGGTTAATATCTACCATATTTGTAACTGTTTTCTATTCATTGCACTTGTTCTTTGTTTCTTTCTTTTTAAAAAATCTCCCCTCTTTTCTGCCTTCTCTGGTTTAAATTGAGCAATTTATAAGATTCAATTTTCATAAGATTCAATTTTCTCCTCTCTCTTAGCATATCAATTATATTTCTTTTAAAAACTATTTTAGTGTTTGTCCTAGAGTTGCAGTATACATTTACAACTAAAGTTCATTTTCAATAACTACACTACTTCATAAAGCACCTTATAGTAGTATTCTCAATTCTTCTCTTCCATCTGTAAAATCACTGCTGTCATTCATTTCATTTATCTTTAAGCTATAATCACCCAATACATTGCTATTATTATTTTGAACAAGCAGTTATCTATTAGCTCAATTAAGAATTAAAAGAAACCCAAAGTTTTTATTTTACCTTCATTTATTCCTTCTCTAACACTCTTCCTTTCTTTATGCAGATCTGAGTTTCAGATCTATATCATTTTCCTTCTCTCTGAAGAACTTCTTGCAAGGCAGGTCTACTGAGAATAAAGTCCCTCAGTTTTTGTCTGAGAAAGTATTTCTCCCTTTTTTTTTTTTTTTTTTGGTGAGGAAGATCAGCCCTGAGCTAACATCCATGCTAATCCTCCTCTTTTTGCCGAGGAAGACCGGCTCGCAGCTAACATCCGTTGCCAATCCTCTTCCTTTTTTTTTTTTTTCCTCCAAAGCCCCAGTAGATAGTTGTATGTCATAGGTGCACATTCTTCTAGTTGCTGTATGTGGGACGCGGCCTCAGCATGGCTGGAGAAGCGGTGCATCGGTGTGCGCCCAGGATCCGAACCTGGGCTGCCAGTAGCGGAGCACGCGCACCCAACTGCTAAGCCATGGGGCCGGCCCCCTCCCTTACTTTTATTTATTTATTTATTAATTTTTTTGTGAGGAAGATCAGCCCTGAGCTAACATCCATGCTAATCCTCCTCTTTTTGCCGAGGAAGATCGACTCTGAGCTAACATCTATTGCCAATCCTCCTCCTTTTTTTTTTTCCCCAAAGCCCCAGTAGATAGTTGTATGTCATAGTTGCACATCCTTCTAGTTGCTGTACGTGGGATGCGGCCGCAGCATGGCTGGAGAAGCGGTGCGTCAGTGCGTGCCCAGGATCCGAACCTGGGCCGCCAGTAGCAGAGCTCGCGCACTTAACCGCTAAGCCATGGGGCCGGCCCTCTCCCTTACTTTTGAAGGGTCATTTATTTGGACATTGCATTTAGGTTGGTGGTTTTTTTCTTGCAACACTTTAAATATTTCACTTCACTCTCTCTTGCTTGAATGGTTTGTGAAGTGAAGTTGATGTAATTCTTTTCTTTCTTTCTCTAAGGTATTTTTGTTCTCTGGCTTCTTTCAAGATTTTCTCTTGGTGTTTGGTTTTCTGCAGTTTTAACAGGATGTGCCTAGGAGAAAATTTTTTGGTATTCATCCTGCTTGGTGTTCTCTGAGCTTCCTGGATCTGTGTTCTGGTGTATGTCACTAATTTTGGAAAATTCTCAGCCACTGTTACTTTAAATATTTCTTCTTCTCCTTTCCTTCTTCTCCTTCTGGCATTGCAGAATATATTGCATATGTTATATTCTTTTGTAATTGTCCCACAGTTCTCTGATATTCTGTTTTGTGTTTTCTCCCCCTACACTTCTTTTTCCCCTTTGCATTTCAACTTGAGAAGTTTCTTTTGACATTTACAATTTAAAATTCTGGAAATATTCACATAGTTCAATATTGAAAAGATACAAAAGGTAAATAATGAAAAGTTCATTTTCCTCCTCACCTCTGAATCTCATTCACCCACTTCTAACCCTATATGCAACCAATATTATCAGTTTTCACATTACCTTCCAGGAAATCCGATGCATAGTAAGGAAATATATTATCTATTTGCTCTCCTTTTTAAAAAACCCACATATGGTAACATAGTATACACAGATTGCATGTCATTTTTTTCTTACATATCAGTATATCTTGGAGATTATTCCATATCAGTACATAAAGAGCTTCTTATTCTTTTAAATGGCTGCATAGTATTCTATTTATGGACACAGAGGTCCACAACTCCTTACTCAAAACTCTTGGGTTTAAGAGTTTTTAAAGTTATATAAATACAATTTGTGCATATATTATATATAACATTCACAGTGGGCTTGGGGCTGCATATCATAATTAAACACATTACTCTTTGTGCAGTGAATGTATGAATAGTCACACTAGGTGGAATAAACAGCAAAATCAGTAATGTAGTTTAATGATACAGTAGTAAACTGATAAATGAAATAGTGTGATATAGACCATAAATACTTGATATTCTTTATTTCTAAGGAAAATATTCAACAAAACCTCAAACCAAGCTAAATATCTGTACATATGCATGCAATAAATATTTGTTCCAACTAGTATCTTGAGGATCTTGGACATAAGGCTTCATTAGCATTACTATTATTATAACTAAAGATTAGAGTTAGATATTTAATGACGGGCCAGGAATGGGATTCTTTAATGAAGAAACAACACTACAATAGATAGCCTTTAAAAACGTGTAGTTCTAGGGTAATGTGTCTCATTAATGTGGATTTCTATATATATAAGCAGTCTCTTCAATTAAGTAAGCAGCCCTAATCTCTTTTTCACTGATAAATACATGTTATTTAAGACCGATCAAACTGCTCATACATTTCCCCCATATTGTCTTTGGAGATTTTTCTTCCATCTGTGTTACATCTCACCATTGTCTAGCCTCATGCTTATTTGGGTTAACACCATTTTAGCAGTTTTTCTTTCTGGAAAAATGGAATGTACAACAGGTATATAACTTATGCAGTATTGTTTCTCTATCAGCTTGCTCTAAATCAGTGCTTCTACAACCTTAGTGAGCATAAAAATCATCTGGAGAATTTGTTAAAACATAGATTCTTGGGTTACACCCACAGAGATTCTGATTTAGTAGGTCTGGAGTTGGGTCTGGGAATTTGCATTTCTAACAAGCTTCCAAGCTTGTCCGCTGACCACATTTTGAGTAGCAAGGCTCTAACTTAGACTTTTAGTCAATAAACTTTTAGTGTAAGTAATGAGACTATATATCTTTTCATTAGTGACACAAACTCCTTCAAAATCTTTATCTACAGGTTCACTTTCAAACACTGTAAGCCAAACAAAGTCTCTGCCAAATGTTGATCAATCATTCCAAGCATCAGCAACTGTGTGAATGGCATCAAAGTATACCTGATTAAGCTTCTGCAATAACTCTTTTAGGAAGCCTTGTAAGTTACCTACTGCAAGTATAGAGTATGAAAATGAAAAATAAATATTTATATTTGCTTTTCATTGAGAGTAAAATTTCTTGGCCACAAGAAGTTCAGGAGGGATGTGTGTGGAATAGTGGTCCAAGAAATACAATCATACAATTTTCTTCCATTCCAGCTTGTGTGCAGTGAGTTCAAGTCATGGGTACAGATTATTGAGCCAGTCAGAAAATATCTCTTTGATTACCCATGTTTTTTTGTTTACATACTAACAAACTATGAACAGCTTTTGAAACATCTTGGATGTTGGCTTTTTCTAGCTTTACTGCATTAGCAGTCTGCTGCACTGGCACATCCCACAACTTTCAACCTGTGCTTAGAGTACTTTAAACCTCTTGTTTGCTCACCAATCATTGTTAATGTTTTTTTTAAAAAAGAATACAGGCCAGAACAGAGCTGTTTCATCAGCACTGTATACATGTTTGGGATTAACGTTTTCATTAAAAATTATCTTAACAAATTTGTCAATATAATTTTCATCTACTTCATGCTAAGCAGAAGCTTTTTCATCATAGTTATCCAGATATTTTATTCCATGATGCTTCTTAAATTTTTGCAATCTTCTGATATTCTATACTTACCTTAAATGTTCTGTTCTTCATGGCATATTCTAGCTTGTTTCATGACCAACAAACTAATCAGTGGCATATTCACATTGCCTCACTGTTGAATCCATTCAATCATGGTCATGTCAACATCTTCATTCTCTGCCCTCTGAAAAATTTTCTATTCTTCATTAGTGCTGGTCAGTGTTGTCCCTGTAAAACTTCAACACTTTGTCTTTCTATTATTTCAAGTCATATGTGGTGTTAATTCCCATACCTTATTCTTTAGTAAGGTGCCTCAAAGACACACCTAATCAAGCGTCTGCACTAACTCTATTTTCTGTGCTCTTGATAATGACAGATGCTTCCTTTTCTTCTTATTCTTACCTCCAGGAGTATCTTCAATTTTTTGTACATTTTTACAGGGCAGTTAAACTCAAACTGACAAAATGACAACAACATAAACAAAAAAGGCAACACAATATTAGTGAACAGCAGAGATGTCTGTGACTGACAAAAGTGTTGAGAAACAACTAATGTCTAATGTCAGCTGAGGTTTTGCCACCAACTTACAAAAAGAGTTTGGATTTTCAAACCTTTTCAGATTTTGGAATTTCATGTAAGAGATTTTGGACCTAAAGTAATATATTTAATTAGTCTCCTATTGATGGATATTTAGAATGTTTCAAATACTTTGCAATTACAAATAACGTCGCAGTGAATAACTTTGTAGAAACATCATTTCACATTTGTACAAAGATAACTGTAAGATAAAATCCTGGAAGTGAAACTGCTGGTTCAAAGTATATGTGTATTGTAATTTTGATAGATATGCCAAATTGCCCTCCACAAAAGATTACCAAACTATAATCCCACTCCACATCTTTGCAAACACAATGTTTTATCAAAATGTTTTCTTTAATTTTGAAATAATTTCAAACTTACAGAAAAGTTTCAAGAATAGTACAGAGAGATCTTTTCTTCCCCCTGAACCATTCGAAAGTAAGTTACTGACTTGATACCCCACCACTCCTGAATACTGTAGTCTGTATTTCTGGAAAATAAGGACACTCTTCTACATACCCACAACATAACCATCAAAATCAGGAAATTAATATTGGTATATTACTACCATCTACCACAAACCTCACTCAAGTTTCACTAATTGTCCCAATAAGGTACTTTATAGCAAAAGGATTTTATACAAGGTCACATGTTGCATTTAGTTTGTCATGTCTCTTTAGTCCTTGTCAATTTGGAAAAATTTCGTAGTCTTCTCTTGACATTCACGACCTTGACACTTTTGCAGATTAGACTACTTATTTTGCAGTATGTCCTTCAATCTGGGTATGCCTGATGTTTCCTCATGATTAACTGTAGGTTTGCATTGTTGGCTGTAACATCACAGAAGTGATGTTGAGTTCTCATTGCTTCCTATTAGGTAATATATGATTTTGACTTGACTCATTACTGACAGTATTAACTGCAATCACTTGATTAAAGTGATGTCTGCCAGGTTTCTCTACTGTAAAGTTACACATTTTTCCTTTATGATTGACAAGTAGTTTGTGGGGAGATACTCTGAGACTATGTAAACATCCCTCATCAAATGTTCACCCACTAGTTTTAGTATCCACTGATGTTTCTAGGCTGAATTAAGTATTACATAGTTGCCGAATGGTATATTCCCATTTCATCATTCCTTCCACAATCATCATTTGGCATTCCACTCTACTCATTTATTTATTCATATCAGTATAAAACTCATGGATACCTATTTTATTCAATGGGTTATAATCAGTTGCTATCATTTATCTATATATGTATTTACAGCTTTATTGAGGTGTAATTGACATACAATAATCAGCACTTACTTAAAATGTACAATTTAATAAATTTTGACACATGTATACACCCAAGAAACCATCACCACAATCAAGATAATGAACATATCCATCACCTCCAAAGTTTCCTTGTGACTCTTGGTAATCCCTCTTGCCTTCCATCCTAGCCTGCCCCAGCTCCCATTCCCAGGAAGTGCTTATTTTCTTTCTGTCACTATAGTGTGCATTTTCTAGAATTTTATATAAATGGAATAATACAATATGTACTGTTTTTCCTTTAGTCTGGCTTCTTTAGCATAAGTATTTAGTCTGGCACTTAGCATAATTATTTTGAGATTCGTCCATGTTACAGTGTGTATCAATAATTCATTCCTTTTCACTACAGAGTAGTATTCCATTATATGGTTATATCACTGTTTATTTATCCATTCACTTATTGATGGATATGTGGATTGTTTCCAGTTTTTGGTTATTAAAAACAAAGCAGCTATGAACATTCATGTTGAAGTCTTTCTATGGATATATGCTTTCACTTCTCTTAGGTAATATCTATGAGTGGAATGGCTGGATCATATGTATAGGTGTCTATTTAACTTTTTAAGAAACCATCAAATGGTTTCCCAAAGTGGTTGTGCCACTTACATTCCTACCTGCAGTATGACAGTTCCATTTGTTCCACATCCTTGCCAGTCCTTACTATGATCAGTTTTTTTGCTTTTTAAATTTTAGCCATTCTCTTATTGTGGTTTAATTTGCATTTCCTTAAGGACTAATGATACTGAGCATCTTTTCATGTGCTTATTTTCCATCAGTGTCTTCTTTAGCGGAGTATCTCTTCAGATCTTTGCCCATTTTAAAAAATGCGTTGTTCATATTCTTATCATTAAGTTTTAAGAATTCTTTACGTATTCTGGATGCAAGTCCCTAATAAAATATGTGATTTGCAAATATTTCTCCCAGTCTGTAGCTTGTCTTTTCATTCTCAATAGTGACTTTCACAGGGCAGAAGTTCTTAATTTTGATAAGCCCAATTATTAATTTTTTATTTTATGGATTTTAGTGTTGTTTCTAAGAAATCTTTGCCTAACTAAAAAGAAAAATGATTTTGTTCTATTTTCATCTGAAAGTTTTATGGTTTTAGCTTTTACATGTAGGTCCTTCATCCATTATAAGTTAATTTTTTGTGTATGTTGTACCATTTGTTGAAAGACTATCCTTTTTCTCAACTGAATTGACTTTGCCCCTTTATTGAAATAAACTGACCACCAATGTGTGGGTCTATTTTGGGACTCTATTCTTTTTCAGTGATCCATCTGTCTCTCTTTACACCAATAACCCTGTATTGATTACTATAGCTTTATAATAAGTCTTGAAATCAAGGTAGTGTAGTGTTAGTTCTCTCGTTTTATTTTTCTTTTGCAAAGTTGTTTTCATCTACTCTAGGTCCTTTGCATTTCCATACGAATTTTAGAATTAGATTATCCATTTCTACCCAAAAAAGCCTGCTGAGACTTTGATTGAGATTGTATTGAATATATACATCAATTGGTAGAGAATCAACATCTTAACAACATTGAGTCTTCCAATCCATGAGCACAGTATGTCTTTCCATTTATTTTGGTCTTCTGTAATTTCTCTCAGCAATGTTTTATAATTTTCATTGTATAGGTGTTGCACATCTTTTGTCAGGTTTATTCTCTAGTATTTCATATTTTCTTGATGCTATTATAATGGCAATTTTAAAAACTTCAACCCTGAATTCTTAGGATAAACCCTACTTGGTCATGATGTATTATCTTTTTTTATATATTATTGTATTCAATCTGCTAAAATTTTTATTAAGAATTTTTGCATCTATGCTCATGAGAGAGAGATACTAGTCTATAGTTTTCTTTTCTTATAATGATTTTTGTCTGGTTTTAGTATCAGGTTAATTTGGTATCAGGGTAGCTGGCTTCATAGATTGAGTTGGGAAATATTTCCTTCTCTTCAATTTTCTGCAAGAGTTTATATAGAATTGTTATGTTTTCCTTAAATGTTTGGTAGAACTTAGCAGTGAAGCCACCTAGGCCTGGATTTTCTTTGTGGAAAGGTTTTTAACTACAAATTCAATTTCTTTGAAATTCCATTCTATTTATGCTTTTCTTTTTACTGTGGTAAAATATACATAATATAAAATTTACCATTTTACCCATTTAAGGGTACAACTCAGTGACATTAAGTACATTCACAGTGTTGTGCAACATCACCATTATCATTTCCAGAATTTTTCCATCATCCCAAATTGAAATTCCATACCCATTAAATAATAACTCTTCATTTCTCCAGTCTCTCTATTCTACTTTGTCTCTATGAATTTCTCCTTTGTTCTACTTTCTGCCTCTATGAATTTATGATAACTGTAGCCACTTTATTAAAGTGATGTCTGCCAAGTTTCTCTACTCTATGGTAGAGTTATGCTTATTTCCTTTATGGTAAGTATTTTATGGGGAGAAACTTTCAGACTATGTAAATATCTCATTCTTCATCAAATGTTCACCCACTGCCTTAGTATCCATTGATATTTCTTCACTATGGCTATGAATGGAATCATAGAATATCTGTCCTTTTGTGTCTGGCTTATTTCACTTAGCATATGTTTTCAAGGTTCATCCGTGTTGTAGCATGTATCAGAATTTCATTCCTTTTTATGGCTAAATAATATTCCATTGTATGTGTATACCACATTTGGTTTATCCATTCATCTGTTGATGGACACTTGAGTTATTTCCAACTTTCGGCTACTGTCAATAATGCTGCTATGACCACTGGTGTACATGTATCTGTTTGAGTCCACATTTTCAATTCTTTTGGGTATATACCTAGCTCATTTTTATTTATTCTTGAGTGAGCTTTGGTAGTTTGTGTCCTTCAAGGAATTAGTCCATTTCATTTATGTTGTTGAATTTACTGGCATAAAGTTGTTCATAATATTCCCTTATTATCATTTTAATGTCTTTAGAATTTGTTGTGATGTCACTTTTCTCATTCTTGATACTGATAATTTTTGTCTTCTCTCCTTCTTTCTTGATCAGTCTGGAAGGGATTTCAATTTTATTTTTTCAAAGAACCAGCTTTTGGTTTCAGTGATTTTCTCTACTGTTTTTCTATATTCTATTTCATTGATTTCTGCTCTGATCTTTATTATTTCCTTTCTTTTGCTTACTTTGGGTTTCGTTTGTTCTTCTTTTTTTTGGTTTCTTAAGGTAGAAGCTGAGGTCACTGATTTGAAATCTTTCTTCTTTTCAAATATAAGCATTTAGTGCTGAAAATTTCCTTCTGAGTAAATCTTTAGTTCCATTCCACAAATTCTGATATGTTGTGCTTTCATTTTCATTCAGTGTAAAACATTTCCTAATTTTCTTTTCTCTGTCCCGTGAGTTACATGGAAATGCATGGTTTAATTTCCAAAAATTTGATGGATTTTCCAGATATCTTTTTATTATTGATTTCTAATTCAATTGTGGTTGTCTGAAGAAGTTTTTTATTTCATCTTTTTTGTGTGTGTGTGTGTGAGGAAGACTAGCCCTGAACTAACATCCATTGCCAACACTCCTCTTTTTGCTGAGGAAGACTGGCCCTGGGCCAACATCTGTGCCCATTTTCCTCTACTTTATATGGGATGCTGCCACAGCATGGCTTGACAAGCGGTGTGTCGGTCCACGCCCAGGATCCGAACCTGTGAACCCTGGGCTGCTGAAGCGGAGCGCGCGAACTTAACTGCTACACCACTGGGCCGGCCCCTCATCTTTGTTTTTGAAAGATAATTTCACTGGTATAGAATTCTAGGTTGACAGTTTTTTTTTTTTTTTTTTTTGTGAGGAGATCAGCCCTGAGCTAACATCCGCCAATCCTCCTCTTTTTTTTTTTTGCTGAGGAAGACGGCCCTGGGCTAACATCGGTGCCCATCTTCCTCCACTTTATATGGGACGCCGCCACAGCATGGCTTACCAAGCAGTGCGTCGGTGCGCGCCCGGGATCCGAACCAGCGAACCCCAGGCCGCCGCAGCGGAGCGCGCGCACTTAACTGCTTGCGCCACCGGGCCAGCCCCAGGTTGACAGTTTTTTTAAAAAGTACTTTAAAGATGTTTCTCCACTGTCTTCTTGCTTACACTGCTTCTAATGAGAAACTTGCTCTCATACTTATCTTTTGTCCTTTGTGTGTAATGTGTCTTTTTTTCTCTAGTTGCTTTTAGATTTTATTTATTTATTTTTCCCCCAAAGCCCCAGTAGATAGTTGTATGTCACAGCTGCACATCCTTCTAGTTGCTGTATGTGGGACGCGGCCTCAGCATGGCCTGAAAAGCGGTGTGTCGGTGCGCGCCCGGGATCCGAACCCAGGCCGCCAGCAGCGGAGCGCAGGCACTTAACCGCTAAGCCACGGGGCCGGCCCTCTAGTTGCTTTTAAGTAAGATTTTCTCTTTTATCACTGGTTTTAAGCAATTGATTATGATGGGCCTTGGCACAGTTTTATTCATGTTTCTTGTGCTTGAGGTTAGTGAGCATCTTGGATCTGCAGTCATCCTTATCCTGCTCAGAATCTGACACTCCATGCCAGGCCACTGCCGTCCCCACTCCCCACATGGATGTCTATTACCAAATGCATTGATTTTTGCCAATAAGATTGGTGAAAAGTGTTATCTCAGGGTAATTTTAATTTGTATTTCTCACATGAGCCCAGGCATTTTAACTGTTTAAAAGTCACGTGTATCTTCTTTTCTGTGAACTGTCTAATCACATCCTTTGTTCAATTTTTGTATTGGTTTATTGATCATTTTTATATTGATTTATCTGTATCTTTTACATTTTCTACAATGAGCATGAATTTTTTTGGCAATAAGATGATACAACATAAAGTTATTTTTAATTGAAAAAATGCTTAAAAAATCCACGTAGTTTCCTGGTATCAGAAAAATACTCACAGTCCATGGTAGCTAGTATTTTAGTATAGCTTCTCTGTGGCTCATTTTCACTTTTCTTTGTGGGGAAACCTACATAGCTAACATGGAATATATGTGGAGTATTTTTTTTTTTTTTAACAACTTTATTTATTTATTTTTTTCCCCCAAAGCCCCAGTAGATAGTTGTATGTCATAGCTGCACTTCCTTCTAGTTGCTGTATGTGGGACGCGGCCTCAGCATGGCCGGAGAAGCAGTGTGTTGGTGCGCGTCCGGGGTCCGAACCCGGGCCACCAGCAGCGGAGCACGCGCACTTAACCGCTAAGCCATGGGGCCGGCCCATGTGTGGAGTATTTTTAAAAGCCTGCGAGTCACTCTGGGCTGCCTATCTTTTGACTAGGGGCCCTGGAAAAATCACAAACTCTCATATCTGTAAAGAGATTTGCAGCTCCATCTTAGTTACCACGTCACTGTATCTTCTAATGGCCCTGGGAGGCTGACAGCTCATTGACAATGATCCCCATTTTATGGATTTTGAACTTGAGGCTTAGAAAGGTAAAGTGACTTTATCATATGGAAGATTAGATTTAGAAGTTACCTTAATGATGATTTCATTCTATGTACTCAGCATCCCACAATTAGTAACTAGGGCAAAATTTTGGCTTAGACCCAGGTGCTTATTTTGATAGCAGCCATCAAAGTGAGGATCCCTATCACTCTAAGTAGTCAAGGGAGGACAGCTACTCTCCTTCAGGAGACTACAGGCCAAGCCTTTGACAGGCCATAACTGGGCAGGCAAAGTGGGGGTGCTGGAGCCTAAGGTCTATCTATGCTCACCTTTGGCAGCAGTCAGCATGGTGGAGGCCAGTTCACACTGCTGTGATTCCAAGTGTCCAAGTGTGAACCAGCGAGGATAACGGCTGGGCACCACAGACACCATATGGTGAGGGTGGGAAGTGTCACCTGCAGAAGTTGAGTTTTCTAGAACAGGTAACCTAGAAGATCCAGGGAGAGTTATCAGCCATGATCCAGACCCTTGCCATTCTAAGCCACCTTAGAGAAGCGTGTTATCTGCTGGGGAGGAACTGGGCAGGAAAGCATTAACTAAGAGCTTTGAAAGTTTTAAAACCTAGGATACTGTACTCTATGAGGTGAGTGTCTGGGCACTTGTAGAAGTCAGGCTGAATAGTCCTTTCTGCAAATGGATTTGAATGGCAGTTCAAGAGCGATAAGACTATTTTTAAAAGTATAAGAAATATATGCCAAGGAAACCTAAGCAGTCCTTTTCTGGTTGAGCTGTGGAGCTCTCTCAGCCTTATGGTCTAACTAAAATTCTTCCTCTGTATGGGCTGATGCATCCTAGAGATCCACCTGCTTGAACCAAGGATCCTATTCTAGTTTAGAAACAAGATGCCCCAAGTTCTCAAGTCTTAGTATAGAAAGACTTATTTCTACTTCCCCAATTGCATCTGATGACCTGTGCGTGAGAACTATGACTCATTTGGGTATGGAAGGGCTCAAACCCCTTCTCAAGCTGCACAACTGGCCCCAGAACAGGGAGACTCAGGTCTTGGGTGCTCCATATCTATTAAAAACTCCTCAGGTGCTTCCTCAGGCAACCTGCCAGGGATACAGCCAAAGAGCCAAGCGGGTCACCAGCAAGGCATCCCAGATAGGAATCCTAGATCATATGAAAATGTCTGAGCTGTTTTAGGGCAGGCTTGGTGGCAGGTCCAATAGAACAGACAAAGAGGGAAAGAGAAGAAAGTGAGATCAAAAAAGAAAAAGAGCATTGAAGACTTTTGCTTTGGTGGAAGCAATTGGGCTGGGAAAGGGCTACCCACCTCATGGCACGTAAGGCCAATTTATAGGACAAGTCTGGATCATGAGGCAGCAGAGCTGAGAACAAATACTTGGCAAAGGTATGCATGGGAACACTCTCTCGGTGGATGACTTCTCCCAGACCGCTGAAGGGGCCTCCTGCCAGAAGAAGATAGGTCAGCCAGTTATTTATCTGTATGCTTCTATGTGCCAGCCTGGACCTGAGTCCTAGGATTCTACACATGTTTGCTAGCCATGGGGACCTTCACTACACTTTAATGTCAAAAATGTTGCTGTACCTGTACCTTGTTAGAGAGGGGAACCCAGAGTCACAGGCCAAAGACACTGTGACAATAGCCCCTTCTCTCCTTACCTTCCAGTAGTAAGACACACTGTTTCTGCAGTGTTCGCACCAGCTCATCATCTAGGTGCAGCTCCTGAAGTCGACTCAGGAGCTGTTCCTCATTACGGCACACCTTGTCTTGCGCGTAGAGGCCTTCAGGCATCACCCTCTGTTGACCCATCCCCATCAGAGCAACTTCCAGGGCCAATGACAGGTAGGACTCACTGCTGTTTGGGCAGCCTGCAGCCACGGGTACATGCTGGTACACAGGGGCTCTGCTTTCATTCATATCTGAGGGCAACAGGGCACCAGATTCCTTAGGTCAGGTCCTGTAGATTCTTCTGCTCCTCTCTCCCTCCCATTTTAAGATACAGCTTGGTCAACAGTTACCACAGGGAAGCTGAGTCAGAACCCCAGAGCAGTAAGGAAAATATACTGGAAAAAAGGTTACACAAAGCCTCAGAGATTCCTAGCTCCTTCCTAATGTATGAACCGGTTAGGCCAGTTAGGGAAGTATACAATCTTATACTAATCTTTTGCCAGCATGTTACATAATACCATAATTATCTATTTTTGTGTCTGTCTCTTTCACTAGTGTGTGAGCACTCTGAAGGGAAGAGACTTGATCTTATTGCCCTAGGTATTTCCAGGGCCTGGTATATAGAACGAGCTAAGTGTATGTCATTGGTGAATAAGTCCCAAGTGCAGCCTCAGGTTTTTTGGATGTAAGTGTCACTGTGCAGATGAAACAGACCAAAAATGATGATTGCCTCTGCAGGGTATCAGAGGGAAGACAGGGCAGCCCTAGCTTGGATTGGGGCCACCCCTTGGATCTCTACCCAGAGAAATCCGAATCCATCTAGTTAAACTACTACTCTTGTAACACTTGCAACTTCTATGTTATTATTACTTTATAAGCTCCACCTTTGGGTTCAAAATTTCAAGAAGAGAGCACAGGTTTATAAGAGTCTTGGATTCTTTCCTTTTCTCTTTCATCCATCTGGTAAGTATTTATGGAAGACTATTAAATGGGAGGTATTGCACTAAGTGCTGGGGTCACAAAGATAAGTAAGTCATAATTTCTGCTTTTAGGGAGCTGACAGTCTAGTAAGAGATACTCACTTGTAAACAAATTGTAATGCAGTGTGCTAAATACTATAACAGATGTATGTATACAGTATAGTGATGGCATAAAGGACAGAAAATTCTGTCTGAAGTCCTTGCTATGTTGAGACTCTACTAAATTACTTCCCTTCTATTTCTCATTTGTAAAATTGGTACAAAACCACCGCGAGGGAGAAAGTTCAAAGGAAACACGAGAGTATTATGCAATTGCAAGGGATTCACACACACTTGATGGAAGTTCTTTCCTACTTCCAGACTGCTCTGAGGACTTGGCCTCTGACTCCATAAAGCCCTCTAGCCCTTCTTATTCCCCTTGGATCACACTCTTTAGGCATTCAAGGTAGAGAAGGGAGAGGAACACAGGAAGGCTAACAAGGTAAAATGGGAGAGTAGGACAGGGCCTGTCTCAGGGTGGGAAAGGAAAGTGGGAAAGAAAGGAAGCTCAAGGAAACTTCTTAGGGGAGGTCTAGTTGGATAAGAGAAAAAAAAGGCTGCAGGAGGGACTGCTGCAAAACGGCTGCTGTAGAACAGAGTCTCGTAGCAGGGAGACAGCTACCAAGGGCAGTTCTGGCTTGCCTCAGGCTGACCCCTGTACCTGACACTTCCAGATAGCCATCATCATTTAGGCGGCAGGCGTCAGTCAAAGTAAGAAATAGGCAGCCAATGGGATCCAGGGGGTGGCCCACCCAGCCTTCCAGGTTTGTGATGGTTGTGGTTCCTCTTTGCAACAGTTCTGGAAACAAGCAGATCAAAGTTTTAGAGAACGATAGAGACATACTGCTATCTGTCCCTGTCTGGTCTCCCCATCAGTCTCTTTCAGGCACTGGCCCTGAGACTCAAAGTAAAGCATCCCTCCTTTTCTTGCCTTAGGTTGACTGAGACCAGTCACAAGCTCATGAGCTGGTTGTAAGGTAACGTGGCATGCATTTAGGCTGCCTGCTGGCGGCACACACATGTAAATACAGCTTTACAGTTTAAAAAGGGTCTTCTCACACCAGATCTTAGGGGCCTTCCAACTGCCCTGTGAGGGAGGCAGGCTGGCATTATTATTCCCATTTTATAGATAAGGAAACTGAGATAAGTAGAGGTAAAGTCAGGCATTCCACACAGCAAGTAGAATGACCTGGAATCCCCTTGCCCCTGACATACCATGAAACTTAATGAAAATTAAGTACTAGGCCTTATAGTCCCTGAGGATCCTCATCAGCCTCAGCCTAAGGAGTTAAGATCGCTCCTGATCACTATACCTTTCTTCTGATGCTTATAGATTTCCAGCTGCCGTTGCTGCTGCAACCTCAGAGTATTGATAACGGCCACCGTGAGTCTGAGGGCCTCTTTAGGATAACCATGAGAACGCAAGGCATCAACCCGAGCACAGGCTGTAGGTACATGCTCTACCAGATGAGAAGAAAATATTTTGGTTGAGTTAGATTTTCAAATCAGGAAAATATATGCTTGACAAAGGGAGTTTGTGTTCAGTACAGTTCCTCAAATTCAACCTGACGTCTACTGTGTACAGGAACTGTGTTTTATCTTTTAAAGACATAAAGTTGAATAATTCACAGGAACTACCTTCAAGGAGCTACCTTGCAGCCTCAGCGTACCGGTATGGTGCAGAAAGGGGGACACAACTAGAATAATAATATGTTGCACTTCTTTGTGAACATGTACTATGGGAACCCAGTGGAGGTAGCTATTAACTGCCTAAGGGGAAAGGCTTCATTCATTTATTAATCCTACATTTCTTGAGAACCTATTATATGCCAGGTAGTATGCTGGGCAAAGGGTACGAAGATGAATAAGAACTGGTCACTTCCCTCAAAGATCACAAATTACACATAAACAGATCATTGTAAAACAGTTAAAAAGAAATGACATGATAGAAATATATACAGAGAGAAAATAATATTTGAGCTGTGCTGTGTAGGACAAGCAAGATTTTAAATAGGTAGACCAAAAAGGAAAGGCATTCCTGGCATAGGGAACATATAAGCAAAAGCATATAAGTAAAAGCATAAAAAATATTCTATATAGTATCTTCAGACTATGGCAAATAGTTCTGTTTAGAGTTAGGTTATGTGGTTAGAGACAGCCTGGAAAGGTAGAGTCTGGAATGTAAAGAGCTTTGAATGCCACGTTAAGGAGTTCAGGTTTACCTCAGGGATAATGGAGGACTACCAAAGGCTTATAAACAGGCAAGTGATATAATGAGATTTATAGTTTATTTTGCGATTTCTTTGAAAGATAAAATTAAAAATTATAGGAATAATTGCAGAAAATTTGAAATAAAGAGGAACAAAATATAAAATAAAAATCAGAGATAACTTTTATTTCCAGTTTCATGTATATATATCCAGACTTTTCTATTCAATTTTAATAAAAATGGGATATTATAATTATTGCTTTGTAACTTGATTTTTCTATTTAATAACACATTACAAATATTTTTCCATGTCATTAAATATACTTCTATAACATTAAAAATGAACAAAACATTCCACTGAAACTGTGTACTATCCCTTGAGTCAACCAATCCCCTACTGTTGGATATTTAGATTGTTTCCAATTTTTCTCATCTGTATATTATTTATATCCATGATATAATAAACCCCCAGGCTTTATGCATATTCTTAGTTAATTATAGCTCAGGATAAATTCCTAGATGTAAAATTCCTGGATCAAAGGATATGAATGTATTTTAAAGGCTTTTGATAAGTGTTGTTGAAATACCCTTCAGCAAGGAATTTACATTCCTACCAGCAGTACACGAGATCACCTATCTCCAGGTAACCTCTCCACACCAAAAACTAATTATCTTTATTTTTAAAATCCCTGACCATTTGACAATCAAAAAATGGTAATTCAGTGTTGTTTTGATTTGCATCTTTGTTTATTACTGAGGTATATACTTTTTCACATGCTTGTTAGATTTATTTATTTTATTTTATTTTTTGCTGAGGAAGATTCACCCTGAGCTAACATCTATTACCAATCTTCCTCTTTCTGATTGAGGAAGATTCGCCTTGAGCTAACATCTGTGCCAATCTTCCTCTATTTTGTATGTGGGTCTCTGCCACAACATGGCCACCAACGAGTGGTATAGGTCCACACCCAGGAACTGAACCCAGGCCACCTAAGCGGAGCGTGCCGAACTTAACCACTAGGCCATGGGTCCGGCCCTAGATTTATGTTTTAGAAGTACTGGATCAGAGAAGAGGAAAGATGATCAAAGGGAACTTCAGGTAGTGACAGTGAGTTTGGCCTAGGCTTTTGAGAGACATAGGGACATACCCAGATTCAGCAAGATCTTGTGAAAGACAAGATATGGAGTGAGGAATGAAGGTAGGGAATTGGAAGAAGATAATAAAAATGTATGTCTTTGTTGTAAGACTCAGAAAATGAATATTTAAAAAAAATGTCTATTTTGGAATAGGCATCCTATGATAAAGTCAAGAATAGACTGAGAGAAGGCCAGAGGAAAATTTAAACTTACAATGGAACAGGTCTATTCTGTTATGATGGAGGAAGGAAGGGCAGGTGGGAAGGAGGAAAGGAAGACAGTTTGGTGACAAATAAAGACAGGGCCATAGCTATAGGGTAATTTAAGGTTCAAATTTAGGGCTGGCCCCGTGGCTTAGCGGTTAAGTGCGCGCGCTCCGCTGCTGGCGGCCCGGGTTCGGATCCCGGGCGTGCACCAACACACCGCTTCTCCGGCCATGCTGAGGCCGCGTCCCACATACAGCAACTAGAAGGATGTGCAACTATGACATACAACTATCTACTGGGGCTTTGGGGGAAAAATAAATAAATAAGTTTCAAATTTAGTGCCTTTTTAGCAAAACACATAATTTCAGAATAGATTATAATATTGCTCAGTGACTGCTGACTAAGAGAACCTGTGACTGATGTCTAATAGTTTTGTTAGTACTCTTTGAGATTTATTAACTCCTTCCCCTCCCAAAACTGAGGAAAAGAATACAAATTCCTCTATTTGAGGTTATTGTACCTCAGCTGAGTACAGACACAAATGGCTCAGCCTTCCCATAAATACACTCAGGCCCTAGTCAAGGCCCTAAAAGATCTGTGTGAAGACCATCCAAATTGTAGTTGTGTTGCTGGTACCTATGCAGATGGCTCATTCTGGCCTGGCACGAGGTGAGATTGGGCTCTGAAATTCTTAGAGTAGAGTAGAGGTACACTTACCAAGCCACAGTGGCTGGCCTTGGGAATTAAAGAGTAGTCTCTCTCTTTCTCGCTGGCAGGCAGGAGCTGTATATATATTGCTGCTGATTATTTGCTGTAAGTGGCTGTCCTGCCAATGCAATTCACGGCCCTCGATGGCTCTAGTGAACACAGTTCGTCTTGGTCTGGATAAGGAGTCTGGCAAAAGAAAGAAATGCAGCAGCTCAATGATGGGAAATCTGAAGCTTTAATTCCTGTGTCTTTAGGGTGAGAGGATGGGCAGAAAAATATATGGTTACTGAGAACGTCACTCTGCCATCTGTCTAGGTGTTTGCTATGTTGTCTTTATTGGATAGCTCTTAGAGTGTCTGTGCCTTCTATGGGAAGAACCTTTCTACATAGATCTATGGCCGCCTTTCTACTTCTACAGAAGACCAATTTCTCCCAGAACCTAGAGCCACATGAAAGAGAGGAGGAACAGTGGTGCTCAGATGTTCAATTAAGAGGAGACAAACTGCTTCTATAGAAGTCAGAGGAAGAGGGAAGCAGAGAAGTAATTTCCCTGGCTAATCCATAACCTGTCTCATTTACAGCATGACTCTTATCAAACTAAGGACTTCCATGAAATTGATATTAAAGGATGAAAAAGAACTGAAGCCCTACGTATTCTGGTACCTTTATCACACGGATATCTGCAGGCTTACAGTCTTGTTCTCCAATGAGGAAAAACTGATGCTGACAAAAAACTAACTTGTTTTCTCACTGGAGTCTTACCATGCCATTTCTCTTCAGGAAAACAGCTGCAGGGCAATCAAAACAGCAGACAAAGTAGGCTCAATTTTTAAGGGTGGTGTGCAGGAAGACCAAATGGAAGAGACACTGTCATAAATGCACAGAAATGACATTTAAGGAAATAAAAAAACCATGAAGGATCTGTGCCAGATTAAGGGCAGTTGAAACTATTTTGGGATCAAGACTGAAGTACTATACAGATATTTCCAGAGATGCCCAAATGAGGTGTGCATCTACTGAGCCTGTGCAAAAAAAACTAGGAGGGAAAGTCAGAGGATTCAGACTAAACATGAAAGAAATGAAATGAACATAGCAAAAGTCCTTGGGATCTGGTCATCTCTTTAGAATTTGATATATTCCATAGAGTATGGGCTCAGAGGATTAAATCAGAATAGCACTGACAATATTTACGGAAATTGCTTCTCCTTCATGTTGTCCCTCAGCAGAAGTACAGTGACCCTTCTACTGGCTGCAGTCTAAGCCCCTCTCCTGCTGAAGTGAGAATCCACCATGGGTCTGCTCAGCCCACAGTGGGGATTAGGCTCCCAATATGTTTTGTAATTCATTAAGTCAGCAAATAATGAGTGCCTACTACATGGCAGGTACTGTTTTAGATGCTGATATACAAAGTCCCTGCCTTCATGGACCTTTACATTCAAATGGGGAGAGACAGTTGAATAAATATATAGTCTATCAGATATATCAGATGGCTACGAGTGCTATGGAAAAGCCTACAGCAGAGTTAGGGAGAAAGGCAAGCTGTTGTTGGGTGGGGGTTATTGTTTTATATAGAATGGTCTCTAATAAGGTAACAAATGAACAGAGACCTGAAGGAACTGAAGAGCAAGCCTTAGACACAACTAAAGGAAGAGCATCCTAGGCAAAAGGAACAGCAAGTGCTACCATCCTGAAGTGGGAACATACTTGAAGTGTTTGAGGGCAGTGAGGAGCTCAGTGTAGTTAGAATGGAATTAGCAAGCAGGAAAATCATAGGAGATGTGGTCACAGAGATGCTAAGGAGCCAGATCACAGGGAGCTTCATAGGCTATGAGTGAAAGACAAGAAGCCAGTGGAGGGCCTTGAACTGCTGACAGTATGTGATGTGACAACTGGCAGCAGTATGGAGAACAGATACAAGGTGCAAGGGCAGAAGCAGCAGGACCAGTGAGGAGGCCACTGCAATAATGTGTGAAAGGTGACGGTAACCCGGCCAGAGTAATAGGCAGTGGAGGTGATGGGAGTAAATGGATTCTGGATATATTCTGAAGGTAAAGGCAATGGAATTTGCTCACAGATTAGATCTGGGGTGAGAGAGAAAGAGAAGACTCAAGAATGACTCCAAGGTTTTTAAGACAGACTCGCCATATATGGAAATAGGAAAGACTATAGGAGGAGCAGGTTTGGGTATGACTTGAGGGGTAAGAAATCCTACTGAGATGACTATTAATATCTAAGTGAAAAAAAAGAAAAAAAATATCTAAGTGGAGATTTTGTTCATGGTATTGATTGATTGATTGATTGTGAGGAAGATCAGCCCTGAGCTAACATCCATGCCAATCCTCCTCTTTTTTGCCGAGGAAGACTGGCCCTGGGCTAACATCCATGTCCATCTTCCTCCACTTTATATGGGACTCTGCCACAGCATGGCTTAACAAGCGGTGTGTTGGTGCACGCCCGGGATCCGAACCGGCGAACCCCGGGCCGCAACAGCGGAGCACGTGCACTTAACCGCTTGTGCCACCGGGCCGGCCCCTAAGTGGAGATTTTGAAAAGGAAGTTGAACACACAAGTCTGGAGTTGAGAGGAAAAGTCTGGGCAAGAGAGATAAATTTGGATGTTGTTAGTATACAGACGATTATTAGAACAGTGCAATCACCAAGGGAGTAAGTCTAGAAAGAGCAGTGGTTTGATGACTGAAAACTGGGCACTCTAGCATTTTAGGTTGGGAAGCAGGGAGGGGACAGAAAAGGAGACTGAGAAAGGGGGCCAATGAAGTAAAAGGAGAATCAAGAGAGTAGTGTCTTAGAAATAAGAGGAAAAAGGTGTTTCAAGGAGAGAATGATCAATTGTCACAAATACTGCTAATAGGTCAAGTAAGATTATGACTGATAATCAACCACCAGATGTAGCAATAGTGAGCATTAGTGACCAATACAAGAGCTGTTTCTGTACTGGAGGGATGAAAGCCTGACTGGAGTGAGTTCAAGAGAGAATAAGAGTAGAAGTAGAGATGGTAAGTATATACTATTCTTTTGAATGATTTTTCTTAATTCTATCACTTATTTCTACTACCTCAGAGAAATAGGGTGGTAACCAGAGAAGCATGTAGGGTCAACAAGAGTGTTTTTTGTTTTGTTTTGTTTTGGGATGAGAGATAAAACAATGTGCCTGCAGACTCATAGGAATAATCCACAAAAATCTGTGATGCATGAGAGAGAGGACATAATTTCTGGGGTGATGTCCTGGATAAAAGAGAAGGACTAGGATCTCGAGAATAAGTAGAGGGCTTGGACTTAGAGAGAAGCACAAACTAAAACAGGGAAAGAGGCAGAGTAGATGGGCATAGACTGAGGCAGATGTGGTGATATAGTTTTGGAAATTTTCTTCTGATTGCTTCTATGTTGTCAGTGAATAGCAAGCAAGGCTATCAGCTGAAAGTGAGGAAGGGGACAAAGTACAGAAAGTTGTAGGAAAAGATGGTATGAAATAGTAATTTAGAAGAATGAAAGAAGGCTAGGGAAATGTAGTGGATGTCCCAGACCCACTTGGGATTAGTGGTCATAAACTTAAAATAAGACCAGTTATCGTGGTTGTGTTTCTTTCTGCCATGTTCAGCTGTGCAACTGTGGGCACTCAGTAATTAGAGAGTTAGACTGAACTACGAAGGTTAGGGTTTTGCTATATGTGTGTAACAAAGGGCAAGAGGGGATTGAGTGTGTATGCAAGGGAGTGATTATAATGATGCACAAAGAAATCTAACTTGGATAAAGAGGAAAATGAGGCTACCAAGAGAATGAAAAAGTGGTAGGATCAAAATACCTAGTGAGTAAAAGAATTACTGGAATTGGGATACTGGAGAAAATAAGCTAGGAGGACTGGTGGTGGTAATTAGAGCCCCTTGAAATTGAGATTGTGAAGAAGGTGTAGTTATTGGTAACGACAAGGTTTAGCGTATGATCTTGGGATTGCATAGCTAGTTATGGTGGAAGACAAGACAATTAAAAAAGAGGAGGTCAAAGAACTGAGAGGCTAGAATATTGGAAGGATTTTCTATGTGGCTATTCACATCATCAAGAATTATGACAGAAATAGTGACAGAGAGTAGTATTAGTGAGCCAACAGCCAAAAATCTTCAAGGAATGAGGGGGACTGACCCAGAGGTCAACAAATGACCAAAACCAGGAGGGTAGCAGAGAGTATATTTTGACAGCATATACTTAAAATCTGGGGGGTATTTTAGGAAGGAGGGAAGGACAATGATGTAGAAATGGCAATGAAGAATAAGCAGGATGCCTATTGCTCCATCAGGCCTACGGGTAAAGAGATGTAAGAGATAAATCAGCCACAACTTGAAAAGACTGTAGAGGAAGCAACATCCACAAATGAGAACCAAAAACAACGAATAACCAATATATTATGACAAGGAAGAAAGTGCCAGACTGGAGGCATGTGTTTACATGCATTGGACTCTCTCTACACCAATCCAAAGCCAATACTAAAAGGATGCCTTCCTGTGTTGTGGAGGTTAGATGAGTGCAATAAAGGGTAGCTTAAAGAAGTGGCAAAACTGTAGCCTTTTCACCTCTTGTTACCCTAAATACACTGACAATCAATTATTATGGTACAGGAGATGAAGACCAAGCAAGAACAAGAATTTAAGTGATTTCCTCCTTGAGATTAAAAATATCAGTATATTTATCACTTAAAATAAAAGGGAACACATGTAAAATCAATGTCTGATAAAATCTCCTACCAATAAGGGTTTCCAACGGGCTAAAGAGTAATCAGTTGCCAAGAGCAAATAGCTCGGGTCAGATAAGCTAAAACTGATGTGAATGCTGATGCTCAGTGAATCCGCAGGCCAGTGGGCTCAAAAGGCAGAGGGTACAGTATCACTGTACTGGATTTGTCTTAAAATGGGGCAAGAGTCCTAGCAACAACTTGGGAGGATGACCCCTCCTAGCTATCTGTTATATAAAAAGGTAAGGAAAACAGAAAAGCAAACGCAATTGTTAGGATATTTTATAAAGCTGTTTTTTACAGGCCTTCCATCCTTCCCTTGAGGTAGGTCTTCTGAGCTAAAACCAATCCCAGCTGAGACCAAGAACCACTAGTCATGAAGAACAGGAAGGGTAAAGAGGATTCATGCAGAGGGCTCTAGGAATTTATGCTGGGCACTGTAAAGACACTCTAGATGGGGAAAAGGACAGCATCCCCCATGTCAAAGATAAAAACTTACCCTTATTTAAGGTTTGGCATTTCAAGACAAACAAAAGGACAGGCTATTATTTAGGATGACAATTCTGACAGCCAAAAGGTTGTCCAGCTACGTCTGTTCTAGGGCTTTACCCTCTGACCTTTTGGAGTTCCAGGCACAAAGAGCCTAAGAGGACATCTGGCTCACCTGGGCTGTGATTGGCATTCTGGGGAAGTGCGTTGGTGATGTTGGGCAGCTCATGCCCATAGTTCCCATCCTCCAGGGGACAGACATCCAGGTCGCTCCACTTCTGCAGTTTCTGCAGCCAACAGGATTTTTCCTCCAGTTTGCAATGTGGATTTAAAATGATGCACACCCATAAAGCCCCTGGAAAATAAAGCAACCCACGTTCTTGATATCTCTCCTTGATGTATGCATATGTCTTAATTTTTCAGTTTAATCTTTTCTTCCATTTTAGTTGGTAGGAAAAGTTTCCAAAACATCAGCTTTTCTCAATATAAAAAACCAGATCTGCTCAAGTTTTCAGAACTGGCTTATTTTTCCTTCTCAAAGTTTCCTTAAAGCAGAATGACTATCTTGATACCTGGATGTGTGACTGATGATGAACAAGACAGATTTGGGCTTGAATTCTGAGCTCAAATCTGCAGTCCAACAAATGTTTATTGAGAACTTTCTATGTTCAAGGCCCTGTACTGGAGAATAAGACACTGTTCCCACCTTTGAGGAGCTATCTAGTGAGGGAGATATATAAATAAACATGTCACTTGAATATGACGTGTTAAGATATGCTCAGGGTACAATAGCAGCATAGAGGGGAAGGGCATTTCACGCAAGGATCAGGGTCAAAAGGGAGGTGCTTAGAAAAGGTTTCAATTTTTGGTTAGTTATCTTAGACTTTCTGAGCTTCAAATCCCTCAACTATAAAACTGAGTTCAGAAAAACAACTACTTTGTAGGGATACTGTGAGAATTAAATGAGATAACATTTGTAAAGGGCCTAGCATATTGTGTGGCACATAGTCGAATTTTAGTATTTCCTTTTTCCAGGGAAAAGGGTTTATTTGGATTTGGATTTTGATACTGTTGATCAACTGTGATGCCTAAAACTATCACATTCTTGGATCTTCTCTGTTACTCTAGCAGAGTATCACATATTCCACATAATCAAATGAGTATTGTTTCTTTGACCACATCACCCTTCTTTTCAAGCAAATCTGCTTCTTCTTTTCAAGGTTGGCTAAGTGGCTGTGCCAGACATATTCTCAATCTCAAATTAGCAATAAGCCTGGCTGCAGAGTGTCTCAAGTTAAACATCTTTTGGGATGGAGCTACATCTATGGATGAAGGTACATTCAGAAACTATTTCAAGGCCCCTCAAAGTCAAACAGAAATGTTTTAAAAGGCCATTTTAGCCTCAATTTCAGATACTAACTGAAGATGATGAAAATTCATTTCTGTTGGCTCAATTCAATTTTCAAAATCTACCACGAAAAAGAAACTATACTATATAATATAATAGTATCACATAATGATGGTCTCAAGGGGATTATAGTTAAATCACCCAAACAATAATTATAATAAAGCATGTAAATGCTATTATAGACATATATAAAGTCCTATGAGAATACATATGATTGAGCAATTAATTCTACACATGGGGTCAGGAAAAGTTATAGAAAGGAAATGACATCTGAGTTTGGCCTTGAAGAATAAACATGAGTTAATACGAAGACGGCTAACTAAACACATATGTTTATCACCACTCCCTCCTGACACCTCACTAAAGTGAAAGTAAAGGGATAAAAACAGGCATAAACTCACATAGACACAGAGAACGGGAGAGATGAAAGAGAACGGCTACAAAGTTTTGGAATCTGGAAAGCATGTGGATAAGTTATGACTGACTTAGCAGAACAAACTGGAAACCGCCATCAGCAGTTAGGGGAACCCGGAAGCAGACTGGTTCATGCTGCAGAAGCTAAACGTGGGGCTGAAAATAGAATTGGTTAGAAGTTCGTCAGAGGTCTTAGGCTCCCAGACTTCCTTCCCTATTCAAGGTCGCTGAGGGTCTGCTTCTTCCCTTTCCTGGAAGAAGACCAGAGCTTTACCCACTGGAAAGGTTGATTCAGAGACGCTCTGGATTGAGAATACTACACACAGCTGAGGGCGGGGTTTCCCTACTAAAAGTTGAGGGATTAAGGGAAGATATACATATTGAACAAATGAATACCCCCCCTCCATCCAACTCTCCTTCCCTACTTGGTTCTGAGAAGACTGTGACAGGCTTATAACCCAGAGATAAGAGATCAGAGGATTCATCTCTGGGGAACTGCAGTCCAAGGGGGGAAGACACTGCAGATACTGACAGTTGGGGTTCTTCAATGAAAAAGCCCAGCCAGATCACCCTCAGGTAAGCTGACTAGTTGACAAGGCCATACACACACACAGAGCTTCTTTCTAGCTTTTAAGTGTCTTTCTCTTAAACAGGAGTGTACAGCTAAGGAACATGAGATGTATGAGGAAAGAATCTGAACATAAAGGACAGAGAACAAAGCAAACAAAAAGAAAAAAAAAACACTGGCAGGAAATACAAACAAGGTAGAGAACAGAGAAAAATTTTAAAAACTCTGTAATTGATATCCTCCAAGTGAGAAGATACCGCAACCATTAAACAAGTGCAGGATGCAACAACAACAAAAAAGCCTATTGGAAATTAAAAACACGATGACAAAAAATTAGCAAGATGGTTGAGAGATAAAACTGAGAAAACTTTCCAGAGATAAAAGACAAAAAAAGGGAGAAAATGTACGGAAACAAGGTGAGAAAAAAACAATAAAATTAGAGGATCAATCTCCATTCAATATGTTCAGTCATATCAAATAATCTATCACTTTTATTATCTTCTTAGAGATATCTCTTTTGGAACCCTCTATTTTCTTATCCCTGATCTAGACTGCTTGTCCTCTAAGCCTGCTGAACAGTAACCTAGAAGCTAATATCCAAATAACAGAAGTAGTTCCAGATAAAGAGAGAAAATAAGGCTGAGGAAATGAAAAAAAATTTTTTGAAGAAAACATCTCAAACTAAAAGACATAAATTTCCCATTTGAGAAGCCCTGCTGAGTACTAAGTAGATTAGATTTTTAAAAAATTTAAAAGACCAACAGCAAGTGATATCATTGTGAAATTTCAGATTAATGGGAACACAGAGAAAATATATGGTTCCATAGAGAAAAAATAAGACATTCTCTTGAACCAGAATCATCTGGTACTTCACAACAGCAACTAGAAACTAGGGGACAATGGAGAAATGTCTTCCAAATTCCAAAGAAAAAGGACAATTTCCAATCTAGAATTCTACACTCAATTAAAGTATCAATCAAAAGTAAGGGTAAAATACAGACATTCAGCAATGTGAAATTTATCTTGAATTGTCGAAAATTCATTTCCCATGTACCCTATCTTAGGAAGCTACTGGAAGATGTACCCCACCAAAGCAAGAGAGTAAACCCAGAGAGAGGAGGATGTTGGATTCAGAAAACAGGGGGTCTCACATAAGAGAAGAGAAAACGAAGCCCTAGAATGACAGTGAAGAGCAGTATCTCCATGGTTACTGTGCAGTAAGTTCAGAGAGCAAACGAACAGTCTAGACCAGGGATAGGAAGACAGACAGTTCCAGAAGGATGTCTCTAAGAAGACAATAAAATTGATAGACTATTTGATGTGACCAAACATACTGAATGAAGACCTTACATTTCTGGTGGACAATTTGGGGGTTAAATTAATGATAACCACAGAAAAATTTGCAACCTCCCTAAGAGCCAAACAACAAACAAACAAAAGTAATGATTAATTCCTGAAGGGAAAAAAAAGTTGTATAAGAAAGTAAATGTGATATTAGTATACTACATGACTGTGCTACAAATAATACAGTCATGCATCACCTAACAATGAGGATATGTTCCGAGAAATGTGTCACTAGGTGATTTCATTGTAGTGCAATCATAGAGCGTACTTACACAAATCTAGATGGTAAAGCCTACTACACACTTAGGCTATATGGTGCTAATCTTCTGGGACCACCAACATACATGCAGCCCGTCATTGATCAAAAAACGTCATTATATGGTGCATCACTATATGCATATAGTCATAATAATGTAAACATTTAATATTGATTTAACCCCAAATCATAATATCACTATTTTGGGAGAAGGAGGGAGAAGTTAATGGCATATGCATATGGGTGTATGTATTGGATGTTATAGATTCCACGAGAACAAGATCTCTCATGAGATCCCTTGTCCCTTCTGCCATGTGAGGACACAGTGAAAAGATACCTGTCTATGAACCAGGAAATAGGCCCTCACCTGACACCAAATCTGCTGGGCACTTGATCTTGGACTTCCCAGCCTCTAGAAATGTGAGAAATAAATTTCTATTGTTTGTAAGTCACCTAGTCTATGGTACTCTGTTATAGCAGCCAAATAGACTAAGACAGAAATTGGTACCAGGAAGTGGGGTGCTACTCAAATAAATACCTAAACATGTGGAAGAGGCTTTGGAGATGGGTAAAGGGTAGAGGGTGGAAGAGTTCTGAGTTGCATGCTAGAAAAAGCCTACGCTGCTGTGAAGACACCTTTAAAGAGGATTCTAGTGAAGTCCCAGAAAGAAAAGAGGAGAGCTGTAGAGAAAGTCTCAATCTCCTCAGAGAACATGTAAGTAACTCAAAACAGAATGTTGGTGGAAATATGGACAGTAAAGGCCATTCTGGTGAGGTCTCAGAAGGAAATGAGGAATACGTTACTGGAAACTGGAGGAAAGATGATCTTGATTATAAAGTGGCAAAGAAGCTGGCTGAATTGTGTTCACGTCCTAGTGTTTTGTGGAAGGTAGAACTTGCAAGTGATGAAATTAGCTGAGGAAATATCTAAGCAAAGCACTGAAGAGCAGCCTGGTTCCTCTTGACTGCTTATAGTAAAATGTGAGATGAGAAAAATGATTTAAAGACAGAATTGTTAATCAAAAAGGAAGCAGAACTTAAAGATTTGGAACATTCTCAGGCTATCCATATTGAAAAGAATGAGAAAGACTGTTTGGAAAGAATACCAAGGGTGTGACACTTAGAGAAGTAAATCCTCATCTTTCATTGTAGGAAGACAAAAGATAACATTTAGAATTAAAAAATCAAGAGCAGTTATTTAGAAATGTGGAGGCAGATTAGAAAAAGCAGCTAAAAGAATTAAAAACTGCTCTTTCTGAGAAGTAGGAATTGGCAATGTGAAGGAATAGGGCAAAGGAATATTGTTTTTTATTATAAAGTTTGCAGAACTATTTGATGTTTTAACCTGCATACAGGTATCACTTCATTTAAAAAGAAGAACAAGAGATAAGTAGGAGTTCTTTGGGCAGGAGGGTGTACACCCAAACAGGGGAAAGGACACAAGCTAACGCAAAGAGGCTCGCAGGACTCATTTTGGTCCCTTTGGATATTTAGTCTATTGGATGTTTTTTCCTTTTGGTAGAAAATTTTTGTAATCTAGGATGTTAGCTTTCAGTCCTACAGGGGGAGTTCCTACCAATTACAGTGTCCTTTATGAACAGCAGGTGACAGGAAATCCTTAATATGTGGGTGCAGGAGGTAAAAAATTTGGAACAGTGCAGCAGTAAGAAAGAGAACAAATATTCAGATCATAAAAGAGTTACTTTCTCCACTTTCAGGATTTAAGAATTCTAAAGGCCTGTATAAACCTCATGAGAAAAAATTTTTTCTTCAGATTGCAGTTCTTCCCCTATGGTGTCTGTGTTACATTGATGGTTCTTCCGAAATTAATGTAGGGAGGGATGGGAGCCCAGCCACCAACAAACAAAAAAGATAAGAAAATGTCATCATTTAGAATGAGAGGAAACAAGTGGTAAGAACAGAATTTTGAGGAAACATCAACTTTAAGTGATGAGCAGAAGAGAAGGAGAAAGAGAGAGATGGAAGAATCAGGAGAAGAAATTGGTGACATACAAGCCAACAAGCAATGTCTCATGTGGCAGAACGTCAATATTAGTAACAAACATTTACTTTACAGTTTAAGAAGTGCTTTTCATTTATAGAGCAGTAAAATATTTTCACATTTGATCTTCACAAATAGAATGAGAACCAAAACGAGGCCATTAAATTTGGCAACTAGAGGGACTCTAGTGACCTTATGGATGGCAAAATCAATAGGATAATAGGAACAGAAAACAGACTGGGTGAGTTGAGAGAGGCTTAAGAGGTAAAGAAACAGGGTGTTAACTCTAGTCATCAAGCAGTTCCTATTTCCTAGGGATTTAGATATTAAAAAGGAGATCCCTAAAAAGTGAGATGTATTTTCCCTAACATGTATTTTCACCTGTAAATTAAAAATGAATTTTCTGTCTTATTAATTAAGTCCTTATGAATTTGTTTCAAAAACACTCAGAGGGGCCAGCTCAGTGGCATAGTGGTTAAGTTCACGTGCTCTGCTTCAGCGACCCAGGGTTCGCAGGTTTGGATCCCGGGCACAGACCTACACACGGCTCATCAAGCCATGCTATGGCAGCATCCCACATACAAAATAGAGGAGGATGGGCATGGATGTTAGCTCAGGGCCAATCTTCCTCAGCAAAAAGAGGAAGATTGGCAACAGACCTTAGCTCAGGGCCAATCTTCCTCACCAAAAAAACCAAAAACAACACTCAGAGACCATTACATCTCTAGGAAAGAGCCAAAGCAAAAAATCCCAGTTGTCTGCATATAATATATAATAGCACTCATGGGATTGTGTTACCAGTATCCAAAAGCATATTTTCCAACAACTTAAAAAAAGTATAAAAAAACTCTAACCAAAGGTAGCCACTGTGGAAGTTAAAATTTTACATAATTATCATATATTAAATATAATAATAAAATGATAGCTATAATTTATTTCTTTTTATGGGCTAGGAATTATATTAAGCACTTTATATACATTATCTCCTTCAGTCCTCCAACTCTGAGGGTCAACAGGTCTTGGATTAGGTGTAGAAGGTAGAAAACAGAGGGAACCAAGGATGACTCAGATTTTCTTCTTGAATAACATCCTGCTGCTGTGTACTGAGATGAAGACGAGGAGAAAATCAGGCTTTGGCAGCAAAATTAGGAGTTTTGTGATGGTTATATTAGTTTGAGATGTTTTGTAGAAGTGGTGGGAAGCTGGACACTGAGCCTAACGCTCAGGAGAAAGGTCAGGGCTACAGACATAAATCTGTGACTTACCTGCATCTGGATGGCATTTAACGCCATGGGACTGAATAGGATCACTTATGCAGAGAACGTAGACAGGGAATTGGGTGCTACGGAGTACTCAGTACTTACAAGAGTTGAGGAAAGGCAGAGGAGCCTACAAGGCAGACTGAGAGAAAATAGCCAGGAACGTAGGAGGAAAACCAGGAGAGTGTGGGGTTATGGAAGCCAAGAGAGTAACTTTCAAGAACTGTGTGGCGAATTTTATTGAAAATTGCAAAGAGGTCAAGTAAGATAACAGAACTGAGAAGTGACCACTGTATCTAGCAATATGGAAGTCACCGGTGATTTTGATAAGAGCTAATTCAGTAGAGTGGCAGCAATGAGCAAGAGAAGCTCAATTGTAGTGGGCTCAAGAGAGAATGGAGGTGAGCAAATGGAAACAGTGACTGCAGACAAGTTTTTCCAGAAGTGTTGCTTTGAAAGGAAGAAGAGAAATGGAGTAATAATTGAAGGCGGATGGGAACATCAAAGGCATTTTTTTTTGAGATTGAAGATATTAGAGCATATTTGTATGCTGATGGAATTGATCCAGTAGAGAGGGAGAAATTAATGAAGCCAGAAAAAGGAGATAACTGCAGGAGCAAAATTCTTGAGATAAGGAGATGGCATAGGACCCAGAGCAAATATGTAAGAATTGGCCTTTTATGGGAGCAGAGATACTTTACAGATGTTTAACAGAAAAGAAAGCAAAGTATATGTGTATAGACATGGGGAGATGACAAAACTTCATGTCTGATTGCTTCTATTTTCTTTGGTTCAGGAACAGAAAGTAGTGAGACCACTCCTCTAAATTCCTGCAAACCCTGCCTGGGCCCTCCCCAGGTGAGCAACTCGTGATCAGTAAGGAACTCGCATAATAGTTAGGGGAAGCATGAATGCACTGTGCTATAGTGTCTGACCCAATGAGGCTTCCCTTAGTGCAGTGGTTCTCAAAATGTGGTCTCTGGAACAGCAACATGAGCATCCTCCGAGAATTTGTTAGAAATGCAAATTATCAGGCTCCACTCCAAGCTACCGAATCAGAAACTCTGGGGATAGGCTAGGACCCAGCAATCTGTTTGAATAAGTACTCCAGATGATTTTGGGAAGTTTGAGAACCACTGTCTTTGCAGAATGCTGAGAGTTTCTTGAAGGTTGATATAGAAATTTCTTAAGATATGAAAATGTCAGAAGCAAGAACTTTTCATAATGAACCTAACTATATGACAAGAGCTTTAAAAGCACTGGGAGCCAGCTCTGCTTACTTCCTCTCACCTACCTTTGTCCCAAAGTCCAAGCCCAAGTCCACAGTACAATCCCATAATTGTCTCAGAAATTACTCCAAGAGATTCAGGCCTCAGATGAAATTGACTCTCTGAAAAAGGCTAATTTCAAATTCTTAAGAAACATGCACTTTGGGGGCAAAAAAAGGTACGTAAGATAGAATTGAGGGAGATGTTGCAGAACGATGTTTGATTTGGAGTCAGATTGTGGTTCCAGTATTAGAGCTATCACTTACTAATGTGTGGCCTTGAACAAAATACTTAACTTTTCTGAGCTCAGTTTTCTCATCTAAAAATACAGAGATGTCAATATCTTACCCTGGAAGGGAGTCCATGCCTACAATCCCTTCTGAGGAAAGAGTCTAGAAGCAGTTCTCAAGCTGCCATGCATTGTGTCGTGTGCCTCTAGTCACAACTGGTTGGACTGGTAGCTTTAGACTAATTGTGCAACATTCCTATACTTCAGAAAGTGTGATTGTGTCATGGCAGAGACAGTTTTCTATAATTCTTTATTTTATTCTGTATCCAGAAGTAACCAGAACTGTGTCTGTTTCTTTGCAATAAACACACAATTACCTCATAGGGTTGTTATGAGAATTAAACGAAGCAATGTGAGTACAATCTTTAACACAGAGACTGGCACATAACATTCATTAATGTAGCTATTCATTATTAATCAGAGCTCTAAAGCCATTAGTGCTCCAGGTGATATCAAAACGCCTCAGCACCCAAACCAAAACCCCAACTTACCAGCTCCAAAGTAACTGAGTACAGTTCCAGAGTCATTAAGCCTCATTCCCCAAGGTTTTCAGCTCTAAGACTATAAAATACATGCTTCAAGGGCTTCAGTCCAGAAGAACTCACTAAAATCCAAGCTGCAGTTTTTTCCTGTGCTATTTTGTACAAGCGGAAAGTTTGTTGTTGCTTTCTGGGGTGGAGGAAGTATGGAGGAGCTGTATTAGAACTTTTAGAATATGCCATGTAGAACTTTTTCAGTATAACCCAAAAGTGAGGTCATGATTGGGTGGTAACTTCAGGGTATGGAAGATTTTGAAAATAGGGAGAGGAGTTGAGTATTAGCATTGCAAACGTGACCTTGGAGCAGGGGAATGATAAAGAAAATTGACGACCAAAGAAGATGGCCTTGATGAGGAGAATCTAGAAGAGAGAGGCCATAGGTCTAATTTAGTCTAAAAATCCCAAGGCCCTCAACCAGACCAGTGGTGATGGGAAATAAAAGGTGGGAATGGACAATAATTGCATTTTGAAGGTTGAGGAATCAAATGAAGTTGGTGGCTGGATGTAGGGAATGAAAGAAAAATGAATAAGTTTGGTAAAGAATGATGGTGCCAATGCCAGAGTCAGGGGAACATTTTTTTGGAGAAGGTCTGAGTTCAGTTTTGAATTTCTCGAGCTTGAGGTGATCACACGATTTTCCAGTGGAAATGGGCAAAGGGAAGCTGGAACTGGAATTCAGATACGTGGAAAGAAGATGAGGCTGCGATCACCACAGAGGTGACCACAAGCCATGATATTTAAAAAGAAGTTCTCAAGAGAGTATGCAGAAGAAGAACAGAAGTCCAAGGCCCAAGTCTTGGAAACTGCCCTGCATCTAGGAGTGATAAAGAAGAGTGGACCCAGGGAAAATTAGAAAAGTGAAGCTTATAAGCATTTGGAGAATCAGACTAGTGACATGCAGCAGAAGCCAAGGGAGGAGGTTTTCTCTCAGCAAAGTCTTCTATGTGGTAACATCTGGAACAGAATGCTGATGTCAATAGCAAAGCACAGTGCTGTGGAAGCAACACAAGTGAGTTCAGAATTATTCTGGGTGGCCTCTGTAGAGCCTAAATCTTCCACCAGCTGGACTAAAGTTTACTTAGCAAGATCCATGTAATGACTGATGGCAAGTGTTCACTAAGACTGTTTGTTGCCAGAGGGCAAGCTGGTAGGACAGACAGAGCACTTCTCTGAGATATGGGGACTTACCTAGCTCATCCCAGAGCTGCCTGCACTTATCTGTCATGCTTGTTCCTTGCTGCCTCCAGAGTGTGAGTCGTGGGTCGGCCATAAACTGCTCAGTTATTAGCGTCAGCATCCTGGCTCCATTGGAATCTCTCATCCGCAGCATCTCTCGAACCTGACACATAAGGAGGGGCAAGGGGGTTGGTGACTGCACATCATAAAAAAGTAGGAGGAGAGGAAAGGGAGGAGAAGAAGAACTATCTAAGCACAACACATCCAAAGAACCAAAAAGATGGCCTCCAGTTCTGTAAGCAAGTACTCTGCATGTATCAAGAAAGCCTGCTGTGCACAAGATACCACTTCACATCCACTAGGATGGCTAGATAACAAAAGGTCAGATAATAAGTGTTGGCGAGGATCTGGAGAAATCAGAACCCTCATACACTGTTGGTGGGAATGTAAAATGATGTAGCCATTCTGGAAATCAGTCTAGCAGTTCCTCAAATGATTAAACATAGAGTTACCATATGACCTATCAATTCCAGTCCTAGAGAGAAATGAAACATATGTCCATACAGAAACGTGTACAAGAATGTTTATAGCAGTTTTATTTATAATAGCCAAAAGGTGGAAAAAATCCAAATGTCCATCAACAGACAAACAGATAAACAAAGTGTAGGGTATCCATACAATGGAATATTATTCAGCCATAAAAAGGAATGAAGTACTGATACATGCTACAACATGGACGACCCTGAAAAATATTAAGCTAAGTGAAAGAAGCCAGTCACAAAAGACTACATACTATATGATTACATTCCTGTGAAAGCCCAGGATAAGGAAATCTACATAGACAGAAAGTAGATTAGTGGTTGTTTATGGCTGGGGAAGAGGGACATGGGGGATAGGATATGGAGTTTCTTTTTAAGGTGATGAAAACGTTCTGAAGTTCACTGTGGTAATGGCTGCAAATACCTGTGAATATACTACAAACCACTGAATTGTATACCTTAAATGGGTGACTTTTATGGTATGTGAATTATATCTCACTAAAGGTGTTAAGGAAAAAAAAAAAAGAGAAAGAAATCCTGCTGTGAGAGCCTCCAGTTCCAAACTGTTAAGTCTCTTCAAGGCCTCATCAGGCAGCCTAGGGGTCAAAGGTAGCTTCATTACTAAAACACCCAGCAATGCTAACTCACTTAGAGAGTGAAGCAGAAGGAAGAGGACTACCAGGGTGAGGCAATAGGGGTCCTTGGATGCAGTCTGCTCTGATCAGCCCCTCCCACTAGTTTTCAACCATTCAGTACAGCTAGGTCAAGTGAACTAGCTACAATGCATGAAGCCGGAAGTATGGTGAGCCCAGTTTACTTAAGAAAGTGAAAAAAATACCTTTTCATATCTTACCTTGGCAAACATTGAATTGAGCTGCTTTCCAGAACCATAGTAACCACCCTGGGAGAGAAAGAGCTTCACTTGTTCTTTCACCTGTTCTTCATCCAAATGCCAACAGTTCTCATCATCAATGCTGGCTCCAGCTGTGGGGTCAGGGGCACCTGGTGAGGAATGGGAATGGTGAAATGAATCCCCTGAGTTCATATGCTACACATTCAGCCGGAGGGGCATTCTGTGAGTATATTCAAAAACAAATGGGTATTCTGCCTTAATCTGGGCTTTGTCAACTGTGTGGTCCTAAATAAATATAAGAGATCTAATGCTAGTTTCATGTTCACTTAATTGTCAGTTATATCCTCTTCCAAGGTCTATAAATACCATCCTGGGGGAAAAAAAGGCCAGAAGGAAATACACAAATATGAATATAGTGATGTATTTTTTTCCCTAGGAAGGTGACATTTATTTTTTTTCTTCTTTTTGCCTTTCTATGAAGTTGAAATAAGCCTTAAAGTACACATATTATTTTAAAATAAAAAATACTTAGAAAATAAAAAATTGTGTTTTTAAAGTTCACTATAAAATCAGAGCTTCTCAAGCAGAGTCAACACCTCTAAATTTCTAGAAACTTGCCCTCTAAAGCACAGGCAGAGTTGCATATAGGGTGATATGATTTTATAAATTCATACTCAAAATATCTTTCATATCTGGGCTCACCTCAACACCACCACTTACAACACAGTTTTAGTTATTTACACATCCCTCTCCTCTAGTAGCCTGTTAGCTCCTTGCTCACAGTTGAATCACCTATAGCATAGTGCTGGTAATGTGACAGGTACCAAGGAAATATTTGTGGAATGAAAACTGAACCTCACTTTCTCAAAGACAGAGTCCTGTGATAAGTTTTTGGAAACTTGCCTCCAAGCAACAAAAGACTATAAGTCAACACTCTATAGGTGTGGTCATGCAACAGGTTACAAATTCATATCGTGTTTAATCAGTCAGTCTACCTTTCTTCTTGTCTCCCTATATCAAAGCCCTGCTTAAATGAAATCCAGGTCTACACAGAAAAGCTGCTCTTCTGCTAAGCTTTTTTCATGCATCTTATTCTTCAGGGCATCAGGAAGGGTCACACTGATTTATTCTAAAAATACTAATTAACACATAAGATCTTCCAGTTTATGGTATCTGCTATATGCTACTTTTCTTTTTTTTTTAAAGATTTTATTTATTTATTTTTTTACCCCGAAAGCCCCAGTAGATAGTCGTATGTCATAGTTGCACATTCTTCTAGTTGCTGTATGTGGGACACGGCCTCAGCATGACCGGAGAAGCAGTGTGTTGGTGCGCGCCTGGGATCCGAACCCGGGCCGCCAGCAGCGGAGTGCGTGCACTTAACGGCTAAGCCATGGGGCCGGCCCCATATATGCTACTTTTCTTAAAATGTATTATTCTAAACACAGTTCTGATCACATCACTTCCCTGCTCAGAAGTCTTTAGTGATGCACTATTCTTACTAAACTGTCCAAATGTCTTAGCTTGGCATTCAAGGCCCTCCATGCTCAGGCCCTATCTTTTATTTCTAGTCTTGCCTTCCCTTTACTTAGGCTGTGTTTCAGCTAGAGATTTAGAGTCAACCACATTTCCTTATGATTTTACTTATGTTCTTCCCTTTACTTCCCTCCCTTTCCCTGCGACCTGTTCTTTGGCCAAAAAACAATACTTTCTCATTGTCAATATTGCCTCAGCTTTAAAGTCAGGGCTGCAATGAGAAATGGAAGCTATAACACAGTATACAGAGAGGCCAACACTACCAAGGTTCATGTACTGCTTAGTTTACTTGCAGGAGGGGCTCTTTTTCACCCCCTCACTGAATTGGCCATATACCCCATTGCCACCTATCGCAAGTATGTCCATCTTCTGCTCATATGCACATAAAGGCAGTAACACTCTTCTTAGCACTTTACTATTAATTCTCTTGAAGACCTGTTGCATTTTTGTTTTACATTGGAATTGTGCATTTCTCATCTATTCCCAACTAAATTAAAGTTTTTTAAGAGTAGGGATTCATTTTTGTACCTCACAGTGCCTGGCTCATTATAGCACTGAATTAATATTTATAGAACGAACAAATGTAAGTCTCATTGACCATCTAGATTTAAGCTCCAATAGGGCAAATAATATATTCTGTACTTCTTCTTCTTCTTCTTTTTTTTTTTTTGAGGAAGATCGGCCCTGAGCTAACATCTGCCAATCCTCCTCTTTTTGCTGAGGAAGACTGGCCCTGGGCTAACATCCATGCCCATCTTCCTCCACTTCATATGGGACGCCGCCACAGCATGGCTTGCCAAGTGGTGCATTGGTGCGCACCCAGGATCCGAACCGGTGAACCCTGGGCCACCGCAGCAGGGCGCGCGCACTTAACCACTTGCGCCATTGGGCCGGCCCCCGTACTTCTTTTATACCCCAAAAGTGGCAAAGCAAAAGAAATATACTCCTTATCCTTAAATATCTGTTAATAATCACCATTTATTGAGTGCTTCCTACATCCCAGAGTCTAAGCACTTTTAATACACTTCCCACTAAAATGTATGCTCCTTGAGGGCATAAACTGTTTTTTTTGCTGATATATTTGCAATGGGTATAACAGTGCCTAGCACATCAATGAATATTTGTTAAGTAAATTCCAATGAACTGTCAAAACAACTCTATGAGCTGGTATTACTATCCTAATTTTAAAATGAAAAAATTAAAGCTTATACAGGTAAATAATATAACAGATGGAAAGTATATGAGCCAGGATCCGTATGTTAGTCTCTCTCCAAAGTCTGTGTCCTTCACTCTAAGGCCATACTTTGGCCTCTAGCCTCATATTGTGATCCACCAGCTGGTTTCAGGCCCCCGAATGTAAGCTGGATGGTGTGTCTGAAGATAGCCAAATCCTTTCTTGACCTATTCTACTACAGAGAATATAGGATTAGTTAGACTAGTGCATTTTCTCCACAGTGAGGATAATCGAGTTCTCATCAGTACAGTGATTCTCAAATCTTAAGGTAGAGAATAATCACTTGGAGTCTGTGTTAAAAATGCAGATTATAGAGTCTCACCTCTAGTGATTCTAGTTTTCAGTAGCTCTATGGAGACAGAACTGAGATAAAATGAGATAAACTGGGTATAAACCAAGGACTGGGCCTCTGAATATCTCGTTGCTAAGGATAGGAATGAGGAAAGAACACCCATGACATGATGCTACAAAAGCAAGAGGCAGAGATGGTTTGAATTCTAATTCCGACCCTTGGGTGGTTCAATTAGGATATGAAAAAGCAGGGGCAGGACCCATTTTCCCAAGGGAGTTGGCCTTAATCAACTGACCAGAAGTGTGGAGTGACACCCCCTCTAAGGATCTGAAGAGATACAGAGAAAACTGGAGAAGCTTTTGGGCCCAGGTGGTGGTAGTGGCAGCAGCTGTGTAGAAATAAGGCACAGTTTATAAGACCTAGTGTGCAGACTATAAAAACCTGCTGCAATAGGACTAGGATAAGGCAAAGGCTTGAGAGTTACTGACAGTAAAATTTCACCTAAAACTTTAAAAGGGTTTGTTTATTTGATAGGAAAGAAAGGAAGGTAAACTTTGTAAATGTTTGCAGGTCTACAATGAACCCAGGAGATGAGAAACTGAGCTGCCAAAATGGATGGTTGCAGCAAAAAAGGGAGTTAAATCAATATTTGAGGCGTCCAGGTAATAAACTTCAAGGAGCTGATGTGACTGCTGAAGGAATCAGAGTCACCTAGGAGAGCATGAATTGGTAAGAGGCTCAAGGAGAATTTTCTAAGACATTTTCATTCATTTAACCAATGTTTATTGAGAGCCTACTATGTGTCAGGACCCGTGCCAATATTGGATATAGAGTGGTAAACAAGGCAGATACAGTCCCTGTCCTTGTGGAGCTGATAGGCTAGTTGGGGAAAGGGACATTAGGCAAATAATCACACGTGTACATATCTGTGTGGAAAGAAAGGTGGGTCAAAGAAGTTTTCCAGGAGAAGGTGACATTTAAGTGAACACCTGAGGAATGCAGAGTAGTTAGGCCTGGCAGAGAGTGGAGGAAATACTGTGTGTATTTTTTGTTCAAAAAAGCATGAAGTCATATATTATTGTGGTAATTAAGTACATCTATAAGGGGGAGAGGATAGGGAAAATATTCCAAAGAGAGGGACTATCAAGTGAAAATGTAGGCAAAAGCCAGATCATGCAAGGTTTTGTAGGCCATATGAAATTTGGATTTCATCCTAAGAGCAACAGGAGGCCACTGAAGGATTTTAAATAAGAAATGATATGACAAAATCTGTAGTTATAGAAAAGTTACTTTGGATGGCTGTGTGGAGAATGGAATTCAAGGGAGCAATAGTAGATATGGAAAGATCAGTAGGAGGCTACAGGAGCAATCCAGGTGGGAGATTATAGTGGTTTGATTTAGGGTGATGGCAGTATCAATTGGGAGAAGTGGAAAATGATGAAATATTCTTGGGAGGTAAATCTACAGGTCTTGCAAATGTGAATTATACCAAAAAAGTGTTAGGGATGACTACAAGGTTTCTATCATGACCCAGTGGCTAGATGGTGATGCTATTTATTGAGCAAGTCTGGGGAAGACGATAAATTCACGTTTGGATATGTTGATCTTGGGATGTCTCTGTGACATGCATAGTCAGTTGGATATGGGAGAAATAAACCTGTGAGTCACAGTACATAGATGACATTTAAAGTCAAAGATGTAGTTGAGATTGCCTATATTGATCAGGTAGAATAAGAGGAAGAGAAACTTAAGATTAATCTATAAGAAATGTCAGCATTAAAGGTCACATAGTAGAGGAAGGTACAGCACTTAGGAATGAATGAACAAGAACAGTGATAATTTTTTGTGTGTGTGAGGAAGACTAGCCCTGAGCTAACATCTGTTGCCAGCCTCCTCTTTTCGCTGAGGAAGATTGGCCCTGGGCTAACATCTGTGCCCATCTTCCTCTACTTTATATGTGGGACGCCTGCTACAGCATGGCTTGATGAGTGGTGCACAGGTCCACGCCTGGGATCTGAACCTGCGAAACCCAGGCCACTGAAGTGGAGAGTGCAAACTTAACCACTACACCACTTGGCCGGCCCCTGGAATAGTGATAATTTTAATTAGATAAACTAGGCCTGGAGTTCACAACCAGCCTCTCCAGCTGTGTCTCACTAACTCCCAGGCAAAATCTTAAAAAAAAAAATCCTTTGGTTAAAAAAAAAAGATAATAATGTCCCTATATATGTTCACTGGTCAGAACATTTCAGTCTTTTCACAAAAAGAGATGAGTATGAAACTAATTCCCCTCAGTTAGTGGTACAGTGAAGCCAGTCAATGTAAAGGACACTAACATTATAGTGTGAAATTTTCCACAGGACTATAAGAGAAATGGTAACAAGTGAAGATAAAATAGAAAGGATGTCTTTTATAAATAATTACGAAACAAACCATCATGTGGGTTGAGGCTCCAAGTTAGAATTGAGGCTATAACAATGAGACCTGTCCTGAGGAAACTATTAATTCTGTGGAACACATTTTTCTTTCATTCTTAAACATCCTTTTATAAATTATAAAAATAATAATATGCTTATTGCAGAAAATATACTAAAGCATAAAGAAAATAAAAATCTACCTACAATGCCACCAGCCATAGATTACCATTGTTAATATTATGGTGTATTTTCTTCCAGTCTTTTTGCCCTGTGCGTATACGTACGTGTGTACACATATGTACACACACACACACCACTTTTTAAATTAAATTAAAATTTTTAAATTGAAATATAAATTACGAAAAGTGCATATATCTTAAGTATACAGCTTGATAAATTATCACATAGTGATTATAACAACGTAACTACCACTGAAGTTGAGAAATAGACTACTACCAGCATCCCAGAAGTCCCTTTGCAAACACTATCTCCTTTCCCCTTCCCTCAAATTAACCACTATCCTGACTTCTAACACCAGGGACTTGTTTTTGAACTTTACATAAATGGAATCATACAAGATTTACTCTTTTGTGTCTGGCTTTTTTCACTCAACATCATGTTTGTAAGATTCACCCATATTTTTGTGTTTAGCAATACCAAATTTATGTTCACTGATATATAGTACTCCATTATATGAAGCTATCAATTTATTTAACCATTCTACTGTTGATGGACATTTGCATTGTTTCTAGTTTAGGCTATTACAAATTACGCTACTCATTTCCATTGGGTAGACAACTAGGAGAAGAATTTCTGGGTCATGGGGTGTGAATATGTTCAACTTTAGTTAGATGATGCCAAACAGTTTCCCAAAGTGATTGTAACAATTTATACTCCCACTTGCAATATATTAGTCCCAGTTGCTCAATATCCTCACCAATACTTGATACTGATAGTTTAAAACATTCAGCCATTCTGGTGGATACATAGTGGTCTCTCACTGTGGTTTTAATTTGCATTTCCCTGATTACTACTTAGTTAAAGTACCTTTTAATATATTTATTAGCCATTTGGATACCCTTTTGTCAAGTGCCTTTTTAGGTCTCTTGTCCATTTTATTATTTGTAGGGGTTCTTTATATATTTAGGATACAAGCCCTTTGTCAGTTATATGTATTAAAATATCTTCTTCTACTATTTTGCCTTTTTCATCTTTTTTTTTTGTGTGTGTGAGGAAGATCGGCCCTGACCTAACATCTGCCAATCCTCCTCTTTTTGCTGAGGAAGATTGGCCCTGGGCTAACATCCATGCCCATCTTCCTCCACTTTATATTTGGGACTCCTGCCACAGCATGGCTTGCCAAGCGGTGCGTCGTGCCCCCCCGGGATCCGAACCGGCGAACCCCGGGCCACCGCAGCAGAGCGCGTGCACCTAACCGCTTGCGCCACCAGGCCGGCCCCACCTTTTTCATCTCTTAATGGTGCCTTTTGATAAATAGAAGTTTAACATTTTTAATGTAGTCCAGTTTATCAATGTTTTCCTACTTAAGAAATTTCTTCCTACCTCAAGGACATGAAGATATTTTCTCATTTATCTCCTATATGCCTTATTATTTCACTTTTCCCATTTATATCTGCAAGCCATCTCCAACTGATTTTTCTGTATGGTATGAGGTAGGAATCAAGTTTCCCCCCACCGTCTCACATGAATATCTAGTTGATCCAGCACTATTTATTGAAAAGATTCTTCTTTTTCCATTGCTGGGCATTTAGTGGAAACCTTTCACTTTGGAAACTCACATGTTTTTGTTCTACGAAATTTTCTTCAATTACTCCATTGATGAATTCCTTACCTCTGTTTTCTATTTCTGGAACTCCTATTATTCAAACACTGGAATTCCAGGACTCATTCTCTTAATTATTTACATCTTTTTTTCCTCCTATTTTTCTTCTTCTTGTTTTTTTGCTCTACTCTATAGGAACTTTCCTTATTTTTATTTTCCATCATTTAGTTTTATAATTTTTTGCCATTGTAATGGCATTTGTAATATTCATTAGTTCTTTCTGTTCTGTGAATTTGTTTTTACAGTATCCAGTTTTTATTTCATGATTGCAATATCTTCTTTTATTCCTATGATGACATTATTAATAATTTTTCAAAGTTTTCTTCTCTCTGCATAGTCTCTATTTCCCCCAATTGCTTTCTATGTTTGTTAGTCCTGGTCTGTATCTTCCATAATATTCAACGCTGTCAACCGTTCACTTCTTGAATCAATTCTATACTGCCTTTGACAATAACTTGCTAGCTTTTTCTCATTTCTCATTCTACTTTGCTAAGCCCCACACTGGCTCCTGTTTCATCACTGGTATATGCACTGAACGAGGTATCAAGCTTGGTGACGGAGACTCAGAAATTAGTAAGACAGGGCTCCTGACCTGACCCCTCAAGTTATCTTACTTATCTTTTGGTATCTAATCTCTCTTCATGGATAATCAGCAACTGATGCCCTGGCCAGGATGCTGTATGCCAGAGAATCTCAGGATATGGATTTACTGGAGCAAATAACAAACAGAGCATGGAGCAGTGGTAGTCATAGAGTTGGAAAGATAGTCCAAACTGAATCACTAATCCAAAGAGGACAAGGCAAAGTCTAGCTAAAACCACATATAGAGACTAATAAAATAAAAGGTTTCAGGGAAGTGAGGAGCAGAGCAATGCCTGAATCCATTCCTGGGATTAAAAGCAGGCAGCTAGCAGTTTTAGAAATCTTATTCCTGTTTTTTAAGTCTGTTTTGGTGAGGAGTAGGGTTTGGGAGAGAGGAGAAAGATGTTCTAAGTGTTTAAAGATTTAGCAGGGAACAGAAACATGACTTCAAATATCATCTCTATGCTAGTAACTCCAAAATTCAGACTTTTGTCCTCAGTTCTAGATCCATATATCCAAATGTCTATTAGAAATCTTTACCTAAATGTTCTACAAGCACATCAAACTTAAATTGAATTCATCTTCCTCCTAAATTCATTCCTCCTCTTATGTTCTCTAAGTGAATGATAACATTATCATCAAATCCATCAATGCCATCCTAGCTAGACATTCTGGAATTATTTCCTCTCATCTTCCTCTTCTTCACTCCTCACTCCTACACACTTGGATGTTGAATCCAGTCCACGTTACTTCTGAGATATTCCATTTCCACCCTCCCCCTCTCATTTTCAGTATCATTGCCATATAAGCACTGGTTATTAGAAATAGATTTGGAAAGGCCTTATGGAATATTAGGGAACCTGGGGTAGAAAGCTAATATTAGTGTGGGATGAACACAGGTACAGAAGTATTAGCTCCTAGGGAAGACTGAGAATCACATCTCAAGTTCAATGTGGCAATTTAAGCCCAATTTCAGACAAATAATAAGATACTGAGATGGGAGGGGTAACGAGGAATAAAGCTTGCTTCAGCACAGTGGTAGAAAGGGAAGAGAGTCGTTTTGGTGACAGTAGTGGCGAACAAGACAGGTGCAATACAGGTCCTCAACCAAGGTGCTCAGTTCCAGAAAAGGCAAGAGAGCTTGGAAATAGGCAAAAATTCTGAGAAAGAGCTAGTGGGAATGAGGTACAAAAGCAGGCCACAGCCCAGTTGTTGGGGTACAGAGCTGTACTTCCCTCTGGAGCTGCAGACCTGGAGATAGGGCAGAACTCAGGTCACTTAGAGCTCTAGACTTAAGGAGGCCAAAGAAGTAGAAGAGCCCCCCTATGTAGGATAAGAAGAGATATATAAAGCTAGTCTTGAACAGCATCACTCAAATAGCAAGAGCTCAGTTATTATGTAAATGTTACACCTTTGAGTATAAAGTAACAGAAGATTATTTCTGCTAGTTAGCAAGAGTTCTCGAAGCCTGTCTTTCTGACTATCCCTGTTTCTGAGGAGCGGTGAGGTGGTGTGTAGGAACTGATTAGCTCTATTGGCCAACTTGGAAAGGCAGGTCCTCTGGCACATGGACTACAGTATTATATAGGCCATCCACCTGGTCTCATTGCCTCCTTTATTCTAGTACCAAAATATCTGATAAAAATGGAGAGGTAGTATAGAGAAGCATAAAAAACTTGAGTTCTGAAGTCAGCTGAGCTTGGGGTATAAATAATTTCCTTATTTATAAAATGGAAATGCTTGTGACGCCTACCTCACAGGGTAGTTTTGAAAACTAAATGAATTAACATATATAAAGTCCCTTGCATGATGCCTGGAACATAGGAGGACCTAACAAACAAAATGAAAAATTGGCTCATACAGCTCCTCTTCTCAAAATTCTTCAATGGTTTCTTAAGATTAACTCTCTACAACCTGGCTTCATTATAAAAGCAAGAATTTATTTTAGACTTGGCTGTCTTTTCTACTACATTATAAGCTACTAGAAGGCAGGAACCATGTCTGTTTTATGCCCTCAACAATCAGCACTATTGCTTGCACATAGTAGGTACTCAATATATACTTGTTGAATGAATGAGTGAACATAGTATCTTTCTCCATCCACGCACTCTTCCATTATATAGCTCATAAGCACAATGCTAACAGATGCTCTTTAGAATAACCCTGATGCTATGCAGGATCCTGAAATGTTAAAGGAATTCTCATATCCTTCTCATTTCACTGAATGACACAAATTATTTTATACTTTCTCTCACTTCTGAATATTCCAGGCTCCTGGGGATAGGGATTGTATGCACAAATAATGTCCATAAACTAGATCAATATATAACTCTAACATTCTCTGTCCTTTTTTGCCAAAACCTTTATGAGGTAGACAATTGGACTGCTTTAAGAACTAAGAGTTAAATGGATAGTTGTTTGGATAGAATGAACTAAGGTTAAGTGATTACAACTGCAAAAACATCCCAACCTCTAAACATGCAATAAAGCAATAAAGATTTTTAGAAACAAAAATGTTGTACAATTACCATTCACTTGGTTGATTTCTGAGTTGGAGGATAGAATCTCATCTGCCAGTTTCTGTGCAGTAGGAAGCACTTCAGTGTGGTGTGCTGTGATTAAATATTGAATAAACTTTTGTAGCTGGTCTCTATTCATCTGGAAAAGGGTTTCTGAGATAGGAAGACGCAATTTGACTTGGTCTGGTTTACGGATCCTGTAGAGTGAGAGCGCTACCACATGAGCACAGTAGAATATGTCTTTGTTCCCACAGCCACATGTCACTGAAGTGATTTTGCATCGATCAAAACTGATTGCAACTTTGTAAGTCACTGATGGTTCAGAAGCAGTAGCCGGCTCAGTTACTGTGCCACTGAGATGGAAGCCTAAGGAAACAAAGAAAGTGTGTTTAGAGATTCAGTAGTACAAAACTTGAACATTTTCGAATATTCTGCATTTCAATTAATCAAGTCAAAAACTATTTGCTGAGTATCTCCTATATATGTGGTAGGCTCTGCCATAGACACAAAGGTCAGTGAAACTCAGGTATTGCTTTTAAGGAAAAGACAATCTAGAAAAAGAGTCCTTATATAACCTGGAATCCATGAACCTCCTAAACTAATACAAAAACTTTTTGTATGTACATACGTTCATTTTTCTGGAGGGATAGTTTATAGCTTTCATCATAGTCTCAAAAAGGTTAATAAGGAAGCCCAAATAAGTTATGAACCTCTATAGTAATTTTGAGATCTTTGTGGACGGAGATAAGTCTACATCAGTACAATCTGGAGTAAGGTGAGTGCTATAAATGAAAGAGAAACCCAAAGAATGCCATGAGGAAGGACAGGAGGAAGAACAAGGAAGATAAAGACAACATTCCTCAAAATATACAGTTTCAAAATGTGACCATGTGGAATACCTGAAAGGCAAGAAACCTCATATGACATGGAAAGTAGAGCTTGGTGCAGGGAGACTAGGCAGTGTTACACCTCTACTCACTAGCACACAGCACTAATCATTTTGAAATGTAGAAAGAATACATTAAGTTACAACCAGATTGAAAAAAGTCAAATCAATAGCAAATTCATTCTATAATATTGTTTATTCTTCTCCTTTGACAAAAATATGTCTTCAGCTCATCAGTCAGTCAATTCAACAAAAGTTTAATGAGACCTTAAGTATCAGACTGCTAGGCCTAGGGATACTAATAGAAAAAGGAGAGGAATATCAAATACTTGTAAAGCATCTACCATATAGTAGAACTGTGTTGGTTCCTTTAGCAATTTATTGGAACAACCTTATGCAGTTGGCATTATTTTCCTTATTTTAAAGGTGTGTAAACTGGGGTTCAGAAAGGTTAAGTAATTTGCTTGCTAGCCCCTCAGCTAGCAAGTGATAGACCTGGAATTTGGAACCAGGTCTGACTGACTCCAAAGTTTATTTTCTTTTATTTATATTACACTATCTCTAAAAGACACCATGACAAAGTCCTTATCCTCAAAAATCACAGACATATATGGGCCGGCCCCGTGGCTTAGCAGTTAAGTGTGTGCGCTCCGCTGCTGGCGGCCTGGGTTCGGATCCCGGGCGTGCACCGACACACCGCTTCTCCGGTCATGCTGAGGCCGGATCCCACATACAGCAACTAGAAGGATGTGCAGCTATGACATACAACTATCTACTGGGGCTTTGGGGGAAAAAAATTAAAAAATAAAAAATAAAATTAAAAAAAAACTCACAGACATAAGTAAATGATTACAATATGATGTGCCCAATGGTACAGTAGAGACAGGAACAAAAGTAAGGCTAATTTCAGAGACTTTCCTATTTAACTGCAATGTACACTGTGAATAGGAAAGCAATTTTAAATAATTTTATTTTGTTAAATAAATATTTGCCAAATAATAGAAGGTACACATATAGTTTCAGAGCCAGCATTGTGACCTGGTAGAATTAAAAAACGCAGAGAGAAAACTTTCCAAAGTTCAAGTTTCAGATAACTGTGGTTAATTAAAAGAAGAATAAGACCCAAATTTACAAGCATACTCACAAAATCTGGCAAAATTAACAACACTAAAGGCACATGTAGGTCCAATTCAAAGAAAGGTGCTCATTACTGAAAAAGTTAAGATTAATTTCCAGAGCAAGAAAAAGATCAAAATTAATTTGCTAACTTCACAGCCTCCAGGTATACTTTTTAACCTTCACAGGGGCCTTCTCTCAGCTAAACTTAGCTGCAGATTTAAAAATATTCGTCACTTGTTTAAAGCAAAGTAAAAAAGTTACGTTCAAATATGATTAAGTATGGGTAAAACTGCCATCACTTTAGAACTAAGGAAGAGAACTGCCGGGTTGAGAAACAGCTCCTCTCCAGATTTATATCCACCAGACAGGCCAGTAGAGTAATACAGCAGAAAGCGTACTGTACTGGAATTAGGGAGCTAGGATCTGCTATTTACTATGTAGTCTCAGGCAACTCGCTTTACAACTCCGAGCCTCAGCTTCCTTCTCAGTAAAGTGGGGGTAATACCGCTTCTCTTTCAAAAGTACTTTGCAAAACTGTAAAATGTCCTACACGCTCTTACGCAATTTTTGTTAATGGGTCTCCATGTCAAAGGAATCAGAAACAAACTCCCCAATGGCCAACTTTCACAGTGGTTGAAAACCAGGTGCTAAGAAAGTATATTCTTCATTCCCGGTAGGCCACTCAGGAGTATTTGGTACATTCTTGAGAAATGATAAGTTCTGATGAAAACAGACCTCATAGAAGGGCTACTTTGAAATTTCAAATAAGATAGTGATGTCAATGTGGGAAAAGCTTAGGCTCCAAGCCAGTGAATCTAAAAGATAAGTATAAACATTTCTATTTATCAGTTCAATGCTTTGGGGCACTGGGCCTGCAGCACAGTCTCTGAACCCAACTCTCTCATTCCCCTCCTGCATGAAAAGAAATAAGAATATTGGTTAGATTTGGGACAGAAACAATGGGTATCTTATTAAGACATAAGCCCCATGGGAGCAGGGCTGTCTCTGTGTATCATTCATCACTACAAAAAAACAAAATCGCTCTGGCTGTAATATGAAAAAAAGATTGGATCTCAGCTTCCATATTTTTAAGATGAGAGGTTGGTCTAGAAGACCTCCTAGGTTCATTTTAGCACAGATATATCATGATTTTATAGTGACTATGACTGAATCTATTATCATCATCTTTCCTAGAACCAGGGTACTTTTGGGATTTAAAGAGTGTATAATAATAGCTAACGTTTATGAGCACCTCCTATGTGTTAGGGTCCGTTCTAAGTGCTTTACAAGCATTAACTCATTAAATTTTCACAATTCTTATGAATTTGAGAGTAGGTATACTGGTAAGATTTCTGTGTCAGTTTGACTAGGCTACAGAACCCAGTTCTTCAATTAAACACTAATCTAAGGTACTGCTGTGGAGGTATTTTGTAGATGCGGTTAACATCTACAAGCAGTTGACTTTAACTAAAGGAAATTATTCTCAGTAATGTGGGTGGGTCTCATCCAATCAGTTGAAAGGCCTTAAGAGCAAAATCGAGGTTTCTCTTAGAAAGAAATTCTGCCTCAAGACTGCAGCATCATCCTGCCCAAGATTTTCCAGCCTGCTGGCCTCGCTACAGATTTCAGACATGCCAGCTCCTATAACTGCATAGGCCAATTCCTTGAAATAAATTATGTGTGTACAGTGTGTGTGTGTATACCGTACTGACTCTGTTTCTCTGGAAAACTCTGATTGATTATTATTATAGTTCCCATTTTATGTATGAGGAAATACAAGCACAGAAGAGGTTAAGTAACTTGCTCAAGGTCATTCTGCTAGTAAGTGGCAAAGCCAAGGTTCACACCCAGGCAGTCTGGCTCAAAAGCCCATACTCTTAATTATTACACTATACTGCCTCTGTATAATATTGTGTTGTATGGCAATCAATACCACATTTAACTTTATAAACTATAAAACAATACAACTAGAAACATCATTAGAAAATAACTTTAAGGTTTATTGAAATTCTAAAATTTCAGTTTTTATAGCACTGGTAATGGCTTGAACCTTCTAGGTTAATCTGGAATTAGAGACAAAATGTTGAGTATCAGTTTAGATTCCAGCTGTCTCCACAGTAGGTTAATGTTAAAACTTTCTGCAAAGTATTTTTCAAAAGCTAGTTAGACCTGGCTCCCCAGAGGCTTCAGTTAAGGCCCATGATGCTCTTGGGAACATGTTCAGTTGAGCTGGGTAAATCTTTGGGCTCCATCAGCTGTATTAACACTGGTATAGCTCAGACCTAGGCCCATTTGAAAGGCGGAAGGCTCTGAGCAGCTCTGTGGAAGTTCCCTTGCTAGGAGTTCCTTTTTCCCTTCATATCTCTTAGAATGTAAACTGAAAGTCAGTTTCAAATACTTGTACTTCTTGTCTATTTTAACCTAGTAACATTTTTTTAAAGTTTAATTACTCCTGAGAATAAAGCTACATAGAATAGGTTCAATGTAGTGTTTTCTTTCCCATTGCAAACCTAACTGCCATAAACATGTAAATAAAAAATCTGCTGATTTAAGCAAACATGCAGAAGCCTAATTTTTAAAAATCTCTGTTAAATTCAGCATGTATTTATGGAATACCCACTGTACGCTCTGATTTTTTACTTTTTAACTCTTCCATTTGGACATTTTCAAACAAAGTAAAGAGGGTATAGTATAATGAGTCCCCATGTATCTATCACTCAGCTTCAACAATTACCAACACAAAGATAAACTTGTTTAATCTTTACCCTTTCCCAAGTCCTTCCCTATCCTCTCCAATGGATTATATTGAAGTAAATCCCAGAAATATCATCTTATTGGTAAACACCTCTGCATACATTTCTAAAAGATAAGAATTTAAAATTAATAATAATTCCTTAATATCAAATATCCAGTGTTTAGATTTCCACAACTGACATCAAAACAACAAAAACAAAAATAAGAGATTTGTTCATAATAGGATACAAAGAAGGTCCAGACATTACATTTGGTTGATATGTCTTTTAAGTTACAAGTTCCCTCTCCTTCCTTTTCCCCCCAATTATTCACCAAAAAATAACAGTTAGGTCTAGAGAGACTTGACTAGATTCAGGTTTTTTGGTAAAATTACTTCATAGGTTGTGTTGCATACTTCCTAATACATCACATCAGGAGACATAACGCCTGATGGTCTTTCTTTTTGTGCTATTAGGATTGATCAATGGGTTCAGGTGTTGTTAGCCTGAACCATTCATTATAAAGTTCCTTGTCAACTTTTCATCTAACAGTTTTTATTAGTCATTGACGATCATTGCCTCAATCTATTATTTCATTATAGAAATAATTAAAAAAAATTTTTTTAATTTAAATATCTTTATTTTTTATTTAAATTTTGACTCTCTCACCTTCTCTGACTCTTAACCCCCTCATCTGTAAAGTAAGGAAAAAGACACATAAAGTGGCCAGCTCTGTGCCTGGAACATGGTGGGTTTTCAACAAAAAAAGTGACAGAAACAACCACAAAAACTGCTTAGAACTCATCAGAAAAACAACTACTTTATAGACAAAATTTTCCTAAACATCATCTTTGTGATGATCCTTCACTCACATTTCCCTAAAATACAAAAAGAAAACTCATATAATGTGAAATTATCCTGCTTATCAAATATTCAAATGCCCAAGAACCACAGGCTTTTAAAACAGTCTCTTTTATCAGCTGTAGGTCTTGAAATGATAAAGATAATGGTTGGACTGGTGGGAGAGGGAGTAGGCAGTCATATAGGGAAGCAACATATGTTTGCTTTACTAGGGGCTCCAGCAGGCCATAAAGGTCAAACTCCCATAGTTCCTTACTTCATACAGCATGTCTTTTTGGAGCAAAGCAGTCAGGAATGGTGGGTCTGGTGGAGACCTAACTTTGTGAGGAAAATAGTCAATCAGGCAGCTGCTCCCCCTTGTGGCTCTATCACTTTATACAGGAGGAGGAAAAAAAAACCAAGTAGTTTAATACCAAGCAAGCCCTGAAAAATACACCAACTACTTTCAAGGACCTTGCTATTTAGTTTTGCAAGCACTGCACCACCTCCCCAACCCACTCCTAAATCACAAAGCAAACTCTGCCCCGAGAAAAAGAGATACTTCATCTCAACTTTCTGTTCTGTGGCTGAGACAGCTTACCTACCCGGCCTCTACATTGTTTAGAAATTTAAGAATAAAATTTCCACAACCGCTTCTCCAAGTACAATGGCTTCGCAACCCTCGGCTTCCAGGAAAATCACTGGCCTCCTATAAATACCTGCTACGGGGTAAGCCCCTCCCAGCATGTGATCCCGTAAGCATGCCATGTTTTCCTTGCCTTCCACATGCTCCAAGTGCCATTTAGGAGTGGGGCAAGATTCAAAAAGTGTGTAGAAATGGCCTCATCGGCCCCTAATAACCCAGTTCTTTCCAGGTTCCTTGCTAGAGCTTGCCGTGCTTAAATGTGCAGCAAGAGCTCTGAGAACCTCAAGATTAGCAAGAAATTGTTAAAAATCCATGAGTGGCTCATGGCTTAAAAGAGTTCTTATTCTCCTGCCTTCTAAACTGAATGGTGGCACAAGAGGAAATGGAAATGACTGAAATTGTTTACTTAACAATTTTCTTTTCCAGCATCAAGGCTGGGGAATCCAGGGCATGGGCTGGATCCAACCTTGGACTAAACAGAAAGTACCAAGGACCAGTCTTCCGCTTGTGGAAATATAAATAAAATTTCTCTTCCCAAAATAATGAAATCGTATGTTCTTCAAGGCTTAGCTCAAATACCACCTCCATATGAAACTCTAGCTGATGCCCCAGTAGCTGAACTGAATCATATTAAATGAAGAAGCTTTAATATTTGCGCCTATGGAACTTACAGTCTAGTTCACAAGAGAGATTTTACCCAGCATCAAATAATAAAGGACCTAAGAGTAATCATTTCACAAATGAGGAACAGGCTCAGAGAAGTAATGCAATTTGCCCCAAATTTATTGCATGATTACAGTCATGATAACAGAAATTAAAATGACTGTAAGTTAACATTCTGAAACATCATAGGCTTTAAAAACTAGGAAAAATAAATTTGTAAAGAGTTTCCTTCAAATTAATATACTTCCTAAATATAGCCAAATTGCTTCTTCCGATCAAGAAAGAAAATAAGTAACTTTTAATCATTAACATTTTTTGAGCACTTACCATATGCTAGACACTAAGTCCTTTTATAAACGTTATATCATTTAATCCTCACCACAACATTATGTGTTTTGTACCATTATATCCCCATTTTTTGTAGGTAAAGAAACTGAGGCTTAGAGGAATTAACTTGCCTAAATTTACACAGCCAGTAAGTGGCAGACCTAGGATTTGAACCTAGGTAGTCTGTCTTCCGAGTCTAAGCTTCTAACAACAACATTTTATTTCTATTATAATGTTTCCCAAACACCAATTTCATTTTCCTAGCTTCAGAAAATCAGAGTGATGTTTGGTATTGGTTAAAAAAAATTTTTTTTAATTAGGACATTGCAAAATCATACTAACTCAACTTTCATCCTTTGTTTACATACAGTCAGCTACTATGATACTCAATTACCAAACTGATAGAAAAATAGAATCCTAATAGGAACAGATGGCAAAAAATATGCAAAATATGGTCTCCCTTGTCAGATTCAACTTGGTAACCAAAAGTTATAGCATGTCTTTCCCTTAGAGACAAGAAATTCAAAGAGCCAAAACACATACAGATTTTAATCTCTCTCTCTTTTTAAAAACTATCTTAAATCAAGGTTAATCCATTCATTCAATTAAAAATTATTTAACATATACTGTGTGTTAGGTCCCACGGATACATCCATGAAAAGACTAAATGATCCTCGACTTTATGGCATTTATATTCCAGCTGGGGAGACAGATATTAAACAACTAAGTCCAGAGGTAATTACTTTTTTTTTTTTCTTTATTTTTTCCCCCCAAAGCCCCAGTAGATAGTTGTATGTCATAGCTGCACATTCTTCTAGTTGCTGTATGTGGGACACGGCGTCAGCATGGCCAGAGAAGCGGTGCGTCGGTGCGCGCCCGGGATCCGAACCCGGGCCACCAGCAGTGGAGCGCATGCACTTAACCGCTAAGCCACCGGGCCGACCCCAGAGGTAATTACTTAATTCTAACTGTGATAAAGTGCTGTGATAAAGTGCTATGAAAGAGAAGTACAGAATGATAGGCTAGTATATAATATGGAAGACCTGACCTGCTTTAGGGACAGGGGAGGTAAGGCATGAGCTCCTTGAGGAAGTAACATTTTGAGCAGAATTTTATGGAATAAATAAGAATTAGTTAGGTGAAAGGATGGGGAATGGCAGAGTAGTGGTAAAGAAGACTCTAGGTAGAAAATAAAGAGCATTGCAGAGGTGCTGAGGCAGGAAAAAAAAAACCAAAACAAAACCCATGCAGAGGTGCTGAGGCTGAGAGGAATGTGGAATGTTCCAAGGACAGAAAGAAGACCAGCAACTGGAAAGCCACCAGGAAAGGAGAAGTGGCCTGCAATGAGGCTGGAGCAGCAGGAGCCACGGGTCTGGGGTCCATCCCAGCTCCTCCCTCTGCTCCACATCCCAGAGGCCACTAAATCCTGTGAATTTTGCCTCCTAAGTATCACTCCATTCGAGCTCCTCCCCTTTAACTCCCCCAACACTGTCTCAGCTCAAGATGATGATAATCTCCTGCCTGGATTAACTAATCTTCTGCCTCCAAGTCTTATTCTTTCTACCTATCTTCCATAACATGAGCAGAGTGATTTTTCTAAAAGAAAAACAAAATCATGTCATTCCTAATAAACCGTGACCTATTCGTTTTATATTCTTGGTACCTAACACAGAGTCTGGCATAGAATAAATATTTATAAAAATGTTTGCTGAACTGAATTGCTTAAAATCTTTTAAATGGTTCCTCACTGATTACAGGAAAAAGTTCAATTCTTCTTCTTATGATGTGGCCTCTTTCTATCTCTTCAGATTTGCTTTCTACCTCTTCTCAACACACTAAACCACTATGCTATATTTTCTTAGCCTCTCTGCCTTTGTATATGAAGCCCCCACAGCAGGTGTGACCTTCTCACCTCCTTCTCATCCTTAATTCTCCATTCAAAGGACACCTACTCTGAGAAGTGTTCCCTGATCTCTTTGGAGAAGTAAATCCTTCTTCTTGAACTCTCATTTTTTTATTAGTCATATCTCTCTTACAGCACCTGACATCAGTGTAAGTAATAGTTTTTATGTTTGTCTTTTCCCTTTAGATTGTGAACTCCTTGAAAGCAGGGAGTCTTTTTCATCTCTGTATTTTCATCTCAGGCACACTGTAAGGACTTAATAAATCTTTGTTTACGGATGAATCAATAAATGAACCCTGAACTGAATCTTTAATTTATATATTCACGTCCACAATTCACAGAGAATTAAGCAAGTTCACAAAATTCCTGATTTTATGATTAAAATAAAATCAGCCAATAATTAAACAATTTTACTGTGATGGTGAGCACAGTAACATAATTTGTACACAAGCTAATAATAGTGAAGCACCAAGATTATTTGCCATAATTCATATTTATGCCTTAAATGGACAGCTGTTATGCTTCTGCCAATTTTCATCCCATTTAAAAAAATATAAAATATGAGCAGTTTTATTACTGGATACTTTCTATGTGTCAGACAGTGTTCTAAGTACTTTCCATGTATTAACTAATTAAATCCTCACAACAACTCTAAAAGATAGCTTTGTTTATTATTCCTCTTTTTCAAATGAGGAAACGGAGGCTCAGAGAGGTAAAGGAAATTGTCTAAGATCATACAGCCTGTAAAAGGTAGAGTTAGGATTTGAACACAGGTAGTCTGTGTTCACAGCGCTTTCGTTCTTTACTACTACGATATACTGAATATGACTATGCAGTTTAAATTATGTATACAAAACTTATAAAGTAATTAGCAAGTATAATTCTACAAAGACACACTAATGACAAGTCATTAAACTGATGTTTGCCTGGTTTCCTGGACATTGTTCAAGGCAACTGAAACTGACAAGTGCTCTGTGATACTCGCACAGTTGGAATGAAGATGGGCTCATAAACTCATCTGTACAAGACAATGTCTCAGCGCAGTGAGTGAATCATTTGCTGAGAGTTCTAAAGCAAAGCACTTCTCAGTACAGCCCTCTGACACCATTCAAAGTCTTTTGTGTTTCTGAGTGCAAGAAAGGCTCTAGTAAAGCTTGGGCAATTAAAACCACTTTGATCATTGCTCTTTTGATTCACCAGACCCCTGAGCAGGTGCTAACGCATGAAAAAGAATGTAGTTTCAGCCAATACCAGGGAAAAGGAGAGCTATGGTTTACAAAAAGAATAATTTTTCTTATAGTCAGTTTAAGTGTGTATAGTGTATAGATACACACACACACGCGCGCACGCAGATACATAAACTAACTCCTTTAAATAAGGACACTTTCCTCTTGAATAAATTTGGTTTTGATGAAACTGCATAGTATAAATTAGTCCTTCTCACTTAATTCCTGTCTCCTGGAAAGTCACAGCAGTATACTAGCAGCCACTTTCTCCTTTCTGTCACCTAGCAAAAACAGTAGAAACACTAAGGTTTAAAACAGTGAGAGTGACATCCTCAAAATAACTAGTTTCCTTTCCAGAAAGTCTTATTCAAAAGCTGGCTAACAACTGCCTAAACAAGAGCACTGGAATGGCTTTATGGTATGATATAAAGAGCTCATGAATCAGGGTCCTTGAGTTCTAATTCCAGTACCCCTCAATTCCTCTTTGCCTCAGTTTCTTTTTTTTTTTTTTGTGAGGAAGATCAGCTCTGAGCTAACATCCATGCCCATCCTCCTCTTTTTGCCGAGGAAGACTGGCCCTGGGCTAACATCTTCCTCCACTTTATATGGGACGCCGCCACAGCATGGCCTGACAAGCAGTGCATTGGTGCACGCCCGGGATCCGAACCCGGGCCACCAGCAGCGGAGCATGCCACCTAACTGCTACACCACGGGGCCGGCCCCATGCCTCAGTTTCTTAATTATGCAAATAGACATAATAATACTTATATGTCTATCAGACTCATATGAAAGCAATTTGTAAGGAACACATGTCCTAGAGATATCATTCAACAGCAATCCCAACTGGCCAGGCCAGTGTCTACATAAGTTCATAAGAAACAGATGGCACCCACATACTGGGAGAGGGTGCAAGAGATTGCAAGGTGAGGAGCAGTATTATTATTTGGGAATACAAATGATGCTGCCCCATTACCCCGAGAGTTACTTGGTTTGTTTATATTAGAGAGGTCACCCTAAGCTTCTTGGAGCAGCTGAGTAAGCTGCAGGGCCCTTCTTGTGGCCATCTGCTCCCCTCCCAGACTCCTCTGGCAAATCAAGAGGTTTTCCTTGCATTAACCTCTGAAGAGCAGCCACAGGCCCTTCTCAGCACCAGCTTCAGCAGGCAATAGTCTCCGCTCTCCAACTGTGCCAGCAACCACAGGTAAAAACAATGAGGCTGGGCCGGCCCGTGGCTTAGCGGTTAAGTGCGCGCGCTCCGCTGCTGGCGGCCCAGGTTCGGATCCCGGGCGCGCACCGACGCACCGCTTCTCCGGCCATGCTGAGGCCGCGTCCCACATACAGCAACTGGAAGGATGTGCAGCCATGACATACAGCTATCTACTGCGGCTTTGGGGGGAAAAATAAATAAATAAAATATTTAAAAAAAAAACAAAAAAACAATGAGGCTTCCTAAGCCCAGGCATTCACTTACAGAGATACCCTTGCATTACCTAGTTTTCTAGTACTCTTTAACTTGGATCACTATAAGGGAATTAGGTGTATATTTTAAAAGACTGAGTTATTTTTCTTTTGTTATTTTAGAAACATTTTATGTAGAAAAAAATAGGGAGAATTTGTCTGGAAAATCACTTAAAAATCTAACATGCATAAAACATGATCACTTTAAAAATAGTAATTTCATTGTTCCCCCCAACCACTCTGTGGAGCATAATACTTATAGAACAACAAGTTGTCTTGTATACTGATGGATAACCAATCTATTCCAAACTGCAGATTGGATGCCTGCTCCTCAGTTCACAGAATTGAACATAGATTGGAAAAAAAATACCACACTCCTTAAGCAGTTCCCTGTAGAAACAATGTGCATGTATACAAGGTACACATGTTGCCAAAATGAATATCATAGGCTAATAACTACCATCTGGGTTTTTGATTTGAACACAGAAAAGGGCATCATATTTTTGTAAAATTATTTCAGAAATTACCCTGCTCCATTCAGTAGCCTAATCAATGGGAGAAAATAAAAACTAAACTGTTTTTCAAGAGGAAAAGGATACACATAGCTATTTTTGATAAACCACAATACTGAGTGATCAAATGTTTATTTTTTTTAATTTATTTTTTTTGTGTGTGAGGAAGATCAGCCCTGAGCTAACACCCATGCCAACCCTCCTCTTTTTGCTGAGGAAGACTGGCCCTGAGCCAACATCCGTGCCGATCTTCCTCCACTTTATGTGGGATGCCGCCACAGCCACAGCATGGCCTGACAAGTGGTGCGTCGGCGTGCGCCCGGGATCCGAACCCCGGGCAGCCAGCAGCAGAGCGCGCATACTTGACCGCTACGCCACGGGCCAGCCCCCTCCAATGTTTATTTTTGAGAGTCTTCAAAATAGTATTCAGATTTATTTTAAAGCATTACAAATTTACCCAGATATCCTTTTCCAAGAGGAAAAAGATTTCTTGGCTACTTCTCCGAGACTGTGTACACTGAATCAAATCATCAGAATATACTGAAATTATACTTAAATGAGTTAAAAAAATATATTACTTAGAATAGTGTCTGGCATACCATAAATACTCAAAAAATGTTGTTATTATTAGGTTAGTGTTCCTACGATAACTGTAGCTAGCTCTCTTATTACAATACCTAAAGATCCTCTGGTTGTAAGTAGAGCCTAACCTCGAATGATCTAAAGAAAAATGTCTACACTTTTTTACACTTCATAAATATCATATGAAGTGTAATCAAATTCTTACAGCAATCAAAAGACTAATTTTCAGGCGATCTTAATCCTCATCTTTTCTAAACTTCATGACATTTTATTTCCAATATGGCCTTTTTAATATGGAAATGAATGCATATCCCACATAACATTCTTTATTTAAAGGTTTCATACACTACTAAGAATGCCATTCCTAACATTTACAGCATTTTGGTCAAGGCCTCATATTACCCTCTAGCTTATTCTTTTGTCCCATCTTGCAATTTGACCTGTGTGGGGCAGCAAGAATGTCAAAACAAATTTAATTAGGACAACGCTTTTCATTTTGTTTAGAAACTGGAGCAAAACCATTTTTCCACATTCCACGGTAACCTGATTCCATACAAACACCAACCAAGTAGAAGACATTCTCATTAAGTCTTCGCTCAAGGTTCTAAATGCATTCACACCATCCACTGGATCTGAGGAGCAGGTCTTCACAGGAAAAACCTCTAGTGTCAGCAACTCTTCTGAATCAAAATTACATTCTTACTGTACAATCTCATCAATTGGCCAGCATCTCCTGTGCACACTGTTCTTATATGGCTTTTAACTTCTTTGTTCCTCAACCCCAAAGACAGGGAACAAAATTGTTAAATAAAATATTCTTCCTCATCTATACTTCTTCTTTAGAAATGAAGAATATCTTTAGAATATCTAAATAGTGAATTATGCATTTATGGGTTCTCATGCCCTGTGTGATATAATTTATTTTTCTCTTCTTTAAACTGAGTTTAAATCTGTTTATAAAACAGTCATGATATGAGCTAAAGTTCAGTTTACTCTGGCTGGGTCTCAGAATTACAGTAGACTAGCACTCAGAAGGTATAGACATCAAGGAAAAGAAAAGCTTTCTTCTGTGAGACGTAAGAAGCAAACTTGCTTATTGAGGAGCCTGTAGGAGAAACAAAAAAGCTAGATGAGGCTTTATCCCATATAATTCAGGTCTAGATTCAAGGGTTCCTCCATGGTTCATGTAGGGACTCTCAAGACCAAGAATGCCGATGAAGAGGGCTATAGAATGCTTTTGCAGGCATGGGAAGTGCAGAGTCTTGGAAAGTGAATGGAAATACTCCTACCTGAGAGGTACCTACAAGATAAAAATCTAGAAGGTCCATATAGACCAAGAACCAAAGAAATTTCTTTGGCTCAAAGGTCTAGGACCACACAGCAGAATCCCAGTCTCTGCACCAAAACATTAGGCCAGGTAAAATACTTGATTTTTACTTATGCAAAATTGGAGAGAAGAAGAAAAATAATCAGGTTATTATCTAGAGAAATAGTGCTAAAATTTACTGATCATTTGAGAAAATGAATGCTGAAAGGGATAAACCTCAGATTAGCAGGGTTACCATATTTTTGATGGTTGCCACAGTGAGCTCTTATTCTTATTTTTTGTACTCTGATGGAGAAAAAAGTTGATTTTCAACCTCAGGATGAATATAATATTCCAACAGCAATTCTAAGTGATAGAACAAGTGATTCATTCATTCATTCATCAAACATAATTTAAGCCCTTACTGTGTGCTAGGTACCAGGCTGGGTACCTAGGATACAAAGATGAGAAGGAATAGTGTCTAGTGGGAGAGACAGACAAGTAAACATTTATGTTTATAACTGAGGGAGTAAATGTTATGATAAAAATCAGCAAGTGGTAATACAGGAGCACAGAGCAGGAACACCTAGTCCAGACTGAGAGACTGGCCTTAAATGACATACCAGACCAGATGGATTTAGTAGATATATACAGAACATTCCATCCAAAAACCAAAGAATAAATATTCCTTTCAAATAAACATGGAACATTCTCCAGGATTGATCACATTTTAGGCCACAAAACAAGTCTCCATAAATTTAAGAAGACTGAAATAATACCAAGCATCTTTTCTGACCACAATGGTATGAAACTAGAAATCAACTACAGGAAGAAAATCAGAAATGCCACAAATATGTGGAGATTAAACAAAACGCTAAAGAACAACGACTGGGTCAATGAAAAAAAATCAAAGGAGAAATAAAAAATACTTGGAGACAAATGAAAATGAAAATATGACATGCCAGAATTTATGGGATACAGCAAAAGTGCTTCTAAGAGGCAAGTTTATAGCAATACAGGCCTACTTCAACAAACAAGAAAAATCTCAAACAATCTAACAGTGCACCTAAAGGAACTGGAAAAAGATGAACAAAGCAAGCCAAAAATCAGTAGAAGGAGGAAAATAATAAAAACCAGAGCAGAAATAAATGAAATAGAGACTAAACAAACAACAGAAAGAAATCAATGAAATTAAGAGCTGGTTCTTTGAAAAGATAAACAAAGTTGACAAACCTTTGGCTAGACTAGATTATGGTTAAAAAGGACACCTGATTGGTAAGCACTGGAAGAATGATAAATACCTAGTTGTAAGCCAAATCTTTAGGCTCCCCTGAGTGTAGTGACTCTTGTAAACTGGGGAGACCCCTACGGGGACTCTGGACATTATGTCTATGGAATTGCTATAAGAGATATTGACTTGGGTGGGACATGAGCCTTTAAGTCAGGGCAACTCCTAGATCTGTCCAACGTGAATCTCATTTCTTTACACCTGAGCATCACCCAGGGGTTGCGGGCAAATTACAGCTTCTGGACAGCTGTGCAGGCAGCTTTATGAACTGCTAAAGCTCTCACTGAAGAAGAACGCCTGCTGCTGTCTTGTTGGCAAGCTTTGGTTCCTGTCCTATATACTCTTTTTTTTTTTTTTATATTGTGTTAAAATACACATATAAAACTTACCATCTTAGCCATTTTTTTAAGTGTGTAGTTCAGTGGTATTAAATACATTCACATTGTTGTGCAGCTATCACCACCCTCCATTCCTTGTAATTCATTTCATCTTGTAAAACTGAAACTCTATACTTACTAAAAAATAACTCCCCACTCTTTCTTCCCCCCAGCCCCTGGCAACCACCATTCTACTTTCTGGCTCTATAATTTTAACTACTCTAAGTACCTCATAAAAGTGGAATCAAACAGTATTTGTCTTCTTGTGACTGGCTTATTTCACTTAGCATAATATCCTCAAGGTTCATCCACGTTGTAGCATACAGCAGAATTTCTTTCCTTTTTAAGGCCGAATAATATTCTATTGAATGTATATACCACATTTTGCTTATCCATTCATCCACTGATGAACACTTGAGTTACTTCTATATTTCAGCTATTGTGAATGCTGCTGCTATGAACATGGGTATACAAATATCTCTTTGAGACCCTACTTCCAATTCTTTTGGGTATATACCCAGAAGTGGAATTGCTGAGTCATACGATAATTCTATTTTTAATTTTGAGGAACTTCCATATGTTTTCCACAGCAGCTGTACTATTTTACCTTCCCACCAACAGTGCACAAAGGTTCCAATTTCTCCACATCCTTGTCAACACTTGTTATTTTCTGTTTTTATAACAGTAGCCATCCTAATGGGTGTGAGGTGGTATCTCAGGATAGTTTTTTAATTATTTTATTGGAGTCATATTGGCAGCCACCTGAGAGAAAATTTTTGAGACGTGAAAATGTTCTATATCATGGTAACTGTGGATTACACTATAGTATTACTCCATTTAACAATATGGATGAATCTTATAAACATAATGTTGAGTAAAATAAGTCAGATAAAAAGTATATTGCATGATTACATTTATGTAAGAATTTTTAAAAACATTCAAATTTAAATTATAGTATTTAGGAGTACATACTTAAGTGGAACAATAAAGAAAAGCAAGAAATTGATTACTGTTAAATCAGAGTAGTGGTTATATTTGTGTGGAGGGCAGAGATAGTGACTGGAAGGCAGCATGAGTGAGACTTAAAGTGTGCTGGCAATATTCTACTTCTTGTTCTGAAAGTGGTCAAATGGGTGTTTGCTTTGTAATAAAACACTGAGCTATACAAACATGCTAAAATAGCATGTTTAAATAGAGGACAGCGGCTAATTTTTCCAAGTTTCCCTATAATAATTTCATTTCCTATTTGTAAAATTGCAAAATATTATTTGTTTACAAGAAGACTAGTGTGTATATATAAATGTATAATAGATAATAAGTAAATAATATAAACATAAATAATAATGAAACTCAGGGAAAGTTAACTTTAAAAATAATATGAAGACCATCTTGAAGACAGGAAGAAAAGGTAGTTTAGGACTCTTTTCATTGAAAGTGACAGACATTCAACTCAAACTACTTAAAAAAGGGAACGTCAGCTCATTTAACTAGGAATTCAAGTGGGTGACTCCAACTTTAGGCAGGGCTGGATGCAGTAATTCAAATGACGTTACAGAAAATCGGTCTTGGCTCTGCTTTCATGATGGCAAAGATGGTTCATTCCCACCAACACAAAAACATGATGTAATTTTTCCCATCTTTAAAAACAAACATCACCTCCTATTGACTCCACTTTCCCTGCTACCCACCATCCCATTTCTTTCTTCCCGTAGAGGAAGACTAGAGTAGTTTATAGTCTCCAATTCTTTTCCTCCCACTCTTTCTGAATCCATTCCAATCAGGTACCCACACCTCTCCAGTGAAAGTGATTTCATCTAAGTCACCAATGACCTCCACACTGCTAAATTCAATGGGCATTTCTCAGTCCTCATCTTACTTTTGACACAATTGACAACTCCCTCATCTTTGATACACTTTCTTCATTGGCTTCCAGGACACCACACTGTCTTGGTTTTCCTTTTTATCTTATTGGATTCCCCTTTTTAGTCTCCTTTGCTGGTTCTTCCTCTTCTCCCCAACTCTTAATGTTAGAATGGCCCAGGGCTCAGTACCCTTGGTCCTTTTCTCTAGTCATACTTACTACCTTGGTTATTTCAATTAGTGCCTTTGCTTTAAATAACATCTATGTACCAATGACTCTCAAATTTATATTTCAGATAAAGATGTCTCTCCCAAACTCCAGACTCATACATCCAACTCCCTACTTGGAGGTCTACATACACACTTGGAGGTCTTAATAAACATCTCAAACTTAACAAGTCCAAAACTTGTTTCACCTGAAGCCTTCCCCATCTCAATTGATGGCAAAATTCATCCCTCCAATTGCTCAGGCCAAAAACCTTGGAGTCATCCTTGATTCTACATCCTACATCCAATCCATCAGGAAATCATACTTGTTCTAGTTATAAAATATTTCCAAAATCTGACGATTTCTCAGCATTTCCACTATTTCTACTCTGATCTAAGCCTGGATTATTTCACTAGCCTCCTAACAGCTCTACCTGCTCTACCTCTCTACTCCTCCTTTGAATCTATTCTCCATATAGCAGTCAGAGTGAGCCTTTAAAAATCTGTCAGATCCCGAGACTCCTCTACTCAGAAACTTCCAAAGGTTTCCCATTTCATTCAAAGCTGAGATTCTGACAATGGCCTACATAGGGTCTCTGTGATCTGGCTCCCACTTACTTCTCTGACCTCTTTTCTTACTACTCTGCCCCTCACAGTCTTGCTGCTCTTCAAACATACTAGGCCCAGTCCTACCATAAAGCCTTTGTTCTAGCTGTTCCCTCCAAATATCTGCTTGGTTAACACCCTTCCATCCTTTAAGTCTCCTCAAATGTTACTTTCTCAGTGAGGTCTATCCAGATTACCCCATCAAATACTGAAACTGTTCCATCTCCCCACTGCCACTGCACTCTGAATTCCTTCAAACCCTAGTCTACAATTCCTTTTTCCTACAATACTTTCTAACAATCTATGTAATTTATTTGCTTATTACGTTTATCATTGTCTCATTGTCTTCCTCTGCTACAACGTAAGCCACCATAAGAGCAGGGATCTTTGCTTTACTCATTAATGTATCTCATGTGCCTAGAATGCTCGGCATTCAGTAAATATTTGTTAAATGTGGAATGAATGACCACTGGCTACTTTAGGCTCGCGGAACCCTTATGACTAACACCACCAGCCAAAAGCACATGCATTTAACTGAACTCTGCATCAATCATACTAGCCAAGAGGTGCAGTATTCAATCAGCCAGGCCTTTCATGTATCCTCATGTGGAGTAAGAAGAGAAGCAGTCAACCCTATCCGAACCACATGGAATGATTTTCCCACAAGAACAAAGATGGCATTACCAAAAGAAGAGGTAAGGGAAAGCATGCTGGGCAGGCACAAAAGCACACCTGGAGAGAAGTATAGTGTAGTAGTAGTAGTAGTTAAGGTGGTTAAGGGACAGACTCTGGAATCAGGAGGACTAAATTGTATTCCAGCCTTGCTACTTGCTAGCTGTAGGACCCTGGGCAAGTTATTTATGCTTCTGTGCCTCAGTTTCTTCATCTATAAAACAGGGATAAAACTAATAACTACCTCATAGAGTTGTTTTAAGTATTAAATTAGTTTTAATGCATATAAAAACACTTAGAAAAGAGGGCCTGGCATAGAGGAAACATTATAGAAATGTTACCATTGTTATTATTACTGTTGTTGTTACTATTAATATTATTAATTATGGCAAAGTAATCCTCATCACAGCAACTGTATCATAGCACTTGAGGCTTGGTAAGACACAACAACAAAGTATAAGAACTGCAGGGTGGCTTGCTTAATTCATCATCTTACCAGAGTGGCTTACTTAATCATCCGCACATTCACTAAATGCATACTCTGTGCCTGGCACTTGGCCAGTTCCAGCCTTTCAGGAGGGTACAGTCTACTGTGGAGAGACATTCAGCAAATAAAAGCAATCAAGTTTTACGGGTGCTGTTTTAGTTCCACTCTTCCTACAATCTCTCATCTTTCTATTCTAAGAACTCAATTTAGATACTAAGCCCTTAGAAATCAGAGATGTTTTCTGCATTATATCATTATTAAGCATTCTGTAAATGTTTAATAATCATCTTAATTATAGGTCTAGTGGCATCTCTTGACCCTAAGTTTCACTGCTACAGTACAATGAAGTATCTCAAGTTTCTGTGGCAGCAGATGACTAGTTGGACTATTCAGTTTTTGGCTTATGATCAATTGCTACACAGATTATTCTTACTCAAGCTGTCTTCTACATCACCCGTGGACTTTTCCACAATCAACTCTGGAGTATAAGGAGATGACTGGGAGTCCTGAAGTTGTATGAAGATCATGGATGAACCTCATAATATTTCACTCGGACACTTATGGATCACTATATCACCATTTGAAATGTCAGACCGAATGAATTCAATATTTGGTTGCCTTTTATTTGATTACCTTGAAAGATAAAAAGTTCATTGGAGATATTAAAGAAAATGTGACTGCCTATTTTATTCATTTCAATTATTCATTTGCATGCAAGGTCCTATGCTAAATGTTAAAAATATATTGATGTGTAAGGTATAATCCCTAGCATTGATCTCAGCATCTAGTAGTTGAAGGTGATATAGTAAGTTTAGAGCACTGTAAAGGAGATTTGCGAATCACATGATAAGGTTCATTTTTTCATTCATTAATTCTTTCAAATTACACTATTGACTGCCTACACTGTGCCAGCACTGTGGGAATGTAGTAGCAAAGAAGATAGGAACGATTCCTACTCTTATGGAACTTAAAATTTAGTAGCAGCCGTGGTGCTGATGGAGTTGATCTAGATGACTTCCAAGATTTCTTCTAAATATGGGTTTTTAAAATTTCCCTACAAATCAAGGCGTGATATATGACAGTCAAGCTGGAGACTAAACTGATGGCTACTAGCCACAACTATAGGTTGGGAAGAGGTTAGGAGGAATATAAGAAAGAGGGAAAAAGGCGAGGCAGAAATAAAAGAAGGGAACTAACATAATAATAAGTACTTGCATTGTTATTTTTCTTTTATCTTACAAATGAAAAAACTAAGGTTTACAGAGATGAAAGAACTTTCCTGGGGTCACACAGTAAGTGGCAGAGCCAGTCTAGCACTGTTTCCTCTCCATCTTGTAGACACAGAAGGAAAATTTTTATTATTATTATTTTTTACTTTTTTTTTTGTGAGGAAGATCAGCCCTGAGCTAACATCCGTGCTAATCCTCCTCTTTTTGCTGAGGAAGACTGGCTCTGAGCTAACATCTATTGCCAATCTTCCTCTTTTCTTTTCCCCAAAGCCCCAGTAGATAGTTGTATGTCATAGTTGCAGATCCTTCTAGTTGCTGTATATGGGACGCTGCCTCAGCATGGCCAGAGAAGAGGTGCATTGGTGCATGCCCGGGATCTGAACCCGGGCCGCCAGTAGCGGAGCACACGCACTTAACCGCTAAGCCACGAGGCCGGCCCCTAGAAGGAAAATTTAAAGGGAAAAGAAGTACATGAGGGAAAGCAGGCTAGAGGGAGCTCTGGATGATGGATGGCCACTCAGAAGTACAATACAACTCAAGCCCTTGCTATAGAACTGGCATACTGCACATTAACCATACTCTACCCTGGATCCTAATTTAGGCAGTTCTGTTCTTGTTCAGCCAGGCTTACTCTACCTTAAAACCAGCCCCAATTTAGCTTCCTCATATCTATGACCAAAATTTACTAAACTTTCTCCACATTCAGCTAACAGTTCCTTTGGATAGAATAAAAAGAAAAAAGATCAGAATACTGAATTTAAGAAAATACAAAGACCACATGCAAGTCCCCCAAATAGGCTGTTTTGGTGAAAACCACTACCCTTATTGAGTTTCAAGAATGTGGTGCTTGTTAAAATGCATATTCCTAGGCCTCATTCCAGATACAGTGATTTAAAATCTCTTGGCCTGGGGCCTATAACCTGCATTTTAAATAAGCCTATCAGGTGGTTCTGATACAAACTAAAATATGCCAACCACTGGGACTCTAAAGGAAAGATTATAAAACCATGTTATCATCTGATCTATCCAGTATTTTCTCAGGAGTCCATGTATCTTAACGGTACAACACATCCTTATGAGAGGGATAAAATGGACCACTTGATAAGGTAAAAAAAATAGTAAGAGCTCCCGTATACTGAGTGCCCTTTATGAGCTAGATCCCAATTATATCTTATTCTTACAACAACAACATTATAATTAGTGTCATCTTTCATATGAATATCTTGAGGTTCAGAAAAGTTAAGTGATAATTCATAAGTGGGAGAGCTTGGATCAAACCCAAGGCCACCTTTTAAAATTCTGCACAGGCATGTCTTCTTCCAGAAAGCTCATCCTTTCCCCACTACAACCCTGTGCCTCTAACCAAGTGTACAACAGATGTAGTGGGAGTGAGCAGTGAAAAGACGGAAAGATAGGGGGTAATGGCCAGAAAGCATGGTTATTAAAACTTTAAGATTTCAGAGGAAGAGTTATTTTAAGATATGGATATGGAAGTGAGTAGCCGAAGTGGAAGGAATTAGTGATGAAAGTAGCTGATGTCTAAAACATCAAAGACCAAGTATAGGATAGTGATGAATATCGTGGTAGGCAAAATAATGCCCCCCGCCCCTTAATGTCCATTTCCTAATCCCTGGAACCTGCAGATATGCCTTACATGGCATAAGGAACTCTATAAATGTGATTAAGTTAAGGACCTTGAAGTGGGGAGATTATCCAGGTAGGCCCAATGTAACCACAAGAGTCCTTAAAAGTAAAGAGTGAAGCAGAAGAGGGCAGAGGGGGAGATGTGACTATGGAAGAAAGGTCAGAGAGATGCAACACTGCTGCCTCCAAAGATGGAGGAAGTGAGCTGTGAGCCAAGGAATGCAAGCAGCCTCTACAAGCTGGAAAAGGCAAGGACGTAGACTCTCGCCTAATGCCGCCAGAAAGGAATGCAGCCCTGTTGACACACTGATTTCAGCAAATGAGAGCCCTGTGTTGGGCTTCTGACCAATTGAACTGTAAGATAATAAATTTGTGTTGTTTTAAGTTTCTAGTTTTAAGTTTGTGGTAATTTACTACAGCAGCAATAGAAAACTAATACAAATATTAAAAGACGTTTATCAGCAAGCAGTATAGGGGAAAGGTATGATGCTAGGCAAGGTATGGGTGCCAAATAAAGAAAGGTTTTACTGAAGGTAGAACAAATTGTCTAGAAGGTACAATAAGGAAGCGGGAGGATGCTGACTCTGTCTTCCTGCACCTTGTAATCAATCTTGGAAGAATAAAACGCCTTTGCCCACTGGGGGTTACTATTCTTGAAGAGAGTCTGATCTGGGATGGAAGAGCAGAGGACTTGCAGTCAGGGCAACAACTAACGGCATTAAAAAGGAACGGCAGAGTGAAAATAGTTGGTCCACCTCTGCTTCTCTGCTGATGCAGCCTGAGAGGCCTGATGATGCCAGCAGCCAGTGGCCTGCACATTGATTTGCTTCAGAGGAAGAAACTTTTATAGGACTTAGACTCTGAAGTGATCAATCAACCAAAAGCAGCCTCATGTGATATGGAAAGAGTCTTGTACTTGGAATTGGAATATATGTCTGAGTTTTAGTTCTGCTTCTGCAACTACAGCAATATGATGCCGGGCCAGTTACCTCACCTCATCTCCTCTTTCTTTTCTTCAACTCTATTTATAAACTGGCTTAGCTTTTGCTGAAAGACAGAGTCCAATCTGTAGATTAGTATTTCAGTCTATATACATTTATTTGACTCTAATACATTTATTTTTTAAAGATTTATTTATTTATTTTCCCCCCAAAGCCCTAGTAGACAGCTGTATGTCATAGCTGCACATCCTTGTAGTTGCTGTATGTGAGACGTGGCCCCAGCATGGCCGGAGAAGCCGTGCGTTGGTGCGCGACCGGGATCCCAACCCGGGCCGCCAGTAGCAGAGCGCGCGCACTTAACCGCTAAGCCACGGGGCCGGCCCTCGACTCTAATACATTTTTTTTTTTTTTTTGTGAGGAGATCAGCCCTGAGCTAACATCCGCCAATCTTCCTCTTTTTTTTTTTTTCCCCCCCGCTGAGGAAGACGGCCCTGGGCTAACATCGGTGCCCATCTTCCTCCACTTTATATGGGACGCCGCCACAGCATGGCTTACCAAGCAGTGCGTCGGTGCGTGCCCGGGATCCGAACCAGCGAACCCCGGGCCGCCGCAGCGGAGCGCGCGCACCCAACCGCCTGCGCCACCGGGCCGGCCCCTCTAATACATTTTAATAATATTTTAAACAGGCTATTCTCTTTTCCCACCTCAAAGAAATAGTGAATTACAAAACCATTTAAAGATAAAAAACATGCTATGTCTTCTGCAAATGTTTCTATATTTAAGAACATGCTCCTGACTCACTAATTAGTCTTCAGCATGCTCTACTAAAAATATAGAACTAGGCATCTTCCGTTTCCACTCAAATTATAACACTTCTAAGGTGCACTAAGCAAACATTTAATCTAGTATTAAACTCCTCCCTCATATTTCTCAGACTAAAGTCACCACGAAAACTGATTACTTTCACAAACAGAAGAAAACTAGTTTGACTTGAATGCTACAAGTTCACTTTTAAAAAACGAACTTGATATAAAAACCATATCTCTAGTATGACTGGTTTGAACCTAAAATATCATAGACTTATGGTTCCTTTTTCTATAAAATAAAACTGTTAAAGGGGTCAGGTGGTGGTGTAGTGGTTGAGTTCACGTGCTCCGCTTTGGCAGCCTGGGGTCCCAGGTACAGGGTTCACGGGTTCAGATACCGGGCGCAGACTTACACACCGCTCATCAAGCCATGGTGTGATGGCATTCCACATACAAAATAGAGGAAGACTGGCACAGATGTTAGCTCAGGGACAATCTTCCTCAGGCAAAAAAAGAGGATCAGCAACAGATGTTAGCTCAATGACAACCTTCCTCACCAAAAAAAAAAAAAGAAAAAGAAAAAAAAAGATGTTAAATATTAATTGACAAAGAAAGGTCTGCTCAAGGAATAGGACTTACATAGATAAGATTGGCTATCAATTAACTCCAAATTACTCTCACAGAGGACTGGTTTTTCTAGGTTGGGTGATTTTCATAACACTAAACATTTTATTTAGTACACTATTAAAGCTATTTATTTTATTTAATTACCTAAAAATATGTTGGTACACCTTGCAATATATTTTTTCAAGGGTTTCAACATTTTAATTAAGGGAGATTGTCTGAATTCACTTTATTATTAATCTGAAATGGATTTTTCAAATACCATGAGTAAAATTCAGGAGATCTGGCTTCTTGTCCTAGTTTTGCCACTAATTACCTGAGTGATATCAGAAAAGTCACAATTAAGTTCCCTCATCAGTAAAAAAAAAAAAAAAAAGGTCACAACTAAGTTTATAGTCTATTTAATTTTCTCTCTTTACATTTTCAGCTCTGAAGTGGAGGAGAGAGAATTATGACAAAAAGTGGATCCTGGCCAACTATCACCTCTCATTAATCTCTATCACCTCTCATTAATCTATGATTAATTAAAGAACAGTGACTCACCCAGAATCAGTAGGTCAATAAGTATTCACTTAGTATTACTACTTCGTCCAAGTTTTTGAGTTCCACAGAATGTGCTTCAAGAGCTGCCAAGGGAAGTGCAGGAGAGGTCCCTGTTTTAACCAGAGCAGATTTTTACATACTGTGGTTCCATATAAAATGGTATCTCTTTTTTATCCTATTTGATTTTTTCCAATTATTTTATTGAGGTCATAAGGGTTTATAACATTGTGTAATTTCAGGCGTACGTTACTATTTATCAGTTTCTGTATAGACTGCTTTGTGCTCACCACTAATAGCCTAATTTTTATCTGTCACCATACATATGTGCTCCTTTACCCCTTTCGCCCAGCCCCAACCCCTTTCCCCTCCAGTAACCCCTATCTGTTCTCTTTATCCATGTGTTTGTTTATCTTCCACATATGAGTAAAATCATGTCGTGTTTGTCTTTCTCTGTCTGGCTTACTTAGATTAACATCATATCCTCAAGGTCCATTCATGTTGTTGCAAATGGGACAATTTTGTCTTTTTTATGGCTGAGTAGTATTCCATTGTATATATATACCACATCTTCTTTATCCGTTCATCAGTTGATGGGCACTTGGGTTGCTTCCATGTCTTGGCTATTGTGAATAATGCTGCAGTGAACATAGGGGTGCATAAGTCTCCTTGAATTGTTGATTTCAAGTTCTTTGGATAAATACCCAGTAGTGGGATAGAAGGATCATATGGTATTTGTATTTTTAATTTTTTTCTGCAAACAGAGAGAGTTTCACTTCTTCCTTTCCAATTTGGATACCTTTTACTTCTTTTTCTTCCCTAATTACTCTCATCAAAACCTCCAGTATTATGTTGAGTAGAAGTGGCAAGAGTGGGCACCCTTGTCTTGTTCCTGTTCTCAGAGGGATGGCTTTTAGTTTTTCACCACTAAGTATGATGTTGACTGTGGGCTTGTCATATATGGCCTTTATTATGTTGAGGTACTTTCCTTCCAAACCCATTTTATTCAGAGTTTTTATCATAAGTGGATGTTGGATCTTGTCAAATGCTTTCTCTGCATCTATTGAGATGATCACGTGGTTTTTATTCCTCATTCTTTTAACCTGGTGTATCACATTGATTTGTGGATGTTGAACCATGCCTCTGTCCCTGGTATAAATCTCAGTTGATCGTGGTGTACGATCCTTTTAATGTATTGCTGTATTTGGTTTGCCAATATTTTGTTGAGGATTTTTGCATCTATGTTCGTCAGCGATATTGGCCTGTAATTTTCCTTCTTTGTGTTGTCCTTGTCTGGTTTTAGTATCAGGGTGATATTGGCCTCATAGAATGAGTAAGGAAGCGTTTTTGTCTTCTTCAACTTTTTGGAATAGTTTGAGAAGAATAGGTATTAAATCTTTGAATGTTTGGTAGAATTCTCCAGAAAAGCCATCTGGTCTTGGACTTTTGTTTTTTTGGGAGGTTTTTGATTACTGTTTCAATCTCATTACTTGTGATTGGTCTATTCAAATTCTCTATTTCTTCTTGATATCAGTTTCAGAGGTATGAGTCTAAGAATTTATCCATTTCTTTTTTTAATTTAATTTTATTACTGTTATTATTTTTTTGTGAGGAAGATCAGCCCTGAGCTAACATCCATGCCAATCCTCCTCCTTTTTCTCCCCAAAGCCCCAGTAGATAGTTGTATGTCACACTTGCACATCCTTCTAGTTGCTGTATGTGGGACACTGCCTCAGCATAGCCGGAGAAGCAGTGCATCGGTGCGTGCCCGGGATCCAAACCTGGGCTGCCAGTAGCGGAGCGCGCGTACTTAGCCACTAAGCCACTGGGCTGGCCTCAGAATTTATCCATTTCTTCTAGGTTACACAATTTGTTGGCATATAGTTTTTCATAGTATTCTCTTAGAAACCTTTGTATTTCTGTGGTATCTGTTTAATTTCTCCTCTCTCATTTCTGATTTTATTTATTTGAGCCTTCTCTCTTTTTTCTTAGTGAGTCTGGCTAAGGGTTTTTCAATTTTGTTTATCTTCTCAAAGAACCATCTCTTAGTTTCACTGATCTCTTCTACTGTTTTTTAAGTCTCTATTTCAATTATTTCTGCTTTGATTTTTATTATTTCCCTCCTTCTGCTGACTTTGGGCTTTGTTTGTTCTTCTTGTGCTAGTCCTGTTAGGTGTAGTTTAAGATTACTTATCTGAGATTTTCCTTGTTTGTTGAGGTGGGCCTATATTGCTATGAATTTCCCTCTTAGACTGCTTCTGCTGCATCCCATAAGAGTTGGTATGTTGTATTTTCATTTTCATGTGTCTTCAGGTATTTTCAAATTTATCCTTTGATTTCTTCATTGCTCCAATGGTTGTTCAGTAGCATGTTGTTTAGTCTCCATATGTTTTGACTTTCCCAGAGTTTTTCTTGTAGTTGATTTCTAGTTTCACAGCATTGTGATTGGAAAAGATGCTTGATATGATTTCAATCTTCTTAAATTTATTGAGGCTTGCCTTGTTTCCCAACATATGGTCTATCTTTGAGAATGTTCCATACACACTTGAGAAGAATGTGTATTTTGCTGTTTTGGGATGGAATCCTCCCTATATATCTATTAAGTCCAACTGATCAAGAGTTTCATTTAAATCCACTATTTCCTTATTGACTTTCTGTCTGTATGATTTCTCCTTTGATGTAAGTGGGGTGTTGAGGTCCCCTACTATTATTGTGTTGCTATCAATTTCTCCCTTTAGGTCTGTTAATAGTCACTTTATATTCTTTGGTACTCCTGTATTAGGTCATATATATTCATGAGTGTTACGTCCTCTTGGTGGAAAGTACATTTTATCATTATATACTGACCCTCTTTGTCTCTTTTTTTTTTTTTTTAGGAAGATTAGCCCTGAGCTAACATCTGTTGCCAGTCCTCCTCTTTTTTGCTGAGGAAGATTGGCCCTGGGCTAACATCTGTGCCCATCTTGCTCTACTTTATATGGGATGCTGCCACAGCGTGGCTTGACAAGCGGTGTGTAGGTCCACACCCGGGATCCAAACCTGCAAACCCTGGGCTGCCAAAGTGGAGCCTCCAAACTTAACTGCTATACCACTGTGCCGGCCCCTCTCATTGTCTTTTTTATCTTGAAGTCTGCTTTGTTTGATATAAGTATAGCAACACCTGCTTTCTTTTGTTTGCCATTTGCTTGGAGTATTGTCTTCAGTCTGTTCACTCTGAGCCTATGTTTGTCTTTAGAGCTGAGATGTGTTTCCTGGAGGCAGCATATTGTTGGGTCTTGTCTTTTAATCCATCCAGCCACTCTGTGTCTTTAGATTGGAGAATTCAATCCATTTATATTTAGAGTGATTATTGATATATGAGGGCTTAATACTGCCATTTTATCTCTTGTTTTCTGGTTGTTCTATATTTCCCTTGTTTCTCTTCCTTTGTATTTCTGGCTGCCATTTCATTTTGGTGGTTTCCCGTGGTGATTTTCTCAGTTTTCTCTTATTTATGAATTGTGGCTCTGCTCTGATTTTTTGTTTAGTGGTTACCATGAGGTTTGTATAAAAGATCTCTTAGATGAGAAAATCCATTTTCTGATAGCCTCTTATCTCCATTAGCCTAAGCAAGTTCCATCCTTTCCTCTTCCCCTTCTAAGTTATCGTTGTCGCAAATTATCCTGTTTTGTGTTGTGAGTTTGTGACTAAAATGAAGTGTTTATAGTTATTTTTGATGCTTTCCTTCCCTTTATCTTTTTTTTTTTTTTTTTTTGCTGAGGAAGATTCACCCCAAGCTAACGTCTATTGCCAATCTTCCTCTATTTTGTTTGTACACTACCATCACAGCACGGCCACTGATAGATGAGTGATGCAGGTGCATGCCTGGGAACCGAACATGAGCCACCAAATCACAGCTCAGCAAACTTAACCACTGGGCCACTGGGGCTGGCCCATCCTTTCCTTTATCTTTTATGTTATAATTAAATGTTTGCTAACCTATTCTGATAGAGAGCTGCAGTTTTATGATTTTCTCTATTTATCTCCTTGCTCAAACTTTGTATACTTCTGCCTTTTTGTTTCAGGTAGGAGGGCTTCTTGTGTACCATTTCTTGTAAGGGAAGTCTACTGGTGATGAACTCCCTCAGCTTTTGTTTATCTGGGAAAGTTTTTATTTCTCCATCGTATCTGAAGGATAGTTTTGCTGGATAGAGTATTCTTGGCTGGAATTTTTTGTCTTTCAGTATTTCGATTATATCACTCCGTTCTCTCCCACCCTGTAAGGTTTCTGCCGAGAAATCCGCTGAAAGCCTGATGGGGGATCTTTTGTAGATTATTTTCTTCTGCCTTGCTGCCCTTAATATTTTTTTTTGTCATTGACTTTTGCCACTTTTACTATTATATGCCTTGGAGAAGGTCTTTTGGCATTGAAGTAATTAGGAGTTCTATCTGCTTCATGTACTTATAAGTCTAGTTCCTTCCCCAGGTTTGGGAAGTTCTCAGCTATAATCTCTTTGAAAAGCTCTCTGCTCCTTTCTCCCCCTCTCCTCCCTTTAGAATACCTACAATCACTACGTTGCTTTTCCTAATTGAGTCGGATACTATTCAAAGAATTCCTTCATTTTAAAAAAATCTTAATTCTCTCTCCTCCTCCACCTGAAGCATTTCTATATTTCCATCCTCTAAATCACTAATTCTGTCCTCCATAATGTCAGCTCTATTTTTTGAGGATTCTAGAATTTTTTTTATCTCATTGTGTTCTTCATATCCAGAATTTCTGTTTGGTTTCTTTTTATAGTTTCAGTCCTTTGGTGAAATAGTCCTTCTCCTCATTAATTTTATTCCTGAGCTCACTGAACTGTCTTTCTGACAACTCACTGAGTTTCTTTATGACAGCTATTTTGAATTCTCTGTCATTTAGATTGTAAATTTCTGTGACTTCAGGATTGGTTTCTAGAGACTTGTCATTTTCCTTCTGCTCTGAATTGTTACTGTAGTTTTTCATGGTGTTTGCTGAACTGATCCTTTGCTGGTGCATTTGTGGTACTAGCAGGTCACAGATTTCACCTGCTACCACTACAGGGAGGCAGGAGCTGTGTTTCTGATCCCACCTCTTCTGCTGGAAGTTGTGCAGGTATGGTGAGCACTCCCACAGGCTGGGATAGTGTTCACGCTGCTTACAGTCACGCCAGTTGCTGTGCTTGGTGGATGGGGATTCTTCACAGGGTCTGAGCTGGGGCCACTCATTGGGGCTGTGGTGGCATGGTGGGCACTCCCGCAGGCTGGGATAGCATTCGTGTGCAAGCACAGGACTGCCACCACCTCCTCTTACAGTCACGCAGGGGAGGGTTCCCACTGGTGGGGTCACAGCAGCATGCTGGGCACTCCCACAGGCCAGGAAAGCATGTGTGCACATGCAAAGGGCTGCTGGCACCTCTTCTTTACAGTCGCACCAAGACACATTCCGACCGGTGGGGTCGTGGCAGCACGATGGGTGCTCCTACAGGCCAGGAAAGCACGGGCACACATGTGCATGCAGGGCTGCCACCACCACTTTTTACAGTTGCGCGAAGGCACGTTCCCACTGGCAGGGCCATGGTGGCATGGTGTATGCTCCTGTGGGCCGGGACAGTGTTCGCCTGCAGTCTGGGCTGTCCCCGCCTCCTCTTAAGAGTAGCACCAGCCACTGTGAGAGGACCCACAACCTGGCTTGCTGCTGCCAGGGAGGGGTAGGGGAGCACTCACCTATGTCCACTGCTTCCTGGGGACCAGTCCATCCACCTTCAGGTGTAGAGTGGCATGGGTCTCTCAGGCATCCTGTTGTGCTGTGTGGGTATCCTCCGTTGGTCAATGAATGTCTGTTTAGTTGTAATTCAGAGGAGGAGACACAGAGGAAGCAGCTCACTCCGCCACGTTGCTGACATCTTTATCTAATAGGTCCTTTGGTGTTGGTCTTGTTACACTTTCTGTTCAGGATTGAGATTCTTAATTCTCTTGTCAAGTCTATTCCCAGAGACCCAAGGCTATCAATCCCTCCAGGAACAATGCTCTGAAACTTGTGAGTAGTTACAATTAAAAGCTGATTGTTCCTCAAGTCCTTGTTAGGCCTACACCCCTTACCAGAAGGAAGCAGCTAGAGCAGTTGTCACCCCATTCCCTTGATTGAGCAGTGCTATATTTTTAAAAAAGGGTTCTACCACTACTAAAAAAATAGTTGGTGTAGTGAAAAAAAGCATAGATTCTGAAGTCAAAGTGGCCTGGGTTTGAATCCTGACTCCTTCAATTATGGTTGGGTGAACTTGGGTAATTTTCCTGTGAAATTTTTGGACTGTCCAGGACTGGAGATTTTAATTTAGCCTTATCCTCAGTGTTCTCACGTATAAAATGGAGATAAGAACCACCTCACAGGGTTACTGTGAGAATTAAATGAGATAAATAGATAATGCATGTACAACAGGGACTACAACATAGCAGTCATTCAAGAAATGTTAGTTAAGAACATTCTAATTTTTAAGTTTATTTTTAATAGCTTTACTGAGATATAACTGACATACAATAAAATGCTCATATTTAAATGGTACAATTAGGTAAGTTTTGACATATGTATACATCTGTGAAACCATCACTACATCAAGATATGAACATATCCATCACCCCTAAAAATTTCTCACGCCTTTTTGTATACCCTCTTGTGTTCCTCCTTCTTTCCCTTGGACCCTGTTACGAGAGGTTTGGGGATTCGATCGGAGACGTAAAAGACACTTTCCACTCCAAACAAATGGACCGAAGGTATATTTTATTATATAGAGGATAGTAAAGGTGATAGTCTGCAAACAGATCTAGATAGGTCAAGTATTAGAAGGGAAAAAACATCAGCCCGACTGGAAAGGGAAAACACCCACATCGGCTGAAGAGAAAATGACACAAATCAACCGGAAAGAGAAACACCAGGTTGACCGAAAAGAGAACACATCAAATCAATTACTTCATATCAAATCAATTACTTTACATCAAATCAGTTACTCACAACATCCACGCCCCACTGCCGGGAGAGCCCTGTCAATCGACGCGGCTGGGCAAGGATCACACGTCCTGGGCAAGGTGTCCCTTCCACAGGTGGAACTCTCACCGGGGCTCAGTTTTTAGCAGTTTTTATACCATCAGTAATTCTCAGAGTAAGCAATTACAGAGTTTGTAGAGCAAGCATTTAGTGTTTCCATGTACAAATGGTTATCAGTGGCGTACGTGCACTGAGCCCCCTGGCTAACGTCCCAGTCCAGTAGTTGTGTACGTGCATTGTTTTCTTTGGTTATCATCTCAGCCCGGCACAGATGGCCAGTCTATTCCGGGCTACGACGCTCCAAGAGCCTTGAAATGTTACAACTTGCAACTCTCTCCGTGGGAGGAAGGCCAGTTCCCAAAAAAAGGCCAGTTCCCACCACACAGAAAGCAGCTTTGTATTTTTTTTTGTGCTGGTGGCTGTAGGTCAATGGAGCGGCCAAACATGGCTGTACTCATGTCAAGACAGACCCCAGGCATATACTTATCTGTTTTCTGTCACTATAGATTAGCTTGTATTTTCAAGAATTTTACATAAATAAAATCAATACAGTACATACTCATTTTTGTCTAGTTCACTTTGCTTAGGATAATTACTTTGAGATTCCTTCATGCATGTATCAAGAGCAAAGTTCAATCTTTTATATTGCTGACTAGTATTCCATTGTATGGGTATACCATACTTTTGTTTATCCATTCACCTGTTGATAGACATTTGGGTCATTTCTAGTTTTGGGCTATTACAAATGAAGCTGCTATGAACAGTTGTGTACTGGTTTTTGTATGGATATATACTTTCATTTCTCTTGGGTAACACCTAGAAGAGGAATGATTGTACCATATGGCAGGTGTCTGTTTTTATTTCTTTTTAAATAGACTTTAGTTTTTAAAGCAGTTTTAGGTTCACAGCAAAATTGAGCAGAAACTACAGAGATTTCCCATATACTTCCTACCCCCCATACACACAGCCTCTCCCACTATTAAACTCCTGCACCAGAGCGGTACATTTGTTACAACTGATGAACCTACACTGACACACTATACCTAAAAAGTCCACAGTTCATATTATGGCTCACTCTTGATGTACATTCTATGGGTTCTGACAAATGTATAATGACATGTATCCACTTATAGTATCATACAGAGTAGTTTCAGTCCCCTAAAAATCCTCTGTGTTCTGCCTATTCATTCTTCCCTTCCCCTAACTCGTGCTCATTTTACTATCTCCATAGATTTGTCTTTTCCAGAATGTCATATACTTGGAACCATATAATATGTAGCCTTTTCAGACTGGCTTCTTTCACTTAAAATATGCATTCAAGGTTCCTCCATGTATTTTCATGGCTTGATAGCTCATTTCTTTTTAGCACTAAGTAATATTCCATTGTCTGAATGTACCACAGTTTATTTATCCATTCATCTACTGAAGGACATCTTGGTTGCTTCCAAGTTTTGGCAATTATGAATAAAGCCGCTATAAACATCTGTGTGCCAGTTTTTGTGTGGACATGTTTTCAACATTTAAGTAAATACCAAGGATTTGCTGGATTGTATGGTAAGATATGTTTAGTTTTATAAGAGACTACTACACTTTTTTCCAAAGTGGCTGGACCATTTTGCATTCCTACCAGCAATGAATAAGAATTCCTGTTGCTCCACAACCTCACCAGCATTTGGCTTTGTTAGTATTTTGGATTTTGGCCATTCTGATAGGTGTGTAGTGGTATCTCACCATTGTTTTAATTTGCAATTCCCTAATGACATATGATGTTGAGCATCTGTACATCTTCTTTGGTGAGGTGTCTATTCAGGTCTTTTGCCCATTTTTCAATCAGGTTGTTCATTTTCTTATTGTTGAGTTTCAAGAGTTCTTGTGTATTTTCTGGATAACAGTCCTTAATAAGATATGTGTCTTGCAAATATTTTCTCCAAGTCTGTGGCTTGTCTTCTCATTCTTTTGACAGTGTCTTTGGCAGAGCAGAAGTTGTTAATTTTAATGAAATCCAGCTTATCAATTCTTTCTTTCATAGGTTGTGCCTTTGGTGTTGTATCTAAATAGTCATCACCATACTTGAGGTCACCTAGGTTTTCTTCTATGTTATCTTCAAGGAGTTTTATAGTTTCGCGCTTTATGTTTAGGTCTATGATCCATTTTGAATTAATTTCTGTGAAGGACATAATGTCTGTGGTTAGATTCACTTTTTTTTTTTTTTTTTGCATGTGGATGTTCAGCTGTTCCATTATCATTTGTTGAAAAGACTATCTTTGCTCCACTGTACTACCTTTGCCTTTTTGTCAAAGATCAGTTGACTACATTTGTGTGGGTCTATTTCTAGGCTGTCTATGCTACTCCATTGATCTGTCTATTCTTTCACCAATAGACACTGTCTTGATATTGTAGTTTTATAATAAGTAAGGCAGTTGAGTAGTGTCAGTCTTCCAACTTTGTTCTTCCTCATTATCGTGTTGGCTGTTCTAAGTCTTTTGCTTTTCCATATAAACGTTAGAAAGAATTTGTCAATATCCACAAAATAACTTGCTGGAATTTTGATTAGAATTGTGCTGAATCAATAGATCAAGTTGTGAAGAACTGATATCTTGACAATATTGATTCTTCCTATCCATAAACATGGAATATCTCTCCATTTATTTAGTTCTTTAATTTCTTTTGTTGGAATTTTGTACTTTTCCTCATACAGATCTTGTACATATTTTATTAGATTTAAATCTAAGTATTTCATTTTTGGGGGTGCTAATTGAAAAGGTATTGTGTTTTTAATTTCAAATTCCACTTGTTCATTGCTGGTATACAGGACAGTGATTAACTTTGTATCCTGCAACCTCACTGTAACTGCATATTAGTTACAAGAGTTTTTTTAATCAATTCTTTCAGATTTTCTAAAGAGACAGCCATGTCATCTCTGAACAAAAACAGTTTTATTTCTTCTTTTTTCAATCTGTATACCTTTTATTTCATATTCTTGTCTTATTACATTAACTAGGACTTTCAGTGCGATTTTGAAAGGGAATTATTTAACGTTTTAAGAAACTGCCAAACTGTTTTCCAAACTGGTTGTACCATTTTATATTCTTACCAGCAAAATATGAGAGTCCCAGTTCCTCCACATCCTTGCCAACACTTGGTATGGTTAGTCTTTTTAATTTTAGTCATTCTAATAGGTGTGCAGTGATATCTCATTGTGACTTTAATTTTTATTTCTCTAATAACTTATAAAGTTGAGCATCTTTTGATATGCATATTTGCAATCCACATATCTTCACTGGTGAAGTGTCTGTTCAAAATGTTGCCTATTTTATAATTGGGTTGTTTGTTTCCTCATTAGTGAGTTTGAGAGTTCTTTCTATTTCCTGGATACAAGTCTTTGATTAGGTATGTGATTTGCAAATATTTTCTCCCAGTCTATGGATTGTTTTCATTCGCTTTATCATGACTTCCAAAGAGCACAAGTTTTTAATTCTGATAAAGTCCAATTTATCAATATGTTCTTTTATGGATCATGATTTTGGTGCTGTATTGAAGAAATTTTTGCCTAACTCAAGGTCAGTGATGTCAGCATCATGGCAGCATAAGATGTCCCTCCTTTTTGTCACCCCTTTTAACAACTAAAAATTGGCACCCATCCACAAACAACGGTACCCCTGAGAGTTGTAGGATCCAACACCATATGCCAAAGGACTCAAAAGGAATCTCACCCACTCGTGCATTAGGGAATAGGCAGACAAACTTCAGTAGGGCTCAGAACTAGAAGGAGCCAGTGAAACCTCTTGGCTGTGGTTGGGAAAAAACTGGAGAGTGCTAACTTGGGCTGTCACCCACAGACAAGAGAACTTTTGTAGAGGCCAGCCTTCTCAAGAGGAGATTTGAGTACTCCATTAGAGCAAAAACAAACAAACAAAAAAATCTGGATGCATTAGAGAGAGTAAGCGGAACTTTGCCAGTGCTGTCCCTTCTCCAAGAAGACACAGCAGGGGAAAGCGAGAGTGGTGAGTGAATGCCTGGCTACCTTAGCTGTGCAGATGCTGCTGGAGAAACCCATTTCCCTTCAGCAGTACCCAGAGTATTGAGGTGGAACCTCCATGACTGGGGGTATGGAGGAGACTGGGAAAAAGGCAGACAACAATAACAAAGGGCATTAACAGGACATGATTCTTGCTGACTGCGTTCAGCCCACCCATGAGCTGCCGGGAGAGCCTCAGCTGATGATCCTCCCACCTGGCCCATGGGCACCTCCAACACCCCAAGCGCTAAACCCACATCTCCCCACACTCTGCAGCCAGCAACTTGTGCACACTCCCAAATGCGGCAGTGAGAGTGAGCTCCAGTAAACGGAGTGCACTCAGAAAATCAGACCTGGGTCTGTGGGCAAGAGAAACCACAAACTTGAGCTGTAGGATCACCTTCTAGAAAACAAAAGAGAAGTTTTCAGCAATTGGCCTGGGAGTTGTAAGAACCAGAGACAACATAAAAGCTTAAGAATTCTGCCATAAGAAGGAGCAAGAAGTGTGGAGCTAGTATATCCATACAAGGTTGGAGAAAGCCCCAGATATAACAGGACCAACAAATAGTATAGCTCACCTGAAAGCAACTAGTAAAGATTTAAGGATATGTCTGCTACTTCAAATGCAAAAGCAGCAGCACAAAACTCCAAGGAACATTAAGAATCAAGGAAATACGTCATCACAAAGATAACAATAAACCTCCAATAATAAAACTCAAAGATGTGGAATTTTGTGATCTAGCTGACAAAGAATTCAAAATAGCTGTTCTGAGGAAACTCAATGAGCTACAAGAAAACAGAGAAACATAATTCAATGAAATCAGAAAAAACAATACAGGAACAAAATGAGAAATTTAACAAAAAGATAGAAATCATAAAAAAGAAACAAACAGAAATTCTGCAGTTGAAGAATTCAATGAATGAAATGAAAAATGCAATAGAGAGCATCTACAATAGAATAGACCAAAAGAAGAGAGAATAAGTGATCTAGAGGATAAGAACTTTGAAATAACCAGTTAGAGGAGAACAAAGGGAAAAGAGGAAAGGAAGCCTATGTGATCTATGTGACACCAATAAACAAAGCATTATTAGAATAATTGGAGTACCAATAGGGAAAGAGAGGAAGAAGTGGGAATATTAAAAAAAAAAAAAAATAGCTGAGAACTTCTCAAACCTGGGGAGAAACATGGAAATCTAAGTTCATGAAGCTAATAGATCATTTCATTATCTCAATGCAAAACAACCTTCTCCAAGATACATTATAATGAAATTGTCAAAAATCAATGACAGAGAGACTCCTAAAAGCAGCAGGGGAAAAAAAAGATTGCTACCTACAAAGGAATCCCCATTAGGCTATCAAAAGATTTCTCAGCAGAAACCTTAAAGGTCAGGAGAGAGTGGAATGATATATTCAAAGCATTGAAAGAAAAACATTGCTAGCCAAGAATATTCTATCTGGCAAAATTATCCTTCAGATATGAAGGCGAAATAAAGACTTACCCAGACAAACAAAAGCTGAGGGATTTCATCACCACTAGATCTGCCTTGCAAGAAAGGCTGAAAGGAGTTCTTCAAGCTGAAACAAAAAGATACTAACTAGGAACATGAAAACATACAAAAATATAGAACAGAACAGTAAAGGTAAATATACAGTCAGATTTAGAAAACTAATTCTGTAAGGATGGTGTGTTAACCACTTAACTATAGTATAAAATTTAAAGAAAAAGAGTATTAAAAATAACTATAGGGGCCAGCCCAGTGGCGCAAGTGGTCAAGTGCGCGCGCTCCGCTGCGGCGGCCCGGGGATCGCCGGTTCGGATCCCGGGCTCGCACGACACCACTTGTCAAGCCATGCTGTGGCGGCGTCCCATATAAAGTGGAGGAAGATGGGTATGGATGTTAGCCCAGGGCCAGCCTTCCTCAGCAAAAAGAGGAGGATTGGCAGATGTTAGTTCAGGGCTGATCTTCCTCAAAAAAAAAACAAACTATAGCTACTATAATTTATTAATTATAATATATATAATATAAAAAGAAGTAAATTGTGACATCAAAAATATAAAAGTGGGGAGTATAAGGATGGAGCTTTAATATGTGATTGAAGTTAAGTTGCTATCAGCTTAAAATGGGTATTATAAGATGTTTTATGTAAGCCTCATGGTAACCACAAAGCAAAAACCTAGAGTAGATTCACAAAAGATCAAAAAAGGGGAATCATAGGGGCTGGCCTGGTGGCATAGTGGTTAAGTTCAAGTCTCCACTTTGGCGGCCTGGGGTTAGCAGGTTCGGATCACCGGCACAGACCTACACACTGCTCATCAAGCCATGCTGTGGCAGTGTCCCACATCAAAAATAGAAGAAGACTGGCACAGATGTTAGTTCAGGGACAATCTTCCTCAAGCAAAAAGAGGAAGATTGGCAACAGATGTTACCTCAGGGCCAATCTTCCCCACCAAAAAAAAAAAAAGGGAATCAGAGCATACCACCATGCAAAATCACCAATTTACAAAGATAGGCAGAAACAGAGGAAAAAAGAAACAATGGAACTACAAAACAGCCAGAAAGCAATTAATAAGCTGGTATTAGTAAGTCCTTACATATCAAAAATTACTATAAATATAATTGAATTCACCAATCAAAAGGCACAGAGTGGCTGGATAGATTAAAAAACAAGACCCAACTTATGCTACCTACAAGAGACTCACTTCAGTTATAAGGACACACATAGGCTCAAAGTGAAGGGATGGAAAAAGATATCCCATGTAAGTGGAAACCAAAAGAAAGAAGGGATAGCTATACTTATATCAGACAAAATAGACTTTCAGCAAAAATGGTAACACGTGGCCAGTTTTGATGGCCGAGTGGTTAAGTTTGGCGTGCTCCGCTTCGGTGGCCCGGGGTTCAGTTCCAGGTGTGGACCTACTCTACTCGTCTGTCAGTGGCCATGCTGGGACGGCAAAAAGAGGAAGATTGGCAGCAGATGTTAGCTCATGGTGAATCTTGCTCAGCAAAAAAAAAATTTTTTAAAAATGGTAACACAAGACAAAGAAGGTCATTATATAAGGATAAAGGGGTTAATACATCAGAGCACCTAAATATATTAAGCAAATACTAACAGATCTGAAGGAAGAAATAGACAACAATACAATAATATTAGGGGACTTCAGTACCCCACTTTCAGCAATGAATAGATCATCCAGACAGAAAATCAACAAGGAAACAGTGGACTTGAACCATACATCAGACCAAATGGACCTAACAGGCATTTATAGAACATTCTATCCAAAAATACACATTCTTAAGAACACACAGAACATTCTCCAGGATAGATCATACCATAGGCCACAAAACAAATTCTTCTTAGTAAATTTAAGACGATTGAAATCATACCAAGTACTGTTTCTGACCATAATGGTATAAAACTAGAAATCAACAAGAGGAAAGCTAGAAAATTTACAAGTATGTGGAAACTAAACAACATACTCCTGAACAACCAATGAGTCAAAGCAGCAAGCAAAGGAAAAATAAAAAGATACCTTGGAAACACACACCAAATCCTATGGGATGCTGCATAAGCAGTTCTTAGAGGGAAGTTTATGGTGATAAATGCATATATTAAGAAAATAGAAAGATCTCAAATAAACAACCTAACCTTACACCTCAAGGAACTAGAAAAAGAACAAACTAAGGCCAAAGGTAGCAGAGCAAAAGAAATATCAAAGATCAGAGAGAAAATAAATGAAACAGAGATCAGAAAAACAATACAAAGGATCAATAAAACTAAGAGCTGGTTTTTTGAAAAGAAACAAAATTGACAAACCTTTAGCTGGACTAAATAAGAAAAAAGATTCAAATAAAATCAGAAATGAAAGAGGAGACATTACAATCCACAACACAGAAATACATAGGATCATAACAGACTACTATGAATAATTATATGCCAACAACTTGGATAATCTAGAAGAAATGGATAAATTCCTAGAAACATAACCTACCAACACTGAATCATGAAGAAACAGAAAATCTAACAGACCAATAATGAGAAGAAGGTTGAATCAGTAATCAAAAACCTCCCAACACAGAAAAGCCCAGGACCAGATGGCTTCACTGGTTAACTCTATGAAACATTTAAAAAAGAATTAATGCCAATCCTTCTCAAACTCTTCCAAAAAACTGAAGAGGAGGGAACAGTCCCAAACTCACTTTACAAGCCCAGCACTACCCTGCTATCAAACCCAGATAAAGACACTTCAAGAAAAGAAAATTATAGACCAATATCCCTTATGAATATAGATGCAATAATTCTCACAAAATATTGGCAAACCAAATTCAACAACACATTAAAAGGATCATACACCATAACCAAGTGGTATTTATCCCTGGGATGCAAGAATGGTTCAACATATGCAAATCAATACATGCAATACACCAAATTAATAGAATGCAGACAAAAATCATATGAGCATCTCAATAGATGCAGAAAAAGCATTTGACAAAGTATAACAACCTTTGATAAAAGGTTGATAAAAACCCTCAACAAATTGGGTACAGAAGGAACATACTGCAAAAATAAAGGTGATATTTGACAAACCAACACTAATATCATGTTCAATGAGGAAAGGTTTAAAGCTCTTCCTCTAAGATCAGGAATAAGACAAGTGCCTGCCCACTCTCACCACACTTATTCAACACAGTACTGGAAATCATAGCTAGAGAAATCAGGCAAGATGAAGAAATAAAAGTCAACCAAATCAGAAAGGAAGATATAAAACTGTCATTGTTTGCAGATGCTATGGTCTTACAATTAGAAAATTTTAAAGATTCAACCAAAAAACTGTTGGAATTAATCAAAGAATTCAATAAAGTTGCAAGATACAAAATCAACATACAGAAATCAGTTGCATTTCTACACACTAATAATGAAATATCTAAAGAAGAAATGAAAAAAACTATCCCATTTCACAATAGCATCAAAAACAATAAAATACTTAGGAATAAATTTAACCCAGGAGGTGAAAGACCTGTACAATGAAAACTACAATACTTTGATGAAAGAAAATGAAGAAGATACAAACAAATGGAAAGATACCCTGTGTTTATGGATCAGAAGAATTAATATTGTTAAAACATCCATACCACCCAAAGCCATTTATAGATTCAATGCAATCCCTATCAAAATTCCAATTGCATTTTTTTATAGAAATAGAAAAAACAATCCTAAAATTTGTTTGGAACTACAAAAGACCCCGAACAGCCAAAGCAATCCTGAGAAAGAAGAACAAAGCTGGAGGTATTATGCTTCCTGATTTCAAACTTTACTGCAAAGCTATAGCAATTAAAACAGTATGGTCCTGGAATAAAAACAGTCGCATAGACCAATGGAACAGAACAGACAGCCCAGAAACAGACCCCCGCATATACGGTCAACTAATATAAGACAAGGGAGCCAAGGACACTCAATGGGAAAAGGATAGTGTCTTCAATAAATGGTGTTGGGAAGACTGAGTATGTAACCCCATGTAGAAAAATGAAACTGGACCCCTATCTTACACCACTCACAAAAGTTAACTCAAAATGGATTAAAGACTTAAGCATAAAACTCCTAGAAGGAAACATAGGGAAGAAGCTCCTTGACACTGGTCTAGGCAATGATTTTTCAGATATGACACCAAAGCACAAGCAACAAAAGCAAAAATCAACAAGGACTACATTAAACTAAAAAGCTTCTGTACAGCAAAAGAAACAATCAACAAAATGAAAAGGCAACATATGGAATGGGAGAAAACATTTGCAAACCATATATTGGATAAGGGGTTAATATCCAAAATATCATATGTAATATTTTGTTTTTATATATAAGGAACTCATACAACTCAATAACAAAAAGCACAAATAATTTATTAAATAATGGACAGAGGAACTGAACAGACATTTGTCCAAAGAAGACATCCAAATGTCCAAGAGGTAAATGAAAGGATGCTCAACATCACTAATCATCAGAGAAATGCAAATCAAAAGCACAGTGAGATATATCCTCCTACCTGTTAAAATGCCTATCATCAAGAAGACAAGTGATAACAAGCGGTGGCAAGGATATGGAGAAAAGGGAACCCTTGCGTACTACCGGTGGGAATGTACATTGGTGCAGCTACTATGGAAAACAGTATGGAGGTTCCTCAAAAAATTAGAAACAGAACTGCCATATAATCCAGCAATCCCACTTCTGGGTATAAATCCAAAGGAAATGAAAACAAGATATCAAAGATATCTGCATTCCCATGTTCATTGCAACATCATTCACAATAGCCAAGATATGGAAACAACCTAAGCGTCTGTCAGTGGATGAATGGATAAAGAAGATATGGTATGTATATACATACATATAGATACATATACATATATGTATGTATATACATATATATACATGTATATATATATTGACTGGCCACAGAATCTCTCTTGATATATATTTTAGCTACTTTGCATTTCATAGAACAAAACCTGCTATACATATTTGTGGAATAAGCGAATGAATCCCTATTATCTTCCTTACGCAAATAAAAATCTGATAATGTAGGGCCGGCCCAGTGGCGTAGCAGTTAAGTTCGCGCTCTGCATCGGCGGCCTGGGGTTCGCAGGTTCAGATCCCAGGCATGCACCAAAGCACTGCTTGTCAAGCCATGCTGTGGCGGCGTCGCACATAAAGTAGAGGAAGATGGCCATGACATGTTAGCCCACGGCCAATCTTCCTCAGCAAAAAAGAGGAGGATTGCCATCCAATGTTAGCTCAGGACTAATCTCCCTCACACACACAGACAAAATCTGATAATATATATTAAAAATTTTTTTCCTGTTTATAAGTTTTATAGTTTTAGGTTTTACATTTAGGTCTATGTAATTTAGGTCAGGTTTTACATTTCAATCTATTTTTATTAAAGTTTTATATATGGCGTGAGCTATGACCTATGGATAGATTTTCTTTTCTTTCCTTTCCTTTTTTTTTACATATGGATATCCAATTGTTCCAGTACCACTTGTTGAAAAGACTATCCTTTCTCCACTGAACTGCCTTTGCAACTTTGTCAAAAATCAATTGAACATATATGTGCGGGTTAATATCCCTGGACTCCCCATTTTGTTTCATTGATCTATTTTTATATTTTGACACCAATATCACACTATCTTGATTACAGTAACTTTGGAAGTCGTGATTTTGGTAGTGTTAGTCTGCAACATTGTTCTTCTCTTTTTCCCCTCCAAAGTAATCTTGGCTATTCCAGGTCCTTCGTGCTTCCACAGGAATTTTAGATTTAGTTTGTCAAGAAGTCTGCTGGGCTTTGACCGAGACTGCATTGAATCTACATAGCAACTTGAGAGAATTAAAATCCTAACAATATCAAGTCTTCTGACCCATGAACATGGTGCATCCCTCCATTTACTTGGGTCTTCTTTAATTCACATCAGCAATGTCTTGCAGTTTTCAGTGCACAGCTCTTTGACATCTTTTGTCAGATTTATCCCTAAGTATTTTACGCTGGTTAATGATTGTAATGGTATTATTTTTTAATTTCAACCTTTCTTCATTCCTAGCATATTGAAATATAATTGACTTTTGTAGACTGATCTTATATCCTGCAATCTTGCTAAGTTTACTTATCACTTCTATTAGCTTTTTTTAGATTCTATCAGGTTTTCTACATAGAAGATCACATCATCTGCAAATAAAAGTTTTACTTATTCCTTTCCAATCAAAAGCCTTTTTTGCTTGCCTATTACAATGGCTAGAACATCCATATAATGTCAAATAGCAGCTGAGAGCAGAAATCTTTGCCTTGTTCTTGATCTTGAGGTGAAAACATGCAGGCTTTCACCACTAAGTATGATGTTAGCTGTAGTTTTTTTGTAGATGCTCTTTAACAGATTGAGAAAATTGTCTTCTATTTCTAGTTTTCTGAGTATTTGTGTGTGTGTGTGTGTGTGTGTGTGTGTGTTTAATGACGAACAGATGTTGAATTTTGCCAAATGCTTTTTCTGAATCTATTGAGATGATCACGTGGTTTTAAATTTTTGGTTTGTTAACATGGTGAAGTACATTGTTGAAATTTTTGCATATATGTTTTTTTTTCCATATTCCAAAATTATACCTTATTTTATTTCGCTTTCATTATGACTTTTTTTAACTTTTTGTTTATTGCAGTAACATCAGTTTATAATATTGCATAAATTTCAGGTATACATCATTATACTTCTATTTCTGCATAGATTACATCATGTTCACCACCCAAATACTAATTACAACCCATCACCACACATGTGCCGAATTATCCCTTTCACCCTCCTCCCTCCCCCCTTCCCCTCTGGTAACCACCAATCCAATCTCTATCTCTATGTGTTTGTTGTTGTTATTATCTACTACTCAATGAAGGAAATCATACGGTATTTGACCTTCTCCCTCTGACTTATTTCACTTTGCATAATGCCCTCAATGTCCATCCATGTTGTCACAAATGGCTGGATTTCATCGTTTCTTATGGCTGAGTAGTATTCCATTGTGTATATATACCACATCTTCCTTATCCATTTGTCCCTTGATGGGCACTTAGGTTACTTCCAAGTCTTGGCTATTGTGAATAATGCTGCAATGAACACAGGGGTGCATGTATCTTTATGCAGTGGTGTTTTCAAATTCTTTGGATAAATACCCAGCAGCGGAATAGCTGGATCATATGGTAGTTCTAGCCTTCATTTTTTGAGGAATCTCCAGACTGTTTTCCATAGTGGCTGCACCAGTTTGCACTCCCACCAGCAGTGTACGAGAGTTCCCTTCTCTCCACATCCTCTCCAACACTTGTTGTTTCCTGTCTTGTTAATTATAGCCATTCTGATGGGCGTGAGGTGATATCTCATTGCAGTTTTGATTTGCATTTCCCTGATAGTTAATGATGTCGAACATCTTTGCATGTGCCTGTTGGCCATCTGTATATCATCTTTGGAGAAATGTCTGTTCAGGTCTTTTGCCCATTTTTGAATTGGGTTGGTAGGTTTTTTGTTGTTGAGATGCATGAGTTCTTTCTATATTTTGAATATTAACCCCTTATCAGATGTATGGTTTGCAAATATCTTCTCCCAATTGTTAGAGGCTGTCTTTTCATTTTGTTGATGGTTTCCCCTGCTGTGCAGAAGCTTTTTAGTTGGATGTAGTCCCATTTGTTTATTTTTTCTATTGTTTCTCTTGCCCAGTCAGACATGGTGTTTGAAAATATGCTGCTAAGACCGATGTCGAAGAACGTTCTGCCTATGTTTTCTTCTAGAAGTTTCATAGTTTCAGGTCTTACATTCAAGTCTTTAATCCATTTGGAGTTAATTTTTGTGTATGGTGTAAGGTAAGGGTCTACTTTCATTTTTTTGCATGTGGCTGTCCAGTTTTACCAACACCATTTGTTGAAGAGACTTTATTTTCTCCATTGTATGTTCTTGGATCCTTTGTCGAAGATTAGCTGTCCATAGGTGTGTGGGTTTATTTCTGGGCTTTCGATTCTATTCCATTGATCTGTGTGTCTGTTTTTGTGCCAGTACCATGCTGTTTTGGTTACTATAGCTTTGTAGTATATTTTGAAATCAGGGAGTGTGATAGATACTTCCAGCTTTGTTCTTTTTTCTCAGGATTCCTTTATCTATTCAGGGTCTTTTGTTGTTCCATATAAATTTTAGGATTCTTTGTTCTATTTCTGTGAAAAATGTTGTTGGAACTTTAATAGGGATTGCATTGAATCTATAGATTGCTTTAGGAAGTATGGACATCTTAACTATGTTAATTCTTCCAATCCAAGAGCATGGAATATCTTTCCATTTCTTTGTGTCTTCTTCAATTTCTTTCAGCAATGTTTCATAGTTTTCAGTGTACAGATCTTTCACCTCTTTGGTTAAGTTTCTTCCTAGGTATTTTATTCTTTTTGTTGTAATTGTAAATGGGATTGTATTCTTAATTTCTCTTTCTGCTACTTCGTTGTTAGTGTATAGAAATCCAACTGATTTTTGGATGTTGATTTTGTATCCTGCAACTTTACCGTATTTGTTTATTACTTCTAAAAGTTTTCTGGTGGATTCTTTAGGGTTTTCTATATATAAAATCATGTCATCTGCAAATAGTGACAGTTTCACTTCTTCCTTTCCAATTTGGACCCCTTTTATTTCTTTTTTTTGCCTGATTGCTCTGGCTAGGACTTCCAGTACTGTTAAATAGGAATGGTGAGAGTGGGCATCCTTGTCTGGTTCCTGTTCTTGGAGGGATAGCTTTCAGTTTTTCACCATTGAGAACGATATTAGCTGTGGGTTTGTCATATATGGCCTTTATGATGTTGAGGTACTTTCCGTCTATACCAATTTTATTCAGAGTTTTTATCATACATGGATGCTGTATATTGTCAAATGCTTTCTCTGCATCTTTCTCTGCATCTATTGAGATGATCATGTGATTTTTATTCATTTTACTAATGTGCTGTATTACATTGATTGATTTGCAAATGTTGAACCATCCCTACATACCTGGGATTTTATAATCTTTTTAATGTATTGTTGTATGCAATTTGCTAGTATTTTGTTGAGGATTTTTGCATTAAGGTTCATCAGTGATATTGTCCTGTAATTTTCTTTTTTTGTGTTGTCCTTGTCTGGTTTTGGTATCAGGGTAATGTTGGTATCGTACAATGAGTTACGTAGCTTCCCCCCTCCTCAATTTTTTGGAATAGTTTGAGAAGGATAGGTATTAAGTCTTCTTTGAATGTTTGGTAGAATTCAGCTGGGCTGCCATCTGGTCCTGGACTTTTATTTTTGGGGAGTTTTTGATTACTGTTTTGATCTCCTTAATGGTAACTGGTCTATTCAAATTCTCTATTTCTTCCTGATCCAATTTTGGAAGGTTATATGATTCTAAGAATCTATCCATTTCTCCCAGATTGTCGAATTTGTTGGCATATAGCTTTTCATAGTATTCTCTTATAATCTTTTGTATTTCGGAGGTGTCTGCTGTAATTTCTCCTCTTTCATTTCTGATTTTACTTATTTGTGTCTTCTCTCTTTTTTTCTTGGTGAGTCTAGTTAAAGGTTTGTCAATTTTGTTTATCTTTTCAAAGAACCAGCTCTTGGTTTTATTAATTTTTTCTATTGTTTTTTTAGTCTCTATTTCATATATTTCTGCTCTGATTTTTATTATTTCCCTTCTTATACTGATTTTGGGCTTTGTTTTTCTTCTTTTTCTAGTTCCTTTAAGTGCATTGTTAGATTGTTTATTTCATATTTTTCTTGTTGGGTGAGATAGGTCTGTATTGCTATAAACTTTCCTCATAGAACCGCTTTTGCTGTATCCCATAAATTCTGGCATGTCGTATTTTCATTTTCACTTGTCTCCAGGTATTTTTTCTATTTTTCCTTTGATTTCTTTCTTGACCCAATCGTTGTTCAGTAGCATTTTGTTTAATCTCCACGTATTTGTGGCATCTGACTTTCTTCCTATAGTTGATTTCTAGTTTCGTGTCATTGAGGTCAGAATAGATGCTTGGTATTATTTCAATCTTCTAAAATTTATGGAGACTTGTTTTGTGGCCCAATATGTGATCAGTCCTGGAGAATGTTCCATGTGCATTTGAAAAGAACGTGTATTCTTTGGTTTTTGGATGGAATGCTCGGTATATATCCACTAGGTCCATCTGTTCTAGTGTGTCATTTAAGGCCAATGTTTCCTTATTGATCTTCTGTTTGGATGATCTATCCGTTGGTGTAAGTGGAGTGTTAAAATCCTCTACTATTATTGTGTTACTGTCTATTTCTGTTTTTATGTCTGTTAGTAATTACTTTATATATTTAGGTGCTCCTACGTTGGATGCGTACACATTTACAAGTGTTATATCCTCTTGTTGGACTGTTCCGTTGATCATTATGTAATGCCCTTCTTTGTCTCTTTTTACAGTTTTTGTTTTAAAGTCCATTTTGTCTGATATGAGTATTGCTACCCAAGGTTTCTTTTCATTGCCATTTGCATGGAGTCTCTTTTTCCATCCCTTCACTTTCAGTTTGTGAGTGTCTTTAGGTTTGAAGTGTGTCTCTTGTATGCAGCATTTATATGGGTCTTGTTTTTTTATCCAATCAGCCACCCTATGCCTTTTAATTGGAGCATTTAGTCCACTGACGTTTAAAGTAGCTATTGATAAGTATGTACTTACTGCCATTTTTTAACTTTTTTTTTTCCTCAGTGTTTTAGTAGTCCTTCTCTGTTCCTTTCTTCTTCTATACAGAATTAATAGTCTCTTTAGTTTGACCTCTGTCTGAAAGCTCTACTCTTTAACTCCCCTCCTCCCCCATTTTATGTTTCTGATATCATATGTAACCTCTTTTTTGTGCATTTATATCCATTACCCTCTTATCATGGAAATAGATAATTTTTCCTATTTGTAGTCTTCTCTTTTCCCCTTAAATCAGTACCTCTAACATTTCTTGTAGCACTGGTTTCTTGGTGACAAACTCCTTTAGTTTTTGCTTGTCTGGGAAACTTTTTCTCTCTCCTTCCATTTTGAATGATAACCTTGCTGGGTAGAGTATTCTTGGCTGTAAGTGTTTTCCTTTTAGCACTTTAAATATCGTGCCACTCTCTTCTAGCCCATTAGGTTTCTGCTGAGAAGTCAGCTGATAGCCTTATGGGGTTTCCTTTGTATGTAACTTGTCTTTCTCTTGCTGCTTTTAGGATTCTCTCTTTATCTTTAATTCTGGACATTTTGATTACGATGTGTCTTGGTGTGGGCCTCTTTGGGTTTATCTTGTTTGGTGCTCTCTGAGCTTCCTGTACCTGGATGTCTGTTTCCTTCCTTAGGTTAGGGAAGTTTTCATCTATTATTTCTTCAACAAGATTCTCTGCCCCTTCATCTCGCTCTACTCCCTCTGGAACACCTATAACACGGATCTTAGTGTGCTTGATGTTGTCCCAGAGGTCCCTTAGACGGCTCTCATTCTTTCTAATTCATTTTTCTTTTACCTGTTCAGCTTGGGTGATTTCTTCTAGTCTTTCATCCAGCTCGCAGATCCGTTCTTCTGTATCCTCTACTCTGCTTTCGAGTCCCTCTAGTAAATTTTTCATTTCCAGAATTGTATTCTTCATTAGTGATTGGTTCTTTTTTATATCTTCCATTTCTTTGTTGACATTCTCACTGAGTTCATCTATTCTTCTCCTCAGATCAGTGAGCATCCTTAACACTCTTAGTTTGAACTCTCTGTCAGGTAGGTTGCTCATTTCTGTTTCACTTAGTTCCTTTTCTGGGGTTTTGTCCTGTTCCCTTACTTGGAACGTATTCCTTTGCCTCCTCATTTTGCCTCTTTCCCTGTGCTTGTGTCTACGTATTAGGTAGGTCAGCTACGTCTCCTGCTCTTGGATATGTGACCTTATATAAGTGATGCCTTAGGAGGCATGCAGCGTGCTTCCCTCAGTTCTCAATGTTCCAGGAGTGACCCCTATGTGGGCTATGTGTGTCCTTCTGTTATGGCATGTTTGCTCTCCCTGTAGGCGCCCAGTGAGGCTGAGGTATGCTCCTGGCCAGCTGTTGTAATGCTCAGCTGTTTGTAGTTGTTGTGGGCCCTTCAGTGTCTTTATTGGGTGTGAAGAGCCCAAGCACAGTTCACTGCGAGTTCTAATACCACATTTGTGTTTTAGTGTTTCTTTTAAGTGACTATGCCCCCAGCGTGGCAGGTTGTTAGGCTCAGGGGCTTACAATTGCTATAAGCCTCCAGCCTTTATGTCTCTTGTCAGCTCTCTGAGGACTGCAGCTGGGTGGGGCTGGCCTCAGGCATGGGAGCACCCAATTGTTTCAGGCTTTGGAAGGTGGGGCAAACCCCCTATGTGGGTCTTTGAGAAACACAAGTCTTCTGCAGCTGACAAGCCCCGCCACCCTCAGGTCCACACACACGGTCAACGCAGTCCTGCCTCATGTGCGTGACCCGACCTCCAGATTAGGACCCATTCTCTCCACGGCAGGAGCCTCATACACTCCACCACCATCCCACACTCTCCACCTGCTCCTTGTGCACGCCCTGCCCCACTGAAGTGGGCTCAGTTGCCAGGCTGCAGAGAATCCAGTCACAAATCTATGCAGGCCCACATGTTGCCTGAGGGCTTGTTGTTGGGTGGGGCCAGTCCCTAGGGTGGGCTGCCTGCCCTGGTTGAGCTGGATTAAATCAGTGCTCTAGTGGGTGGGGCAGACCCTGGGCTAGCAGGCCCCAGGGAGAACTCCAATGGTGTCTGTGTCAGCATGCCCACACCAGGCCACAACAATGGCCACCGCCAATGTCCCAGTCCCTGGAGAGGTCTCACCTCTCACTGCAATGCACTCAGAGCCTATCAGTTGAGTCTCTTTTCACCAAAGCACTGAGCACCTTTCTTTCTGGTGATTGTAGGTTGCTTTCTGAAACAAGTGAGTTTGTGTGTCGGCCCTTTAAGAGCCAGTTTTAATTTCTTTGCGAACCAGCTTTTCTGGGGGTACTCCTCAATGTTTCAGTAGCTGGCAAAGCCAGATATTACGCCACTTGTCTCGATTGTGCTGTGTCCACAAAATGCCTGCAGTGGGATCGCTCCCCAGCTCAGGGCCCCACTCCTCCAGGGCGGGCTGTGTATCTTTGGGCTCCTTCCGGGCAGCTGTGAAGCTGGCGGCTTGTGGACATGGCGTTTTTACTCTCCAGGAGGGAATTTCTGCCTCTTCCACCTCAATTAGGATTGTCGTTTGTTTCAGGAGTTACTCTTATCCAGTTTTTAGTTCTCTCTCAGGGGTAATTTTTCAACAAATAGTTGTAAACTGGTTGTGTCCACGGGAGGAGGTGAGTTCAGAGTCTGCCTATGTCGCCATCTTGACTTCTCTCTACATATATGTTTAATTGGCTCATCATTTGCATTGTCTTAAAAACGTTTTGTTGAGATATAATTCACATAATATAAAATTCACCATTTTAAAGTGTACAATTCAGTGGTTTTTAATATACTCACTATGTTATGCAATCATCACCATTAACTTATTCCAAAACATTTCCATCAACCCTCCCCCACAAGAAACCCTGTACCTATTAGCAAGCCATCCCAATTCCCTCCTGCCCCCATCTTCTGGCAGCCACAAATCTATTTTCTGTCTCTATGAATTTGCCTGTTCTTGACATTTCATATAAATGGAATCATACGATATGCAACTTTTTGTGTCTTTCACTTAGCATAACGTTTTCAAGGTTCATCTTTGTTTTAACATGGACTAATAATATTTCATTCCTTTTTTCTTTTTTAAGTAATTTTTTAAAATTGAGGTAAAATTCACATAACATAGAACTAACTATTTTAACGTGAACAATTCAGTGGCATTAAGTACCTTCACAATGTTGTGCAACCATCCCTACTATCTATTTCCAGAACTTTTCACCATCCCAAACAGAAACTCTGTACCCATTAAACAATAATTCACCATTCCTCACTCCCCTCAACCACTGGTAATCACTATTCCACTTTCCATCTCCATTAAATTGCCTATTCTAGATACCTCAAATAAGTGGAATCATATAATATCTATCCTTTTGTGTTTGGCTTATTTCACTTAGTATAATGTTTTCAATGTTCATCCATATTGTAGCATGTATCAATACTTCACTCCTTTTTATGTCTCAATAATATTCAATTGCAAGGATATACTATATTTTGTTTATCTATTCCACAGGTGATACACATTTGGGCTGTTTCAACTTTATGGTTATTGTGAATTATGCTGTCAAGAACCCTGACGTACAAGTATCTGTGTCTCTGTTTTCAATTCTTTTGGGTACGATACTTAGGAGTGAAATTACTAGTCATATGGTAATTATATGATTAACATTTTGAGAAACTGCCAAACTATTTTCCATAGTGGCTGCACCATTTTATAATCCCACCAGCAATGTATTAGAGTTCTAATTTCTCCACACCCTCACCAACACTTATATTCCTAGTATTATTAACATTATTATTGCCACTCTAGTGGGTGTGCAGTGGTATCTCACTGTGGTTTTCATTTGCATTTACCTAATGACTAATGATGTTGAGCATCTTTTCATGTGCTTATTGGCCATCTGTATATCTTCTGTGGACAAATGCCTAGTCAAATCCTTTGCCCACTATTATTTTGTGTGTGTGTGAGGAAGATCAGCCCTGAGCTAACATCTGATACCAATCCTCCTCTTTTTGCAGAGGAAGACTGGCCCTGGGCTAACATCCATGCCCATCTTCCTCTACTTTATATGGGATGCCGCCACAGCATGGCTTGACAAGCAGTGCGTTGGTGCGTGCCCAGGATCAGAACCCGTGAACCCTTGGGCTGCCGAAGCGGAGCTCGCGCACACACTTGACCAATACACCACCGGGCTGGCCCCTCCTTTGCCCATTTTTAAATTAGGTTGTTTTGTTGTTGTTGAGTTGTAGGAGTTCTTTATATATTCTGAATATTAAGCCTTTTTCAGATGTATGATTTGTAAATATTCTCTTCCATTCTCTGGTTGTGTTTTCACTCTCAGGTGTCCACTTCATTCCTTTTATTGCTAGATAATATTCCATTGTATAGATATGCCATATTTTGTTCATTCACTTTCAGCTATTATGAATAACGCTGCTATGAACATCCATGTATAAGTTTTTGTGTGAACATGTTTTCAATTCTCTTGCTATAGACTGAAATGTCTGTGTCCACCCAAAATTCATATATTGAAAACCTAAAAAACCAGGTGATGGTATTAGGAGGTGGGGCCTTTGGGAAGTGAATAGGTCATGAGGGCTCTGCCCTCATGAATGGGATTAGTGCCTTTATAAGAGGACCCAGAAAGATCCCTCACCCATAACAGCATTTGAGGATACAATGAGAAGTTGGTAGCCTGCAACTCAGTAGAGGGCCTTGACAAGAACCCGACCATGGTGGCACCTTGATGATCTTGAACTTCCCAGCCTCCAGAACTGTGAGAAATAAATTTCTGTTGTTCATAAGCCACCCAGTCTGTGGCATTCCGTTATAGCAGCCTGAACAGACTAAGACAGGTATACACCTAGGAGTGGAACTGAAGGTCACTAATTGGTTTTAGAACTTTAAATTAATCCTGCATCCCTAGAAGAAACCTTATTTAGTCATGATATATTATCCTTTTAATATATTGTTTAAATTAATTTGCTAAAATTATTTAGAATTTTTGCATCTACGTTCATGAAGGATAGTGGTCTGTAGTTTTCTTTTCTTGTAACATCTTTGTCTAATTTTGGTATCAGAATAATGCTGGCTTCACAGATGAGTTGGGAAGTAGTCTCTCCTTTTCACATTTTTTGATTTTTATAAAGAAAGAATATTAGATTTTGTCAAATGCTTTATCTGCATCGTTTAATTTTGTTAATATGGTGAATTACATTTATTGATTTTTTTTTTTTTTTTGGTGAGGAAGATTAGCCCTGAGCTAACATCTGTTGCCAATCCTCCTCTTTTTGCTGAGGAAGACTGGCCCTGAGCTAATGTCTGTACTCATCTTCCTCTATTTTATATGTGGGACACCTGCCACAGCCTAGCTTGATAAGCAGTGCACAGGTCCATGCCTGGGATCCAAACCTGTGAACCCCGGGCTGCCAAAGCTGAGCGTGCGAACCTAACCACTACGCCACTGGGCAGGCCCCCACATTCATTGATTTTTTAATGTCTAACTTGCATTCTTGAGAAAAATCCCCCTTGGTCATGATGTATTACCCATCTCATATATTGTTGGGTTTGCTAAAATATTGCTCATAATTTTTGTATCTTTGGTCATGGGAGATACTGGCCTGTAGTGTTCTTTTCTTGTAACATCTTTGTCTGGTTTTGATAGCAGGGTAATGCTGGCCTCATAAAATGAGTTGGGAAGTATTCCTTCTTTTCTTTTTCAAATTTTTGGAAGTGTTTGTGTAGAGTTGGTATTTCCTTCCTTAAATGCCTTCTAGAATTCACCAATGAAGCCATCTGGGCCTGGAATTTTTTAGTGGGATGATTTTTAACTACAAATTCACTTGCTTTATTAGGGCTCTCAGGCTCTCTATTTCTTGTCTTTAGCACTTATCACTTATATTCTTGTTTATTATATATCTCCCCCTGTAGAATGTGTGCTCCAGGAGTATAGGGTTGTTTTTTTTTCTTCTTCTTCTTCTTTTTTTTGCTGAGGAAGATTCACCCTGAGCTAACATCTGTCACCAATCTTCCTCTTTTTTCGCTTGGAGAAGATTAGCCCTAAGGTAACATTCATGCCAGTCTTTCTCTATTTTGTATGTGGGTCACCACCACAGCATGGCTGATGAGTGGTGTAGGTTTGCACCTGGGATCTGAACCCATGAACCTGGGCCGCCGAAGCAGAGTGTGCCAAACTTAACCACTATACCACAGGGCTGGCCCCTTGCCTTTTTTTTTTTTTTTCTGTTTTGTTCTCTGCTATATTCTTAGCACTTAGTGTGTGGCACATAGTAAGTGCTCAATATACTCATGAATTAAATTATACATAGGTACAGATATGTGAACACTTTATCATATTTCCTAATGTCTTTCAAATGCTCAAGCATTTATATACTGAAATATAACATCTCATTATAAATTATCCTTTTTTATTTTATATATTATTTGGACATTACATTTATTTTTTAGAAATTATGTGATAAGTAGGTTATATTATCTATGTATTTCATTTTAGGAGAGTAAAGGGAGCCTTATAAAATATCTGTCATAAAGGGGCATATTGGATCTGATAGGTTGAGAATAACTGACTTCAGTCACATTAATTAGTGAGAGAAGTATGCAAAGGGCAGTAGGCCATTGCTCTGCAAGTCCTTTGAAAGAACTGCTCTCCCCAGATTTCTAAAAATTTCCATCTACAAAATATCTGCAGTTATTCTGGGACAGCATAAGTTACGGAGGGGAGGAAGAGATACGGATCATCAATATCTTGAATGTATAAGTTGATCCAAGAGAATCCATACCTTGTTTTCAGGATGTCAGTCAAATGTGCTGTTAATTATGGAAAAGTCACATAAACAGTGGAGAAATATTCAAAAGCTACTATACATCCTTGAAAGTAAAGATATAGGTAGAGTGTTGGCACTCTAGGACTGGGCCTTCCCTTGACTGGCATTATATGTACTCCCTAGGTACAGAGGAAAAGACTCAAATAATCAAAGACCTTTTTCTCAAGGCTATCCTGGATGTGGTAGTGAGCAAGTCCAGAATTACAACAGTTCAGAGGATCATACGATGCCAGCTTCACTGAAGAAATCAACCTAAATAATTATCCTTCTGCATGGAAGGTTGGGGAGAAGGTCATTCATGGGGCAGAAGAATTATGCACCAAGAGCATTACAAGGAGAGTAACCAGTATGCCTGGTAGAAGTTGGGTTTATACCTATTGTTCCAGTATAATTATGAGGAAGCTGGAATGGTTATATTAATACAAAGCAAAATAGACTTTAAGGAGTATTACTAGAGATAAAGAAGGGCATTTTACAATGATAAAAAGGATCAATACAACAAGAAGATATAAAAATCATAAATATATATGCACCTAATAATAGCACTCCAAAGTATATGAAGCAAAAGCTGACAGAACTGAAAGAAGATATAGGCAAATTAATAATTTTAGTTAGAGATTTCAATACTCTTTTATCAATAACTGATAGAACAAGAACGCATAGTTCTGCCCTCTTTTCAACTGACAGCTGGTAGTCTTATACACAGCATGTTTATACTCCATGTCTTCTCTGTTTTTTTTGGTGAGGAAGATTGGCCCTAAGCTAACACCTGTTGCCACTTTTCCTCTTTTTGCTTGAGGAAGAGCGGCCTGAGCTAACATCTGTGCCCATCTTCCTCTACTTTCTATGTGGGACGCCACCACAGCATGGCTTGATGAGTGGTGTAGGTCCACGCCCGGGATCCGAACCTGCAAACCCCGGGCCACTGAAGCAAAGTGTGACAAACTTAACCACTTTGCCAGTGGGCCAGCCCCTCCATGTCTTCTCTTTTTGTAGCCAAATATATTAATTCTGTATCATTCTGTTCAATGAAGTTCTGTATTCTACAGCAGTGAGTTTTACTGCTTCCATGACTTATAAAATTGGAAATAAGGAACTAGTTTCAATTTCTCAGATTCTTCTCCAAGACAGCATAGGAGATTTTAATCAGCACCTGGCACTTGTGCTATCAGTATGATAATCAGTTTTTTACCCAGAGAAACACCTCAAGAGCTATCTCCTTTCTCCTTCTTACTGTTAAATGGTTCATTAATAACAGGTAGAGTCTGAAGCTGGAAGTACAGATAGCAGACACTAATGAAACAAGCAAACAAAACAAAATCACTTTCAGCTATATTGACAAAGCTTCTCTTCAGTAATGTTAAACTGCAAATATCTCCTATGAGGCTGGAGTACAACTCAAGGCACTGAGGTACAGTAGAAAAACCACTGGACAAATGGTTTAACTTCTGAACATGATAAGCAGTGCCCTTGGGCAATTTAAATAAATATATACATACATACTTGGTTATCTTCCAGCTTTGAATGTCTAGGACTATATTTTTTAAAAAAGGACAATACTATTCATTGTGGTCAGCAAGGGTATATCGCTTGGCAACATAAAGAATTCCAAAGGATAAATTAGAAATTTAGGACACTACATTACATTTGCTCCTCACTCGGGTCCACACCCCCCTTGGATAGGAAAGTTCAAAGAACATGTACAAAACACAAAAGAACTTTATTTTGAGGAACTATATTTAGTGTAGTTAGACTGTTTACAAATAAATAAGCCAAAGATAACACATTTAATCAAAACACTTGAATCACCGATGAAATTCAAGTCAGTTTATTATGTAGTAGTTGGAGATCCACAGCAGGAGTCTATGCAGAAGGCAGGCTGTGTTTTATTTGCATGAGGGCCAAAGGAAGCTCAAAAGACAGAAAAATTATTGGATTTTCAAAAGTTTGATAACTAATCCTCATGACTAAGACCTCAGTCAGAAGAAGCATGATATAAAAGAATGTGCATGGGGGGAGGGTGAAGGCGGGGCAATAATTAAGTAAGAAATGTAGCGAGTGTCTGCACCCCAATCTCTGGTTGAGAAACTCTCTTTCAATTGCTAGAGAGGATCATCAGCAGATAATTCAGAATATGGTAGAGGGAGCAAATCCTATAAAACTTTCCCTGGTTACACGGTTGTCCACTTAAATTCACCTTATAAAAGCACCTCAGGGATCCCATTCTCAAGCATCTCCCACATCCCCCTATTAAACCAAAGAGGGTTGGGCTGTATGAGTATAAATTGGCACAGAGATTGGTTGTTGTAATGGAAGTGGCCTTGTTTAACTTCAGCAAAGATAGCAGAAAATGTTCAGTAGCTTTTATAAAATAAAGCAGTAAGTCAATCTAAACCAATTTGCATGAAAAAGCACGTGTAAATCATTTAGGGCAGACTCTTGAGTGCTGTATCCAAGAAGGGGTCAGTGGTTTTGGTAGGAGTGCAGGTGGAAGGTAGAGGAGGGCAGTATTCAACAACTGGTTGAAGGAGCACCCCCATCAATTACAAGATATAGGCAGATGTCTGCAATGGACTTTGAGGCAATACTACTTACAAAAGCACGTATTTCAAAATGTCTGAGATCACTACAAATGTATTTTAAGGGATGGTTCAGCTTATCCAACTATAGTGTCCTAGCACAATAACAAAATTTGCCTTCACAAACTACGGAACTGAGAGCTTATATCAACTATGTTTATGTGAATGAGAAGGTGTAGCATAAAGTGCTCTACAGTGGGCTCCTAGCTACCATCAATTTGTAACTTGCACTGTTATACGCTGCTTGGCAAAAAAAACACTGGTAAGATATTTGTTCACATACTCAGGCTACTATCCTTCTACACCTGCAGGATTTGTGGCATTAAATCTCTCTTCAAATTCTTGTTGTAAATCTATAACCATTGGTTTATAAGTTTTAAAGTTTTTAATCAATATCTCTCATGATATTCACATTTGAAGATTTATTTACACTAAAGGCTTTAAAGTGCAACTAACCCCACAGGTATTGCTAGAACAACCATTAAGAAATAAATTTTAGTCCAAGATGATTTTATTCCTCAAAAACAATAAGCAAAATGATTAAGTTTAAGTGGCTATAACACTGCTAAATGAAATAGTAATTTGTAGATGATACAAACACAGAAATGAGGATATACTTAAATCTGTCACTTAATTTGATACTAAGACCCTAATTCAGTACTAAGAAAAATTTAAAACTCAGGCAAAATGTTACTCACTTTTTTGAACGAATTAATTAATCACTTATCAAATATTTACTGAGCACTTCTATGTGCTAGGCACTATTTTAGGTACTGAGGATGTAGTAGTAAATAAGACAGACAGGGTCTTGCCCTCATGGAGCTCATATTATAACAGAGAGGGACAGGCAATAAATGAATAGACAAACGAAATAATTTCCTCCTGTAATAAGTGCTATAAAAGAAACAATGTGCTATATATTGAGGGATATACAGAGTGGAGGAGAGCAGAGTGACCACTTTAGATAGTTGAAGAACAGCCTAAGGAGATGACATTTTAACTGAAACTGGAAGAAAAGTAGCCAAAAGGTTCAACACAAAGCCATTCAAGAATATTAAACAGGGCAATGACATGATTCTTCAGCATCCATCACGATCTAGGACTATCTTAATCTGGGAGTTGACCATTTTTTCCACCCCCTTTTTGCTCCAAGTTTATAGTCCTCCCTTCTCACTTCACTCTAGTTTCTCACCAGCACCCTAAACCCCTTGTTCTCATTCCAAGTCTTCCTTATAATAATGTTCATTGGATCACAGGTGTCTCTAACTGAGAAATAATTATATAATCCACCCTGTATGCACCTGTATTTGAGCACAGAAGCTAAGCACTCAGGCCCATCCCTTCAGTCACTGCACTTTACTCTTTTCTGAGCATTAAATTTCAATTTCAAAAATTCCTTCTTTAAAGATACCTAAAGTGAGAGCATCATGGCGAAGTGAGCTTCCCCCATTGAACTCCCCCTCTAAGACACAACAGAAAGGACATTCATATTCTAACAGAAGCTATTCACACAACACAGGGGACGTCTGAGGCACCCAGGCAGCCATATACCCGAGGACGGAGGTGCTGGAATCCCCAGAGGAAGTGGAGGGAGGTAAGAGGAGCTCCTTTCCTTCCCCAAGGACTTCAACCCAGAGACTGAGACCACATGGCTCTCAGAGGAGGGGGAGGGGTGGCTCCCGGTGTGAAAACCAGCGCTCTCCAAGACTCCTCACAGCACTAGGGGATCCCCCTATGGAGGAAGCAGAACTGTTGCGAGGGTAGTTTCAACAAGTTGCCCCTCAGGAGAGCAGAGAGGAACAGCGAGGCGACAAACCTCTGAGATCTGGGAGGTGGAAGTAAGCGCCCCTCCCCCATGCCACCCACCTGACTGGTGCTTCAGCTCAGCCCCGTTCGGGGAGGCAGCAGCCCCAAGGCGCCTGGGCCCCACCAGCAGGGGCAGCATGACTGTGCCCCACCTCCACAGGCAGCGGCCCCCAGGTGCCTGGGACAGACCAGCAGTGGGGTGAGCCTGCGCCCCTGCACCAGAGGCAGCAGCAGCTCAGGCCCCACCATGCCACAGCCCTAGCTGCTCTGGATGGACCAAGCCACAGCCCAGCTTCCCTGGCTTCCCCGTGCCACAGCTCCAGCTCCTTCAGCTGGACTGTGCCCCACCCCCAGCTCCTTCAGCTTGACAACACGGCCCCCGCCCCCACCCCCACCCCCCCCCACCCCCGCCCTCTGGCTCCAGCGGCTTCAGCTTGGCCTGTGCTCAGGCTCCAGCTGACTTGGCGCCAGCAACTTCGGGCCAGTGCACTTCAGTTCCAGCTTCTTTGACCCAGAGGTGCTCCAGCTCTTCCTTCTTTGGCTCAGTGCCCTCCAGTTCCAGCTTCTTTGGCCCAGCACACTACAGTTCCAGTTTCTTTGGCCCAGCTGCGCTCCAGCTCCTCCTTCTTTGGCCCAGCACACTCCAGTTCCAGCTTCTTTGGCCCAGCACACTCCAGTTCCAGCTTCTTTGGCCCAGCAGCGCTCCAGCTCTTCCGTCTTCAGCCCAGCACACTCCAGTTCCAGCTTCTTCGGCCCAGCGGCGCTCTAGCCCCTGCTTCATTGGCCCAGCAGCACTTTAGCCACAGCTGCTCAACCCACCTGCACCCGAGCCCCAGCTGCTTTGGCCTAGCTGCGCTCCAGTCTCGGCTGTTCACACGCTCCAACTCCAGCTGTTCCCACGCTTCCCCCCCAGCAGCCTCCACTCAGTCACGCCTCAGATCAGCCAGGGGCTGAGGAGAGTGCCCACAGATTGAGGCGGGCCAGAATATACAGCCCTTGACCCCTACCCAGTGGCAGCAAAAGGAAACTGCGACCATATATTTTCACTATGAGGAAAAGTAAGCCAACACTGACAAGTACCATGCAAAAATATATTAAATCTGCAGAACAAAAGGAAAATGACAAGCACCCAGAAGTCAATCCAGAAAGCACAGAAATGTATAACTTTAATGACAGAGAATTCAAAATAGCCATCATAAAAAAGCTTAATGAAATACAAGAAAACACACACAGACAATTCAATGAAATCAGGAGTTTCTTCACAAAAGAGATTGAAACTGCAAAAAAACACCAATCAGAAATCTTAGAGATAAAAACACAATAGAGAAGATAAAGACAAATCTGGAAGCCTTAGGCATCAGAGCTGACAATATGGAGGAAAGAATTAGCAATATTGAGGACAGCAATGCAGAAATACTCCAGATGGAGGAGGAAAGAGAACTAAGACTAAAAAGAAATGAAGAAACTCTCTGAGAAATATCCAACTCAATTAGGAAATCCAACATAAGGATTATAGGTATTCCAGAGGGAGAAGAGAGGCAAAAAGGAGCAGAGAACTTGTTCAAAGAAATAATATCTGAGAACTTTACAAACCTGGGGAAGGAGCTGGAAATACAAGTGAATGAAATGAATAAATCTCCTAAATATATCAACATGCAAAGACCCTCTCCAAGGCATATAGTAGTAAAGCTGGCAAAAGTCAACGACAAAGAAAAAATATTAAGGATAGCTAGACAAAAAAAAAATAACATACAAAGGATTTCCTATCAGGATCTCAGTGAATTTCTCAGCAGAAACTTTACAGGCTAGGAGAGAGTGGAACGATATATTCAAAATTCTGAAGGACAAAAACTTTCAGCCAAGAATACTCTATGCAGCAAAAATATCCTTCAGATATGATGGAGAAATAATAACTATCCCAGATAAACAAAAGCTCAGGGAGTTCACTGTCACAAGACCCCCACTATAAGAAGTGCTCAAGAAGGCCCTCTTCCCTGAGGAAAAAAAGAGAAAGGGGATTCAAAGTTTTGAACAAGGAGGAAAATAGGTCGACAAAACCAGAAAAATTGCAGTCCTCTATCAAAATAGATTAGCAAACACTTAAACATTAAAGATCAAGGGAAGGTAAGCGCCAAGCATAAATATAACCTCATCATGTTAAACACGAACTCACAACACAAGAAGGAATAAGATGTGACAACAATAACTTAGAAGGGGAAGAGGAAAGGGGTTGAATTGACTTAGTGTAAGGGAATAAGAGGCCATCAAAAAAATGGACTATCACATCCACGAGATTTTTTATACAAACCTCATGGTAACCACTAACCAAATAATCAGAACAGAAATTACACACGATAAAGAAAGAGAAAACTAAGAGAACCCCCATAGAGAACTACCAAACTAAATTGGTACTCCAAAACACATGGGACGACAAACAAAAGAAATGCAAAAGAACTGGAAAAAGAGTGATAAAATAACAACAACAAGACCTCATATATCAATAATTACCCTAAATGTAAATGGACTGAACTCTCCAATCAAAAGACACAGAGTGGTGGGATGGATTACAAAACAAGACCCAACAATATGCTGCCTCCAGGAAACACATCTCAGCTCTAAAGACAAACACAGGCTCAGAGTGAAAGGATGGAAGACAATACTCTAAGCTAATGGCAAACAAAAGAAAGCAGGTGTTGCCATACTTATATCAGACAAAGTTGACTTCAAGATAAAAGAGGTAATGAGAGACAAAGAGGGGCAATATATAAAGATAAAAAGGACACTCCACCAAGGAGACATATCACTTTTAAATACATATGCACCCAATACAGGAGCACCAAGGTACATAAAGCAACTATTAACAAAACTAAAAGGAGATATTAACAACAACACAATAGTAGTAGGGGATCTTAACACCCCACTCTCATCAATGGACAGATCGTCCAGACAGAAAGTCAATAAGGAAATAATGGACCTAAACGAAAAACTAGATGAGATGGACTTAATAGACATATACAGAGCAATCCATCCAAACAGCAGATTACACATTCTTCTCAAGCGCACATGGAACATTCTCAAGAATAGACCACATGTTGGGAAACAAGGCATGCTTATATAAATTTAAGAAGATTGAAATCATAACAAGCATCTTTTCAGACCATAATGCCATGAAGTTAGAAATCAACTACAAGGAAAAACCTGGGAAAGCGACACAGCTGTGAAGACTCAACAACGTGCTACTAAACAACCAATGGATCATTGATGAAATTAAAGGAGAAATCAAAGCATATCTGGAGACAAATGAAAATGAAAATACACTGTACCAACTCATATGGGATGCAGCAAAAGCGGTCCTGAGGAGGCCAGCCCCATGGCTTAGCGGTTAAGTGCTCACGCTCCACTACTGGCAGCCCGGGTTCAGATCTCAGGCGTGCACCGACCCACTGCTTGTCAGGCCATGCTGAGGCAGCATCCCACATACAGCAACTAGCAGGATGTGCAACTATAACACACAACTATCTACTGGGGCTTTGGGGAGAAAAAGGGGAACAAAAAGGAGGAGGATTGGCAATAGATGTTAGCTCAGGGCTGGTCTCTCTCAGCAAAAAGAGGAGGATTGGCATGGATGTTAGCTCAGGGCTGATCTCCCTCAAAAAAAAAAAAAAGTGGTCCCGAGAGGGAAACTCATAGCAATACAGGCCTACCTTAACAAACAAGAAAAAGCCCAAATAAGCAACCTCAAACTACGCCTAACAGAATTAGAAAAAGAAGAACAAACAAAGCCTAAAGTCAGCAGAAGGAGGGAAATAATAAAAATCAGAGCAGAAATAAATGAAATTGAAATTAAAAAAACAGTAGAAAGGATCAATGAAACAAAGAGCTGGTTCTTTGAGAAGATAAACAAAATTGACAAACCCTTAGCCAGACTCACCAAGAAAAAGAGAGAAGGCTCAAATAAATAATATTAGAAATGAAAAAGGAAAAATTACAACAAATACCACAGAAATACAAAAGAGTATAAGAGAATACTATGAAAAACTATATGCCAACAAATTGGACCATCTAGAAGAAATGGATAAATTCCTAGACTCATACAACCTCCCAAAACTGAACCAAGAAGAAATAGAGAACCTGAATAGACCAATCACAAGTAAAGAGATTGAAACACTAATCAAAAACCTCCCAAACAATAAAAGTCCAGGACCAGATGGCTTCTCTGGAGAATTTTACCAAACATTCAAAGAAGACTTAATATCTATCCTTCTCAAACTATTCCAAAAAATAGAGGAAGATAGAACAATTCCCAACACATTCTATGAGGCCCACCACCCTGATACCAAAGCCAGGCAAAGACAATACTAACAAGGAAAACTACAGACCAATATCCCTGATGAACATAGATGCAAAAATCCTCAACAAAATATTAGCAAACTGAATACAGCAATACATTAAAAAGATCATACACTATGATCAAGTGGGATTTATACCAGGGACACAGGGATGGCTGAACATCCACAAATCAATCAATGTGATACACCACACTATTAACAAAACGAGGAATAAAAACCATATGATCATCTCAATAGATGCAGAGAAGGCTTCTGACAAGATCCAACATCCATTTATGATAAAAACTCTCAACAAAATAGGTGTAGAAGGAAAGTACCTTAACATAATAAAGGCCATATATGACAAACCCACAGCCAACATCCTACTCAATGGGGAAAAACTGAAAGCCATCCCTCTGAAAACAGAGACAAGACAAGGGTGCCCACTCTCGCCACCCTTATTCAACACAGTACTGGAGGTTCTGGCCAGAGCAATTAGGCAAGAAAAAGGAATAAAAGGAATCCAAATAGGCAATGAAGAAGTGAAACTCCTGCTGTCTGCAGATGACATGATTTTATATATAGAAAACCCTAAAGAATCCACTGGAAAACTATTAGAAATAATCAACAACTACAGCCTAGTGGCAGGGTACAAAATCAACTTACAGAAATCAGTTGCATTTCTATATACCAACAACGAACTCACACAAAGAGAACTCAAGAAGACAATCCCATTTACAATTGTACCAAAAAGAATAAAATATCTAGAAGTAAATTTAACCAAGGAAGTGAAAGACCTATACAATGAAAACTGTAAGACATTACTGAGTGAAATCAATGATGACATAAAGAAATGGAAAAATATTCCATGCACTTGGATTGGAAGAATAAACATTGTTAAAATGTCCATACTGCCTAAAGCAATCTACAGATTCAATGCAATCCCAATCAGAATCCCAAGGACATTCTTCACAGAAATAGAACAAAGAATACTAGCATTCATATGGGGCAACAAAAGACCCCATATAGCTAAAGAAATCCTGAAAAACAAAAACAAGCCTGGAGGCATCACAATCCCTGACTTCAAAACATACTACAAAGTGATAGTAATTAAAACAGCATGGTACTGGTACAAAAACAGACACACAGATCAATGGAACAGAATTGAAAATCCCGAAATAAAACCTCACATCTATGGGCAGCTAATCTTTGACAAAGGTGCTAAGGACATACAGTGGAGAAAGGAAAGTCTTCAATAAATGGTACTGGGAAAACTGGACAGCCACTTGCAAAAGAATGAAAGTAGACCATCTTCTTTCACCATACACAAAAATTAACTCAAAATGGATCAAAGACCTGAAGGTGAGACCTGAAACTATAAAACTCTTGGAGGAAAATATAGGTAGTACACTACTCGTCATCAGCCATAAAGGGATCTTTTTGAGTTCCATGTCTACTCAGACAAGGGAAACAAAAGAAAAAATAAATAAGTGGGACTTCATCAGATTAAAGAGCTTCTACAAGGCAAATGAAACCAGGATCAAAATGAATAGGGAACCCACCAGCTGGGAAAAAATATTTGCAAACCATATATCTGACAAGGGATTAATCTCCACAATATATAAAGAAGTCACACAACTGAATAACGAAAAAACAAACAACCCAATCAAAAAATGGGCAGAAGAAATGAACAAACACTTCTCCAAAGAAGATATACAGATGGCCAATAGGCACATGAAAAGATGCTCAACATCACTAATCATCAGGGAAATGCAAATCAAAACCACACTAAGATATCATCTTACACCCGTTAGAATGGCTATAATCACCAAGACAAAAAGCAACAAATGCTGGAGAGGCTGTGGAGAAATGGGAACTCTAACCCACTGCTGTTGGGAATGCGAACTGGTGCAGCCTCTATGGAAAACAGTATGGAGATTCCTCAAAAAAATTAAAAATAGAAACACCTTATGATCCAGCTATCCCACTATTGGGTATCTACCCAACGAACCTGAAATCAACAATCTAAAGACACTTATGCACCACTATGTTCATTGCAGCATTATTCACTATAGCCAAGACATGGAAGCAACCCAAGTGTCCCTCGGCTGATGATTAGATAAAGAAGATGTGGTATATATATACCATGGAATACTACTCAGTCATAAAAAAAAGTCATAATCATCCCATTTACAACAACATGGATGGACCTGGAGGGTATTATGTTAAGTGAAATAGGCCAGAAAGAGAAAGACAAACTCCACATGATTTCACTCATATGTGGAAGATAAACCAACACACAGACAGATAAACTGTTTGGTGGTTACCAGGGGCTAGGGGAATGGGGGGTGGGCACAAGGGGTGGAGGGATGCACTTATATGGTGACTGATAAACAATAATGTACAACAAAAATTTCACAATAAAAAAAAAAAAAAAGATACCTAAAGTGACTGTGCAGCCTCATTTCAAGTGCTATTACCTTGGGGAGGGTGGTAAGGATAGTCACGCAGTTGAGTTTCCTCAAGCCTCGGATTCATGCTGAAGAAATATCACCAATTTGTGCTAATATAAATTCATAGTTTCCAATCTCAGTTAGCTCTCTGCTTTTCTTTCACTTACCTGGAAATTCCTCCTTCGCCCATTCTTTTCAACAGCTGTCTCAAATCTTGTTACACTAACCTATAAATTACCCAAGAGTTGGAGTTGTGTCATCATTATTCACCTTGGTATCCCCATCCCTAGCGCAGTGTGGTAGTGATCACTCAGAACCTCAAAACCTCTAGTTTTCTCATTTTCAGCTGATAATCTCACCTCCTATTTCCCAGAGAAATTACAAGCTAACAGTCATTTCCCACTTCTCTAGAAACAAAATTTTCTTTATCATATCCACCCTTTTCTACTCCCCTCAGCTCTCCTTTGCACAACCATCCTTTCATTTTACCCAACTGATAAATCCCCAACCCTAGATGAATCTAATTGCCTGCCCTTTCTAAACCCACACAGAGTTGCTGAATATTGCTGTCAAAAATCACTTAACTGTGCAAACTGACATTTGAAATATTACTGACAGCTACCAACCTCAAATAGACCCTCAATTCTGCCCTGTTTCATTCTATGCTTTCCATATTCAGCTCTCTATCCTACTCCACAAGGGCTATTTCAAACACTCTCCACTGTCCTCAAACCTGCAACCCCTCCAAGCCTCATCTCACTTGTACAAATGACATTACTTCACACTTCACAAAGAAACAGAAGTCACCAGCTTTCTGCTTCTAAACTTACAAATATGTCTCCATCCTCAGCCCTCCTTTACCTTTTTCTTTTTGTTGAAATAGATGTTTCGCCTCCTAGTTAAAACCAATCCTTCCACCTCTGCTCTGAATCCTATCACCTTTCACCTTAACTCCTTGGATTATTTCCTTTCATATGGTCAGCTTTCCTTATTCACTGGCTTCTTCTCAGCAGTCTCCTCTGGAGGCTCTTATTCTTCTGCCTATCCTTTTACTATTCCTCAGGATTCTGTCCTAAATCATCTTCTCCTCTTATCCTCTCTCTCATAATCCCATGGCTTCACTTTTCATGTCAAAACCCATATAATGAAATTCATCATCATTTGGATTTTCCATAGAGACTTAAACTTGTTACGTCTAAAACTGAGATCTTCTTTACCCCAAACTTGTTTATCAAGTGTTTATAGGTAGGAATCATCTTGATGCCTCTCTTTTCCTTACTTCCATTATGCAATCAGTCACCATGTCAAATCTCTCTCAAATCGACCTCTTCTGTCCATTCTCATTGCCAATAACCTAGTCCAGGCAGTCATCATTTCTCACCTGGATTATTGCACTACCCTACCACTCTCCTAATTAGTCTCCTTGCCTCTGGTCTTGTTTCCCTCTATTCTATCAACCTCACTTTCTAAAAGCAAAATCTAGTAATAGTCTTTTGCTCAAAAACTCTTTCCCTTAGGACAAAGTTCAAAATCCTTAAAGTGACTGGTACAACAGTTGCAAATGCCTGACCTTTCTCTACATCTTCTCATATCACTCCCTCCCTAAAACTCAATGCTCCAACTTACCTAACATTTTTCAGTTCCCCAAACACCCTACTCTTTATCTTGCTTCCAGGCCATCACACAAACTATTTCTTCTCTTGGAAAATTATTTCTCTCCCACCCCTTTCCCTGGATAACTTGGGCTAATTCTTGAAGTTTTAGCTAAATGTCACTTCCTTCGAGAAGCTACACCAGAGCCATAGATAAGTTAGCTCCCTCTATTATGTGCTTCCATTGCAGCCTGAACGTCCACTACCATAGCACTTTTTGTACTGTATAACTGCTTTTAACTGTCAGCTTTCACCGCTATCACACCACTAGCACTAGACTGTAAAGTTCATGAGGGCAAAGACTTTGTCTTGCTCATGGTTGTACCAACATCTGGTCACATGGTAGATATCATAAATTTTTATTATATAAATGAAAAATATAAATGGAAAAGTACCCATGTCCCTACCCAATCTAGTTCAAGATCAGTACCCGAAATCTGGATTCCATCTCCTTCCATTCTCTAAAGGACAGTGTTCCATCAATTATATCCTCTCTCGTATCTTCAGTATTGCTGTTTCAATTGGCTCTTTCTTCTGTTTAGAAACAGGCTCAAGACTCTCCTTTGCCTTTAAAAAATACACTTTCTTTGACTCTTCATTTCCCTATCTCCTTCCATTATCAGGTTTATCTCAGTTGGTAGCATCCAGTCATCCAGCTAGAAATCGGAAAGTTACTCTAAATTTCTCTTTCCCTTATCCTCTATGTCCAATCTACCAAGTCTAAACATTTCTCAAATCCATCCCCTCTTCTCCATCCCTAATTTCACTTCTCTAGGTAAATTACTCATTATCACTTGCTGAAACTATAGTAAGAATCCTGAAATTAGTCTTCTTGTCTCCCCGAATCCATTCTCCACAAAGGCACCCAAGTGATTTATTTAAAACACAAATCTTACCTTTCACCCTCTAGCTTAAAACTCTGAAACTTTCCCTATCACCTTCAGAAGAAAATCCAAATTCAAGGGACCCATGATCAGGGACCCTCACTTGCTCTTCAGCCTTATGCATCTTCATTTCTTGCTGCTCACCTTAACATCCCAACAACACCTAACTACTTTCAGTTCCCGCATATAATCCATGTTGCTTCTTGCCCTTATGTCTCTTTGTTCAAGCTTTCCCTTCTGCCTGCAATATTCTCTCTCTTTTTCTCCACCTTGCTATTTCCTATTCTTTAAAATTCAGCTTGGTGTCACCTCTTCCTGGAAGCTTTCCCTGAATGTTTACACCCTCCTCTCACCTACCAAGTACTCCAAAAATACCTTGTTCATCTCTATCTCTACATTTCATGTTGCTTTAAAACAATCTGATTGTTTCTATCTTCTCAAATAGACTATGAGCTGCTCAGTGGCAGGAACTATATTTCATTTATCTTTGTATCTCCAGTGCTTAACACAGTGCCTATTGTATACTAAAAATTCAATAAATGTTACTTTAACAAATAAATGAAATTTCTTAAAATAGTACTCTGTGTGTGATGTTACCAATTCCTCACCTCAAATTTACTTTTCAATCAACTGTAATCTAGCATCTAGTCGTCCCACTTCATTATATTGCAAAAGTCACTAACAATAACTCTTTATAAATAAAAATGTTATTTTAACAATCCGTCCCTTTCTCAATCTGTCGGTGGCATTTGGCACTGTTATCAACTCCTCTTCTTTATAACTTCTCTTGTTCCTAGTCTTCCATGATACCACTCTCAACTGGTTTTGCTTCTTCATCTTCGACTCTTTTTCTTTTCCTTCATTTTTCTTATGGCATGATCATCCTCTATTCACCCTTTAAACACTGGCATTTCTTCAAATTTTGTTCTTGGCAAAATTCTTTTATTTATTTAGTTATTTATTTTTGGCAAAATTCTTATCTTCTTACTGTACTCCCTCTCTCTAGGTAACCTTAACTAAATATCCATACATACTGATAACTCAATATAACAGACCTCCTAATTGAGCTACAGAACAATACAGATAACTATCCAATGGGCATCTCCTCCTAAATATCCCTTAGGCATTTCATACCCATTCTCATCTTCCTTACATCGGAATTTGTTATTATCCTAATAACAGGAGGAACTATATGAAACTTTTGACCTACAAAACTGGCAAGTTCACACAGTTTGACATAATAATTTCTATTTTAGTTGGTAACACCACCATTCACTTAGAAACCTGGTAGTCATCCTACTCTCCTTTCTCTCCTTCATCTAAACATCTAATTGGTTACCAAGTCCTCTGACTCTATCTTCTTAAATATAGAAGTTCTCAAGTCTGTTCTCTCCTTTCCATTCCCACTACTACTACCTTAATTAAGATTCTCATCCTTTTTCCTGTGAACTATTTCAAGAGCCTCCTCTCTGGCCTCCAAACCATTAGTCCAGGAACAGGGAAAACATGAAAACTATGTCACCACTCTCCCCTCTTGATCTCAAACATAGCTTCAGAATCCATCTCAACCTAGCACTCCTGGCAGCCACTACCATTTTTTCAGAGTTGACACGAGACAAAATAATACCTCCCTCCAGTCTTTCGTACTAAGATCAAGATGATTATCGGGAGAACAGGACAAAACCCAAGAAAAGGAACTAAGTGAAACAGAAATGAGCAACCTACCTGACAGAGAGTTCAAACAAAGAGTGTTAAGGATGCTCACTGATCTGGGGAGAAGAATAAATGAACTCAGTGAGAATGTCATGAAAGAAATGGAAGATATAAAAAAGAACCAATCAGAAATGAAGAATACAATACTGGAAATGAAAAATTCACTAGAGGGACTCAAAAGCAGAGTAGAGGATACAGAAGAACGGAACTGCGAGCTGGATGAAAGAATAGAAGAAATGGCCCAAGCTGAACAAGTAAAAGAAAAAAGAATTAAAAAGAGTGAGGATAGTCTAAGAGACCTCTGGGACAACATCAAGCACACTAATATCCGTGTTATAGGTGTCCCAGAAGGAGAAGAGTGAGACAAACGGGCAGAGAATCTATTTGATGACATAATAGATGAAAACGTCCCTAACCTAAAGAAGGAAACAGACATCCAGCTTCAGGAAGCATAGAGAGCACCAAACAAGATAAACCCAAAGAGGTCCACACCAAGACACATCATAATCAAAATGTCCAGAATTAAAGATAAACAGAGAATCATAAAAGCCGCAAGAGAAAGACAAGTTACATACAAAGGAAACTCCATAAGGCTACCAGCTGACTTCTCAGCAGAAGCCTTACAGGCTGAAAGAGAGTGGCACGATATATTTAAAGTGCTAAAAGGAAAAAACTTACAGCCAAACATACTATACCTGGCAAGGCTATCATTCAAAATGGAAGGAGAGATAAAAAGTTTCCAGAACAAGCAAAAATTAAAGGAGTTTGTCACCAAGAAACCAGTGCTACAAGAAATGTTAAAGATACATGCACCCCTGTGTTCATTGCAGCATTATTCACAATAGCCAAGACTTGGAAGCAACCTAAGTGCCCATCAAGGGACGAATGGATAAAGAAGATGTGGTATATATACACAATGGAATACTACTCAGTCATAAGAAACGATGAAATCCAGCCATTTGTGACAACATGGATGGACATTGAGGGTATTATGCAAAGTGAAATAAGTCAGAGGGAGAAGGTCAAATACCATATGATTTCCTTCATTAAGTAGTAGATAATAACATCAATAAACAAACACATAGAGACAGAGATTTTATTGGTGGTTACCAGAGGGGAAGAGTGGAGGGAGGAGGACGAAAGGGATAATTCGGCACATGTGTGTGGTGATGGGTTGTAATTAGTATTTGGGTGGTGAACATGATGTAATCTATGCAGAAATAGACGTATAATGATGTACACCTGAAATTTATACAATGTTATAAACCAATGTTACTGCAATAAACAAAAAATTAAAAAAAAAAAAACTACATTAAGATATCAGTGTACACCCGTGAGAATGGCTATAATCACCAAGACATAAAATAACAATTGTTGGAGAGATTGTGGAGAAGAGGGAACCCTCGTTCACTGCTGGTGGGAATCAGAAATACCTTAGGATCCAGCTATCCCACCAATGGGTATTTATCCAAAGAACCTGAAATCAACAATCCAAAGAGGCTTATGCACCCCTATGTTCACTGCAGCATTATTCACTATGGCCAATAAGCGGAAGAAACCCAAGTGTTCCTCGACTGATGATTAGACAAAGAAGATGTGTGTATATATATACACACACACACACAATGGACTACTACTCAGCCATAAAAGAAGACAAAATTGTCCCATTTGCAACAACATGGATGGACCTGAAGAGTATAACGCTAAGCGAAATAAGCCAGACACAAAAAGACAAACACCATATGATTTCACTTATATGTGGAAGATAAACTAACACAGGCAGAGAGAACAGTTTGGTGGTTACCAGGAGGAAGGGAGTTGGGGGGTGGGCACAAGGGGTGAAGGGACGCATTTATATGGTGACTGACAAACAATAATGTACAACTAAAATTTCAGAATGATATAAACTATTATGACAGCAATAAAAAAATAAAAACATGACCCAAGTACATCTTGTGTAGAAAGAACTCATGTATAATGTAACGATGTAGGTAGGTTGATTGTAAAAGGAGGGAAAAAGATATATCAAGTAAACATTAATCAAAACAAAGAAGGAGTAGCTATATTAATATAAGATAAAGTAGATCTCAGAGCAAAGAAAATTACCAGAAACAGAGAGGGATACTACCTAATGATAAAGGGATAAATCCATCCATAAGACATAGCAATCTTAAAGTTGTATGAACCAAACAATCTGCTGCAAAATATGTGAAGCAAAACCTGATTGAACAGAAAGAACAAATAGACAAATCCACAATTATAGTCAACACCTTTCTCTCAGGAATTGATACAACAACTAGTCAGAACATCAACAAGGATGTAGAAAACCCAACAACACCATCAACCAACAGAATTTAATTGACATTTATAAAATACTCCACCCCAAAATAGCACAATAAACATTTTTTTCAAGTGCCCATGAAACATATACCAAAATAGACCATTTCTAGGCCATAAAGCAAATTTCAACAAATTTAAAAGAACTGAAATTATACAGGGTGTGTTTCTCTGACCACAATAAAATTAAACTAGAAATCAATAAGAGAAAGACCACAGGAAAATCACCAAACACTTGGAAACTAAACATACTTCTAAATAAACCATGAATCAAAGAGGAAATCTCAAGGGAAATTTAAAAATACATTAACTGAATAAAAATGAAAATACAACATATGAAAATTTGTAGGATGCAGCTAAAGCAACACTGAGAGGAAAATTTATAGCATGAAATGTTTACATTTTTTTAAAAAGAGGAAAAGTCTCAAATTAATAACATAAGCTCCCACCTCAAGAATCTAGAAGAAGTAGAGCAAAATAAACCCAAAGCAAATAAATATACAGTGGAAATCAATGAAACTGAAAACAGAAAAAAATAGAGAAAAATCAATGAAACAAAAAGCTGGTTCATTGTAAAGATCAATAAAATTGATAAATCTCTAGCAAGAGTGACAAAGAAAAAACAGAGAAAACATAATACCAATATGAGAAATGAAACAGGGGTTATCACTAAAGATCCTGCAAACATCAAAAGGATAATAAGAGAATACTATGAGCAACTCTACACACACAAATTTGACAACATGGATGAAATAAACCAATTCCTCCAAAAATACAAACTACCACAACTCATCCAATATGAAATAGATAGCTGAAATAGCCTTAAAACTGCTAAGGAAATAGAATTTGTAACTTTAAAAACCCTAAAGAGCGATCTTTATGCCCAGATGGTTATACTGAAGAGTTCTACCAAATGCTTAAAAATGAATTAACATCAATTCTACACAATCTCTTATACAAAATGTATGAGAGGGGAACATTTCCCAAATCATTTTATTAAGTTAGTTATTACCCTGATACCAAAACCAAAGACAGTACCAAAAAAGGGAACTGAAGACCAATATCTCTCATAAATATGACACAAAAATCCTTAATAAAACATGAGCACATAGAATTCGACAATATATAACAAGAATTATATAGCATGATCAAGTAGAGCTCATTCCAGGGATGGAATGCTGATTCAATATTTGAAAATGACTCAATATCTGAAAATCAATGTAATCCATCATATTAACAAGCTATAGAAAATCATACAATCATATCAATGGATATAGAAAATGCATTTGACAAAATTCAATACACACTCATGTAAAAACTCTCAGAAAAAAGTAGGAATAGAGGAGAAATTTCTCAATGTAATAGCATCTACAAAAAACCTACAGCTAACATTATATGTAATGGTGACAGACTGAATGCTTTCCCCTAAGACAGGGAACAAGGCAAGATGTTGGCTCTCAGCACTCGTGTTCTACAAAGTAATGGTGAATAAGTGAGTTCAGCAACGTCACACGGTACATGATAAACATGCAAAAATCAACTGTATTTCTGTATACTAGTAATGAACAATTACAAACCAAAATTAGAAATATAATACTACCTATAATCACTGAAAAAAAGAAAGAAATACTTGGGTGTAAATCTAATAAAACATGTACGGGACCTATATGCCGAAAACTACAAAATATTGATGAAGGAAAACACAGATCTAAATAAATGGAGAGAGATTCCACGTTCACAGATTGGAAGACTCAATGTAGTAGAGTTGACATAGAACTGACATTCTCCCCAGATGCAATTAATGCAATTCTTATCAAAATCTCAGCAAGACTTTTTGTGGATATAGACAAGATTATTCTAAACTTTATATGTAAAAGCAAAGGAACCAGAATAGCTAAAACAATTTTTTAAAAGAAGAATAAATTGGGAAGAAACGGTCTACCCTATTTTAAGACTTGTTACATAGCTACAGTAATCAAGACTGTGTAGTACTGAAGGGATAGACATACAGATCAATGCAACAGAATAGAGAACTCAGAAATAGACTCACACAAATATGCTCAACTGGTGTTTGTTTGTTTGTTTTAAAGTTTATAGTTTACATTAGGTTTCACTCTGTTGAGTTGTATAGGGCTATGAGTTTGACAAATGCATAATGACATGCATCTACCATTATGGCATCATAGAGAGTAGTTTCACTGCCCTAAATATCCCCTGTGCTCCAGTAATTCACCCTTCCCCACCACCACCATTCCCCAAACCCCTAGAAACCACCTTTTCTAGAATGTCATATACTTGGAATCATACAGTTTATAGCCTTTCCAGATTGGCCCTTTCACTTAACACTAAGCATTTACGGTTCCCCAATGTCTTTTCATGGCTCAATAGTTCATTTCATTTTTATGCTGAATAACATTCCATTGTAGAGATGTACCACAATTTATTTATCCATTTACCTTCTGAAGGACATCTTCTTTGCTTCCAAAATTTGGCAACTATGGATAAAAACCGCTGTAAACATTCCTGTGCCAGTTTTTATGTCGACACAAGTTTTCAACTCGAGTAAATACCTAGGAGCACAACTGCTGGATTGTATGGTAAAACTATGTTCTGCTTTACAAAAAAACTTACAGACTGTCTTCCAAACTGGTTGCAAGTTCATTCCCACCAGCAATGAAGGACAATTCCTGTTGTTCCACATCCTTGTCAGCATTTGGTGGTGTCAGTGTTTTGGATTTTGGCCCTTCTAATAGGTGTGTAGTGGTATCTCATTGTTATTGTAATTTGCAATTTCCTAATGGCATATGATGTTGAGCATCTTTTCATATGCTTACTGGCCATCTGTATATCTTCTTTGATGAAGTGTCTGTTCAGATCTTTTGCCCATTTTTTAATTGGGTTGTCTGTTTCCTTGTTGTTGACTTGTAAGAGGTCTGTATTTTTTGGACAACAGTTCTTTATCAGATATATCTTTTGCAAATATTTTCTCCAAGTCTGTAGCATGTCTTTTCATACTCTTAACTGTCTTTCACAGAAGATTTTAATTTAAGGAAGTCCATCTTATCAATTTTTTTCTTTCATAGATTGTGTTTTTGGTGTTTTAGCTGATAACTCATTGCCAAACCCAAGGTCACTTAGATTTTCTCCTGGGTAACTTCTAGAAGTTTTATAGTTTTGCATTTTACATTTAGCTCTATGATCCATTTTGAGTTAATTTTTGGGAAAGGTATAATAAGGTCATTGCCTATATCCATTTCTTGCATGTAGATGTCCAGTTTTCCCAGCACCATCTGTTGAAAAGACTGTCCTTCTTCCATTGACTTGCCTTTGCTCCTTTGTCAAAGATCAGTTGAGTATATTTGTGAGTCTATTTTTGAGCTCTCTATTCTGTTCCATTGATCTGTTTACCTATTCTTTTGCCAATTCCAAATTGTCTTGATTCTTATAGCTTTATAGCACGTCTTCAAGTCAGGTAGTGTCAGTCCTTTGACTTTGTTCTTCTTCAAGAAGATTTCTGGATCTTTTGCCTTATCATATAAACTTTAGAATCAGCTTGTCAATATCCACAAAGTAACTTGCTGGGATTTTGACTGGGATTGTACTGAATCTAGATCAAGTTGGGAAGAATTAACATCTTAACAATATTGAGTCTTCTTATCTGCACACATGAACTATCTCTCCATTTATTTAGTTCTTCGATTTTCTTCACCAGAGTTTTGTAATTTTCCTCATATAGATCTTGTATATATTTTGTTAGATTTATGCTTAAGTCTTTCTCTCTTTCTTTTTCTTTTTGGTCTAATGTAAATAGTGATGTGTTTTTTTATTTCAAATCCAATTGTTCGTTGCTGGTCTATAGGAAAGCAATTGACTTTTGTACATTAACCTTGTTTCCTTCAATTTTGCTATAATCCTAACTTATTTTTTACAAAGATGCAAAAGCAATTCAATGGAGGAAAGAAAGTCTTTTTAATAAATGATACAGTTGGACATCCACTGGCAAATAATAATAAACTTCCACTTAAACCTCACACTTTAATCAAAAACTAACTCAAAATGGATCATGGACTTAAATACAAAATGTAAAACTATAAAACTTTAGAAAAAAATAAAAGAAAATCTTCAGGATTGAGAACTAGGTAAAGAATCCTTAGCACAATCCATAAAAGGAAAAGTTGTAAATTGGACTTAAAATTACAAACTCTTGTTCTATGAAAGAACCTGTTAATATGATGAAAAGAAGAGCTATAGACTAGGAGAAAATATTTGCAAACCACATAGCCAAGAAAGGACTAGTATTTAGAATACATAAAGAACTCTTAAAACAACAGTAAAAAAAAAAAAATCCAATTTGCAAATGGGCAAAAGACATGAAGACATATTTCACCAAAAAGGATACAGAGACAGCAAATAAGCACATGAAAAGATGTTCAACATCATATGCCATTAGGGAAATGCAAATTAAAACCACAATGAGGTATACACCTATCAGACTGGATAAAATAAAAAATAGCAACAACACCAAATGCTGGTGAGAATGTGGAGAAATTGGATCACCCATAAGTTGTTGGTGGGAATATAAAATGGTACAGCACTCTAGAAAACAGTTTGGCAGTTTCTTTAAAAACTAAACATGTGACTACTATATGATCCTGCAACTGCACTCCTGGGCATTTATCCCAGGGAAATGAAAACTTACACTCACACAAAAACCTGTACATGAATGTTCAAAGAAGGTTTATTCATAATAGCTAGAAACTGGAAATAATTCAGATGTCCTTCAATGTATGAATAGTTAAACTTTACCATGTTTAGTATGTATATCCACACCATGGAATACCACTCAACAACAATTAAAAAAATGATTGATACATGCAACAACTTGGAACAATCTCCAAAGAATTATGCTAAGTGAAAAGAGATGATCACAAAAAGTTACACATTATGTTACTCCATTTATATAACATTCTTGAAATAACAAAATTATAGGAATAGAGAAGATTAGTGGTTGCAGGGGTTAAAAGGATGTTGGTGGGGGGAGGGATATGGGAAGAAGTGAATGTGGGTATACAAGAACGATATGTGGGATCCTTGTGGTGATGGAAATGTTTTGAATCGTGACTGCATCAATGTCAATATCCTGGTTGGGATATCGTACTATAGTTTTGCAGGGTGTTACTACTGGGGGAAATTAGGTTAACGGCACATGAGATCTCTCTGTATCATTTCTTACAAGTGCATGTGAATTTACAATTCTCTCAAAATAAAAAGTTTCATTAAAAACTTATATAATGCTTATAAAGATGAATAACATATATTTCTGACCTTGGTGAGCTGATAAGCCCCCAGACCAGTAGGGAAGACAAGTTTTCAAGTAAAAAATTACAATTAATAATGATAATAATAATAGCTAATGATTAAATAGCATTTACTATGTACCAGACACTGTCATAAGCTCTTTACATATATTAACTCATTTTATCTTCACAACAACCCTATGAGGTAGGTATTATTATTATTATTTTAAGGATGAACAAACATTCAGAGATGTTTGGTGACTTGCACAAGGTCACACAGTTGTAGCTAACTACTGCTATAAAAGTTATATGTAATGTATGGAGAGAACACAGAGACTGGAGTGACCAACTATATCCAGGGGGACGAGGACTGACACAAAAAGTTTCACAGAAGAACTGAATCTTGATGAATATTAAGGAGTTCATGTGGAATTCTAAACAGATGGATCAACATATGCAAATTCCAGTGATGTGAGGTAAGAAGATGCCACTAAGGAGAAGTCATTTAGGTTCCCTGGCTCTCGGTTTTCTCCCTCATAAGATAAGTAGTTTGGACTATGTTATCACTAAAGTCCCTTTTAGTTCATACAGTCTCTGATTCTATGCTGATAGTGTAGAAAGTTAAATTATTGGGGCTCTGTCAGCACAATCCTTGTCTCTATGCAATACTACGATAACCTATGGGAAATGTGTCACTGTGGCTAAGAAACATGGGTATAGATAGCTATTGTCAATTATAATGAAATACCACTGTGACACACATTTAAAAGGCTTTGGAGTTAGTTGGGGAAACCACACCACCATTTACAATATTATTTCCATGGGAAAATAACTTTCAAACTAAATATGGCATATAAAGCAATTGTTTAAAAATTGTGCATGCTCTGTTCAAATGTATTCTAAAATGTCTGTTCAGAAAAAAAGAAAGAAATAGATCCTTTAAAAAAATTAGAATCAGGCTTGAAAGAAGCTGTGGGTCTTAAAGAAAAGTTAATGAATAATCTTTTGTGTCTGATGCCAATTAGCTTTTGTAACAGTTCTAGCCTTCAAAGGACAGGAAGCGGCAGAGAAGAATTCAAGAGAGCATTTCCATCCAGGCTGGGAAAAGCAGCAGAGGGTAATCCTAGGAAAACAGTGCATATGTAAGCAGAACCATTTCCTTTCTTTTTTTATTTAAATTGGAAAAAAACAAGATGCTGAAACATACTGGGAGGCAAGTGAAACCTGAGCTAGGGTAGCAGAACAGAAACAGCCTCTAGTGGTACCTAGCAGTAGAAGAGCAACTAAGGGCAGTACTTCCTCTTAGCTTTTCATTCCTACAAGTGAGAAGAAAAGTTAGAATCCTTGTTAAACCAGAGTAAAGCCAAGATTAAATCACAACAGTGGAAGTTTTCTTATGATGAAGTACATAGTGTGTTGAGGTGTTTTATTCGATTGTGGTCTCAATTGCATTTGATACTGACGCCTCAGATTGGACACTATTCCAAAACAGTTACCTATATTTATAGTTTAGGACACTTTTCTAAATTTGAAATCCTTATATTCAACTACCTACTTCATGATGCCACTTAGATGCCTCACAGGCACATCATACTTAACATATTTCAACCTATGCCTTCTCCTACCCCTACTCCTGGCACTGCTTCCCTCCAAATCTGCTCCCCCTCCAATCTTCTCCATCTCAAGAAATGGCACCACCATTCACCAAAGAACCCAACTCAGAAATCTAGGATCATCTTGGACTTTTCCTTCTCTCTGATCTTTCACATTACAATTTATCATACATCATGGTTCTACTTCCAAAATATTATTCTACTCTTTCCATTTTCTTCATTGCCACTAGCAGGCCCTGATCATCTATTGTTTAGATTACTGCAGGAGCCTCCTAACTGATTTTCCCACTCCCACTCTTGCTAGTCTACACTGATCCATTTTCTACTTAGCAGCCAGACTGATCTTAAAATGTAAAACAAATTATATCATGTTGGCAACCTATGGGATGGGAAAAAATATTTGTAAATCATATATCTGATAAGGGGTTAATATCCAGGATATATAATGAACTTCTACAACTCAACAACAACAAAAAACAAATGACCCTATTAAAATATAAGCAAAGTACTGAATAGACATTCTCCAAAGAAGATATACAAATGGCCAATAAGCATATAAGAAGATGCTCAACATCACTAATCGTAAGAGAAATGAAAATCAAAACCACAGTGAGATATCACCTCATACACATTAGAAGAGCCATTATCAAAAGAACAGAAAATAACAAGTGTTAGTGAGGACACAGAGAAACTGGAACTCTTGTGCACTGTCGTTGGGAATGTACAGTGGTACAACTACTATGGAAAACAGTGTGGAGACTCCTCAAAAAATAAAAAATTGAATTACCATATTATCCAGTAATTCCACTTCTAGGTATATATCCAAAAGAATTCAAAGCAGGATCTTGAAGGGATATTTGCACACTCACGTTCATTGCAGCATCATTCACAACAGCCAAGAGGTGAAACCAACCCAAATGTTCATTGATAGATGAACGGATAAAGACAATATGCTATGTACATACAATGGAATATTATACAGCCTTAAAAGGGAAGGAAAGTCTGATACAAGCTACATCATGGATGAATCTCCAGGACATTATGATAAGTGAAATAAGCCAGTCACTAAAGGACAAATACTGTATGACACCATTCATATGAAGTGTCTAAAAGTAGTCAAAATCATAGAAACAGAAAGTAGAAAGGTGTTTCTCAACAGATGGGAGAAAGAAAGAGGGGGTATTAATGTTTAATGGGTATAGTTTCATTTTTTCAAGATGAAAAAGTTCTGTTGCACAACAATGTCAATATACTTAACACTACTGAACTGTACATTTAAAAACAGTTAATATGGTAAATTTAATGTTATGTTTTTTACCACTACAAAAAAAATTAAACAATGTCACTGATATTTTCTAAAGGTTTAGTTTTATAGGAAGAATTGACTGAAATTATTTGTCAAATCTTAAGATTTGGTTATCTATGCTTATGGGATGCCTTAACAGACTGAATTGTGTGATTTATAGTCTCCATTTATAATATGACATGACTCAATTACTTTTGAAAAACTGTCTTTTGGTCTTCAAAGAGATGCATGTCTACTAAGATTTAAGAATACTGAATTTAATAATCCTGATAAGAAAACTGAAAAGAAAAAACTATAAACCACTTTTTCCTTTGACTTTTAATCTTCTACCATCAGAACAACCAATTCTTACTGCCCCTTGGATGTATGTGCTCCACCCATTCACCTACATATTTCGTGATTTTTCAGTTTTCTAGCTGTCCAATCTGGAGGAACTTCCCATTGTGTTTTTATTTCACATATTAAATGATACATTGAATTCATACTACATGCAATCTAATTTATCACGGTTGCAAATTTTATAAAGAAAATAAAAGCAGTGGGAAAATATTTTTTAAGTGAACCCCAAATGCAAAGGGTCAACACGTGAAAAGAAAGATCTATTGCACCTAAGAGTAACCTACAGTAAGTACTCAAAAAAACCTGCAATGACGGGTTATGTCAAAAGGACACAGGAGGGGCCGGTCCGGTGGTACAGTGGTTAAGTTCGTGTGCTCTACTTCGGCGGCCTGGAGTTCACAGGTTCAGATCCTGGGCATGGACCTATGCACTGCTTATCACGCCATGCTGTGGCAGGCGTCCCCCATATAAAGTAGAGGAAGATGGGCATGGATGTTAGCGCAGGACACAAGAGCCAACTGAAAAAGCTCCCAATGGCCAAACTGGAACAATATAAGCAAGAAAATCAAGTAGTATTAGATTATAATCCAAAATATAAAATAAATATCCACGAGTCCATACTGATATAAATAAATTATCGGATAAGTAAGTGGGGAAGAACAGATATACTTCCTTGCAGAATTATTCCAAATAATTTATATACTCAACACACAAAATGGTGGAACATAATTCCCCACTCCTTAAGCGTGGACTGCACATAGTAACTTCCTTCCAAAGAGTTAGTATAGACAGTTTCTTTACAGTGGAGAAACCTAACAAACATTACCTCAGCCCAGTGATCAGGGTTAATTAACATCATGTTGATAGTATGTACCCTTGATATGATGTGATGAGAATGGCACTTTACTTCTATGCTCTTCCTCCCAAAACCCATAACCCCAGTCTGATCATAAGAAAAACATTAGACAAAACCCACCTGAGAGAAATTTTATAAAATATCTGACCAATATTCATCAAAATTGTCAAGTTCATCAAAAACAGAAAGTCTGAGAAACTGTCACAGTTCGAGGAGCCTAAGGATACATGATAACTAAATGTAATGTGGTATCCTGAATGGGATTCTGGAACAGAAAAAGGAAATTAGGTAAAAATTAAGGAAATCTGAACAAAGTATGGACTTTAGTTAATAATAATGTATCAACATTGGTTCATTAATTATGACAAATGTATCATACAAATATAAGATGTTAGTAATAAAGGAAACTGGATGTGGGACATATGGGAACTCTCTGTACTATCTTCATAATTTTTCTGTAAATCTAAAACTACTCTAAAATAAAAGCTTTTTTTTTTTTTTTTTTTTGTGAGGGAGATCAGCCCTGAGCTAACATCCGTGCTAATCCTCCTGTTTTTTTTGCTGAGGGAGACCGGCCCTGAGCTAACATCTATTGCCAATCCTCCTCCTTTTTTTTTTTCCCCAAAGTCCCCCAGTAGATAGTTGTACGTCATAGTTGCACATCCCTCTAGCCGCTGCACGCGGGACACGGCCCCAGCATGGCCGGAGAAGCAGTTCGTCGGCGTGCGCCCGGGACCCGAACCTGGGCCACCAGCAGCAGAGCACGCGCACCGAACCGCCAAGCCACCGGGCCGGCCCCAAAGCTTATTTTTTTAAGTAGCCTAATTTCTGGTTCTAGTTGTTCCTGGGAAAAATAAATGAATTTACTTGCAATGGAAATATATAGCAGCCTACTAAATTAGGTCTGAGTATTTTCTAATAATTTAATAAATCACATTCAGTCTATATGTATAAGTAATCCTTGATTATGCCAACATTTGGAACACAAAAGCATACCTCACAAGAAGTAGGTATTATATGGGTCTACACAGCCATGCCTTAGGTGAATAATATAGAGAGAGACGTTTAGTTAGAGTACTTCTTTAAATGCTCTATTGGGACCTTACACCAAAGTAAAGTTGAAACACTCTATAGCAGACATTCATAAGTAAACGTTAGTGAATTTAAAGATCCACTTTTAGTAAGTTTGAAACTAGCCATGTTTTTAGGGGAAAACATTTTAAGAGATAAAAGTATTAACAAAAGGCAAAACAGATAATCCATGTACTATAAATTGTGGTGTTGAAGTTTGCTATTTTGAGTTTCTCTCTTGATAGCAAGATACTATCAAATGAAACAGTCTATCAAATAGGTTTATGTGAAACTCCTAGCTGATGATAGGTGAATAAGAGAAACTTTTTAAAAAAAATTTTTTTAATTGAGGTCGTAATAGTTTATAACATTGTGAAATTGTCAAATATAATAATGTGTACACTGTTATTTGTCAGTCACCATATAAATATGCCCCTTCACCCCCTGTGCCCACTCCCTGACCCCCTTACCCTCTGGTAACCACTAAACTGTAAGAGAAACCTTTTTAATAATACCTTCAGCTAGGGAGTGACGTCAGCATCATGGCGGAGTGAGCTTTCCCGTGAATTCTTCCCCCACAAGATACAATAAAAGCAACAGCCACAGACCAACAACGGAATCCCAGACAGTGAAAAGCTAGAGCAGAGGGATCCACACTGCCGCACATCTGAGAGCAGAACGTGCTGGGCCCCCGGAGGAAGTGGGGAGAGGTAAGGAGAACTCCGCTCCCTCCCCATCAGATCAGCGATCCGGTCAGCGCGGCTCCCAGAGAGGGGGGAGGGGCGGTCCTCGGCGGGAAACTGTAGCTCTTCGGGCTCTCTCAGCCAGTGGGAAACTCCCGCACAGAGGGCTCAGAGGAGCCACAGGGCTACCATCAACATCTGAGCAACCCAGAGAGCGGATAAAGAGGGGCAAACGAGAAGCCTCCCACGTCAGGGACCCAGAGGGCAAAAGAGAGAGCTCCCCCCTCCCCGCAACCCGGAGTCTGCAGCTCGACCAGATCTAGTGATCCGAGGCAGACCTGAACAAACTGGACTGGACCCGTGGATCGCAGTGGGGAAAAAAAACAAAACAAAACAAAACAAAACTGCGGATCGCAGCAGAAAAACTGGGGCAGAGCGCAGGGGGCTTAGACCACACAGCCCTTTACCACCAGACAGTGGCGGCAGGTGGAAATTGCAACCAGAGACTTTCAGGATGAGGAAAATCAAAACCAACACAGGAACCACAATGCAAAAATATATGAAATCACCAGACCAGAAACAAAATGACAAGCACCCAGAAATCAACTCTGAAGACACAGAAATCCATAAACTAAATGACAGAGATTTCAAAATAGCTATCATAAAAACACTCAACGAAATACGAGACAACACAGACAAACAATTAAATGAGATTAGGAGTTTCTTCACAAAAGAGATTGAAATCATAAAGAAAAACCTATCAGTGCTGATGGAGATGAAGAACACAATGGAAGAGATAAAGGAGAATCTGGAATCTTTAAAGAACAGAGCTGACAATATGGAGGAAAGAATTAGTACTTTAGAGGATAGGAATACAGATATACTCCAGATGGAAGAAGAGAGAGAACTAAGACTAAAAAGAAATGAAGAAAGACTCCGAGAAATATCTGACTCTATTAGAAAATGTAACATAAGAATTATAGGTATTCCTGAGGGAGAGGAGAGGGAAAGAGGAACAGAGAGCCTATTCAAGGAAATAATAGCTGAAAATTTCCCAAATCTGGGGAAGGAGCAGGAAATACCAGTAAGCGAAGCCAACAGGACGCCTATATATATTAACAGACAAAGGCCTTCACCACGACACCTAGTGGTAAGGCTAGCCAGGGTCAACGACAAAGAAACAATATTAAGGGCAGCTAGACAAAAACAAAAAATAACGTACAAAGGAACTCCCATCAGGCTCTCAGCGGATTTCTCAACAGAAACTTTTCAGGCTAGAAGAGACTGGAATGATATATTCAAAATACTAAAAGACAAAAACTTTCAGCCAAGAATACTCTGTCCAGCAAAAATATCCTTCAAATATGATGGAGAAATAGTAACTCTCCCAGATAAACAAAAGCTAAGGGAGTTCATGGCCACGAGACCCCCACTACAAGAAATACTCAAGAAGGCCCTCAGGCCTGAAAACAAGAAGAGAAAGGGAACACAAAGCTTGGAGTAAGGAGAAAAGTAGGTAGACAAAATCAGAGAAATAGTAGATCTTTACCGGAATAGGTTAGCAACCACTTAAATACTAAACTCAAAGATCAAAGGAAGAAATTCACCCAAAATAAATTTAACCTCATCACTGTAAACACAGCCACAACACAAGATAGAATAAAGTATAACAAGAGCAACTTAGAAGGGGAAGAGGAAAGTGACTGAATTGACTTAGTATAAGGAAATAGGAGGCTATCAGATAATGGACTATCTCATACAGAAGATTTTTTGCCCAAACCTCAAGGTAACCACTAAACAAATAATCAAATTAAAACCACATATGATAAACAAAGAGAAAACTAGAAGAATCATAAGACAGAACAACCAAACTGAATTGGCAGTCCAAAACAAATGGGACAAGAAACAAAGGAAATGCAAAAGAACCAGAAAATAAGTGACAAAACAGCAAAATTCAGCCCTCATATTTCAATAATTACCCTAAATGTAAATGGATTGAACTCTCCAATCAAAAGATACAGAGTGGCAGGATGGATTAAAAAGCAAGACCCAACAATATGCTGCCTTCAGGAAACACATCTTAGCACTAAAGACAAGCACAGGCTCAGAGTGAAAGGATGGAAGACAATACTCCAAGCTAATGGCAAACAAAAGAAAGCAGGTGTTGCCATACTCATATCAGACAAAGTAGACTTCAAGATAAAACAGGTTAAGAAAGACAAAGAAGGGAAATATATAATGATAAAAGGGACACTCCATCAAGAAGACATATCACTTATAAATATATATGCACCCAACATAGGAGCACCAATGTACATAAAACAACTATTAACAAACCTAAAAGGAGAAATCAACAACAACACAATAATAGTAGGGGATCTTAACACCCCACTTACAGCAATGGATAGATCATCCAGACAAAAAGTTAATAAAGAAATATTAGACTTAAATGAAAAACTGGACGAGATGGACCTAGTAGACATATACAGAGCACTCCACCCAAAAACAGCTGACTACACATTCTTCTCAAGCGCGCATGGAACATTCTCTAGGATAGACCATATGTTGGGAAACAAAGCAAGCCTCAATAAATTTAAGAAGATTGAAATCATAACAAGCATCTTTTCAGACCATAAGGCTATGAAACTGGAAATGAACCAGGAAAAAAAAACTGGGAAAGTGACAAAAATGTGGAGATTAAACAACATGCTACTGAACAACCAATGGATCATTGATGAAATTAAAGGAGAAATCAAAAACTATCTGGAAACAAACGAAAATGATAACATGCCATATCAAACCATATGGGATGCAGCAAAAGCGGTCCTGAGAGGGAAACTCATAGCGATACAAGCCCACCTTAACAAACAAGAAAAAGCCCTAATAGGCAACCTTAAATTACACCTAACAGAACTAGAAAAAGAAGAACAAACAAAGCCCAAAGCCAGCAGAAGGAGAGAAATAATAAAAATCAGAGCAGAAATAAATGATATTGAGACCAAAAAAACAGTAGAAAGGATTAATGAAACAAAGAGTTGGTTCTTCGAGAAGATAAACAAAATAGACAAACCCTTAGCCAGGCTAACTAAGAAAAAAAGAGAAAAGGCTCAAGTAAATAAAATTAGAAATGAAAGAGGAGAAATTACAACGGATACCATGGAAATACAGAGGATTATAAGAGAATACTATGAGAAATTATATGCCAACAAATTGGACAATCTAGAAGAAATGGATAAATTCTTAGACTTATACAACCTCCCAAAATTGAACCAAGAAGAAATGGAGAATCTGAATAGACCAATCACAAGTAAAGAGATTGAAATAGTAATCAAAAACCTCCCAAAAAATAAAAGTCCAGGACCAGATGGCTTCTCCAGTGAATTTTACCAAACATTCAAAGAAGATTTAATACCCATCCTCCTCAAACTATTCCAAAAAATAGAGGAACATGGAACACTTCCTGAATCATTCTATGAGGCCAACATCACCCTGATACCAAAACCAGACAAAGACAATACAAAGAAAGAAAATTACAGGCCAATATCGCTGATGAACATTGATGCAAAAATCCTCAACAAAATATTGGCAAACCGAATACAACAATATATTAAAAAGATCATACACCATGATCAAGTGGGATTTATACCAGAGACGCAGGGATGGTTCAACATCCGCAAATCAATCAACGTGATACATCACATCAACAAAACAAAGAATAAAAACCACATGATCGTCTCAATAGACGTAGAGAAGGCATTTGACAAGATACAACATCCATTTATGATAAAAACTCTCAATAAAATGGGAATAGAAGGAAAGTACCTCAACATAATAAAGGCCATATATGACAAACCCACAGCTAACATCATACTCAACGGGGAAAGACTGAAAGCCATTCCTCTGAGAACAGGAACGAGGCAGGGCTGCCCACTCTCACCACTCCTGTTCAACATAGTACTGGAGGTTTTGGCCAGAGCAATTAGGCAAGAAAAAGGAATAAAAGGAATCCAAATAGGTAACGAAGAAGTGAAACTCTCACTATTTGCAGATGACATGATTGTATATATAGAAAACCCTAAAGAATCTGTTGGAAAACTGTTAGAAACAATCAACAACTACAGCAAAGTTGCAGGGTACAAAATCAATCTACAAAAATCAGTTGCATTTCTATATGCTAATAATGAACTAACAGAAAGAGAGCTCAAAAAGATAATACCATTTACAATTGCATCAAAAAGAATAAAATACCTAGGAATAAATCTTACCAAGGAGGTGAAGGACCTATACAATGAGAACTACAAGACATTATTGAGGGAAATCCACGATGACATAAAGAAATGGAAAGATATCCCATGCACGTGGATTGGAAGAATAAACATAGTTAAAATGTCTATATTACCTAAAGCAATCTACAGATTCAATGCAATCCCAATCAGAATCCCAATGACACTCTTCACAGAAATAGAAAAAAGAATACTAAAATTTATATGGGGCAACAAAAGACCCCGAATAGCTAAAGAAATCCTAAAGAAAAAGAACAAAGCAGGAGGCATCACAATTCCTGACTTCAAAACATACTACAAAGCAATAGTAATCAAAACAGCATGGTACTGGTACAAAAACAGACACACAGATCAATGGAACAGAATTGAAAGCCCAGAAATAAAACCACACATATACAGACAGCTAATTTTCGACAAAGGTGCTAAGAACATGCAATGGAGAAAGGAAAGTCTCTTCAATAAATGGTGTTGGGAAAACTGGACAGCCACATGCAAAAGAATGAAAGTGGACCATGTGCTATCGCCATTCACAAAAATTAACTCAAAATGGATCAAAGACCTGAAGGTGAGACCTGAAACTATAACACTCATAGAAGAAAATATAGGCAACACACTATTTGACATTGGTTTTAAAGGAATCTTTTCGGATGACATGCCTACCCAGACTAGGGAAACTAAAGAAAAAATAAACAAGTGGGACTTTATCAGACTAAAGAGCTTTTATAAGACAAATGAAACCAGAATCAAGATGAACAAACAACCAACCAGCTGGGAGAGAATATTTGCAAAACATACATCTGACAAGGGGTTGATCTCCATAATATATAAAGAACTCACACAATTGAACAACAAAAAAACAAACAACCCGATCAAAAAATGGGCAGAGGAAATGAACAGACACTTCTCCAAGGAAGATATACAAATGGCCAATAGGCACATGAAAAGATGCTCAACATCACTAATCATCAGGGAAATGCAAATCAAAACAACACTAAGATACCACCTCACGCCTGTTAGAATGGCTATAATCACCAAGACAAAAAACAACAAATGTTGGAGAGGATGTGGAGAAACAGGAACCCTCATACACAGCTGGTGGGAATGCAAATCGGTGCAGCCTCTATGGAAAACGGTATGGAGATTCCTCAAAGAATTAAAAATAGAGATGCCCTATGATCCAGCCATCCCACTACTGGGAATCTATCCAACGCACCTGAAATCAACAATCCAAAGAGGCTTATGCACCCCTATGTTCATTGCAGCATTATTCACCATAGCCAAGAAGTGGAAACAACCTAAGTGTCCCTCGACTGACGATTGGATTAAGAAAATGTGGTATATATATACAATGGAATATTACTCAGCCATAAAAAAAGACAAAATCGTCCCATTTGCAACAACATGGATGGGCCTGGAGCGTATTATGTTAAGTGAAATAAGCCAGAAAGAGAAAGACAAACACTGTATGATCTCACTCATATGTGGAATATAAACCAACACATGGACAGAGAAAACTGGACTGTGGTTACCCGGGAAGTGGGGGTGGGGGGTGGGCACAAGGGGTGAAGGGAGTCATATATGGGGTGATGGACAAACAAAAATGTACAACCCAAAATTTCACAATGTTAGAAACCATTAAAACATCAATAAAAAATAATAATAATAATAATACCTTCAGCTAAAGTAGTACACAGAAAGGGGGGGTGAAAAGAAAACATAAATCAAAATTCCATTATTGGCAATATATAAAAATAGAGCTATCGTATTATTCATGACTGCCTGAGTCCACCCTATTCTTATGTCAGAACAACATGGCACTGATATTTTCTAACTAGAAAAATGAAGGCTATATAGTGAATATCACTGATGTCTTCCTTTACTAACCTGGAATTCCAATACCCTCCCTTCTATAATAAAAAACAATCAACCTTGGCAATGAATATTAAAGTAGCAAATACTGAAAAACACTGGTAATTTTTAAAATCTAATTTTAGTCATTAGTTTAAATATTCTTACTTATAAAATTTCTGAACACAGCTGCTAACCGGAAAAACTGCTATCTAATTTGATTTTCCTCTGATCTCTTTTTCTGCCCAACTTCTGGAGGTGTGAAATAAACAAAAAGTAAACAACAGAAGGGAGGTGAAAGGAAGTTAGAAACATGTTACCTGGATAATCCATACACTGAATGATCATTCCGTGAATGCAAAATTAAGAATTGACTGTGATATACGCTGTCTTTGTAGTAAAACAGTGTCTCCTCATTACTCTCATTTTTAATGGATATCTTTTGAGCCAATAATTATTAACCTCTGATATACTGACGTTTTTGCTAATTTGTGTTGCATTCAATGCACTATATTTGCTTAAAATTAAAAGTTAAAGTTTGCCTCACTAGCTTATTATTCAAAATCCCAGGTGGAAACAACTGCCTGACCAAGGCATATCCTTTATCCCAGCTGCCAGGGCATAGAATGAGGAAGAATCTGGCTGCTTTACCTTCTGAAGTGGGTTCTGAGGTGCTCTCTCTGCAACTAAGACTTTACATATTACGACTTTCCTCTAAAATGGACAACTGGACAGCTAAAACAATTCTGAAAAATGTCTACCATAAGGAAGTGTGTGTTTAGGGTTGGGGGAAAGTAGATGTGTTCAAAGGACAGGGAGAAGATCTACTTCACCAGACACTCGGCTACAGAGTAATAAAGTCTAAAAAGGTAAAGTGCTTCCTGAAAAGGGTGGAATTTGAGAGACTGGTAAGATTTGGATAGACAGGGAAGAAAGGTGAGGGGATTTCTAGCAGGAGACTATGAGAGAATAAAGCAGGAATGAGGATAGTGCATTTTAAGCAAAAAAAGAAAATCAATCTTTCATAATAATTATAATAATTCTTTTCTGCTCTAACTCCAAAACACATCCCAAATCTGACTTCTCCTTGATCACCATTATTATGATGCCAGTCCAAGCCACATAAACCAGAAAATAGTCCTGGTTTAATATGCCCTTTACTACAGCCCACACAACCTTCTATGATCATAGAATACTAATGTATTTCTGGTTTACTCTTATTTCTAGGTACAGCTCTTCAGGTCAAAAGCCTGAGGTGTTTACCAGGGCCTCTCCTCCTTGGCGTCCCTTCAATTTTCGTCCTTCTAGTCCCATGAGACTGCTGAAAGCTCTATTCAGCTTCTCAGCCTCTTGGCCATTAATTTTAGAAAACAGCAATCACCTTGAGTGGCTCCAAAAATTGGGCTCACCCCACCTTGGCTTCTCTCTTGCACAAGATCTTAGCCTCACAAATTCTCATTGCTTTACTACTTTCTGATTCCTTCAGATTTCTAAAAAATATTTTGTCCTGTGTGGAGCTTACTTTTTAGTAGGAAAAGAAAGGCAATAAAAATAATAAATTAGTAAATTGCAGTATGGTAGAAGGTGGTAAGTGCTATAGAAAGAAAAAAAAGAAAAAAGTAGATCAGGGTTGGGGATAAAAAGAAATTGGAAGTTAAGTTGTAATTTTAAATATGACGGACAGGGTAGGCCTGCCTCATTGAGAAGATAACAATTAAGCAAAGACTTGAAGCAGATGCAGGAGTTAGCTGTGTGGACATCTGGGACAAAAACTTTATAAGCAGAGGGAATAGACAACATAAAAACCCAAAGACATAAATATGCGTAAACACGTTCAAAGAATAGCAAGGAGACCATTGTGGTGGGTGCAGAATGAGCCGGCGGGGCAGTAGTAAGAAAGTCACAGAGGTAATGAGGGGGAGAGGGTGACAGATTAGGTAAGACCTTGTAAACCACTATATGGAATTTGGCACAAGAAATACTTTGAGTGAAATGAGGAGCCTTTGCAGGGACTTAAGCCAAAGAGTGACAGGACATAATCATTCTGGCTGTTGTGTTGCGAAGAGACTGTAGTGAGGGAAGGCTAAAGACAGTTACCTGGCTATTATAATAACTCAGGTGAGAGATCATGCTGGCTTGGACTAGAGTGGCAATGGCAGAAATAACAAGCTGCAGTAGGGTTTACTTTCTTCCCAATCTCATTTCTAGGAAACTCCTGGAACATACACCTCCACAATTATAAGATACGTATAAGGTTACTAATTTCAGCATTAATTGTAATAGCAAAAGAACAGAAACAAGCCTAATGTCTGGCAATAGGTGTGGTACATTTTTTCCATTCCTCCCATGCTTCTTTACAATGTGACTGTGCTACTCCTCCCATCAAGAGGCAGAGTCTATTCCCTTCCCCTTTTGATCTGGGAAGGCTTGTGACTTGCTTTCACCAACCAAATACAGCAGAAATGACACTGGGCCAGTTTTAGGGCTGGCCTTAAGAGGTATTGTAGTTTCCACTTTTGCTTTCTTGGAAAGCTGCTCTGACACAGTCTAGTAAGAAAGTCAGTAGAGTGTACTGGAGGATGACAGGCCATGTAGAAGAGAATCACAGCACCCCATACTCAGCTAGCACTAACTTTCAGACACTTGGGTGGAGCCATCTTGGACCTTCCAGCCTAGTAGATTCTCTAAGTGAATTCAGGTGCATGGGCAATTCCCAGGTAAAAGTAGCAGTGGAATCACCTAGCCAACCCATAGAAACATAAGAAATAATCTTTGTTAAGCCATTAACTTTTGAAGTAGTTTATTACGCAGCAAAAGGTAACAAACAATAGGAGACTGGCGGGATAAACTATTATGATCTAGCCATAGAATGGAGTACAATGTAACCATAAAGAAGAATGAGAACTATCATTTCTTACTGACGTGGAGTGATTTGCAGCTTTATATTTTATAGGTAAGTGAAAAAAAAAACAAAGAACACAACAGTGTTTACAGTACCATAATACTTACCTCTACTTTATGTATAAGAAAGAAGGGGAGCTTTAACAAAAACTGGAAGAATAAACCGGAAATTAATAAAAATAGTTACCCAGTGATATGTTAGTATTGGGCTAAGAGGTATGGTGTAGAGAGGAAAGAGATATGAGTTAGTTGTCTGAGTATACAGTTTTATAAAATTTTCACTTTTGAACCATGTAAATGTTTTACATATTCAAAAATAAAATTCAATTGAAAAGAAAGAAAGGAAACACAAAAATTTAAAACAAAAAGACCTATCTATATATCAAATATGTAACATAACAGGTAACTTTTAAACACGAACTCCTATTTATCTTTAGTAGCATATAACCTAAGGAAAAAAATAACCGCATTGACATCTTTACTCTTGAACCACACAGTAAGTTTTATTGTTGGAAGCAATATTGGTATTGAAAAGTAAACACCATTTATGTATACTAGAGATAGAGTAAGCAAGTAAACATATTCATGTTATTAAGAACCAAGTTTTTCTGTGCAAGAGAAAAAGATAAATATAAGATTAAACTTCAGGGAAAAAACCTGTAATTTTATTTATTTATTTATTTATTTTTTTGTGAGGAAGATCAGCCCTGAGCTAACATCCATGCTAATCCTCCTCTTTTTGCTGAGGAAGACTGGCTCTGAGCTAACATCTATTGCCAATCCTCCTCCTTTTTTTCCCCCAAAGCCCCAGTAGATAGCTGTATGCCATAGTTGCACATCCTTCCAGTTGTTGTATGTGGGACGCGGCCTCAGTCAGCATGGCTGGAGAAGCGGTGTGACAGTGCGTGCCTGGGATCCGAACCGGCCCGCCAGCAGCGGAGCATGCACACTTAACCGCTAAGCCACAGGGCCAGCCCTTGTAATTTTAAATATGATTTAGAAATAGCGATATAAATTCATTATTTAAAAACCTATTTCCTAGTTCACTGAAAAGGCCTAGAAAAAATGATGTCATAGCGGCAACAAGTACATATGACACCTAGATCTTTGTTTCTAAAAACGATTTCTCACTAAAAGTGACCAGAGCTCCTTAGTGAATTCCAGGTCTAGAGAGGAAAGGTGTCAATTTTTTCTGGGTCATCTTAAAGTGCCTGAAATCAAAAAAAGCACTCAAAGACAAATGTATATTAAAAGAACACAAAAGGCAACTGGAAAGAACTTCTATTAGCCAAATAAAGAACTATTGAGTATCAAAAAGGAAAATGACTATAACTGATTGTAAAATATTATTTAAAAACCAATGAGTCCATAGCAATACCAAAAAAAAAAAAAAAGAGAGAGAGAGGGAGAAAAGAAAAAATTCATTTGCCACCATTGGAGGTAACTATTACACCAAGTACTTAGCCAACCTTTTAATTAAAGGGAAAAAATTTAGCATTGACATTGCCTTTTTAGTAGGAACTATCCAGTACTTATCAGGAAACAGTCCCTTTGCAAAAGAATGCCAGCGGATAAATGTAGAAGGAATGTCGGAATTAGAAAAATAACCATTCACCAACCCATAATGAAATAATTGATTAAGGCAAGGATCATTGATGAAAGCTAAAACCATGTGGTGAGGAGTTGTTGGCAAGTGGATATTTACATAGTGCCAAAGTATCATCCTATTAGTTTCTTGCTAACTACAAAGGGAAAAATAGACCTCTACAGCTGAGACATATGGTGATCAGCACGTTAATCAAGTGATCAAACTTAGTTCTACAGTAATGGTACAACATAACATCATGTACCTTTGATGTAACACAGTATAAAACACACAGCCTAACTTATGAATTACTCTTGACAAAAATATTTAACCTGGCTGCAAGCAAGTCTTTAGACAGGAAAGAACTGTCAACATAGAATTCTACATCCAGTAAAAAATTTCAGGGATTATGGAAAGATAAAGAAAACTAAGAAATTTCATAATCATAAGATCTGTTCTTGCTAAAGAAGTTCTTTAGAAAGAAGGGCAATAATACCAGAAGAAAATATGGAACATCAGGGAAAAAAAAAATTAACAGAGCCTAAGTGACTGTGGAATAACTTCAAGCAGCAACTGAAGTTCCTAAAGAAGAATGAGAGGGGGTCCAGGAAAAATATGTGATGAAATGACAGCCAAAATTTTTCCAAATCTGCTGATCCAAGAAGTTCAATGAAACTCAAACACAAGAGATGAAGAAAACCACACTAAGGTACATCATAATTAAATTGGTTAAAACCAGTGATAAGGAGAAAATCTTGAGGATTCTAGGAAGATGGTGGAGTAGGAAGCACCAGGAATCTGTCTCCCCCAAGACAACAACTGCACTGGCATATTCCGTCTGATATAACTATTTTAGAACTCTAGAGTCTACTGAAGGCCTACAACTTCCAGGGGAGGGACTGGACGGATGAACTGCAGTTAATTTCAGTCTATTTTAGCACTTAGTACAGTAGCAGCTGCCCATCCCCCATGCCCAGGCATGAAAAAAGCAGCTGTACAAGGTTCCTGGAGGAGCTTGCACAAAGCTTGTGGGAGCCAGAGTGGGCAAAAAAGACCCTGTGCTCCAAATTTCAAGGATCTCTGCTCTGATCAATGATTGCTGCTTGTGATCACAGAAGTGCAGACAAAGAGGAGGGTGGCCATTGTCGCTGCACCTCCCCCCACTGTTGCAAGCCCTGAGCCCTCCAGCTGAAGTGACTTCCAAGGGTGCTCTTTTGTCCTCCACTCATTCGTCTCTTTTTCCCTTTTTGGGAGCTAGGCAATAAAGATGAGGACATTCAAAAGCAACTGTATATATGGAGAAAATTCAAAAGAGACCACACATGCCCAAGGAAAGGCACAGGCTCAAAAAAGACCTAAGAAGATCTTAAGTTTACACCTCAGGCTGATCCTTGGCACAAAGACAGCCTACAACAATAAAAAATATATATATATATATAACACAACAAACCCTGGGGAAGAGGGAGAATCTGACTTTCAGAGTTACCACATTACTTGATCCAAATGTCCAGTTTTCAATAAAAATCACAAGACATACAAAAAATACAGGAAAGTATGGACCATTCAAAGGAAAAAAAATAAATCAACAGAAACTGTCCCTAAAAACAGCAAGATGGCAGATCTATCACTCAAAGACTTTAAAACACCTGTCCTAAAGATGCTCAAAGAACTAAAGGAAGATGTAGAGACAGTCAAGAAAACAACATATAAACAAAAGGGAAATATCAATTAAGAGAGAGAAAACCTAAGGAAAAAAAGAAAGAAATTTTGGAGCTAAAATTACAACTGAAAAGAAAATTCACTAGAGGGATTCAAAGGCAGATTTGAGCAGAGAGAAAGAATCAGTGAACTTGAAGATAAGACAATGAAAATTATCGAGTCTCAGGAACAGGAAAAAAAGACTGAAAAAGTGGGACACAAACAAGCAGAACAACATATACATCTTCTGGGAGTCCCAGAAGAAAAGAGAGAGAAAGGGGCAGACAGAATATTTGAAGAAATAATGGCTGGACAGTTCCCAACTTTAATGAAAGACATGAATATAAACATTCAAGAACTTCAAAAAACTACAAGTAAGATGAACTCAAAGAGACCCAAACCAAGACACATGATAATCAAACTTCTGAAAGCCAAAGTTAAAGAATCTTGTAAGCAGCAAGAGAACTGACATGTCACCTACAAGGGATTCTCAATAAAATTATCAGCAGATTTCTCATCAGAAACTCTGGAAGCAAAAACGCAGTGGGTCAACATATTCAAAATGCTAAGAGGAAAACACTGTCAAATCAAGAATCCTATATCCAGCAAAACTGTCCTTCAATAATAAGAGAGAAATTAAGACATTCCCAGATAAACAAAAGCTGACAGAATTTGTACCACCAGACCTGTCCTGAAAGAAATGCTCAAGGGAGTCCGGTAGAGTGAAATGAAAGGACACTAGACAGTAACTCAAAGCCATATGAAGAAATAAAGATCTCAATAAAAGTAAATACATGCGCAATTATTTAATTATTTAATTTTATTAGTATCATAAAAGTTAGTATTGTAACAATGGTTTGCAACTCCACTTTTTACATGATTTAAAAGGCTAATATATATGTTTTAAATTATTAGTCTAAAAGCTAATATCATAACTTTGGTTTGTATCTCCACATGTTGTTTTCTACATAATTTAAAAGACTAAAGCATTTAAAAGAATTATTAGTTTATGTTTTGGGGCACACAATGTATAAAGATGTAATCTTGTAACATCAACAACCAAAAGAAGCGGCAATGGAGTTATAAAGCAGCAGAGTTTTTGTATGTTATTAAAGTTTGGCTGGTATAAATTCAAATTAGGGTGTTATAACTTTAGGACGCTAAATGTAATCACTACGGTAATCACAAAGAAAAGAGCTATAGAATATACACAAAAGGAAATGAGAAAGGAATTTAAATATTTCAATACAAAAAATCAAAAACAAAAGAGAAAACAAAAGAGAAAACAGTATGGCACAAAATGAGGGACAAAAGAGCTGTAAGACATATAGAAAACAAAGTAAAAAGTAAGAGAAGTAAGTCAATCCTTATAAGTAATTACTTTAAATGTAAATGGATTAAACTCTCCAACCAAAAGACAGAGATTGGCAAAACGGATAAAAACACATGATACTATTAGATGCTGTTTACAAGAGACTCATTTTAGATCCAAAGACACAAATAGATTAAAAGTCAAAAGATGGAAAAGGATACTCCATACAAACAGTAACCAAAAGAGTGTAGGAATAGCTATACTAATATCAGACAAAATAGGCTTTAATTCAAACTAGGTAACAGGAGACAAACAAGGACATTATATATTAATGAAGGGTTCAATACAGAAAGATATAACAATTATAAACATTTACCCACCTAATAACAGACCAGTTAAATATATGGAGCAAAAACTGACAGAATTAAAGGGAGAAAGAGACAGTGTTACAATAATTGTTCAAGATTTCAATACCCTATTCTCAATAATGAGTAGACCAATAAGACAGAAGATAAGTAAACAAACAGAGGACTTCATACAATAGACCGACTAGCTTTAACAGACAAATACAAACATTAGACCCAACAACAATAGCATACAAATTCTTCTCAAGTGCACTTGGGACATTTTCCAGGAGAGACCACATATTAGGTCATAATTTAAATCTCAATAGATTTTAAAGATATCTTTTTAAAAATATCTTCTCCAATCACAGTGGGATGAAGTCAGAAATTAATAACATAAATAAAACTGGAAAATTCACAAAATTGTGAAAATTAAATAACATACTCTTAAATAATCAATAGATCAAAGAAGAAATTACAAGGGAAATCAGAAAATACTTAGACATGAAACAAAATGAAAACACAACATACCAAACTTATGGGACATAGCAAAAGCAGTGTTAAGGGGGAAATTTATACCTACAAATGCTTATATTAACAAACAAGAAAGATCTCAAATCAACAACCTAATTTTACAACTTAAGGAACTAGAAAAAGATCAAACTAAATGCAAAGCTAGCAAAAGGAAATAAATATTAAAGATTACAACAGAGATAAACAAAATAGAAAAGAGAAAATCAATGAAACCAAAAGATGCTTCCTTGACAAGATCAACAAAATTAACAAACTTTTAGCTAGATGAACTAAGGAAAAAAACAGGAAGACTCAAATTACTAAAATCAGATATGAAAGTAGGGACATTACTACTGATTCTACAGAAATAAAAAAACTAAGAAAGTATTATGAATAACATTACTACTGATTCTACAGAAATAAAAATACTAAGAGAGTATTATGAATAACCATATGCCAAAAATTGGATATCTTAAATAAAATGGACAAATTCCTAGAAACACAAAGCCTACCAAGACTAAATCACAAAGAAATAGAATATCTGAATAGACCTATAACTAGTAAGGAAACTGAATCAGTAATCAAAAATCTTCTGACAAATTAAAGCCCTGGACTTGATGGCTTTACTGGGGAAATCTAAAAGAAAACATTTAAAAAAGAACTAATGCTAATTCTTCTCAAACTTTTCCCAAAAAATTGAAAAGAAGGGAGCACTTCCCAAATCATTATATTAGACCAGCATTACCCTGATACCAAAGCCAGATAAAAACACTACAAGAAAAGAAGACCACAGACCAGTACCCCTTATGAACACTGATGCAAAATCCTCAACAAAATATTAGCAAACCAAATTCAGCAGCATACCAAAAAGATTATATACCACAACCAAGTGGGATTTATTTCTGGAATGCAAGGATGGTTTGACAAAGAAAAACTGATCAGTATAATGGACCAAATTAACAGAGTAAAGAGGAAAAAAAAACACATGATCATCTCAATTGATGCAGCAAAAGCATTTAACAACATTCAATACCCTTTCATGATAAAAACACTCAACAAGCTAGGAATAGAAGGAAATTACTCTAACATAATAAAAGGCAAAAAGCTACAGGCCAACATCTCTGATGAACAGATGTAAAAATCCTCAACAAAATACTGGCAAACAGAATTCAACAATACATTAAAAGGATGATACACACGATCAAGTGGGATTTATTCCAGGGATGCAAGGATGGTTTAACATCTGCAAATGAACCAATGCGATACACCACATTAATAAAATGAAAAATAAAAATCATTTCAATAGTTGGGCTGGCCCAGTGGTGTAGTGGTTGAGTTCACGTGCTCTGTTTTGGTGGCCCGAGGTTCGTGGGTTCAGATCCCAGGCACAGACCTACACACCGCTCATCAGGCTATGCTGTGGCAGTGTCCCACATACATAATAGAGGAATATTGGCATAGACGTTAGCTCAGAGACAATCTTCCACAAACAAAAAGAGGAAAGTTGGCAACAGATGTTAGCTCAAGGCCAATCTTCCTCATCAAAAAAAAAAATCATGTCAATAGATGCAAGAAAAGCATGACAAAACTCAACATCCATTCACGATAAAAACTCTCAACAAAGTGGGTATGGAGGGAATGTACCTCAACATAATAAAGGCCATATGTGACAAGTCTACAACTAACACTTTTCTCAACAGTGAAAAATTGAAAGCTTTTCCTCTAAGATCAGGAACAAGACAAGTATGACCACTCTCATCACTCTTATTTAACATAGTACTGGAAGTCTTAGCCAGAGCAATTAAGCAAGAAAAAGAAAGAAAAGGCAACAAAATTGGAAATGAGTAAAACTGTCTCTATTTCCAGATGACATGATATTATATGTAGGAAATCCTAAAGACTCCACCAAAGAACTATTTGAACCAAAAAGCAAATTCAGTAAAGTTGCAGGATCCAAAATCAAAATATAGGAATCAGTTACATTTCTATACACTAATAAAGAACTACCAGAAAGAAAAATTAATAAAACAGTCCCACTTTCAATTCCACCAAAAAGAATAAAATACCTAGGAATAAATTTAACCAAGGAGGTGAAAGACCTGTACAATGAAAACTATAAGACATTGATGAAAGTAACTGAAGAAGACACATATAAAGGGAAAGATATCCTGTGCCCATGGATTGGAAGAATTAATACTGTTAAAATGTCCATACTACCTAAAGCAATCTACAGAGTCAACGCAATACCTATCAAAATTCCAATGGCGTTTTTCACAGAAATAGAACAAACAATCCTAAAATTTATATGGAACCACAAATGACTCGAATAGCCAAAACAATCTTGAGAAAGAACAAAGCTTGAGGCATCACACTTCCTGATTTCAAACTATATTACAAAGCTATAGTAATCAAAGCGGTATGGTATTGGCATAAAAACAGCCAAATAAGTCAATGGAACTGAACAGAGAGCCCAGAAATAAATCCACATATAAATGGCCTATTAATTTTTGACAAAAGAGTCACAAATATGCAATGGAGAAAGGAGAGTCTCTTCAATAAATGGTGCTCGGAAAACTGGACAGCCACATGCAAAAGAATGAAACTGGACCACTGTCTTACACCATTCACAAAAACTAATTCAAAATGGATTGAAGACTTGAATGTAAGACCTGAAGCCATAAAACTCCTAGAAGAAAACATAGGGAGTAAGCTCCTACACACTGGAAATGATTTTTTAGATTTGACACCAAAAACAAAGGCAACAAAAGCAAAAATAAACAAGTTGGGACTACATCAAATTTTAAAAGCTACTACACAGCAAAGGAAACCATCAACAAAATGAAGAGGCAAATCTTCGCAATGGGAGAAAGTATTTGCAAATCATATAACTGATATGAGGTTAAATATCCACAACATATAAAGAACTCATATAACTTAATAGCAAAAAATAGTAACAATCTGATTAAAAAATGGGCAAAGGACCTGAATACACATTTTTTCCAAAGAAGACATACAAATGGCCAAAAGGTACTCAACATCACTAATCACCAGGGAAACGCAAATCAAAACCACACTGAGATATCACCTCCATCTGTTAGAATAGCTATTACCAAAAAGACAAGAAATAAGTGTTAGAAACGATGTAGACAAAAGGGAACCCTGTGCACTGCTAGTGGGAATATAAATTGGCACAGCCACTATGGAAAACAATATGGAGGTTCCTCCCAAAATTAAAAATAGAACTACCATATGAACATCCATATCTAACAATTCCACTTATGAGTATACATCCAAAAGAGATGAAATCACTATGTCGAAGAGATATCTCCCATGTTCACTGCAGCATTATTCACAAGACCTAGGACATGGAAACAACTTAAGTGTTCATCAATGAATGGATATGCAAGATGCTAAGTGAAATACGTCAGACAGAGAAAGACAAATACTATACGATCTCATTTATATGTGGAATCTAAAAAAACCCAAACTCATAGACACAGAGAACAGACTGGCGGTTGTCAGAGGTGGAGGGGTGAGGAAGTGGGTGAAATAGATGAAGGTAGTCAAAGGGTACAAACTTCCAGTTATAAAATAAATAAGCCTTGGGGATGTAATGTAGAGCATGGTGACTATAATTAACAATATTGTATTGTACATTTGAAAGCTGCTAAAAAAGCAAATCTTAAAAGTGCTCATCACAAGACAAAAAAAATTTGCAACTGTGTGGTAATGGATGTTAACTAAACTTACTGTAGTGACCATTTGGCAATATATATACATATTTCAAATCATTATGTTGTACATCTAAAATTAATACAATATTATATGTCAATTCTATCTCAAATAAAATGAGTCTCTTGTAGACAGCAAAAAACGACAACATATGATCTAGCAATTACACCTCTCCAGGTGATATTTGTATAGTCAGGTTCATAGCAGTATTATTCACAACAGCTACAACATGGAAGCAACCCAAGTGTACACCAACTGATAAATGGACAAGCAAAATGCAGTATATACATACAATGGAATATTATTCAGCCTGAAAAATATTATTCAGCCTTAAAAAGGAAGGAAAGTCTGCAATATGCTACAACATGGATGAACCTTGAGGACATTATGCTAAGTAAAACAAGCCAGTCACAAAAAAACAAATACTGTATGATTTCAGTTATATAAGGTACTTAGAATAGTCAAAACCATAGAAAGTAGAATTGTGGTTGCCAGTGGCTAAGGAGTGGGGTAGACAGGGGGCTTTGTTCAACAGGTATAGAGTTTCAGTTTTACCAGCTGAAAAGATTTATGGACATGTATGGTGGCAATGGGTGCACATTATAAATATATTTAATACTGCTGAACTGTATACTTAAAAATGGTTAAGACAGGGCTGGCCGGTGGCTTAGCGGTTAAGTGCGTGCGCTCTGCTACTGGCAGCCTGGGTTCAGATCCCGGGCGCGCACCGACGCACCGCTTCTCCGGCCACGCTGAGGCCGCGTCCCACATACAGCAACTAGAAGGTTGTGGAACTATGACATACAACTACCTACTGCGGCTTTGGGGGAAAAAAAAGGAGGAGGATTGGCAATAGATGTTAGCTCAGAGCCAGTCTTCCTCAGCAAAAAGAGGAGGATTAGCATGGATGTTAGCTCAGGGCTGATCTTCCTCAAAAAAAAAAAAAATGGTTAAGACAGTAAATATTATGTCATATGTATTCTACCACAACAAAAAAATTTTAATTAAAAAAAAGGAAGGAGAAATTAAGACAGTCACAGATAAAAACAGAATTCACTGCCAGCAAATCTGCCCTACAAGAATATAGTAAACAGAGTCCTTCAAACTGAAATAAAAGGACACCAGACATTAATTCAAACGAACACACACAAAAAAAGAGCATTGATAAAGGTTAACTACATAAGTAAATATAAAACAGTATAAATGGATTTTCTGCTTGTATCTTGTACTCTTAAGATGGCAATACTACACAAATTGATGTCCATATTCATCACAAACCCTGTCAAAATCCTAGCTGTTTTTTTGGAGAAACTGACAAACTGAGCCTAAAATTCACACAGAAATGCAAAGCACCCCCAATATCCAAAACAATCTTGATAAAGAACATAATTAGAGAACTGATACTTCTGAATTTCAAAATTTACTACATAGCTGCAGTAATCAAGACAGTGTGACACTGGCATAAAGATAGGCATATACATAAATGGAATAGAGTTGAGAGCATAAAAATAAACTCTTACATTTATGGTAAGTTGATTTTCAACAAGGGTGCCAAGATCATTCCATGCAGAAAAAACAGTCTTTTCTGTAAATGGTACTGAGAAAACTGGATATCCACATGCAAAAGAATAAAGTTGAATTATGTCCTCATACCATATACAAAAATTAACTCAAAATGGACCATAGACTTAAATGCAAAAGCTAAAACTATAACACTCTTAAAGGAAAACATAGGAGTAAGTCTCTGCAACCTAGGGGTAGGCAATAGTTTCTTAGAAATTACACCAAGAACAAAAGCAACAACAACAACAAAAATAGGTAAATGGACTTCATCACAATTAAAACCTTTTTTGGCTTCAAAGGATACCAATAAGAAAGTGAAAACACAATGGACAGAACAGGAGAATTTTTTGTAAATCATATATCTGATAAGGGACTTCTACCCAGAACATATGAAGAATTCTTACAGCTCAACAATAAAAAGACAGCTCAATGTTAAAAATGGGCCAAAGATCTGAATACACATTTCTCAAAACAAAGATACACAAATATCTAACAAGCACATGAAAAGATGCTCAACATCATTAGTCATTGGGAAAACGCAAATCAAAATCACAATAAGATACCACCTCACACCCACTAGGATGACTAAAATTAAAAGACAGCCAGTAAAAAGTGTTTACAAGGATGTGGAAAACTTGGAACTTCAAACAATGCTGATGGAAATGTAAAACGGTATAGCCACTTCCGAAAACAGGCAGTTTCGTAAGATGATAAACACAGAGTTATCACATTGACCCAGCAATTCCACTCCTAGGTATCTACCCAAGAGAAATGAAAACATATGTCGACACAAAAACTTATATAAGAGTGTTCATAGCAGCATTATTCGCAAGAGTCAAGAAATGGATACAAGCTAAATGTCCACCAACTGATGAGTGGAAAAACAAATGTAATATATTCATACCAAGGAATATTATTTGGCAATAAAAAGGAATGAAGTACTGCTACAACATGAATGAACCTTGAAAACACTGTGTCAACTGAGAGAAGTCACAGAAGACTACATATTGTATCATTCCATATACATGACATGTCTAGAAAGGCAAATCTAGAGAGAGAGAAACTAGATTAGTGGTTGCCAGGGAGGCAGTATTGGGAGTAACTGCTAATGGGCGCAGCATTTCTTTTTTGGGTGATAAAAATGTACTAAAATTAGTGCTGATGGTTATGCATTTTTGTGAATATACTAAAAACCACTAAATTATACACTTTTAAAAGGTAAATTTTATGGTATTTGAATTATATCTCAATAAAGCTGTCATTTTTTTTTATAAAAAGAGAGAGAATCATAACAAGAGCCAGAGAAAAAAAGAAATATTAAATACAGAGGAACCAAAAAAAAAAAGGATGACAGTAGATTTCTTGACAGAAACAATGCATGCCAGAAGAGAATGGAGAAATATCTTTAGAGTACTGAAAGTAAAACAAGAGTCAACTTCAAATTCTATACCCAACAAAAATATCTTTCAAAAATGACAGTGAAATACTTTTTCAGACTTACAAAAGCTGAAAGAATTCAGCAGCAGCAGAAATTTCAAATGAAATCCTTCACGCAGAAGGAAAATTATACCAGAAGGAAATATGCATTTACATACAAAAAAACAAAGAGCACTGGAAACTGTAAAAACGTTGCTAAATTTAAAAGACTTCATTTTTTATTTAATCTCCTGAAATTATAATTGACTGTTCAAAGAAAAAAACAATAACAATGTATTATAAGGTTTATATCATGTGTAAAAGTACAATGTTTGAAAACAATAGCACAAAGGCTGGTAGGGGAGAAATGGAAGTGTACTGTGGTTAGGTTCTAATACTATAAGTGAAGTAGTGATCTACTTGAAAGTAGTTAAATTAAAGGTATAACTAGATGTTGGCAAACTATAGCTTGCAGGTCAAATCTAGCCTGCCACCTGTTTTCATAAATAAAGTTTTATTGACAACAGCCACAGTCATTCATTTACATACAGTCTCCGACTGCTTTTGTGCAACAACAGCAGAGTCAAACAGTTGTGACAAAGATAGCATGGTTTGCCAAATCTAAAATACTTACTATCTGGACCTTTACAAAAAAAGTTTGCTGATTCCTGGTATATACTATACACTTTCAAACAAGCACAAAAAGTTATAGCTAATAGGCCAACAAAGGAGATAAAAAGGAATTATAAAAAATACTCAATCCAAAAAGAAGGCAGAAAAATAAGAAAAAGAGAACAAAATACAGATGGGAAGAAAAGACAACAAATAGCACTTGGTAGATTTAATCATAATCATATCAATAAACTTCAATAAATGGTCTAAATATCCCCCAAAAAAGGCAGAGAGTACCAGGTTGGATAAAAAAAGCAAGACCCAACCATATGCTGCCTACAAGAAACCCACTTAAAATATAAAGATGTAAATAGGTTAAAACAAAATGATCAGGGTTCTGGAACTGGATGAGATGGAGTAAGCACACTTCATTCTATCTCTCCTACTGGATGCAGCTTTAAAGCCTGGACAGAATGCATGGAGTGATATTCGAGGACTCTGAAAAGGCATTATTAGCTGGCAGACTGGGAAAGACCAGAATTAAAAGTTACCTTTGGAGAGGAAGTCAAGATGGCGGCATAAGCAGACTCTGAACTCACCTCCTCACATGGACACAGCCAATTTACAACTACTCGTGGAAAAATTACCCCTGAGACAGAACTGAAAACTGGATAAGAGGAACTCCTGCAACAATGGACAATCCTAATTGAGGTGGAGGAGGCAGAGACTCCCTTCTGCAGAGGAAAAACACTGCCTTCACAAGCCGCCAGTTTCACGGCCGCCGGGAGCGGCCCACAGGTAAGCAGCCTCCCTGGAGGTGCGAGGCCCTGAGTTGGGGAGCGCCCCCGCTGTCGGCATTTTGTGGACCCAGCACAATCGAGACGAGTGGCATAATATCTGACTTTGCTTGCTACTAAAACATTGGGGAGTACTCCCAGAAAACCTGGTTCACAAAGAAACTAAAACCGGCTCTTAAAGGGCCCGCGAGCAAACTCACCCGTTTCAGAAAGCATCCTAAAATCACCAGAAAGAAAGGTGCACAGTGCTGTGGTGAAAAGAGACTCAACTAATAGGCCCTGAGTGCATCTCGGTGAGGGGTGAGACCTCTCCAGGGACTGGGACATTGGCGGTGGCCATTGTTGTGGCCTGGTGTGGGTGTGCTGACACAGACGCCATTGGAGTTCTCCCTGAAGCCTGCTAGCCCAGGGTCTGCCCCACCCACTAGAGCACCGATTTAATCCAGCTCAGCCAGGGCAGGCAGCCCACCCTAGAGACTGGTCCCACACAACAACAAGCCCTCAGGCAACTTGTAGGCCTGCATAGATTTGTGACTGGATTCTCTGCAGCCTGGCAACCGAGCCGACTTTAGCGGGGCAGGGCGTGCACAAAGAGCGGGTGGGGAGTGTGGGGCGGTGGCAGAGTGTGTGGGGCTCCTGCCATGGAGACACTGGGTCCGCTTCGGGAGGTCGGGGCGTGCACACGGGGCAGGACTGTGCTAACTGTGTATATAGACCTGTGGGCAGCAGGGCTTGTCAGCTGCAGAAGACTTGTGCTTCTCAAAGACCCACATAGGCGGTTTGCCCCACCTTCCAAAGCCTGAAACAATTGGGTGCTCCCATGCCTGAGGCCAGACCCACCGAGCTGCAACCTCAGAGAGCTGACAGGAGACCTAATAGGCTAGAGGCTTATAGCAATTGTAAGGCCCTGAGCCTAACAACCTGCCATGCTGGGGGCCTACTCACTTAAAAGAAATACTGCAACACAAATGTGGTATTAGAACTTGCAGTCAAGGGTGTTGGGGCTCCCCACACCTGATAAAGAGACTGAAGGGCCCACAACAACTACAAGCAGCTGCGCATCACAACAGCTGGCCAGGAGCATAACTCGGCCTCCCTGGGCACCTACAGGGAGAGCAAACAGGCCACAACAGAAGGACACACGTAGCCCACATAAGGGTCACCCCTGGAACATTGAGAACTGAGGGAAGCACATGGCAGGCCTCCTAAGCCATCACTTACATAAGGTCACCTCTCCAAGAACAGGAGACGTAGCTGACCTACCTAATACGTAGACACAAGCACAGGGAAAGAGGCAAAATGAGGAGGCAAAGGAATACATTCCAAGTAAGGGAACAGGACAAAACCCCAGAAAAGGAACTAAATGAAACAGAAATGAGCAACCTACCCGACAGAGAGTTCAAACAAAGAGTGTTAAGGATGCTGACTGATCTGGGGAGAAGAATAGATGAACTCAGTGAGAATGTCAACAAAGAAATGGAAGATATAAAAAAGAACCAATCAGAAATGAAGAATACAATACTGGAAATGAAAAATTCATTACAGGGACTCAAAAGCAGAGTAGAGATTACAGAAGGACGGATCTGTGAGCTGGATGGAAGACTAGAAGGAATTACCCAAGCAGAACAGATAAAAGAGAAAAGAATTAAAAAGAGTGAGGACAGTCTAAGGGACCCCTGGGACAACATCAAGCACACTAACATCCGTGTTATAGGTGTCCCGGAAGGAGAAGAGCAAGACAAGGGGGCAGAGAATCTATTTCAAGAAATAATAGATGAAAACTTCCCTAACCTTAGGAAGGAAACAGACATCCAGGTACAGAAAGCTCAGAGAGCCACAAACAAGATAAACCCAAAGAGGCCCACACCAAGACACATCATAATCAAAATGTCCTGAATTAAAGATAAAGAGAGAATCCTAAAAGCCACAAGAGAAAGTCAAGTTACATACAAAGGAAACCCCATAAGGCTATCAGCTGACTTCTCAGCAGAAACCATACAGGCTAGAAGAGAGTGGCACGATATGTTTAAAGCGTTAAAAGGAAAAAACTTACAGACAAGAATACTCTACCCAGCAAGGTTATCATTCAAAATGGAAGGAGAGATCAAAAATTTCCCAGACAAGCAAAAATTAAAGGAGTTTGTTAACGAGAAATCAATGCTACGAGAAATGTTAAAGGGACTGATTTAAGGGGAAAACAGAAGACCACAAATAGGAAAAATTATCTATTTCCACAATAAGAACGTAATGGATACAAATGCACAAAAACAAGGTTAGATATGATATCAAAAACATAAAAGGAGGGAGGAGGGGAGTTAAAGAGTACAGCGTTCAGACAGAAGTCAAACTCAAGTGACCATCAATTCTGTATAGAAGAAGAAAGGAACAGAGAAGGACTACTAAAACAGTGAGAAAAAAAAAAAAGTTAAAAAATGGCAGCAAGTACATACTTATCAATAGCTACTTTAAACATCAATGGACTAAATGTTCCAATTAAAAGGCACAGGGTGGCTGATTGGATTAAAAAACAAGACCCATATAGATGCTGCATACAAGAGACACACTTCAGACCTAAAGACACTCACAAACTGAAGTGAAGGGATGGAAAAAGATACTCCACGCAAATGGCAATGAAAAGAAAGCTGGGGTAGCAGTACTCATATCAGACAAAATAGACGTTAAAACAAAAACTGTAAAAAGAGACAAAGAAGGGCATTACATAATGATCAAGGGAACAATCCAACAAGAGGATATAACACTTGTAAATATCTAGGCACCCAATGTAGGTGCACCTAAATATATAAAGCAAGTATTAACAGACATAAAAACAGAAATAGACAATAACACAATAATAGTAGGGAACTTTAACACTCAACTCACACCAACGAATAGATCATCCAAACAGAAGATCAATAAGGAAACACTGGCCTTAAATGACACACTAGAACAGATGGACCTAGTAGATATATACAGAGCATTCCATCCAAAAACCAAAGAATACACGTTCTTTTCAAATGCACATGGAACATTCTCCAGGACTGATCACATATTGGGCCACAAAACAAGTCTCCATAAATTTAAGAAGATTGAAATAATACCAAGCATCTTTTCTGACCACAACGGTATGAAACTAGAAATCAACTATAGGAAGAAAATCAGAAAAGCTACAAATACGTGGAGATTAAACAAAATGCAACAGAACAACAACTGGGTCAACGAAGAAATCAAAGAAGAAATAAAAAAATACCTGGAGACAAATGAAAATGAAAATATGACATGCCAGAATTTATGGGATACAGCAAAAGCGGTTCTAAGAGGGAAGTTTATCGCAATACAGGCTTATCTCAACAAACAAGAAAAATCTCAAATAAACAACCTAACAATGCACCTAAAGGAACTGGAAAAAGAAGAACAAACAAAGCCCAAAATCAGTAGAAGAAGGGAAATAATAAAAATCAGAGCAGAAATAAATGAAATAGAGACTAAAAAAACAATAGAAAAAATTAATAAAACCAAGAGCTAGTTCTTTGAAAAGATAAACGAAATTGACAAACCTTTAGCTAGACTCACCAAGAAAAAAAGAGAGTAGGCACAAATAAGTAAAATCAGAAATGAAACAGGAGAAATTAAAACAGACACCTCAGGGGCCAGCCGCGTGGCTTAGTGGTTAAGTGTGCGCGCTCCGCTGCTGGCGGCCCGGGTTCAGATCCCGGGCGTGCACAGACGCACCGCTTCTCCGGCCGTGCTGAGGCCGCGTCCCACGTACAGCAACTGGAGGGATGTCCAGCTATGACATACAACTATCTACTGGGGCTTTGGGGGAAAAAAATAAATAAATTAAAAAAAAAAAAAAACAGACACCTCAGAAATACAAAAGATTATAAGAGAATACTACGAAAAGCTATATGCCAACCAATTCGACAATCTGGAAGAAATGGATAAATTCTTACAATCATACAACCTTCCAAAACTGGATCAAGAAGAAGTAGAGAATTTGAATAGACCAATCACCAGTAAGGAGATAGAAACAGTAATCACAAACCTCCCCAAAAATAAAAGTCCAGGACCAGATGGCTTCCCTGGTGAATCCTACCAAACATTCAAAGAAGACTTAATACTTATCCTTCTCAAACGCTTCCAAAAAATTAAGGAGAGGGGGAAGCTCCCTAACTCATTCTACGAAGCCGACATTACCCTGATACCAAAACCAGACAAGGACAACACAAAAAAAGAAAATTACAGACCACTATCACTGATGAACATCGATGCAAAAATCCTCAACAAAATACTAGCAAATCGCATGCAACAATACGTTAGAAAGATTATGCACCATGATCAAGTGGGATTTATTCCAGGTATGCAGGGATGGTTTAACATTCACAAATCAATCAACGTGATACACCACATTAATAAAATGAAGAATAAAAATCACATGATCATCTCAATAGATGCAGAGAAAGCATTTGACAAGATACAGCATCCATTTATGACAAAAACTCTGAATAAAATGGGTAGTGAAGGAAAGTACCTCAACATAATAAAGACCATATATGACAAACCCACAGCTAATATCATCCTCAATGGTGAAAAACTGAAAGCTATCCTTCTAAGAACAGGAACCAGACAAGGATGCCCACTCTCACCACTCCTATTTAACATAGTACTGGAAGTCCTAGCCAGAGCAATCAGGCAAGAAAAAGAAATAAAAGGGATCCAAACTGGAAAGGAAGAAGTGAGCCTGTCACTATTTGCAGATGACATGATTTTATATATAGAAAACCCTAAAGAATCCACCAGAAAACTTTTAGAGGTAATAAACGAATATGGTAAAATTGCAGAATACAAAATCAACATACAAAAATCAGTTGCATTTCTATACACTAACAACGAAGTAGCAAAAAGAGAAATTAAGAATACAATCCCATTTACAATTGCAACAAAAAGAATAAAATACCTAGGAATAAACTTAACTAAAGAGGTGAAAGATCTGTACACCTAAAACTATAAAACATTTCTGAAAGAAATTGAAGACGACAGAAAGAAATGGAAAGATATTCTGTGCTCTTGGATTGGAAGAATTAACATAGTTAAGATGTCCATACTTCCTAAAGCAATATATAGATTCAATGCAATCCCTATCAAAGTTCCAACAACATTTTTCACAGACATAGAACAAAGAATCCTAAAATTTATATGGAACTACAAAAGATCCCAAATAGCTACAGGAATCCTGAGAAAAAAGAACAAAGCTGGAGGTATCACACTCCCTGATTTCAAAATATACTACAAAGCTAAAGTAACCAAAACAGCATGGTACTGGCACAAAAACAGACACACAGATCAATGGAATAGAACTGAACGCCCAGAAATAAACCCACACATCTATGGACAGCTAATCTTTGACAAAGGAGCCAAGAACATACAATGGGGAAAAGAAAGTCTCTTCAACAAATGGTGCTGGGAAAACTGGATAGCCACATGCAAAAAAATGAAAGTAGACCCTTACCTTACACCATACACAAAAATTAACTCCAAATGGATTAAAGACTTGAATGTAAGACCTGAAACTATGAAACTTCTAGAAGAAAACATAGGCAGTACGCTCTTCGACATTGGTCTTAGCTACATATTTTCAAGCACCATGTCTGACCGGGCAAGAGAAACAATAGAAAAAATAAACAAATGGGACTACATCAAACTAAAAAGCTTCTGCACAGCAAAGGAAACCATCAACGAAACGAAAAGACAACCTAACAATTGGGAGAAGATATCTGCAAACCATACTCTGATAAGGGCTTAATCTCCAAAATATATAAAGAACTCATGCATCTCAACAACAAAAAAAACTACCAACCCAATTCAAAAATGGGCAAAAGACCTGAACAGACATTTCTCCAAAGATGATATACAGATGGCCAACAGACACATGAAGAGATGTTCAAAATCACTAACTATCAAGGAAATGCAAATCAAAACTACAATGAGATATCACCTCACACCTGTCAGAATGGCTATAAGTAACAAGACAGGAAACAACATGTGTTGGAGAGGATGTGGAGAGAAGGGAACTCTCATACACTGCTGGTGGGAGTGCAAACTGGTGCAGCCACTATGGAAAACAGTATGGAGATTCCTCAAAAAATCAAGGATAGAACTACCATATGATCCAGCTATTCCACTGCTGGGTATTTATCCAAAGAACTTGAAAACACCAATGCGTAAAGATACATACACCCCTGTGTTCACTGCAGCGTTATTCACAATAGCCAAGACTCGGAAGCAACCTAAGTGCCCATCAAGGGACGAATGGATAAAGAAGATGTGGTATATATACACCACGGACTACTACTCAGCCATAAGAAACGATGAAATCCAGGCATTTGTGACAACATGGATGGACATTGAGGGTATTATGCAAAGTGAAATAAGTCAGAGGGAGAAGGTCAAATACCGTATGATTTCCTTCATTAAGTAGTAGATAATAACAACAATAAACAAACACATAGAGACAGAGACTAGATTGGTGGTTACCAGAGGGGAAGGGGGGAGGAAGGAGGGTGAAAGGGATAATTCGGTACATGTGTGTGGTGATGGGTTGTAATTAGTATTTGGGTGGTGAACATGATGTAATCTATGCAGAAATAGAAGTATAATGATGTACACCTGAAATTTTTACAATGTTATAAACCAATGTTACTGCGATAAACAAAAAATTTAAAAAAAAAAGGTTATCTTTTTTTCCCTCTATAGGATAGAGTATCCTACAGCCTAAGTTCAACATATCAAAAAACCTAGCAGTGAGTACTGGGATGGACATAGAGAGAGCTCCAAGAGAAGCCCTCTAGTTCTGTCTCAAAGACTAAGAAAGGGAACTCCCTAATGCTCAGAGAATGTGTGAAAATCCCCCAAATTTTCTCTTTCTTTTCTCCATCCTCTCACACCCCAATCCCCAGGCATTCCTACAATGATAACAGTGAAAGCAGCAGCAGCAGCACCAGTGGTAATGGGAATCATCAGAAACCAGAAATCTAAAGAAAAGGACCTTCCTCTCTACTTGGTGAAGCTGTGTTTCTAAAAGAGTGGGAACAACTCCCACTGTTTTTCTCCTTTCTCTATTCTCACAATGCTTGGACCTGGATGTGAAAGTGTAGAGCAGAAAGGGCTAACTAGTGCTCCAAATTTCTGGCTGGAGAACAGTTCTCCCCCAGAGAAATAGAAATAGAAAGATCACAAAGATGGAGGAACTCAGGAGAGCAACCCCATAAAGTTGTTTATGAACTCATGGGCTCAGCCCAAGCTAAAAATGTGTGGACCTGATTCCATTCAGTATACCAAAGACTTTTAGAACTGAACTAACAAGTAGACCACTGCCCAAGTCCCAAGCTGGTCAGTGAGTGGCAAATATATTGGCTTTAAAAACAGAACTGACATTGGAATCACTGTCAGGTGACTCCACAGAATCCTGGTTGGAACTTGAGGCCTAACCTAACTAGGTTAGGCTATCAACATTCTCCATAAGATTTAAACAAAATCCAGCTGACTATAAGAAACTCACTTCAAATATAATGATACAGGAAGATTAAAAGTAAAAAGATGGGGGCCGGCCCCATGGCTTAGCAGTTAAGTGTGCGCGCTCCGCTGCTGGCGGCCCGGGTTCAGGTCCTGGGCGCGCACCGACGCACTGCTTCTCCCGCCATGCTGAGGCCGCGTCCCACATGCAGCAACTGGAGGGATGTGCAACTATGACATACATACTATCTACTGGGGCTTTGGGGGGAAAATAAATAAATAAATAGAATTTTAAAAAAAGTAAAAAGATGGAAAATATATATACTATGCAAACACTAATCAAAATAAAGTTGGAATGGCTATAGTAATATGAGACAAAGTAGACTGTGGAGAAAAAAATTCCACAGATAATGAAGAATATTATGTAATGATAAAAGGGTCAATTTACCAAGAAAATAACAATCCTAAATGTGTATTCACCTAACAAGAGTGCTTCAAAATATACAAAGAAAAAACGAAGAGATATACACAAATTCACAGTTATAATTGGAGTCTTCCATACTCTTCTATCAATAATAAGTAGAACTTTGTTGTTAGCACCTTCGAGTAGATTCCAATTCCTAGGGAACCTGTGTACAGCCGAGCAGAACCCTGCCTTGTCTTTTTGCGCCATCCTCTCACCTTCCAGCAATACATCAGACAGTGCTCTGCTACTATTCATAGGGTTTTCATGCTATTTCATAGTTTTTCCAATTTTTTCAGAAGTGGATGGCCAGGTCCTTCTTCCTAGTTTGTCTTTGTCTGGAAGCTCTACTGAAACCTGTCCACCATGGGTGACCCTACTGGTATTTGAAATACTGGTGGCATAGCTTTCAGCATCACAGCAACATGCAGCTGCCACAGTATGAAAATCGATAGACAGGTGGTGTACTTCCCTAACCAGGAAATGAACCCCAGGCCACCACAGTGAGTGAGCCAAATCTTAACCACTAGACCACAAGGGCTGGCTAATAAATACAACTAGCAGAGAGAAAATGGACAAGGATACACACAACTGAACAACACCATCAACCAACTAGATGTAATGGAGATTTATACCACCCAACAACAGCAAAACACATTCTTTTCAAATGTACATGGAACATTCACAAAGATAATTCATATCCAGGGTCATAAAATAAATCTTAACAATTTTAAAAGAATTGAAATTATACAAAGTATGTTTTCAGATCATGATGAAATTAAATTAGAAATAAATAATAGAAAGATAATAGGAAAATCGCCAAACTCTTGGAGAGTTTTAAAACAGAAAAACAATATAGAAAAATTAATGAAGCCAAAAGCTGGTTCTCTGGAAAATTAATAAAAAAGATAAACTTTTACCAAGACTAACAAAGAAAAAAAAAGAGAAGACACAAATTACCAATTTCAGGAATGAAAGAAGGGCTATCATCACAGACCACACAGACATTAAAAGGATAATAAAGAGGGGCTGGCCCTGTGGCCTAGTGGTTGAGTTTGGGGCGCTCCACTTCACTGGCCTGGGTTTGGTTCCCTGGCACAGACCTACACCACTCATCAGTGGCCACGCTGTAGCAGTGACCCACATACAACACAGAGGAAGACTGGCACAGATGTTAGCTCAGGGTGAATCTTCCTCAGCAAAAAAAAAAAAAAAGATGATAAAGAATGATTAGGGATAATTCTACCCACACAGATTCAACAAATTTGATTAAATGAATGAATCTCTCAAAAACTCAAACTACCAAAACTCTCAGAAGATTAAACAGGTAACCTAAATAGTCCTATATTAAAGAAATTGAATGTGTAGTTAAAAAATCTTCTGAAAAATAAATCTCCAAGGACAGATGGTTTCACAGGCAAATTCTTCCAAACATTTAAAGAGAAATAACACCAATTTTATACAATTTCTTCCAGAAAACAGAAGAGGAAGGAACACTTCCAAACTCATTTTATGAGGCCAACACTACCCTGGTACTAGAACCAGACAAAATTAGAGGAAGGAAGGAAAGAAGAAAGGAAGGGAGGGAGGGAAGAAAGGAGAGAGGAAAGAAGGGAAGGAGAGAAGAAAACAACAGACCAATATCCCTCATGAACATAGACACAAATTCTCATCAAAATATCAGCACATTTAATCCAGAATAATAATACACCACAACAAAGTGGGCTTTATCTTGAGAAAGCAAGGCTGGTTCAATATTTGAAAATCAATCTATGTAATCCACCATATTAACAGTCTAGATTTTAAAAAATATCAGCATATCAATTGATACAGAAAAAAGCATTTGACAGAATACAACATCCATTCATAATAAAAAAATAAACTCTTAGCAATCTAGGAATAGAAGGAAATTTCCTCAACCTGATAAAGGGTATTATCTACAAAAATCCTCCAGCTAACATCATACGAAATGATGAAAGATTCAATGCCTTCCTCCTAAGATCCACAAGGCAAGAATGTATACTCTCACCACTCCTATTCAACACACTAGAAATCTTAGCTGGTGCAACATGGCAAGAAAAAGTGATAAAAAGCATACAGATTGGAAAAGAAGAAATAAAATCACTATTCAAAGATGACACGATTGTCTACAAAGAAACTTTCAAGGAATTTAAAAAAAAAACTCCTAGAACTAATAAGTGCATTTAACAAGGACTTGGATAGGTCAACACACAAAAATCAATCATATTTTTTATACTAGCAATGTACAAATAGAAACTGAAATTTTTAAAAATAACCAGTTATAGTAACTTCAAAAAAGTAAAATATGTAGCTATAAGTCTAACAAAACATGTACAGGATCTACATGCTAAAAACTACAAAAGAGTGATGAAAGAAATCCAGGAAAACCTAAATAAATAGAGATACCTACTGTGTTCACAGATTGAAGACATAGATTTCAATTTGCCCAAAATTGATATACAGGTTTAATATAATACCAATCAAAATCTCAGAATTTTTTTAATATAGACAAGCTGATTCTACAAGAAACCAGAATAGCTAAAACAATTTTGAAAGATAAGAATAAAGTTAGAAGAATCACACTAACTGATTTTAAGACTTACTATAAAGGTACAGTAATCAAGAGAGTATGGTAACGGTAAAGGGAAAAACACATACATCAATGAAACAGAACAGAGTCTAGAAATAGATCCATACAAATATATAGCCAATTGATTTTTGACAAAGATGCGAAACCAATTCAATGGAGAAAGGATGGTCTTTTCAACATATAGACTTGGACACTGACCATCTATATGCAAAAAAAAAAGAAAAGAAAAAAAAGCAACCTTGACCTAAACCTCACATTTTGTACAAAAATTAACTCAAAATGGATTACAGACTGAATGTAAAATTGTAAAAGTATAAAATGTTTAGAATAAAACATAGCAGAAAATCTTTATGACCTAGAATTAGGCAAAGAATTTTAGATATGTCACCAAAAGCACAATCCACAAAAGAAGAAACTGGTAAGCTGGACTTCATTAATATTAAAAACCTTCGCTCTACCAAAGACACTGTTAAAAGGATGGAAAAACAAGCCACAGACTGGGAGAAAACATTTGCAAAACACATTTCCAACACAGGACGTGATCCACAACACATAATGAACTCTCAAAATTCAAAATAAGAAAACAAACAACCCAATTTAAAACTACGCAAAATATTTCGACGCCTCTCCAAAGAGAATATGCAAATGGAAAGTAAGCACATGAAAAGATGTTCAATAGCATTAGCCATTAGGGAAATGCAAATTAAAACCATGATGAGATACCAGCACATACTTATGAGAATGGATGAAATAAAAAATACTGACAATACCAAGTGCTGGTGAGGATGCAGAACAACTGGGGCTTTCATGCATTGCTGGTGGGAATGCAAAATGGTACAGGCACTCTGGAAAAGCATTTGGCATTTTCTTATAAAGTTAAATATATACTTACCATATTACCCAGCAATCCCACTCCTGGGATTTCTCCCTAGAGAAATGAAAACTTATGTTATACAAAAACCTGGTTATCAATGTTTATAGCAGCTCTGTTCATAACTGCCAAAAACAACCCAAATTGAAAACAAACCAAATGTTCTTTAACAGGTGAATGGATAAACAATTTGTGGTACATCCATACAAAAGATACTACTCAGCAATAAACAGGAACAAACGATAGATACATGCAACAATTTAGAGGAATATCAAAGGCATTACGCTGAGTAAAAGAAGCCAGTCTAGAAAGGTTACATAGTGTATAATTCCATTTATATGATATTCTCAAAAAGACAAAACTATAGTGATTGAGAAAAGCAGTGGTTTCCAGGTGACAAAGGTGTGACTATAAAGGGATGACATGAGGGAGATTTTTTGGGTGACAGAATTGTTCTGTATCCCGATTATGGTACGGTTACGAAAATCTATACATGTGCTAAAATTCATAGAACTGTACATGAAAAGAAAAAACAATTTTTTTACTGTGATTTTTAAAAAAATTTTTTTTTAAGTTGCGAGAAAAAACAGAAGAGGAAGAACAAGCAAGAGACTGAGAAGGAGGTACCAATGAGGCAGGATAAGAACTAAGAGAGTGTGGTATCCTAGAAAAACTTGTGAAGAAAATGAATCAAGGATAAGGTAGTGATCAACTGTATCAACTACTACTGATAGTTAAGTGAGACAAGGACTGAGAAATGACAATTAGCAACGTAGAGGTCATTGGTGACTTTGATGAGGACAGATTTGGAATAGTATCATCAATACTGGCTGAAATGGGTTTAAGAGAAATGAGAGGAGAGAAATTGGAGTTAACAAGTATGGAAACCTCTTGAAGTTTTGCTACAGAGGATAGTAAAGAAATAGAAGAACTGACAGAAGTTAGTTAAGAGAAGTTTTTTTAAGAGGCAAGAAATAAAAGTATGTTTATATGTTAATGGGAATATACAATAGAGAATGAAAAGCAGATGATGCAGTCCAAATTATTTTGCATACAGCTTTTTTTCAGCACTTATACTATAACTGTGTATACACACACACACACACACATACACACACACACACACACCCCCATATGGTAACCATAAAGTCTGGAAATATAGGCAAATATATCTGTCATCAGGACTACTTCTATCTTAAAAATATATATAAAATAAAAGTATCTATGTTTCCAGACTTTATAGATCTCATACATACACAATTGCAAATATCCATACTCAATACTCACACTGAGTATAAGCTCCTTCAGGACAGTTATTATGTCTTACTCATCTTTGTAGTCCTAGTATCTAGGAGAGTATATGGAACACAGTCAGTATTCAATTAAAAATATTTGCTGAATGGCTACACTATGCAATAAGTCAGTCAGATGCAAAAAAAAAAAAAAAAAAAAGGATTCAACTCTACTGGTCAGCTCTATGATAAATCAACTTACTGTCCTATGAACACCAGAGACAGCACAAAGTAACTCCCTGACTTCTCTGCCCACTCCTCACCCACCACATGACCATCCTCAGTCCACCACCACCCACATTTCTGGTATTAACTATGAACCTAGCCGAATTGTTCTAGTTTTCACTGCTGTAAAATATAGTCCTTTTATTATAAATGTTATTATAAAATTCATTATAAATGTTCTACGGTTTCCTCATGTGCCAGTGGGCAGAAATGAGAAGTTCTGATAACAAATGCTGTCATCTTTAATAAAAACGGATGACATTATCAACTACAAAAAAGGCTAAATATTACATCTAAAAATCTAAATTTCGAAAGTAGGAAATCCTAATTCAAAACATGGCTAAACTTCTATGTAGATATCAGTTTAGATGAAATGTCATAATAATTCAAGAAACAATTTTCCTATATAAAACCCCCTCCAATTACCACCAAAAAAAGGAAAAAAATATATATATATGTTGCAACTTGCCAGCTTCACTAAATGTACAATTACCATCACAGAAAAGGTTTCTGCTTTGCAGAACTCTACTGTGTATTCAAAAACAGTTCTAAGAAGGGCCTCTAATCTGTTCCATTGTTAGTCAAGAGGTTTATACATGCAGAAAAAAAGAAAAGAAAATCAGTTAGATCTATATAATATGGAAAAAAAAAAATGGGAGACAGAAGAAATCACCTCAACAACTCTTACTTTTCTCCTTTCCAAAAATCCCTTCTTCTTATTACCCCCTTTTCTCATTCCTCCCTCCCAAAACAAAAAAAATTTCAGGATCCTTGCCAAACCCCACAAAAACCCTTAGGCCTCTCTCAAGCATGCAAATGTAATTTTCTACCCAGACAACACACTCCCTTTTTAATGAACTCCAAAAACAATCTGTGAATGCCCACAGAAGAGAAAAGAGGAAAATTGCAATGAAAGAAAATACAAACAGAAAGATGTGGGGGAGGGTCAGGACGGATATGGCAAGTTCAGAGTTTAAACAGACATAAAAGATAATGAAGGTAAAGGGACTGTAATCAAACAAAATGGTCTGTAGGCTGTCATTTCATACAAATCAGTCAGAGAAATATATGAATATTCACTTGAATAAAAATCATTCATTATAGGAGTGGTCCTTCAAGTAAAAGGACCCCTGTCAAGGCCCAATGTGGCTGTCATTCTTTGTTCTATTTTGTAATTAAAAAACAAAAAAAATTATGTACAGATGAAAAAGAGAAAAAATAATTTTATATATGCACCCACCTCTGAAACAGTCAAGAGCAGGAGCAAGTTGCTTCATGATATAACCAAATACCACGTCAAAATTAGATATTCAAAGAATGTTAATAAATGACAAGAGACACTTCAGTCAGTCACATGATTCAGGATCCCTCCAGATGCACATTATGATTCAGATTTGAACAGTAAACAGAGTAGGCCACAAGGTAAGGCGGGAGGACTTGTGGAAAAACACAATGCAGGAAAGGTCGTCAAAATGAAAACTGCCTTCTTGCCTCACAATTTGAAGAGAAGTTTTATTGAAAAAAAAAGCTTTAAACCAACTTAGGCTGAAATAATTACAACGTTTTACAATCTAACCTCTGAATGATGAACAGAATTCTTCTCCCTGCTTAAGGATCAAACTGGTTGGGCTCTACACTTGTCTGGCACCATGCTGTGGGCTATTTCCTTTAATATATAACCAATCAAAGATGTAGTCAGGCTTTTGTGAGATCCAAAGCTTTGATAACTACATATCCTAGAGCATCAAGAAGTTTGTCTAAAAGGAGCAGACAAAGCTATATACAGTGATAGGCTCCCTTGGATAGCTAATGTTCAGTGGCCCCTTGTTTCTCAAAGGTAGATATTTAACCCTTTTATAATACACCAAATAGACACTTTTTCTTATAATATTTATGGTACTTGTCCTATAATATTTATACTACTTTTTTCTCCCTTCAATTTGTATCAACACACCACAAGATCACAGCTGCTTAGGGGAGTGACAAAAGAAATCAAACTCCTCAAAATACATAATTGTTACAAACACAATAATCTATAAGTATTAACTGAAAACGAATACTACTTTATCAAGCTTAATGATAAGTGTCATCAATTGAATATACAATTTAGCTTAAATCTTTATGGAGTGACTATGCTCATATAAGACACACATAAGCACTATACCATTGTTAAATTTATGATTTATAGGTGAAAGCAATTTTACATATTGGCGCACAAGTTACATAGCAATATCTATATAAATAAGAGACTGAACACATAGTCTTTTAAAAACTTCCTAACAAAATGCATTAAGGTAATCAAGGTAAATGAAGGACTTAAGAATGAAAGAACATACATAATATTACGAGTTAAATTTTGCTTTCATTTATTTTTAACAGGTGCATCACCCAGGGCATCCACATGGGAGTACAGAACACAAACAGAGCTAAATATTTGTTTATATTGAAAAATGACATGTATCTTTGCAATAAATCTATTTCAAGTTGATCTATTTCAAGTATATTCTTTACAAAACAATATTTCGTTTATTTTCCCCTATAAATCATGTTAAAATGCAAATTAATGATATAATAGCTTTTAGACTACCATAGAAAAGCTGCTATAAGCAATATATACAAATGGCCAACAAGCTCATGAAAAATGTTTAACATCATTGATCATTAAGAAAATGTAGGGGCCGGCACCGTGGCTTAGCGGTTAAGTGTGCGAGCTCCGCTGCTGGCGGCCCGGGTTCGGATCCCGGGCGCGCACCAACACACCGCTTCTCCGGCCATGCTGAGGCCACGCCCCACATACAGCAACTAGAAGGATGTGCAGCTGTGACATACAACTATCTACTGGGGCTTTGGGGGGAAACAAAATAAATAAATAAAATTATTAAAAAAAAAAGAAAATGTAAATCTAAACCATGGTGAGATACCACTTCACACCTAATACGATGGCTATAATCAAAACAGTGTAAAAATAACAGTGCTGATAAGGATGTGGAGAAATAGGAACCCTTGAACATTGCTGGTAGGAATTTAAAATGGTGCAGCCACTGTAGAAAACAATTTGGTAGTTCCTTAAAAAGTTGAACACAGAAATATCGTATGACCCAGCAATTCTACTCCTAGGTATATAACCAAGAGAAAACATATGTCCACTCAGAAACTTGTACACAGATGTTTATAGCAATATTATTCAGAATAGCCAACAAGTGGAAACAACCCAATGTTCGCCAACTGATAAATGGATAAACAAACTGGTATATCCACACAATGGAATATTATTCAACCATAAAAAGGGACAACGCTACAACTTGGATGAATCTTGAAAACATTAAGAGAAAGAAGCCAGACACAAAAGGTCACATATCCTATGATTCCATTTATATAAAATATCCAGAATAAGCAAGTGTATAGAGACAGCAGATTAGAGGTTTCCAGGGGATGGGAGTGATAACTTGATGGGTACAGGGTCTTCTTCTGGGGTGATGAAAAAGTTTTGAAACTAGAGAAATGTAACCGTTGTACAATACTGTGAATGCATCAAATGCCACTAAATTGTACACTTTAAAACGGTTGTGTTGTGTGAATAAAAGGAAAAGTTTCTGTATTTTTAAAAATTAGGACTTAGTATATAAATGTTATATGTTCTGAGAGGAAAAAGAAGAGAGAAAGCAGAAAGTAAAATAAGACCATTAACTATGGTAAAGGTAATAATGAGATTCAAAGTATATCATTTAAAACCAATAAACCACAAAGTAAAAAGTTAAGTTAAAAAAGATGATTGTGGGCATGATAAAAAGTATAAACATAAAAATAACTACTAGAACAAAAAAACCCAGATCTTTCCATATGCCAAAAGAAATCTTAAAAGAGTAACAAAATCATAGAAAAAACTCCCAAGAAATATAATACAGCAGTAATTAAAACATAAAATAATAATACAGCAGAGTTGAGACCAAACAGATCAGTCACACCAATAAATGGAAATGGGTTTAATTCACTTATTGCAAGAGAAAGATTTTCAATTGGCTCATAAGAAAATCTAAATCCATGCTCTTTACAAGAGATACACCTAAAACACAGAGATTTAGAAATACTAAAAATAAAGGAATAAGCAAAGACACAATAGGCAAATGGAAACAATAAGAAAGCAATCCTGACATCAGACAAAGTAGAATCAGGCCAAATAATTAAATGAAACAAAGAAGGATATTTTATAACGCTAAAAGCCAAAATTAAAAATGAAGACATAACAGTTCTCTATATCTAGGCACCCACCAAAAAAGACAAAAACCACCCAGATAAAGCAGAAACACCAGGAGATAAAATAAGAAATCGATAGAAACCACTACTAGCAGAAAGCCACTAGTAACCACTCTTAGTAAAAGAGAGGTGAAGTGGACAAAAAATAAGAATGGATATAGAAAAATCTAACAATATAATCAATAAGATCTTTTGGAGACAGATAATAGATAAATAAAACACTACACTCTGATAATAGAGAATACACCTTCTTCTCAAGTGCACATGGAATGTTCACAAAAACTGATCAGAAAACATAAGTAAATTCCATAGAGTAATAATATTAAAACAACACACACTGATTATAAAACAACAAAATTAAAGAAACAAAAAGACCCTTTGACCTAAAAATGAAAAAAGTCTTCTGTTAAATAACTCTTGAGTGAAAGCGAAAATAGAAACAGAAATAACAAAATTTCTGAAAAATAATAACAAAAACCCTCCATATCAGAATCTATGGGGTCCATTTAAAGCAGTGATCAAAAGAAAAAAATTCATAGCATTAAACACCTATATCAATAAAAATAAAATAATGAAAATTAATTAAATTCCCATCTCAAAAAGCCAGAAAAAGAACAAAAAGTAAACAGAAAAAAAACACAGCAAGTAAGTAACAAAGATGAAAGCAGAAATTAATGACAGAACAGAAATTAATTGATGCAATTAATAAATTAAAATCTTGGCTCTTTGGAAAAAAGTCAAAAAAATAGACAATGAAAGAGAAAACTCCATCAACAACAGCAACAAAATAGACAAAATACTCAGAATAAACTTAAGAAATGTTCAAGTCTGTATGAAGAAATCCATAAAACACTCTGGAAAGAACAAAAGTGCTTGTTCAAAGATGTACCTTGTTGTCAGGATGTCTCAGCACCATCAAGATTTTAGTGCTCCCTAAGTTAACACAATTTAATGCAACTCAAAAATACCAACAAGCTTTTTTTTCTGGAGCTAAACAAGCTGGTATTAAAGTTCATATGGAAAAACAGACACAAAAGAATAGCTAAGAAAACACTGAAAAGGGAAAGCTATGAGGAGGAATTACTACCAAATATAAAACATGCAAAGCCTTTAAAAGTAAAACAGCATAGTACTGGCACATGAGTACACAGAAAGGCCAGTGGAATAAATCAGCAAGTCCAGAAATTTACTCATTTGGAAGTATATGATAAAGGTGGTATTTCAAATCACCAGGGCAAAGATTGACTTTTTAACAGATGGCATTGGGACAACTGGAAGAAAGATAAAATTAGATCCACTCTTCATACCATATACAAGAATAAACTTCAAATGGATCAGAGATTTAAATATAGAAGAGTGAAACTATACAAGTACCAGAAGAAAACACGGGTAGTTTTCTTTTTCTCCACTACCTGGATGTAGGGAGAAGCTTTTAACTGTAACTCAAAATCCAGATAAATAAAAGAAAAGATTGTTCAATTTGACTACATGAAAATGAAAAGAAATTGTTTGCATGGCCCCGAACACCACCAAGTCAAAAGACAAATGACAACTTGCTAAAAGACTTCTAAAAATCAAGACAGAAGACAACAAAATCTGGAAGTTCTTTTAGAAATTGAGAGAAAAGAAAACAGAAACCTTTCTAAAATTTGAAGAAAAAAAATCCTCACAAGTCCTTTTAAATATTTTAAATAAAAAATTTAAATATTGAGGAAAAAATGGGGAAAATACATGAACAATTTACAGAGAAAGATATAAAAAAATGCATTCAATTTTTAGAGGGTCCTTAAACATATGAAAAGATGTTCAACTTCACTCATAATAATAAAAATGCAAATTAAAAATATTCTGACCATTTCTCACCCACTAGATGGGCAAAAATTAAAGTTATGACAACTCATTTTCTGGGGGAATCCATGTGGAAATAGGCACTCACAAATTGCTGCTGGGAACGCAAACCGGTACAACTCTTTTGGAGAATTTGGCAGTATCTAACAAAGCTATATATGCAGTATTATCCTTTGACCCAGCAATCCCACTTATAAGAATTTATTCTGCAATAATACCTGCAAAATCGTGTGCAAGGTTATCCATTGCAGCAAAATAATGGAAACTACCTAAATACCCAACCACAGAAGATTGACTGAATAAACTATAGCACCCTAATGCATAAAGGTACTATGCAGCTAGTTTTTTAAAAAATCTCTATTAACTGGCATGGAGTGATTACCAGGATATATTGTTAAGTGAAAAAAAGCAAATTTCAAACAAGTATATAAAGTATGCTATTTTTTGTTTAAGAAAGAACTGGGGGGGCCGGCCCGGTGGCCCAAGCGGTTAAGTGCACGCCCTCCGCTCCGGTGGCCCGGGGTTGCCCGGTTCAGATTCCGGGCGCGCACTGACACACTGCTTGGCAAGCTATGCTGTGGCGGCATCCCATATAAAGGGGAGGAAGATGGGCACGGATCTTAGCCCAGGGCCAGTCTTCCTCAGCAAAAAAAAGAGGAGGATTGGCAGATGTTAGCATAGGGCTGATCTCCTCACAAAAAAAAAAAAAAAAGAAAGAATTGGGAAATAAAAATACATAAATGTATCTGCTTATTTTTGCAAAAAGAAATAGAAGAAGAACAAACCAGAAACCAGTGAAACTGGTTATCAGCAGTGGTAGAGAGATGGGGTGGAAGGATAGAGGAGAGAGTACACTCTCTCCAAGAGAGTATCATTTTGTATAGTTTTGACTTCACAAAGATGATAATAATGTTCTACATACCCAATAAATAAAATTAAATCAACAAAGATAGGGGGTGAGAATTATAAAATTGAATGCAAACGGGAACAAACAACCCCAACAGTATTTCAAAAGGATAACATAACCACATCTCAGAAAGTTCCTTCATGCCACTTCCCAGTCAATCCCCACCCTCCCACCTGGTTCAGTGACAACCACTATTGTGATTTATTTGTTTGTTTATTTATTTTGGCCATAGATTAGCTTTGCCTGTTCTAGAACTTATTATGAATGAAACCATATTGTATACATTCTTTTCAGTAAAGCTTCTTTTACCTAGCATAATGTTTTTGAGATTCATCCATGTTGTTGTATGTATCAGTAGTTTCTTTTATTGCTAAGTAGTAGTCCATTGTATGACTATATCATAGTTTTAATTATTCTCCAATCTTTCTGATATTTCCAGTTTTGTGCTATTATGAATAAAGCTGCTATTAACACTTGTACAGTAGTTGGTGTCAAGATGGCAGAGTAGGCGGATTCTAAACTCACTTCCCCTCACAGACACAACAAATTTACAGCTACTACTCTTGAAACAATAAACCCTGAGAGAGAACCGAAAACTGGATAAAAAGAACCCCCACAAAAAGGGACAGTACTGACTGAGGTGGAAGAGGCAGAAATTCCCTTCTGGAGAGGGAAAAAAAGCCACTTTCACAAGCTACGGTCCTTCAAGGCCAGCTGGGAGCAATTCTGAAGCACACAGCATTACCTGAAGGAGTAGGGGATCTGAGCAGGAGAGCCTTACTGCTATAAGCAGCTTTTGGACACAGCACAACTGAGACGAGTGTCATAATATCTGACTTTGCTGGCTACTAACAACAACAGGGAATCCCCAGAAAAGCTATTGAACATAAGGGAAAAAAAAGCCTGCTCTTAAAGGGCTCATGCACGAATTCACCCATTTCAGAAAGCAACCTAAAATCACCACCAGAAAGAAAGGTGCACAGTCTTTTGGTGAAGAGACTCACCTGATAGGCTCTGGGTGCATCTGAGTGAGAGGTGAGACATCTCCAGGGACTGAGACATTGGTGGCAGCCATTATCATGACCTAGTACAGACGTGCTGACAAAGACACTGGCAGATTCCATTGGAGTTTTTCCCCTGGCCTCTTAGCCCACAGGTCTACCCCACCCACTAGAGCACCAATTTAATCCAGCTCAGCCAGGGCAGGCAGCCCACGCTAGGGACTGGCCCCACCCAACAACAAGCCCTCGGACAACCTGTGGGCCTACTTAGGTGTGGTGCCTGTATTCTCTGCAGCCAGGCAAGTGGGTCCACCTCTGCAGGGCAGGGCAAGCACAAGGAGCAGGTGGAGTGTGTGGGACCTCTGCAGTGGGGCAACTGGGTCCGCTTCAGGGGGTTGGGGCGCATGCACAGGGCAGGACTGAGTTGACAGGGTGTGTGGCCCTCTGGGCAGTGAGGCTTGTCAGCTGCAGAAGATGTGTGCTTCTCCAACAGCCACACAGGGGATCAGCCCCACCTTCCAAAGCCTGAAGCAACTGGGTGCTCCTGTGCCTGAGGCCGGCCCCACTCACCTGCAATACGGAGAGAGCTGACAACAGCCCTGCAGGCCAGAGTCCTACAGCAATTGTAAGCCCCTGAGCCTAACAACCAGCCGTGCTGGGAGCCTATTCACTTAACAGAAAAACTGCAACAGGAATGTGCTATTAGACCTTGCAGTCAACTGTGCTGGGGCTCCCACACCCAATAAAGAGACTGAAGGGTCCATAGGAGCCACATGCAGCTGAGCATTACAACCAGCCAGCCAGGGGACAGCCTAGCCTCCCTGAGCACCTGCAGCAAGAGCAACCCTGCCACAACAGAAGGACACACCTAGCCCACACAGGGGACACGCCTGGAACATATGGAACTGGTAATGAGAGGGAAGCACACTGCTGGGTCTCATAAGGCATCTCTTACACAAGGCTACCTCTCCAAGATGAGGAAACGTAGCTGACCTACCTAATACATAGATAGAAGCACAAAGAAAGACGCAAAATGGAGGCAAAGGAGTACGTTCCAAGTAAGGGAACAGGAGAAAACTCCAGAAAAAGAACTAAATGAAACAGAAATAAATAATATACCTTGGGCTGGCCCCGTGGCTTAGCGGTTAAGTGCGCGTGCTCCACTACTGGTGGCCCGGGGTTCGGATCCTGGGTGCGCACCGACGCACCGCTTCTCCGGCCATGCTGAGGCCGCGTCCCACATACAGCAACTAGAAGGATGTGCAGCTATGACATACAACTATCTACTGGGGCTTTGGGAGGGAAAAAAAAAAAGGAGGAGGATTGGCAATAGATGTTAGTGTTTCCTTATTGCCTTAAATGACATTTATTGCCTTAAATGACAAACTAGACCAGATGGACTTAGTAGATATATACAGAACATTCCATCCAAAACAAAAGAATACACATTCTTTTTGAATGCACATGGGACATTCTCCAGGATTGATCACATTTTAGGCCACAAAACAAGTGTCAATAAATTTAAGAAGATTGAAATAATATCAAGCATCTTTTCTGACCACAATGGCATGAAACTAGAAATCAACTACAAGAAGAAAATCAGAAAAGTCCACAAATATGTGGAAATTAAACAAAATGCTACTGAACGACGACTCAGTCAATGAAGAAATAAAAGGAGAAATCAAAAAATACCTGGAGACAAATGAAAATGGAAATATGACATGCTAGAATTTACAGGATACAGCAAAAGCGATTCTAAGAGGCAGGTTTATAGCAATACAGGCCTACCTCAACAAACAAGAAAAATCTCAAATAAACAATCTAACAGTGCACCAAAGGAACTGGAAAAAGAAGAACAAAGCCCAAAATCAGTAGAAGGAAGGAAATAATAAAAATTAGGGCAAAATAAATGAAATAGAGACAAAAAACATAGCAAAAACTCAATGAAACTAAGAGCTGGTTCTTTGAAAAGATAAACAAAATTGACAAACCTTTACCTAGACTCACCAAGAATAAAAGAGAAGGCTCAAATACATAAAATCAGAAATGAAAGAGGAGAAATTAGAACAGACGCCTCAGAAATACAAAAGATTATAAGAGAATACTATGAAAGCTATATGCCAACCAATTCGACAATCTGGAAGAAATGGATAAATTCTTAGAATCATACAACCTTCTAACACTGAATCAAAAAGAAATAGAGAATTGGAATAGACCAATCACCAGTAAGGAGATTGAAACAGTAATCAAAAATCTCCCCAGAGTGACGTCAGCATCATGGCGGAGTGAGCTTTCCCGTGAATTCTTCCCCCACAAGATACAATAAAAGCAACAGCCACAGACCAACAACGGAATCCCAGACAGTGAAAAGCTAGAGCAGAGGGATCCACACTGCCGCACATCTGAGAGCGGAACGTGCTGGGCCCCCGGAGGAAGTGGGGAGAGGTAAGGAGAACTCCACTCCCTCCCCATCAGATCAGCGATCCGGTCCGCGCGGCTCCCAGAGAGGGGGGAGGGGCGGCCCTCGGCGGGAAACTGTAGCTCTTCGGGCTCTCTCAGCCAGTGGGAAACTCCCGCACAGAGGGCTCAGAGGAGCCACAGGGCTACCATCAACATCTGAGCAACCCAGAGAGCGGATAAAGAGGGGCAAACGAGAAGCCTCCCACGTCAGGGACCCAGAGGGCAAAAGAGAGAGCTCCCCCCTCCCCGCAACCCGGAGTCTGCAGCTCGACCAGATCTAGCGATCCGAGGCAGACCTGAACAAACTGGACTGGACCCGTGGATCGCAGTGGGGAAACAAAACAAAACAAAACAAAACAAAACTGCGGATCGCAGCAGAAAAACTGGGGCAGAGCGCAGGGGGCTTAGACCACACAGCCCTTTACCACCAGACAGTGGCGGCAGGTGGAAATTGCAACCAGAGACTTCCAGGATGAGGAAAATCAAAACCAACACAGGAACCACAATGCAAAAATATATGAAATCACCAGACCAGAAACAAAATGACAAGCACCCAGAAATCAACTCTGAAGACACAGAAATCCATAAACTAAATGACAGAGATTTCAAAATAGCTATCATAAAAACACTCAACGAAATACGAGACAACACAGACAAACAATTAAATGAGATTAGGAGTTTCTTCACAAAAGAGATTGAAATCATAAAGAAAAACCTATCAGTGCTGATGGAGATGAAGAACACAATGGAGGAGATAAAGGAGAATCTGGAATCTTTAAAGAACAGAGCTGACAATATGGAGGAAAGAATTAGTACTTTAGAGGATAGGAATACAGATATACTCCAGATGGAAGAAGAGAGAGAACTAAGACTAAAAAGAAATGAAGAAAGACTCCGAGAAATATCGGACTCTATTAGAAAATGTAACATAAGAATTATAGGTATTCCTGAGGGAGAGGAGAGGGAAAGAGGAACAGACAGCCTATTCAAGGAAATAATAGCTGAAAATTTCCCAAATCTGGGGAAGGAGCAGGAAATACCAGTAAGCGAAGCCAACAGGACGCCTATATATATTAACAGACAAAGGCCTTCACCACGACACCTAGTGGTAAGGCTAGCCAGGGTCAACGACAAAGAAACAATATTAAGGGCAGCTAGACAAAAACAAAAAATAACGTACAAAGGAACTCCCATCAGGCTCTCAGCGGATTTCTCAACAGAAACTTTTCAGGCTAGAAGAGACTGGAATGATATATTCAAAATACTAAAAGACAAAAACTTTCAGCCAAGAATACTCTGTCCAGCAAAAATATCCTTCAAATATGATGGAGAAATAGTAACTCTCCCAGATAAACAAAAGCTAAGGGAGTTCATGGCCACGAGACCCCCACTACAAGAAATACTCAAGAAGGCCCTCAGGCCTGAAAACAAGAAGAGAAAGGGAACACAAAGCTTGGAGTAAGGAGAAAAGTAGGTAGACAAAATCAGAGAAATAGTAGATCTTTACCGGAATAGGTTAGCAACCACTTAAATACTAAACTCAAAGATCAAAGGAAGAAATTCACCAAAAATAAATTTAACCTCATCACTGTAAACACACAGCCACAACACAAGATAGAATAAAGTATAACAAGAGCAACTTAGAAGGGGAAGAGGAAAGTGACTGAATTGACTTAGTATAAGGAAATAGGAGGCTATCAGATAATGGACTATCTCATACAGAAGATTTTTTGCCCAAACCTCAAGGTAACCACTAAACAAATAATCAAATTAAAACCACATATGATAAACAAAGAGAAAACTAGAAGAATCATAAGACAGAACAACCAAACTGAATTGGCAGTCCAAAACAAATGGGACAAGAAACAAAGGAAATGCAAAAGAACCAGAAAATAAGTGACAAAACAGCAAAATTCAGCCCTCATATTTCAATAATTACCCTAAATGTAAATGGATTGAACTCTCCAATCAAAAGATACAGAGTGGCAGGATGGATTAAAAAGCAAGACCCAACAATATGCTGCCTTCAGGAAACACATCTTAGCACTAAAGACAAGCACAGGCTCAGAGTGAAAGGATGAAAGACAATACTCCAAGCTAATGGCAAACAAAAGAAAGCAGGTGTTGCCATACTCATATCAGACAAAGTAGACTTCAAGATAAAACAGGTTAAGAAAGACAAAGAAGGGAAATATATAATGATAAAAAGGACACTCCATCAAGAAGACATATCACTTATAAATATATATGCACCCAACATAGGAGCACCAATGTACATAAAACAACTATTAACAAACCTAAAAGGAGAAATCAACAACAACACAATAATAGTAGGGGATCTTAACACCCCACTTACAGCAATGGATAGATCATCCAGACAAAAAGTTAATAAAGAAATATTAGACTTAAATGAAAAACTGGACGAGATGGACCTAGTAGACATATACAGAGCACTCCACCCAAAAACAGCTGACTACACATTCTTCTCAAGCGCGCATGGAACATTCTCTAGGATAGACCATATGTTGGGAAACAAAGCAAGCCTCAATAAATTTAAGAAGATTGAAATCATAACAAGCATCTTTTCAGACCATAAGGCTATGAAACTGGAAATGAACCAGGAAAAAAAAACTGGGAAAGTGACAAAAATGTGGAGATTAAACAACATGCTACTGAACAACCAATGGATCATTGATGAAATTAAAGGAGAAATCAAAAACTATCTGGAAACAAACGAAAATGATAACATGCCATATCAAACCATATGGGATGCAGCAAAAGCGGTCCTGAGAGGGAAACTCATAGCGATACAAGCCCACCTTAACAAACAAGAAAAAGCCCTAATAGGCAACCTTAAATTACACCTAACAGAACTAGAAAAAGAAGAACAAACAAAGCCCAAAGCCAGCAGAAGGAGAGAAATAATAAAAATCAGAGCAGAAATAAATGATATTGAGACCAAAAAAACAGTAGAAAGGATTAATGAAACAAAGAGTTGGTTCTTCGAGAAGATAAACAAAATAGACAAACCCTTAGCCAGGCTAACTAAGAAAAAAAGAGAAAAGGCTCAAGTAAATAAAATTAGAAATGAAAGAGGAGAAATTACAACGGATACCATGGAAATACAGAGGATTATAAGAGAATACTATGAGAAATTATATGCCAACAAATTGGACAATCTAGAAGAAATGGATAAATTCTTAGACTTATACAACCTCCCAAAATTGAACCAAGAAGAAATGGAGAATCTGAATAGACCAATCACAAGTAAAGAGATTGAAATAGTAATCAAAAACCTCCCAAAAAATAAAAGTCCAGGACCAGATGGCTTCTCCAGTGAATTTTACCAAACATTCAAAGAAGATTTAATACCCATCCTCCTCAAACTATTCCAAAAAATAGAGGAACATGGAACACTTCCTGAATCATTCTATGAGGCCAACATCACCCTGATACCAAAACCAGACAAAGACAATACAAAGAAAGAAAATTACAGGCCAATATCGCTGATGAACATTGATGCAAAAATCCTCAACAAAATATTGGCAAACCGAATACAACAATATATTAAAAAGATCATACACCATGATCAAGTGGGATTTATACCAGAGACGCAGGGATGGTTCAACATCCGCAAATCAATCAACGTGATACATCACATCAACAAAACAAAGAATAAAAACCACATGATCGTCTCAATAGACGCAGAGAAGGCATTTGACAAGATACAACATCCATTTATGATAAAAACTCTCAATAAAATGGGAATAGAAGGAAAGTACCTCAACATAATAAAGGCCATATATGACAAACCCACAGCTAACATCATACTCAACGGGGAAAGACTGAAAGCCATTCCTCTGAGAACAGGAACGAGGCAGGGCTGCCCACTCTCACCACTCCTGTTCAACATAGTACTGGAGGTTTTGGCCAGAGCAACTAGGCAAGAAAAAGGAATAAAAGGAATCCAAATAGGTAACGAAGAAGTGAAACTCTCACTATTTGCAGATGACATGATTGTATATATAGAAAACCCTAAAGAATCTGTTGGAAAACTGTTAGAAACAATCAACAACTACAGCAAAGTTGCAGGGTACAAAATCAATCTACAAAAATCAGTTGCATTTCTATATGCTAATAATGAACTAACAGAAAGAGAGCTCAAAAAGATAATACCATTTACAATTGCATCAAAAAGAATAAAATACCTAGGAATAAATCTTACCAAGGAGGTGAAGGACCTATACAATGAGAACTACAAGACACTATTGAGGGAAATCCACGATGACATAAAGAAATGGAAAGATATCCCATGCACGTGGATTGGAAGAATAAACATAGTTAAAATGTCTATATTACCTAAAGCAATCTACAGATTCAATGCAATCCCAATCAGAATCCCAGTGACATTCTTCACAGAAATAGAAAAAAGAATACTAAAATTTATATGGGGCAACAAAAGACCCCGAATAGCTAAAGAAATCCTAAAGAAAAAGAACAAAGCAGGAGGCATCACAATTCCTGACTTCAAAACATACTACAAAGCAATAGTAATCAAAACAGCATGGTACTGGTACAAAAACAGACACACAGATCAATGGAACAGAATTGAAAGCCCAGAAATAAAACCACACATATACAGACAGCTAATTTTCGACAAAGGTGCTAAGAACATGCAATGGAGAAAGGAAAGTCTCTTCAATAAATGGTGTTGGGAAAACTGGACAGCCACATGCAAAAGAATGAAAGTGGACCATGTGCTATCGCCATTCACAAAAATTAACTCAAAATGGATCAAAGACCTGAAGGTGAGACCTGAAACTATAACACTCATAGAAGAAAATATAGGCAACACACTATTTGACATTGGTTTTAAAGGAATCTTTTCGGATGACATGCCTACCCAGACTAGGGAAACTAAAGAAAAAATAAACAAGTGGGACTTTATCAGACTAAAGAGCTTTTATAAGACAAATGAAACCAGAATCAAGATGAACAAACAACCAACCAGCTGGGAGAGAATATTTGCAAAACATACATCTGACAAGGGGTTGATCTCCATAATATATAAAGAACTCACACAATTGAACAACAAAAAAACAAACAACCCGATCAAAAAATGGGCAGAGGAAATGAAGAGACACTTCTCCAAGGAAGATATACAGATGGCCAATAGGCACATGAAAAGATGCTCAACATCACTAATCATCAGGGAAATGCAAATCAAAACAACACTAAGATACCACCTCACGCCCGTTAGAATGGCTATAATCACCAAGACAAAAAACAACAAATGTTGGAGAGGATGTGGAGAAACAGGAACCCTCATACACAGCTGGTGGGAATGCAAATCGGTGCAGCCTCTATGGAAAACGGTATGGAGATTCCTCAAAGAATTAAAAATAGAGATGCCCTATGATCCAGCCATCCCACTACTGGGAATCTATCCAACGCACCTGAAATCAACAATCCAAAGAGGCTTATGCACCCCTATGTTCATTGCAGCATTATTCACCATAGCCAAGAAGTGGAAGCAACCTAAGTGTCCCTCGACTGACGACTGGATTAAGAAAATGTGGTATATATATACAATGGAATACTACTCAGCCATAAAAAAAGACAAAATCGTCCCATTTGCAACAACATGGATGGGCCTGGAGCGTATTATGTTAAGTGAAATAAGCCAGAAAGAGAAAGACAAACACTGTATGATCTCACTCATATGTGGAATATAAACCAACACATGGACAGAGAAAACTGGACTGTGGTTACCCGGGAAGTGGGGTGGGGGGTGGGCACAAGGGGTGAAGGGAGTCATATATGGGGTGATGGACAAACAAAAATGTACAACCCAAAATTTCACAATGTTAGAAACCATTAAAACATCAATAAAAAAAAAAAAAAAATCTCCCCAAAAATGAAAGTCCAGGACCAGACAGCTTCCCTGGTGAATTCTACCAAACATTCAAAGAAAACTTAAAACCTATCCTTCTCAAACTCTTCCAAGAAATTGAAGAGGAGGGGAAGCTTCCTAACTCATTCTATGAATCCAACATTACCCTGATACCAAAACCAGACAAGGACAATACAAAAAAAAAGAAAATTATAGGCCAATATCAGTGATGAACATTGATGCAAAAATCCTCAACAAAATACTAGCAAATTGAATACAAAAATACATTAAAAAGATCATACACCATGGTCAAGTGGGTCTTATTCCCAGGATGCAGGGATGGTTCAACATCTGCAAATCAACCCACGTGATACACCACATGAACAAAATGAAGAATAAAAATCACACGATCCTCTCAATAGATGCAGAGAAAGCATCTGACAAGATACAGAATCCATTTATGATAAAAACTCGAAATAAAATGGGTAAAGAAGGAAAGCACCTCAACATAATAAAGGCCATATATGACAAACCCACAGCTAATATCATTCCCAATGGAGAAAAAACTGAAGCTATACCTCTAAGAACAGGAACCAGACAAAGATGCCCACTTTGACCACTCTTATTTAACATAGTATTGGAAGTCCTAGCCAGAGCAATCAGGCAAGAAAAAGAAATAAAAGGGATCCAAATTGCATAGGAAGAAGTGAAACTGTCACTATTTACAGTGACACAATCTTACATATAGAAAACCCTAAAGAATCCACCACAAATCTTTTAGAAATAATAAATGAATACAGTAAAGTTGCAGGATACAAAATCAACATACTAAAATCAGTTGAGTTTCTATACATTAACAAAAAAGTAGCACAAAGAGAAATTAAGAATACAATCCCATTTACAATTGCAACAAAAAGAATAAAATACCTACAGTAAACTTAACCAAAGAGGTGAAAGATATGTACACTGAAAACTATAAAACATTGTTGAAAGAAACTGAAGAAGACACAAAGAAATGGAAAGATATTCTGTGCTCTTGGATTGGAAGAATTAACATAGCTAAAATGTCCATACTTCCTAAAGCAATCTATAGATTCAATGTAATCCCTATCAAAGTTCCAACAACATTTTTCACAGAAATAGAACAAAGAATCCTAAAATTTATATGGAACAACAAAAGGCCCTGAATAGCCAAAGGAATCCTGAGAAAAAAGAACAAAGTTGGAGGTATCACACTCCCTGATTTCAAAATATACTACAAAGCTATAGTAATCAAAACAGCATGGTACTGGCACAAAAACAAATAGACCAATGGAACAGAATCGAGAGTCCAGAAATGAACCCACATATCTATGGACAGCTAATTTTCGACAAGGGAGCCAAGAAAACACAGTGGAGAAAGGAAAGTCTCTTCAATAAATGGTGTTGGGAAAATTGGACAGCCACATGCAAAAGAATGAAAGTAGATCATATATCTTACACCCTACACAAAAATTAACTCAAAATGGATTAAAGACTTGAATATAAGACCTGAAACCATGAAACTTCTAGAAGAAAACATAGGCAGTACGTTCTTCGACATCGGTCTTAGCAGCATACTTTCAAGTACCATGTCTGACCAGGCAAGGGAAACAATAGCAAAAATAAACAAATGGGACTACATCCAACTAAAAAGCTTCTGCACAGCAAAGGAAACCATCAACAAAATGAAAAGACAACCTAACAATTGGGAGAAGATATTTGCAAACCATATATCTGATAAGGGGTTAATATCCAAAATATATAAAGAACTCATACATCTCAACAACAAAAAAACTAACTACCCAATTAAAAAATGGGCAAAGATCCTGAACAGACATTTCTCCAAAGAAGATATAGAGATGGCCAACAGTCAGATGAAAAGATGTTCAAAATCATTAACTATCAGGGAAACGCAAATCAAAACTACAATAAGATATCACCTTACTCCCGTCAGAACGGCTATATTTAACAACACAGAAACAACAAGTGCTGGAGAGGATGTGGAGAGAAGGGAACGCTCAGACACTGCTGGTGGAAGTGCGAAATGGTGCAGCCACTATGGAAAACAGCATGGAGATTCCTCAAAAAATTAAGATTAGAACTACCATACGATCCAGCTATTCCACTGCTGGGTATTTATCCAAAGAACATGAAAACACGAATGCGTAAAGATACATGCACCCCTGTGTTCACTGCAGCATTATTCACAATAGCCAAGACTTGGAAGCAACCTAGGTACTCATCAAGGGATGAATGGATGAAGAAGATGTGCTATATACACACAATGGAATACTCAGTCATAAAAAACTATGAAATCTGGGCATTTGTGACAACATGGATGGACCTTGAGGCTATTATGCCAAGTGAAATAAGTCAGAGGGAGAAAGTCAAATACCATATGATCTCACTCATAAGTAAAAGATAAAAACAACAATAAACAATCACATAGAGACAGAGATTGGATTGATGGTTACCAGAGGGGAAGGGGGCAGAGTGAAGGGAGAAACGGTGATTAGGCACATGTGTGTGATGATGGATTGTAATTAGTCTTTGGGTGGTGAACATGACGTAATCTACACAGAAATCGAAATATAATGGTTTACACCTGAAATTTATATGTTATAAACCAATGTTACTGCAATAAAAAAAAAAGAAAAAGAAAATAGCAACTACTAAAAAAAAAAAAAGAAAAGAACTACTAAAAAAAATTTGTACACAAGGATTTGTGAACATGTTTTCATTTTTTTTGGTAAATACCTAGGAGTAGAAGTGCTCAATCATAAGGAGGTGTATATGTAGTTTTACAAGAATCCTCCAGATCTTTTTCCAAAGTGGTTCGTACCATTTCCAACAACAACGTATGAGAGGAGAGGTCTAGTTGCTCTACATTCTCACATTTGGTGTTGTCATCTCTGTACTATTCTTACAATTGCTGTATGTTTGATATCGTTTCAAAATACATAGTTAAAATAGCATTTATTTGCATTCACTTTCTGACAATTCCATCCTAATAGATATGAAATAGGTGCTACTATTATTTTCATTTTACAGCAACTTACCCAAGGTCATACAGAAAACTGCCGGTATTACCCACTGATTGGTCTCTCCACTTCATCTATTGAAAAATTTGATACTGACCTAGAACGTTCCATCCTACTAGACACCAGTGCGATTACACTGGTTGTCTTCAGCATCCATGTGGATAAGCAAATTGAAAACCTGCCTCTAAATTCTTTAACTTTCCTATTTCCAGTGGTCTCATCCTATACCTACATATACTCCTTTGGCCACACTTTAGATCTTATCATCCCCCTTAACTGCTCAACCTCTGAAATCACTAAGTCACATACTCCACTCTCTTCTAACTCCTTTCCTCAAACTGTTCACTCAATTATCCCGTTATAGTTGTTCTTCCACCTCACTTGGATTTCCAGTCCACTAACTACTCCATTAATTTTCTCTACCTAGTCTTCTCTCCTCTCCTAGGTGCCTGGTACACGGTAATCACTTAACAAGTAATGATAAATGAAATTATCATTATCATCCAGCTTAGATTCCTTGGTCCATTATTTTAATTACTCTCTTGTCAATATCCTAAAACCTGTTACTCAACTATCTTTACTTGACAACTACCTGGCAAAACCTAATCCTAGAACTATCCATCTTCTCTATACCTGCACCCAGATTGACAGATGCTGTTGAATAAAAATCACACAATTAGATTGATTGATGCTATTGAAAATTCAGATTCACCAGTTTTATTTGGGCCCACAACACTGTCAGGCATTGTTATTACGTTTTCTTCATCAGCTTGCTCTCCCATTCTCAACATCAAACCTCTTCTCTTTTCTTCAAAACTCCATTTGTTATTTACACTTGGACATCTCACAGACATTTCAAATTTAACATGTTGAAGACTGAACTCAATCTCTTTCCCACCCAACACTGCCCTCAACCATCCAAACACATTCCTTCCCCCTCTCCAGCCCACTTACCGTGGTAATGGCACCACCATAAGGCCAGAAAACTGGCAGTCATCCTTACATCCAATTGTTGCCTTACCAGCAATCCTCTCAATATCTAAGCAATCACCAAGCCTTGTTGACTACTTTCTATATATGTCTAGAATCCAAGCACTTTTTTCATGGGTTAGTGGAACCTTTGATCCACATTATTTTCTAATAACTATAGTTTTTCAAAACCCACTCTCCCTGCCTCCACTCTTACCCTAATTCTAATTCTTTCTCCAAACTGCAGAGTTAAGCTTTCTAATTGGCTTAACACACTTACAAGGCTCTCTTTGATCTGACGCTAGCCAAACTCTCTAACTTGACCAAATTTCTTTCAGTCTCAAATGTGTCACTCTCTCACCTCTAGGACTTCGCAAACAGTTCTACTTGAGATGCTTTCCTTATACCTCTTAATCTAGCTAACACTTACTCAAACTTCAGGTCTCAAATTAAACCCCACTTACTCTAGGCTCTATGTTATTTCCCAGAATAGTTAAGAGTCTGCTGTCATTTTTTCCCACCGTATACTATCCCTGCCCTCAAGGAATTTACAATCTAGTGTAAACAAACACAATACAGAGTGGTACTTACAATATATAAGAAGGAGTACAAGAAAGGAGTCTTTTTTTTTTCCTACCTGAGACACTCATAGAGGAGGTGACATCTGAATACAGTGTTAAAGGATGAGGAGAGGTTTGGCAGAACGAGGAGGATACTACTCCCGCCCCACCAATACACACACACGCACACACACACAGAGGGGAAGGTGTGAGGGGATAGTGTCCCAAAAGACATATGAACATGTGCAAGGAATAAGAAGGCTTGAAAGAGGAGAGGGGAGGAAGGGGGTCAGGGACAAGTAATTCTGTATTACAGTGGCATAAAGCACAAAAGTATGAGAGAGCCTATTCAGTATTTCTCAAAGGTGGTCTGCAGACCGTCTGCTTAGAATCACCAGACATTTGTTAAAATATGCTGATTTCTAGGCCTCATATCAGATCTAATCAATCAGATCTCTGGAGTTGGGGGTCCAGTAATATGTAATCTTAGCAATAGCCCAAGAGATCTCATGTACATCAAAGTTTGAGAACTGTAGGCGATAATTTTTTTTGAGAGAAACTAACCTTTGTTCTAAAAAGGGTTACTTGAGTAGTTTAATTTTTTAATGTAAATATAAAGAAAGCAGGAAGATTTGTTTAGTGATTAGAGTTTAGCAAAACAGTTTGAGACTCAAGAATAGATACCACACTCTAGATTCCTCCACCCTACCACATTACCAGGGAGGATTAGCCGGCCTAAACCAAGACTTGCTGGGAGGAACACAATATGGGGCCTTTTGCATTTGGATGGTAGAAAAGAAAAATTGCTTATTTCTTGGGGGATTCTCATAAAGAGACATTGATTATGGGCTCTGTAATGAGAAGATACCCAAACTCAGCTAGGCACAACTCCTCTGTGCCAGCAGGGCCTTATAAAAGAATGGATTGTGTTACATGCCTGAACGCATTGGGAACTAAAAGTGCACAAAGAGGGACACCCTGGGTCAACTGGAGTACTGATAGAATAAACTTGTCCATGGAATCATCCTCATTTGAAAGGACCTTACCAGCCTTTGCCAAAAGCTGGGCCAGTGAAATTTTGCTGTGTGGGGACCAGTAGCACCAGATGATGGAGGTAAGTATTTGACATCTGTACCACCCGGCAACAAAGAACAACAGTAATAGCAGACTGAGAGTCACCAAGATTCCTCCCTGCTTAGAAACGGAAACCAGATACACCTTCTGTTTGGAATGATCACACCCTTTGAGGCTTTCAGACAATACAGGGGAAAGGGAAATGCCTGTATTTCAAACATTACATGGAAAAGAGTGTCATTGATCTTTCTGCTAAATATAGCATATAGGAACTTGGGTTGGTTTTCATTTAAATTAGAGAAATAAGAGATGGACTATATTTTCACTTTGAATTTTGTGAAGCAGACCATACTAGTTGCACAATGCATGTAAAACATTTAGCACAGAGTCTGTGGTTGTTATTATTTTAGAGGGAGAGAGAAGGAAAGGTGGTACAAGGTTTATAGTCTGAATATTGGCGAGAATGATCACAAACAAGGAAGTTAGGAGAAAGATCTGAGTTTGTGGGAAACATTTGGCTTTACACATGCTAAGTTTGGGGTAGAAGAAAGGCATTTATTTAAAATGCACATCCTACCATTTCTGCTGGTTGAAATCTTATCCTTCCTCTACCTGGTTTCACTTTCCAGCTCCCTTTCTGCCCCCATACCCTTTGCAATTATTCTCCCCTTCTTTGATCCTTTAGCACATTTACATTTCTACTATTACTCTTATTACATTTTGGTTTATATGATAATTATTTTTCTACATGTATGTCAACCAGATTGTTGGCAACTAGATTGTAAATTTCTTGAGAGCAAGGAGAGATTAAAGCCAGGTAGCTTGTTTTTGTTTGTCCCACAGGATCTTGCCAGTGGCTGAGATTTATAAATCTGTCAGGAGCAATCAAGGGAAATACCTAGAGCTCTATGTGCTCTAGACAAAATCACCTAAACTTCCACATCACCATTTGCAGGATAAACAGAAGGAACCCAGGATTCTGTGTGATCCTAGCAAGACTCCGGATCCTCCCCTGCTCAACACTCACAGCTTCACTAATTGCCTTGAGAACTTCAGGACTAATCTCATAATGCCCTTTATGCCCTGCCACTCCATAGAGTCCAGAGCTCCTGGGTCATCCCTCAATGATCAGATTCTAATCCCTCTAAGTATCTACAGGCAATAAGATCAATTCTCTGCATGCCTCAGCACTACTTATTCCCCTTCTCTGCTTTGTTTTTCTCGATGGCATTTACCACCATCTGACTATTTAATGGCGTCCCGACTCTTAAATGTAAGTTCCCTGAGTGCAGAGATTTTTTTTGTCTATTTTGTTCACCATAACTCCAGAAACTAGAACAGCACCTGGTTCATGGTAGGGTTAAATGGATATCTGTAGAATAAATAAATGGATACATATTTTATTTGTCAATTCAGTCAACAAATATTTGAATGCCTATAATAGCATCCTAGGACACATTAGTGAACAAGAAAGGCATGGTCCCTATCCTCATGGAGCTTAGAGTCTAGGGGAAAAGATGACATGAAACAATTACACAATTATGTATAATTATCATAAATTCTCTGAAGGAAAATACAGGATATACAATAGGGAGACCCAATCTAGTGGGACAGGGAGGGGGACTCCAAGCTAGATCCCGAGGAAATATATTTAAACAAAGACTGAAGAATAGGTGGGAATTAGATGAGCAAAGGAGAGTAAAAGATTCCAGACATAAAGAATATGCCAAGACCCTAAAAAGGAACATAGTTGTTTGTTTGTTCAGCAGCTTTATTGAGAAAAAATTAACATGCAATAAATTGTACCTAATTAACGTGTACAATTGGTTACATTTTGACATATGTTAAGTTTGACATAAGTTTTGACATACATATAGGAAACCATCATCACAATCAAGACAATGAAGATAATCATCTCCACCCTGGCACATAATCTGTAGTTACTCAACTAATATTTATTGGTACATACCATGTGTCAGGTCCTCAGTATATGTTGGTATATGATCCCTGCCCTTTTGGTACTTAAAGTTCAATAGGCATCTAGTTCAAGGAAGCAAAAGAAAGAGAGCATAACAATGTCTAGGGGGGTAGGCAGCAGCCGTATCTTGCAGGGCCTTGCAGACCATCTTTTTTGATTTATACAAAGAGCAATGGGAAGTGAGCATGCAGGGACTCAAGCCATGCTAGACTAGAACAGGAAGCCATTAGAAGGTTTTGAGTAGGGCAGTGACATGATCATATTTGTCTTTTCAGAAAGAGTATGCTGACAGAAAGGTGAAGAATAGATAAGAGAAAGTCAAGAGCAGCTTCCTGGGCAACCAGTTAGGCAAGTGCAATAATCCTGGGAAGAGATGATGATAATTTGGCCAAGGGTAGTGGCAGCAGAGAGGGATAAGTTTCAGACCGATTCAAGAGATATTTAGGGAGTAGAACCATCAGGACTTAGTGGTGGATTAGATATGATGGGTAAGGAAAATGGAAGAGTCACAGATGATTCTCAGTTTTCTGACTGAACAATTAGTTGGATGTGACATCATTACCAAAATAAAGGACTCTGGAGGAGGAGGACTTTGGTAGAAAAGATGAGCTCAGTCTTGGACATAGTGAGTTTGATGATCTAAAAAAATACATGTGCACATATCCAGGAGGCAGTTAATTATACTAAAGTTGGGTAGAGTAGGAACAGACTGCAAAGGTGACTGAGAAATGGCAATTAGGCAAAAAAAAAGAAATAAAAGGCATCCAAATTGGAAGGGAAGAAGTAAAACTACTATCTCTATTCACAGATGGCATCATCCTATATAGAGAAAATCCTAAGAAATCTACACAAAAACTATTACAGATAATAAGTTCAGCAACGTTACAAGATCAATATAAAAAAAATCAATCGTACTTACTTGAACTTGCAATGAACAAATCAAAAATGAAATTAAAAAAACAAGCAAGATATAGAACCTTACCATTACCCCAGAAAGTCTTCTCATGCTCCTTACCAGTCAATCCTCTCCAGAGGCAACCATTGCTCTGATTTTTTGACTTTTTTTTTTTTGGTGAGGAAGATTAACCCTGAGCTAACATCTGTTGCCAATCCTCCTCTTTTTGCTGAGGAAGACTGGCCCTGGACTAACATCCGTGCCCATCTTCCACCATTTCATATGTGGGACACCTGCCACAGCATGGCTTGATAAGCAGTACCTAAGTCCACGCCTGGGATCCGAACCTGCGAACCCTCGGCCACCGAAGCAGACCGTGTGAACTTAACCACTATGCCACCAGGCCGGCTGCTCTGATTTTTTTTACCCATTGATTAGTTTTGCCTATTCTGGAACTTCCTATGATGAAATCAAACAATATGTACTCTTTTGAGTGGGGCTTTTTTCACTCAGCATAATATTTCTGAGATGTATTCATGTTATTGCATGTATCAGTAGTTTGCTCCTCTTTATTTTATTTTTATTTATTTATTTTTTTGCTGAGGAAGATTTGCCCTGAGCTAACGTCTGTTGCCAATCTTCCTCCTTTTTTTTGCTTGAGGAAGATTAGCCCTGAGCTAACATCTGTGCCAATCTTCCTCTATTTTGTATGGGGGTCACCATCACAGCACGGCTGACAAGTGGTGTAGGTCTGCACCTGGGATATGAACCTGTGAACCTGGGCCTCCAAAGAGGAGTGGGCCGAACTTAACCACTATGCCCCGGGGCCGGCCCCAGTTTGCTCCTTTTTATTGCTGAGTAGTAGTCCTTTGCATGAATATAACTATTTAGCCATTCTCCTGTGCCTGTAAAACTAGGCTGTTTCCAGTTTGGGGCTATTATGACTTAAGGTGCTATAAACATTCTTATACAAGGTTTTTTGTTGACAATGTTGAAATGTGCTTTCATTTATCTTGAGTAAATACTGGAGTGGAATTTCTGGATCATAGGGTAGGTGTATGTGTAGACCTTTTTCCAAAGGAGTTATACCATTTTATACTCCCAACAACAATGTATAAGACTTCTGACTGCTCCGGATCCTTGCCAAAATCTGGCTTCTTTAACTTTAGCCCTTCTGCTGGGAAGGTAGTAATATCTCATCGTGGTTTTAATTTACATTTGCCTGATGACTAATGATGTTGACTGAGTGCTTTTTTAATGCGTTTATTAGCCATTTGTATATAATCTTTTGGATGTGTTTACATCTTTTGCCCATATTATATTGGGTTGCTTGTCTTGTTATTATTGAGTTGCAAGAGTTCTTTATGTATCTTAGACACCAATCTTTTGTCAAACATATATTTGGCAAATATTACCTCCCAAGGGACAAGTATTTATTGACTGAACTGCTTACAGTTTTTAACTAATGTTACAGAACTTTTCTCTTTGAAATCAAATAGACTTGGATTTAAATCCTGGCTCTACCTATAACTAGCTGAGGGAATTTGAGCGAGGTATTTAACTTTTTGGGCATTTTTTCCCATCTATAAAATAGAGATAATACTTATCCTTATAGGGTTGTTGTGACGATTTAGACAATGGATTTTGATGCATCTAGCATATAAAAGGTTTTCAATAAATGTTAGTTCTGTTCTTTGCTGATTTTAGTTCCATAATAATATGGCAGTTGCTGCCTTAAATTCTTACACAGCAAACTCTATAAAAATTTGAATTTTCACAATGGTAGAAATCACTGCAGTAGTAGAGACCATAAAGAATTAGGGCTCCTGGGAAGAGAGTAATGTATCTTTCTTTTATTGTAGTTCAGTAACATATTCAAAATAATGCTGAATCTAAAAGTAGTCAAATCAAATTAAATTCATCTGGAGGTGAGACTGAAAAGACAAAGGTGAAAAATTCAAATTGTGTTGTGCTAACAGTCATCCGCGATAGCACATGGAAAATTTAAATGACATGCTATTGCAAACACAATTGTACGGAATCCTACCTATACCAGAGTTAGCCGTGTTTCATCTCTTATATAAGTTCACATAAAAAACAGGTTTAACCCAAAAGCATTTTTAGGAAATAACTTTAACATGTTAATAATATTTTAAGTACAAGTTATACTAATAACTTACTATAAATAAGTTAGTGTAAGTTATAGTAATTACTGTAAGAGTAATTATACAGTACAAAGCCTGCTTTATTGTTTTCTGTTCCTATATTTATTTGTTGCTATAAAAAATTTCAGGTTCTAGACCCAAATTCTGTCCCCTTAATTTACTAGTCAAGTTACTTAACTCTTCTACATCTCATTTCTTTCATTTGTAAAATGGAGATAATAATATTATCTATCTTATATCATTACTATGAAGATTAAATGAGATAAGCCTATAAAGCTCTTAGCCCAAAATACTTTTAACATATATAGTAAGTAATCAGTAAGTATTAGTTATTTATTATAGTTGTTGTTAAAGTATATTAGCCAAGTTTTTTTTTTCTTTTAATTTCTGTAATTAGTCTGGGCTTTATATTTTCCAATTTGGGGAGACAACTGAGATATGATTATGATTCATCTGTCAAAACGACTGGAAAACACTGACAGATTATATACTTTGCATTCTTCAGATCTCAGCTTAAATGTCACTTTCTTAGAGAGATCTACTCTCCAAAGCAGGACCTTCATTTAAATTTTAATTTCTAATATGGTAAATATTGATAGATATGACCCACATAAACAAATGCTCTTTGGGAGCCTTCAGTAATTTTTAACAATGTAAAAGGGTCCTGAGACCAAACTGCTTGAAACTGATATAATGAATTGATTAAAAAATGTGTATTCCCCTGATTCAAAGTATATTATGGTTTGTCAAACTTCTGGGTGATTTATTTTCCCTTTTTTGGCCAGACTTAATTTGAGTAGTAATTAAGAATTGTACAGGGCCAGCCCCGTGGCTTAGCGGTTAAGTGCACGCACTCCGCGACTGGGGGCCCGGGTTTGGATCCCGGGCGTGCACTGACGCACCGCTTCTCCGGCCATGCTGAGGCCGCGTCCCACATACAGCAACTAGAAGGATGTGCAGCTATGACATACAACTATCTACTGGGGCTTTGGGGGAAAAAATAAATAAAATTTTAAAAAAACAAACAAACAAACAAAAAAGAATTGTACAGGGCCAGCCCTGTGGCTTAGCGGTTAAGTGTACGCACTTTGCTACTGGCGGCCCGGGTTCGGATCCCAGGTGTGCACCGATGCACTGCTTCTCCAGCCATGCTGAGGCCGCATCCCACATACAGCAACTAGAGGGATGTGCAACTATGACACACAACTATCTACTGGGGCTTTGGGGGGAAAAAAAAAAAAAAGGAGGAGGATTGGCAATAGATGTTAGCTCAGAGCCGGTCTTCCTCAGCAAAAAGAGGAGGATTAGCATGGATGTTAGCTCAGGGCTGATCTTCCTCACAAAAAAAAAAAAAAGAAGAAGAATTGAACACATTCACTTTGCCCTATTGTAGTTATACCGACAGTAAGGTTGCAAAAGCTAGTCACAACTTCAGGTGTTTTGTTTGTTTGTTTGTTACTACGAACTAGAAGTGCATCAACTCAATACAGTATGTACTAGTTACCTTGTGCCCACAGGAACTTATAATTGACAATTAAATTTTTATGGTAATATGATTACTAATAAATATAACTTGCTTGCAAGACATAAATCTTTCCAAACAGTAAATCCACAGTGGTCTTGTGAAAGTGAAAATCTTGGCAAGCGCTGCACTGAAATTACCTCTTCAATTCATCTCCCACTCCCACTTCCAGGCCTAATGCCACTGCCTCAGGTTAACTATTTCTCTTCTCTCACTTCTTCTATTATTACAAGAGCCCGTCTACATTCATTCTTTATTCTCACCAATCCAATCTCCACACTGAGCCGAGAATGATCTGTCTCAAAATCTAATCTGGCCATGTCACTACCCTCCTTATTAAAAAGCTTGTATGGCCCCCCAGCTATCTACAGCAGAGGCCATAAACTGAAAGCCTATGGGTTGAATAAAGAATAAAGAGAGAGGGTTCCCCCCAACAACAGGTGTTTTAAAATTAGTTTTGAAAATAGGAAGATTTCACATTAAAAATATGGATATTTGGCATCACTTTAAAAAATTAGAAAATTTGGCAATACTGGGCCCACTTTTCCACATAGCAAAACTCAGAAGAGGAGAGAACACCTAGGTTAAGACAGGGCATGTGTGATTTGTGATTTCTAGTTTACCACAGTCCTTACCCAGTCTAATTCACTCATTTACCTTACCTGCCTGGCTCCCCATAAACTACAGAATTTGTGCTACCCGCTTTACAGGAGAAAGCCCACACCCCTTAGAAAGACAGACCCTTGATAATCTGGGTTCAAGCTAAATTTCCACTCTCAATTCCCATCTCTCTTATGCTTTCCCTTCATACACATGCTCATCATTTCTCAAACACATCACGTTCTTTTACATTTGCAAACTGTCCACCTAGTTCCTTCTGCTTGGATGTGTCCTTCCCACATTCATTTCCCCACCTCTCTAGCATCCGAAGAATTCCTATCCCTCCTTCAAAAGTCAACCATACAAGAAGGTGGCGAAACATATAATCTCATATAAATGAAATAACGCATGTAAACATTTAGCACAGAGCCTCACATATAGTAACCTCTCCTTAAACGTCCTTACAACAATTCTAAGAAGTAGGTATTATGATCCCATATTAGAGACAAGGATGTTGTTGCTTAAAGAAGATAACTGACTTAATCAAGACCAAGGAGCTAGTTAAGTGACACAGTTGGAATTTGAACCCTAATCTCTCTAATTCTAAGGCCCATGCTATTATCACCAGGCTTACTGTCTCTTTTTATTTGACTCAAATGACATAGAACTGCCAGATTAACTTTCCTAATATATTTCATCGTGTCACTTTTCTAGTCAGGTACCTCCAACAGTTCCCTACCGTCAACAAATCCAGATCATCCTACCTTTATATCCCTAATTGCCTATTACAGTTCGGCCCACAATACAAGCTTAATATATAGTCTCAACTAATTCAACTCATATTACTGAATGAATGAATAAGTGAATGAGAAAACTTCTATTGTACTGATAATCTGTATTAGATGGTAGGATCTGAATACTTTCTTTAGCATTTCCCACATCACCAATATTAATGCACAGTATGCACTGAAAAGAAAAAACCACTTATTAAAACCTATAAAATACATATAAGCACTATCAGTTTTTAATCTCCCCGTAGATAACATTATGCCTCTAAACAGATAAAATACTAAAACTCAGCAACATATAAGTATGTGTATACATATATGCGTGTGTGTATGTAAACTATTTTATTTCATTTTAAAGATAAAGTTCCAAAATATCTTAAAGGTTGTACATATTAAATATGAGCCTATTTATATACAATTGTGTACATCTATCTCTTGCCTATATACTGAGAAAGCTGTCTGGAAAGATGTTCAGATGACTTTTACCTTTTTTCTCTGAACTTTTTTTTTTTTACATATTGTTGTAATTAATTAGCGAGTATGTGATTTTTTAAAAACAACAAAGCTATTTAAGCTATTTTAAGAAATAATTCTTGGGGGTCAGCCCATGGCCTAGTGGTTAAGTTCAGTACACCCCACTACAGCAGCCTGGGTTCAGTTCCCAGGCATGGACCTACACCACTCGTCAGCCATGCTGTAGCGCCAACACACATACAAAATAAGAGAAAGATGGGCACAGACTTTAGCTCAGGGCGAATCTTCCTCAAGCAAAAAGAGGAAGATTGGCAACGGATGTTAGCTCAGGGCAAATCTTGCTCAGCAAAAAAAAAAAAGGAAATAACTATTTTTGAATCCTCAGCAGTATTGGAATCAATCATATTCCCTCCCACCTCACTCAAAAACATACTGAATCATATCTGGGAAGTGAATATTAAAGTCCTAAGAATAGGTAACTACATAAATTAGAAGAAATTAATTAGAATTAATTTCCATTAATTTTGGAAAGACACATTATACACTCAAAGGCCCTGTAATAACTTATTAAATTAAAAATGACCAGAGAATTACCAATATTTAGCACAGTACTGAATTGACATTATTTCACGATTATTGAAAAGTAAGTACATTTATCTCATATACAGGAATCATTCTTCAGATCACATTTTTCACAACTACTCTAGATGCAATTTTTTAAAAAAGACACATTTAACAGTGTAGAACTAAGAAATTTCAACACAAGGATTTATTCAAACAATTAAGTGTTTTATCAGTTATTGAAAAACTCTGCCAATGGAACAACTACTCCATGTTGGTTTCCAGAATGGCCCCTCTTCCTCCATATACATTTTCAATTCCCTAAAATCAAGCTTTCTAAAAAAAATTAATAAAATGCCAAATACTCTCCTCTATTGTCTTTTTAACAAGCTCTAAGACTGCATCACAGCAACTCAGACTTAAAATATTAATTTTATATTAAAAAATTAGTGGATGGTATTTCTTTGTTCTAAGGTCAGCAAAGTCAATTGAATTTGAATTGTCTACAATGGCATGTATCTGACAAAGATTAATTTAAAACAAATATTGCCTCTGAAACCAAAGTCCATAAAACAGTTGCATAGCCTATCAACCGTGTGAAAGCCTCTCTTGCTGCAGCACTGCTATTACACTTCTTTCAGAAATAGTTCAGCCGATTTTTATAAGACAGGTCTTACTATGATATTTAATAACCCCATAAGAATCAGAAAAACATAAAAGTATAATTATAAAGAAATAAAGCATTAGCTAAGGGGCTTTGTGAGAATAAACATTAATACTATCAAGAAAAATGCTGAGGGAATACTGTAAGAAACATTATATCACTGTAACCAATTTTTGTTAATTATGAACAATTCAACACATATATTTTAAAAGAAATTTAATCAACTGGCCAGCAAATTATTTTAGCAAAATTTTTACACAATTAATTCGGAATTACAATTGTTTCCATTACATAAAAAAGGTAAAAAATATGTGAGATTTAAATGAGGCCATTCAAGCAACAGTTTACCTTTTTCACTCACCTGCTGCTTTAAAGAATCATAAATTTCATTATATAAATTTTTCAGCCTAAAGACTCTTTCTAAAATCTCCCCCAAATCCATAATATCCAAAATGTAGAGGGAAATCTATTCATCTACTCATATTATAAGAATGCTAATAGCGTGAACTCAGATGTAATATTCAAAATAAAGGAAAGATGATCCACTCAATGCTGGAGCCAAAATGTAACCCACATGGTTGTGAAACTGAACCAACAGGATTCTGTTTGGGGGTTATCCTAGTCTTTGTCTTGACAATATTTGTTGAGCAAATATTAATAGTTGTACTTCCTTCTCAAAAAAGTTAATCTTCCCATAAAAGGAGATAAAATGCCAACCTTTAGTTTTAATAAACAGCATATATGTTGGTTAAAGGCAACACTGTAATAACTGAAGGATCCCGTGCCAAATTAGTACTACAAATATACTTAGTGGGGTGGGCTGAAAGGAACAAAATATGTTCTTAAAAGAATGAAATATTTTACTATGCAGAAAACTAACAAAAAATGCTGATTTACAGTTCTGCAGCAAATTTACTACACATGGTCCTAGAGAAGTCGCTACTAATACCAATACACTACTTTATACTTTAACAAGCACTTCAGATACATAACCTCCTACAGCTGAACTCTGGGGAAAAATATCCTCCCATAAAAGGAACTACAAAGATTGCTGCACACCTCTTTCTCCCACAGTATGTCCTTATAATCTTCCCAGGACCTCTAGGATCACAGGGTTTAGAGCAGTTAGTAAATGAACCACATATTTAGACTACAACCATCATGCAAATCATTCTTAAAATGAGTTTTATAAACCACTCCTCAATAAAACTACCAAATGTTCTGCCTCTTTTCTTCCTTTGTTAAAACCTACTGCTTTATAACAAATTCCATAACAGAAGAAAAACTGAGAATATCTAAATTGCTATGGGTAAATCATAAAGGCAAATAAAGATAAGGTGAATAAAATCAATAGTATATTCCCCATTTACGAAGTCACTTGTTTGGTTTTTCTATCTATACTGCAAAGTGAATTATTTCCCTGTGTTAAAATTATAACTATCACCAATTTAAACCATTTTGTACTATTGGAGAAAAAGTTAATCATGTGAATAAATAAGAGGTCCATGGCATATGAATTTAATATATTGGGCTCAATGACCGAGTTATTGTTCTCATACAGCACCAGCCAGATAGTTTTTAAAAAAAAAAGTCTGTGCATTAAAGAGGAGATATAATGTAAAAGGCAAGAATGGGTGTTATTAAAGGCAATAAGGACTTTCACACATTATATATAAAATCTATGTCTGAATTTTCTTATTTATGAACAGGAAAGGAAACATAATTTCAGTATATAATGTCTCCATTTAACTGCTTTTTTTTTTACCTTTCTCAACCACTCTTTTGGACTTTAGTTGTTCACTTTATTGTTCACTATGCATAATTAAATATAGCATTATTACTAAGATCTTGGACACGGGCACCAGAATGCCTAGGTTCTAACCTCAGCTCTCTCACTTAACTAGCTATGTGAACTTAGACATGTTTCTTACGTGGGCATCATTTCTTCACCTAATTGGGAGAGTAACAGTACACACCTCAAAAGACTGTTGTAAAAATAAGTTGAAACATGTTAAATACTTAGCACAGTGCTGGCACAAAGTAAATGCTGACTATGTATTAGTTATTAATATTACTGTTGTTGCCATTGTTATGTAAAAAAGTGATATTACATTAAATGCCAATATTTACCAAGATTCAAAAATTAGAAGACTGTACATTTATACAATCAAGAAAGACATAATTGTTTTTAAAAAACTCAAAACTTTAGCTTGTAATTTGAATAAGAAATAACCAATTATTAAAGAATGATGAGTTACACATGTTTGTAATGTTGATAATTTAACTTTTAAAATGAACATGAAATAAAACTAAAACACTAAAAAACGATCCTTATTCAATCAACTTTGGAGATTTTAAATGAAAGATAAGAAACAAAAATATTCTCTTAGCTCAAAGTAAATATGTAACAAGGAAGCACTCACTTTTAAATAAAGTTTATACAAGATTAAATATATCTATTCCTTTTTATTTTGAAACAATCTCAAACTTGCAGAAAAGTTGCAAGTACAGTTCAAATAATTTTTTTGGAGGGGGAATATTTTCTATTTTTTTCCCAACATTATTAAAGTATGATTGACAAAACTGTATATATTTAGGTTGAATAATGTTATTTTGTAAAGTTGTACAACGTGATGATTTAATATACATACAGATTGTAAAATGCTTACCACAATCAAGTTAACATACCCATCACCTCATAATTACCATTTGTGTGTGTGTGTGTGTGTGTGTGGTGAGAACATTTAAGATCTACTCTCTTAGCAAATTTCAAGAGTACAATACAGTATTATTAACTATAATCACTATGCTGTACATTAGATTCTTAAAACTTACTCATCTTATAACTGAAAGTTTGTACCCTTTGACCAACATCTCCCCTTTTCCTCTCTCCCAGCCCCTGCAACCACCATTCTACTCTCTGGTTCTCAGTCTGATTGTTTTATTTTCCCAAATAATTTTTTAAGGGCCATTTGAGAGTAAGTTGCTGGGCTCCAACACTCCCTTTCAGGCTGCTGCCACTTGGCGCTGCCACTTTCCCTTCTTCCCTGTCTCACTTCCTTTTCTCTCTGGCTCCCACCTTCCCCCCACAATTTGGACTTAATTTTTCAGGAAGGGAAGGCAGAAGAGAGGAAGGGAAATGGTTAAGCGTTCAGGGACTAGAGAGAAGAGGAAAGAGGAAGAGCAAGTATCATTTTACGGTATCTTACAATGAGCTATTCTGCTGGACTACAATCCCTTATAGTCCCAAAACCTATCCAGAAAATAAACAGTACAGAAAAACAATAGGAAAGAAGAAAAGAATATGATACAAAAAAGGAGAAAATTATTTTCTTAAATATACTGATCTTTGTTCTTACTTATTTTATGCTTCCAACCATTAAGAGGTGTCACAGATTTGGGCCAGCCCAGTGGTGTAGTGGTTAAGTTCACGCACTCTGCTTCGGCGGCCCGGGGTTCAGGGGTTCGGATCCCGGGCATGAACTTACACACTACTCATCAAGCCATGCTGTGGCAACGTCCCACATATAAAACAGAGGAAGACTGGCACAGATGTTAGCTCAGGGACAATCTTCCTCACCAAAAAAAAAAAAAAAAAAAAAGAGTTGTCAGATTATAACAAGGCTGTGAACTATGGCCAATCCCTTTTTCTCATCTTGTAACCAAAAAAACCACACCATACACACAAGCAATTGAACATACTTAAGTCTGTAGGCTCTGCAGAGTAGCAACAGCAAGAGAGCAATTCCTATAATCCTACAATCCCTGCAACCCAAACTGTAAAATCAATAATCATTAAAATTAGAGAGGGATATGTAACATGTACCTTTAACAGCAAAACATTTCCCAGTTCTGAATCTTGTTAAATGAGAAATGGGAGCCAGAAGATATTCTCCTTGCCCTTTCTATAAGGCAATTCAGGGAGACTGAGCAATCAGTTGCCACTTAATACCAAATGGTAAACAGCTCTATAACACACCGTTATATTACCTCTCCCTCCTTCCTTGTCTCGCTCCCTTTTCTCTCACTCTTGCTTCCTCAGGACTGCATTCCCCAATAACATAATAGCACATTAAAAAGCATTTCCAAGTTCAAAAAAACCAGAAATCTCCCTTAGTCCAATACATTCTATGACACAAACAACACTGAGTTTTGTGACTTGCAAAAATAAAGACCACAGGTTCCAGAGTGGAAAAGAAGAAGAAACATTATCTCTATTGACAGAACTAATAAATGAGTTCAACAAGGATAGAGGTCAATATACAAAATCAATTGTATTTAAACATACTAGAAATCAACAATCTGAAAATGAAATCAAGAAAACAATTCTATTTATAACGGCATTAAAAAGAATAAAATACTTAGGAGTAAATTCAACCAAGGAAATACAGGATTTGTACATGGAAAACTACAAAAGATTGTTGAAGAAATTAAAGAGGACCCAAATAAACGGGAAAACATTCCATGTTTATGAATCAGAAGACTAGATATTGTTAAAAATGGTATGGTAGACAGAATAATGCCACCCATCAAATATGTCCACGTTCTAATCTGCAGAAGGCAAAAAGGATTTTGCAGATGTGATTAAGTTAAGGTTCTTGAGATGCGGAGATTATTTGGATTATCTGAATGGGCCCAATGTAATCACCGAGTCCTTGTAAGAGGGAGGCAAGAGGCTTAAAGTCAGAGAGAGGAAATGTGACAATGGAAGCAGAAGTTTGGAGTGATACGCTATGAAAATGGAGGAAAGAGCCATGAGCCAAGGGATGCAGGTGGCTTCTAGAAGCTGGAAAAAGGCATGCAAAGAGATTTTTCCCCTAGAGCCTCCAGATGGAACACAGCTCTGCCAACAACTTGATTTTGGTCCAGAAAGACCTAGTTCAGACTTCTGACCTCCAGAACTGTAGATATTAAATTTGTGTTGTTTTAAGCCACTAAGTTTGTGGTATTTGTTACAGCAGCAATAGAAAAGTAATACAAATGACAATACTCATTTGTACAAACTGATCTACAGATTCAATACAATCTCTGTTAAAATCCCAGCTGGCTTTTCTGCAAAAATTGACAAGCTGATCTTAATACTCATATGGAAACTCAAAGGAACCAGAATAGCCAAAACAATCTTGAAAAAAAATAATAATAGTAATTGAAACAGCAATGATACTGGCATAAAAACAGACACACAGATCCACGGAAATGAATCAAGTGCCCAGAAATAAACCCACGCATATATGGTCAACTTATATTTAACAAGGGAGCCAAGACTACTCAATGGGAAAAGGATAGTTTCTTCAATAAATAGTGTTGGGAAAACTGGATATCCACATGCAAAAGAAAAACTGGACCCCTATCTTACACCACTCACAAAAATTAACTCAAAATGGATTAAGGACTTACATGTAAGACCTGAAACTGTAAAGATTCTAGAAGAAAATATAGGGAAAAAGCTCCTTGACATGGTCTTGGCAATGATTTTTTGGATATGATACCAAAAGTACAAGCAATAAAAGCAAAAATAAATAAGTGGGACTACATCAAACTAAAAAGCTTCTGCACAGCAAAAGAAATAATCAACAAATAAAAAGCCAACCTAGGTAATGGGAGAAAATATTTGCGAACCATGTATCAAATAAATGGTTAACATTCAAAATATATCAAGAACTCATACAACTCAAGAGCAGAAAAACAAACAATCCTCTTAAAAACTGCACAGAGAACTTGAATAGACATTTTCCAAACAAGACATACAAATGGCCAAAAGTACATACATGAAAGGGTGCTCGATACCATCAGTGAAAAGCAAATCAAAACCACAATGAGATATCACCTCACACCTGTTAGAAAGACTATCATCAAAAAAACAAGAGATAAATTCTGTTGAGGATGTGGAGAAAAGGGAACCCTGGTGCACTGTTGGTAGGAATGTAAATTGCTACAGCCACTATGGAAACAATATGAAGCTTCCTCAAAAAATTAAAAAATTGAACTACCATATGATTCAGCAATCCCACTTCTGGGTGTATATATCTAAAGGACCGAAATCACTATCTTGAAGAAATATCTGTACTCTATGTTCACTGCAGCATTATTTACAATAGCCAAGACATGTAAACAACCTAAATGTCCACTGAGGAATGAATGGATAACGAAAATGTGGCATGTGTATATATACAATGGAATATTATTCAGCCATTAAAAAAGAAGCACATCCTAACATTTGTGACAACATAGATAGACCTTGAGGGCATTATGCTAAGTGAAATAAATCAGACAGAAAAAGATATATATTGTATGATCTCACTTATATATGGAATCTAAAAACATCGAACTTAGAGAAACAGAGAAGAGAACGGTGGTTGCTGAGGGATGAGAGAAATGTTGGTTAAAGGGTACAAACTTTTAGTCATAAAATGAATAAGTTCCAGGAATCTGATGTACAGCATGATGACCACAGTTAACAATACTGTATTGTATACTTGAAAGTTGCTATGAAAGTAGAGCTTTAATGTTTCATCAAAATAACAACAACAAAATGGTAATTACGTGAGGTGAAGGGTATGTTAACTAACCTACCCTTATTGTGGTAAACACTTTAAAACATATACATGTATCAAATCATCACACTGTACACCTTAAACATGCACAGTGTTATAAGTCAACTCTCTCAATAAAACTGGAAAAAGAAAAAGAACAAAGTTGGAAACTCACACTTCCCATTTTTAAAACTTATGACAGAACAATAGTAATCAAGACAGTGTGATACTAGCATAAGGACAGACATATAGATCAATGGAACAGAATTGAGAAACCAGAAATAAATCCATCTATTGTCAATTAATTTTCAACAAGAGTGCCAAGACCATTCAATGGGGAAAGAATAGTCATTTAAACAAATAATGCTGGGACAACTGGATAGCCACAAGGAAAAGAAAGAAGTTGGAGACCTTTCTGACACCATACAGAAAAATCAACTCAAAATGGAACATAGACATAAGTACAAGAGCTAAAACTATAAAACTCTTAGAAGAAAACATAGGAGTAAATCTTCATGACCCTGGGTTAGGCAATGGTTTCTTAGACACACTATCAAAACAACAAGCAACTGGCCCGGTGGCACAGCGGTTAAGTGCGTGTACTCCACTGTGGCGGCCCGGGGTTCGCAGGTTCGGATCCAGGTGCACAGAGACCCACTGCTTGTCAAGCCATGCTGTGGCGGCATCCCATATGAAAAAAAGTAGAGGAAGATGGGCACAGATGTTAGCCCAGGGCTAATCTTCCTCAGCAAAAAAGAGGAGGATTGGCATCAGATGTTAGCTCAGGGCTGATCTTCCTCACAAAAAATTAAAAAAAAAAAAAAAAGGACAAGCAACAAAAGAAAAAATAGATAAACTGTACTTCATCAAAATTAAAAACTTTTGTGCTTCAAAGGATACTATCAATAAAGTGAAAAGACAGCCCACAAAATGGGAGAAGATGTTTGCAAATCATATATCTGATTAGAGAATAGTATCTAGAACAAATAAAGAACTCTTACAACTCAACGATAAATTTTGCCAATTTAAAAATGGGCAAAGGATCTAAATAGTCATTTCTCCAAAGAAGATATACAAATGACCAATAAGCACATGAAGAGATGCTCAATATCATTAGTCATCAGAGAATTGCAAATCAAAACAACTACAATGAAATACTGCTTCACTCTCTCTAGGATGGCAATAATCAAAAAGACAGATAATAACAAGTGTTGCCAATGATGTAGAGAAATTGGAACCCTCAAACCTTGCTGGTGGGATCGTAAAATGCAGCCACTTTGGAAAACAGTTCAGCAGTTCCTCAAAAAGTTAAATGTAGAAGGAGGACATCAGCATCATGGCAGAGTGAGCCATTCTCTTAGTCACTCCCCACTAAGTTACAACCAAACAGACATTCAATAACCAACAGAGGATTCCCTATAAAGCACAATAGGACGTCTGAGAGATCCATGCAGCCATACATGTGAAAGTGAGGTACTGGATCACCGGGAAGCAGTGGAAAGCGGTGAGCGGATCCCTTCCCCCTCCCTAGCAGCAGCGATCTGGATCGCAGGTCCTCATGCAGCAGCTGGCATAGAACTGTAAGAGGAGGCAGGGGAGCAGGCAGGCCTGTATGCGAACATATTCGCTTTCAGAGTTGTGCCCAGCCCACAGAACACTCCACACCAAGTGCGCGGCTCAGCCACTGTGTGGGCACTCCCACCAAGCACAGCAGCCCAGACAAAAGGCCCGTGAGTGCCAAGTGGGCCCACGCACACACAAAAGAAAGCACCCTGCCCCTGTCGCCTAGTGCACCAGCTCGGCCAGTCCACAGCCAAGGCAGCAGTTCCACACAAGAGTGCCTGTGCATGCGAGTGTGACCCAGCAAGCGGCTGTGGCCAGCAGGCAAATGCACACAAGCCCTACTGGTACAACTTCCAGCAGTCGCAGTAGGCTCAGAAAACACAGCTCCTGCCCTCCCCAGTGGTGGAGGTGAAATCTGTGACCTGATACTACCACTATGTGCCAGCAAGGGACCAACTGATCAAACACCATGAAGAAGTGCATTAAGACACCAGAGCAGAAGGAAATGAGAAGTCTGCAGAAACCAATCCTGAAGTCACAGAAATTTACAATCTAAATGACAGAGAATTCAAAATAGTTGGTCATAAAGAAACTCAACAAGTTACAGGAAAACTCAGAAAAACAGTTCAGTGAACTCAGGAATAAAATTAATGAGCATAAGGAATTCTTCACAAAAGAGATTGAAACTCTGAAAAAAAAAAACAAAACAGAAATTCTGGAAATGAACATCACAATTAATGAGATAAAAAGCTATCTAGAAACCTTAAAAAACCAGGCTGACGTTATGGAAGACAGAATTAGTAACTTAAAAGACAGAAAAATATAGAAATGCTTCAGGTGGAGAGGGAGAGATAACTAAGACTTAAAAAAAAATGAAGGGGCCGGCCCGGTGGCGCAAGCGGTTAAGTGCACATGTTCCGCTGTGGCGGCCCGGGGTTCGCCGGTTCGGATCCCGGGTGCGCACCGACGCATCGCTTGTTAAGCTGTGCTGTGGCGGCGTCCCATATAAAGTGGAGGAAGATGGGCATGGATGTTAGCCCAGGGCCAGTCTTCCTCAGCAAAAAAAGAGGAGGATTGGCATTGGATGTTAGCTCAGGGCTGGTCCTCCTCACAAAAAAAAAAAAAAAAAAATGAAGAAATTCATCGAGAAATATCTGACTCAATTAGCAAATGAAACATAAGGATTATAGGTATTCCAGAGGGAGAAGAGAGAGAGAAAGGAACAGAGAGCTTGTTCAAAGAAATGAGAGTTGAGAACTTCCCAAACCTGGGGAAAGAACTGGACTGACAAATATATGAAGCCAATAGAACCCCTAATTACATCAATGCAAAAAGACCTTCTCCAAGGCATATAACAGTAAAACTGACAAAAGTCAATGACAAAGAAAAAATATTAAAGACAGCAACACAGAAGAAAATAATCTACAAAAGAACCCCCATCAGGCTTTCAGCAGATTTCTCAGCAGAAACCTTACAAGCTAGGAGAAATTGGAGTGATATATTCAAAATACCGAAAGACAAAAAATTCCAGCCAAGAATAATCTATCCAGTGAAACTATCCTTCAAATATGACAGAAAACTAAAAGCTTTCCCAGATAAAAGCTGACGGAGTTCATCGCCACTAGACCTCCCTTACAAGAAATGATCAAGGATGCCCTATACCTGAAACAAAAGGGCAAAAGTTTACAAAGCCTTGAGCAAGGAGATAAATAGACAGACAAAATCAGAAAACGGCAGCTCTCTATTGGAACAGGTTAGCAAACACTTAATTATAACATAAAAGATAAAGGGAAGGAAAGCATCAAAAATAACTATTTATACTTCATTTTAATCACAAACTCACAACACAAAAGAGAATAATTTCTGACAACAATAACTTAGAAGGGGAAGAGGGAAGGGATGGAACCTGCGCAGGCTAATGGAGATAAGAGGCTATAAGAAAATGGACTATCTCATCTACGAGATCTTTTATACCAACCTCATGGTAACCACTAAACAAAAAATCAGAACAGAGAAACAAATCATAAATAAAGAGAAAACTGAGAAAACCATCACAGAAACCTACCAAACTGAAATGGCAGTCAGAACTACAAAAGAAGAGAAACAAGGGAAATATAGAACGGGAAAATAGAAGAAAAAATGGCAGTATTAAGCCCTCATTATATCAATAATCACTCTAAATGTAAATGGATTGAATTCTCCAATCAAAAGACACAGAGTGGCTAGATAGATTAAAAAACAAGTCCCAACAATATGCTGCCTCCAGGAAACACATCTCAGCTCTAAAGACAAACACAGGCTCAGAGTGAAGGGATGGAAGACAATACTCCAAGCAAATGGCAAGCAAAGGAAAGCAGGTGTCACCATACTTATATCAGACAAAATGGACTTCAAGATAAAATAGGCAGTGAGAGACAAAGAGGGGCACTATATAATGATAGAAGGGACGTTCCACCAAGAGGACATAACACTTACGAATATATATGCATCTAACACAGGAGCACTAAAGAATATAAAGCAATTATTAACAGACCTAAAAGGAGAAATTAACAGCAACACAATAATAGTAGGGGACCTCAACACCCCACTTACATCAATGGATAGGTCATCCAGACAGAAAGTCAACAAGGAAATAGTGGACTTAAATGAAAAACTAGACCAGATGGACTTAACAGATATATATATAGAACATTCCATCCAAAAACAACAGAATACACCTTAACCCAAGTGCACATGGAACATTCTCAAAGATAGATCATATGCTGGGAAACAAGACAAGCTTCTATAAATTTAAGAAGATTGAAATCATATCAAACATCTTTTCCAACCACAATGCTATGAAACTAGAAATCAACTACAAGAGAAAAGCTGGGAAAGTCACAAACATGTGGAGACTAAACAACATGCTACTGAACAACCACTGGATCAATGAAGAAATCAAAGGAGAAATCAAAAAGTACCTGGAAGAAATGAAAATAAATATACACCATACCAACTCATATGGGATGCAGCAAAAGTGGTTCTAAGAGGGAAACTCATAGCAATACAGGCCCACCTCAACAAACAAGATAAATCTCAAATAATCTTAAACTACACCTAACAGCACCAGAAAAAAGAAGAACAAAGCCAAAAGTCAGCAGAAGGAGGGAAATAATAAAAATTAGAGCAGAAATATGAAATAGAGACCAAAAAAAAACAGTAGAAAGGATAAACGAAACTAAGAGCTGGTTCTTTGAGAAGATAAACAAAATTGACAAACCCTTAGCCAGACTCATTAATAAAAAAAGAGAGAAGGCTCAAATAAATAAAATTAGAAATGAAAGAGGAGAAATTACAAAGGATACCACAGAAATGCAAAGGATTCTAAGAGAATACTATAAAAAATTACATGCCAACAAACTGGATAATCTATAAGAAATGGATAAATTCTTAGACTCATACAACCTCCCAAAACTGAATCAAGAAGAAATAGAGAATCTGAATAGACCAGTCACAAGTAAAGAGATTGAAATAGTAATCAAAAACTTCCCAAAACACAAAAGTCCAGGACCAGATGGCTTCTCTGGAGAATTCTACCAACCATGCAAAAAAGATTTAATCCTACCCTTCTCAAACTACTCCAAAAAATTGAAGAAGACAGAACAGTTCCTAACTCATTTTATAAGGCCAACATCACCCTGATACCAAAACCAGACAAGAAAAACACAAAGGAAGACTACATGCCAATATTGCTGATGAATATAGAGGCAAAAATCCTCAACAAAATACTGGCAAACTGAATCAGCAATACATTAAAAGGATCATACACTACCAAGTGGGATTTATACCAGGGACTCAGGGATGGTTCAACATCCGAAAATCAATCAATGTGATACACCACATTAACAGAATGAGGAATAAAAATCACATGATCATCTCAACAGACGCAGAGAAAGGATTTGACAAGATCCAACATCCATTTATGATAAAAATTCCCAATAAAATGGGTACAGAAGGAAAGTACCTCAACATAATAAAGGCCATATATGACAAACCCACAGCCAACGTAATACTCAACAGGGAAAAACTGAAAGCCATCCCTCTGAGAACAGGAACAAGACAAGGGTGCCCACTCTCGCCACTCCTATTCAACATAATACTGGAGGTTTTGGTCAGAGCAATTAGGCAAGAAAAAGAAATAAAAGGCATCCAAACTGGAAAGGAAGAAGTAAAACTCTCACTGTTTGCAGATGACATGATCCTATATATAGAAAACCCTAAAGAATCCATCAGAAAACTATTAGAAATAATCAACAACTACAGCAAAGTTGCAGGGTAGAAAATCAACTTACAAAAATCAGTTGCATTTCTATACACTAATAATGAACTAGCAGAAAGAGAACTCAAGAATACAATCTTGGGGCCGGCCCCCTGGCTTGGCGGTTAAGTGCACGCGCTCTGCTGCTGGCGGCCCGGGTTCAGATCCCAGGCGCGCACCGATGCACCGCTTCTCCGGCCATGCTGAGGCCACGTTCCACATACAGCAACTAGAAGGATGTGCAGCTATGATATACAACTATCTACTGGGGCTTTGGGGGAAAAAAATAAATAAATAAATAAAATAAAAAAGAATACAATCTTACTTACAATTGCAACAAAAAGAATAAAATATCTAGGAATAAATTTAACCAAGGAGGTGAAAGACCTAAACACTGAAAACTATAAGACATTTTGAAAGAAATCGAAGATGACATAAAGAAATGGAAAGATATTCCATGCACATGGATTGGAAGAATAAATATAGTTAAATTGCCCATACTACCTAAAGCAATCTACAGATTCAATGCAACCCCAATCAGAATCCCAATGACATTCTTCACAGAAATAGAACAAAGAATCCTAAAATTTATATGGAACTTGAAATCAACAATTCAAAGAGCTTTATGCACCCCTATGTTCACTGCAGCATTATTCACAATAGCCAAGACATGGAAGCAACCCAAGCACCCATCAAGTGATGAACCGATAAAGGAGATGTGGTATATATATACAATGGAATACTACTCAGCCATATAAAAAGACAAAATTGCCCCATTTGCTATAACATGGATGGACCTTGAGGGTATGATGTTAAGCGAAATAATCCAGACAGACAAAGACAAACAGCATATGATTTCACTCATATGTGGAAGATAAACAAACACCTGGATAAAGAGAATAGATTAGTAGTTACCAGAGGGGAAAGGGGTTGGGGGGGGTGGGCAAAAGGAGTAAAGGGGCACATATATAAGGGACAGATAAAAATTAGACTATTGGTGGTAAGCACGATGCAGTCTATACAGAAACTGATAAATAGTAATGTACACCTGAAATTACACAATGTTATAAACAATTATGACCTCAATAAAATAATCAGAAAAAAATTAAACATTGAGTTACCATATGACCCAACAATTCTATTCTCAAAAGAAATAAAAAGATATGCCCACACAAAAGCTTGTTCATAAATGTTAATGGCAGCATTATTCATAACCGAAAGGGAAAGAACTCCAAAGTCTAACAACTAATGGATAAACAAAATGTAGTATATCCATACAATGGAGTATTATTCAGCCACAAAAAGGAATGAGGTACTGACACATGCTACAACACAGACGAACCTTGAAAACATTACGCTATAAAAGAAGCCAGTCACAAAAGATCGCACATTATATGATGCCATTTATACGAAATGTCCAGAATAGGCATAGAGACAGAAAGTAGTAGTTGCTTAGGGCTAGAGGAGATGGGAGGATTGTGGAGTCATATTAAAGGGCACAGGGTTTCTTTTGAGATGATAAAAATGTTCTAAAATTGACTGTGGTGATAACTACCCATATCTGTGAATATACTAATTCTACACTTTAAAAGAGTGAGTTGTGTGGTATGTGAATGGTATCTTACTAAAAGTGTTAAGGGAAAAAAAAGAACGAAAGCAAGCCTGCTGTGAGAGCCCCCAGTTCCAAAATACTAAGTCTCTTCAGGGACACTGCTGAGACTCTCCAAGTCTTTATTGGGCAGCCTTGGGCTCAAAGCAAAGAGAAGGTAACTTCCTTACTAGAATCTCCCATCAATGCTAACTTGTCTTGATGGTTTGCTAAATGACATTTACCACATAGCTATATAACTGCAGTAAGCTAAAATCCAACTATTTCTCAATTTTTCAATTCTAATCTCTAAGTGAATAGGTAATGGGGAGTAGCTGCTAGAAAACCATTCACTACTAAATAAATTTCTAAATAAAACTACACTAAAAAGCAAGAAATAAAAATGTAAGATTTTGGTCAAGAGACTTCTTTTGTTGCTAATTATCCTAATGACATATTAAAAATATTTGCAAGGGACAACACAAGAGATGACAGTCTACAAACCTCTGCAATTAGCAGCCCGATAATGTATCAAAGAAACATTAATAAAGCAGATTCAACAACGTTATATTTGATCTTTAAAACCGACATAACAGACCTGATTTTAATATCACATAATGTGTACCTTAGCAACAGACGGTGTTTATTGTTTATTGGTTAAATAAAGTAAATTCATGAACACAAAGAAAAGTAACATCAGGGAGCAGATGACATTTGACATCCAGGTTATCACTGGGGCATCTCTTGGTACTCCCTTGCCCGATGTTGACAGTAAATGAACAAGTACAGTGGCCAAAGCCTAAAAAGGGGATGGTAACTAGACTCAGACTTTTCAGTCATGACAGTCACCCCATCTGGTAAACCATCTAGACAAGCAGAGATTCTGGCCAAGAATCTAGAATGGAGATTAGAGGAGGGAGACAGTGACATCAGTTGTGTCTGGAGACTGGCTGTAGTGGCAGAGGTTGTAATTCACCCATTAATCTTACACTTGTAAATTCCCCAGAAAAAGAGACCAAACAGAATGCCAGAGGAGTTGTTCCCACATGGGGTGAATTTACTATATGAAATGAATCCAAGAGCACAAGGAATGCAAGGACCAGATACTCCCTTCAGCACGAAGGCATTCATTTCTCTAACTCCCAGGAGAGCTAGCTGCTAGCAGCTCACAGCTGTCCTCTCGCCACAAAATGCCCTCAACCAAAGTATCATGGGTTGAGTTCTCTGAGAGCAGACACTGACATGGAGTTTGGGATATGCAAGATACTTACTAGAAACCAACGCCTGTGAAGGAAAGGCATCAGAAGCAGGATCGAGAAGAGGAAGAAACCAAACTGCAATGCAGGCCTGACAACCAGGTATGGCTCTCTGGAGCAAGTACTGCCTGTCAAAGAGTTCCATGTTAGGCTGAAATAGCTGGACCTTTATATCCCCACCTTGCTCAGCCATTTGCAAGCTGTCCCTAGAAGACTGTGACCTCAGGTAAAGCAGCTCTATGTAGCTGAGGCAGACCCTGAACCAGCTGACAGTTGGAAGCCATCCACTGAAAGCACCTCCTGCAGGTGGGAAGGGGAACTATGTGTTCATCTCCATCTCTACCGCAGAAAGAAACTGCCCCACCCAAGACTATGCCCCCACCCCTCAGGTCAGCCCACATCTAATTCCATAGAACTCTGAAGTGTTATCCTAGCTCCAGAGTTCCCAAAAGGATTGACTCAAGTCTCTGTTGCAGCTGCATCAGTTCAATCTCTCTGCCCTCCTAATCTTGCTTCCCTCACTCCATTACAAGTGTTGTTCCTCAGTAAACTTTCTGCAAGCAAATCTCCATCTCAGAGCCTATTTCCCAGAGAACATAACCTAAAAAACCAGATTCCACAGGAAGATTCAATAAAGAAGTACCTATAGCCCACTCTGTTCAGTAACCTCATAGGATATTATTTTATTTCAGCTAGTGCAAATCATTAAAACAGCTGTCTATGCCACAATAATGTCAAGCCATCATTCTGTTGAAACAAAAAAAGCAACTTATTCAGCAGCATTAGATAAGCAGCAGAACAGGATGAATATATCAGAAATGCCAAAACTGAAATATTCAACTAGTAGAAGTAACAAATAGTAGAGTTGTGCTAACATTTAAGAAAATAAAGTAACCATACTATTCATAACCTGAAAATGAGTAGAATAAAAAACGTTAATGAATCACATTCCCCCATATTATATACATCAAGGTTCATAGGCAATAGAGGAATTAATTGCAGAATTTTTATCAAATACAGCAGATTCATTTGCATAAATTAGTGGTTCCTGAACTTATCTGAGTCGTAGCTCCCTTTGAGTATTAAATGAAAGTTGTGGATTGTCTTCTCTGAAAAAAATGTCCATATGCATTTGTAAAATCTGAAAATAACTTCAAGAGTTCACGGATCCTCGAAAGCCATTTACACGTGCCAGGTTAAGACCCCTTGACATAAATCAGGTTTATAATAGTAAGAGGACATCTCTCTAACCCTTGTGAATTTAAAATGCAAAAGATGCCCACCAAAAAATGCAGCAGAATAAACCATATTGTCTTTAACTTATTTTAATTACATTATACAAGAAATATGTAAATAGGTTCTCACCATAAAATAATTCAAACAACACAGAATAAACTAAATTTTCTCTTGGTCCCCACCCATTCCCCTTTCTCTTCACAGAGATTATTTATATGTTTCATGTAAATCCTTTCAGATTTTTTTCAATGCTTTTTCAAAAACTTATATACCTATTAAAATGTAGAGCATTACTTTGGGTAAACTGTGTTAGGAACTAGCATTTAAACATAACAAAGGGGAGAGAAAAGTCAAGATGGCGGTGTAAGCAGACTCTGAACTCACCTCCTCCCGCGGACACAGCCAATTTACAACTACTCGTGGCAAAACTACCCCTGAGACAGAACTGAAAACTGGATAAGAGGAACTCCTGCAACAAAAGACAATCCTAGTTGAGGTGGAAGAGGCAGAAACTCCCTTCCAGAGAGAAAAACGCCACTTTCACAATCCACAGCGCCTCCCGGCCGCCAGGGAGCAGCCGACAGGTACGCAGCCCTCCCTGGAGGAACGGGGCCCTGAGCCGGGGAGTGTGCCCGCTGTGAGCATTTTGTGGACCCAGCACAATCAAGACAAGTGGCATAATATCTGACTTTGCCTGCTACTAAAACATTGCGGAGTACCCCCAGAAAAGCTGGCTATCAAAGAAATTAAAAACAGGTCTTAAAGGGCCCACCTGCAAACTCACCCATTTGAGAAAGCAACCTAAATCACGACAAAGAAAGGCGCATAGTGCTTTGGTGAAAAAAGACTCATCCGATAGGCCCTGAGTGCATCTCGGTGAGAGGTGAGAGCTCTCCAGGGACTGGGACATTGGCGACCATTGTTGTGGCCTGGTGTGGGCGTGCTGACACAGACGCCATTGGACTTCTCCCTGCGGCCTGCTAGCCCAGGTATGCCCCACCCACTAGAGAACCAATTTAATCCAGCTCAGCCAGGGCAGGCAGCTCACCCTAGAGATTGGCCCCACCAAACAACAAGCCCTCAGGCAACTTGTGGGCCTGCATAGATTTGTGACTGGATTCTCTGCAGCCTGGCAACTAAGCCCACTTCGGTGGGGCAGGGCACGCACAAGCAACGGGTGGAGAGTGCGGGGCTCCCACCGTGGAGAGACTGGGTCCACTTCAGGAGGTCAGGGCATGCACACGGGGCAGGACTGTGTTGACTGTGTGTGTGGACCTGGGGGCAGCAAGGCTTCTCAGCTGCAGAAGACTTGTGTTTCTCAAAGACCCATACAAGGGGGTTTGCCCCACCTTCCAAAGCCTGAAACAATTGGGTGCTCCCTTGCCTGAGGCCAGACCCACCCAGCTGCAAGCATCAGAGAGCTGACAAGAGACATAAAGACTGGAGGCTTATAGCATTTGTAAGGCCCTGAGCTTAACAACCTGCCACGCTGGGGGCCTACTCACTTAAAAGGTATACTGAAACATAAATGTGGTATTAGAACTTGCAGCCAACTGTGCTGGGGCTCCCCACACCTGATAAAGAGACTGAAGGGCCCACAACAACCACAAAGAGCTGAGCATTACAACAGCTGACCAGGAGCATAATTCGGCCTCCCTGGGCACATAGAGAGAGAGCAAACAGGCCACAACAGAAGGACACACGTAATCCACATAGGGGTCACCCCTGGAACATTGAGAACTGAGGGAAGCACACGGCAGGCCTCCGAAGGTATCACTTGTATAAGGTCACCTATCCAAGAGCAGGAGACATAGCCGACCTACCTAATATGTAGATACAAGCACAGGGAAAGAGGCAAAATGAGGAGGCAAAGGAATACGTTCCAAGTAAGGGAAAAGGACAAAACCCCAGAAAAGGAACTAAGTGAAACAGAAATGAGCAACCTACCTGACAGAGAGTTCAAACTAAGAGTGTTAAGGATGCTCACTGATCTGGGGAGAAGAATAGATGAACTCAGTGAGAATGTCAATGAAGAAATGGAAGATATAAAAAAGAACCAATCAGAAATGAAGAATACAATACTGGAAATGAAAAATTCACTAGAGGGACTCAAAAGCAGAGTAGAGGATACAGAAGAATGGATCTGCAAACTGGACGAAAGACTAGAAGAAATTACCCAAGCTGAACAGGTAAAAGACAAAAGAATTAAAAAGAGTGAGAACAGTCTAAGGGACCTCTGGGACAACATCAAGCACACTAACATCCGTGTTACAGGTGTCCCGGAAGGAGAAGAGCGAGATAAGGGGGCAGAGAATCTATTTGAAGAAATAATAGATGAAAACTTCCCTAACCTAAGGAAGGAAACAGACATCCAGGTACAGGAAGCACAGAGAGCCCCAAACAAGATAAACCCAAAGAGGCCCACACCAAGACACATCATATTCAAAATGTCCAGAATTAAAGATAAAGAGAGAACCCTAAAAGCCGCAAGAGAAAGACAAGTTACATACAAAGGAAACCCCATAAGGTTACCAGCTGACTTCTCAGCAGAAACCTTACAGGATGGAAGAGAGTGGCATGATATATTTAAAGTGCTAAAAGGGAAAAACTTACAGCTAAGAATACTCTACCCAGCAAGGTTATCATTCAAAATGGAAGGAGAGATCAAAAATTTCCCAGACAAGCAAAAATTAAAGGAGTTTGTCACCAAGAAACCAGTGCTACAAGAAATGTTGCAGGGACTGATTTAAGGGGAAAAGAGAAGACCACAAATAGGAAAAATTATCTATTTCCATGACAAGAGGGTAATGGATACAAATGCACAAAAACGAGGTTAGATATGATATCAAAAACATAAAAGGAGGGAGGAGGGGAGTTAAAGAGTACAGCGTTCAGACAGAAGTCAAACTCAAGTGACCATCAATTCTGTATAGAAGAAAAAAGGAACAGAGAAGGACTACTAAAACACAGAGGAAAAAAAAGTTAAAAATGGCAGTAAGTACATACTTATCAATAGCTACTTTAAACGTCAATGGACTAAATGATCCAATTAAAAGGCACACGGTGGCTGACTGGATAAAACAACAAGACCCATATATATGCTGCATACAAGAGACACACTACAGACCTAAAGACACTCACAAACTGAAAGTGAAGGGATGGAAAAAGATACTCCAAGCAAATGGCAATGAAAAGAAAGCTGGGGTAGCAATACTCATATCAGACAAAATAGACTTTAAAACAAAAACTGTAAAATGAGACAAAGAAGGGCTTTACATAATAATCAAGGGAACAATCCAACAAGAGACTATAACACTTGTAAATATCTACGCACCCAATGTAGGTGCACCTAAATATATAAAGCAATTAACAGACATAAAAAAAGAAATAGACAGTAACACAATAATAGTAGGGGACTTTAACACTCCACTTACACCAACGGATAGATCATCCAAACAGAAGATCAATAAGGAAACACTGGCCTTAAATGACACACTAGAACAGATGGACCTAGTAGATATATACAGAGCATTCCATCCAAAAACCGAAGAATACACGTTCTTTTCAAATGCACATGGAACATTCTCCAGGATTGATCACATATTAGGCCAAGTCTCCATAAATTTAAGAAGATTGAAATAATACCAAGCATCTTTTCTGACCACAACGGTATGAAACTGGAAATCAACTATAGGAAGATAATCAGAAAAGCCCCAAATACATGGAGATTAAACAGAATGCTACTGAACAACGACTGGGTCAATGAAGAAATCAAAGAAGATATCAAAAAATACCTGGAGACAAATTAAAATGAAAATATGACATGCCAGAATTTATGGGATACAGCAAAAGCAGTTCTAAGAGGGAAGTTTATAGCAATACAGGCCTATCTCAACAAACAAGAAAAATCTCAAATAAACAATCTAACAATGCACCTAAAGGAACTGGAAAAAGAAGAAGAAACAAAGCCCAAAATCAGCAGAATAAGGGAAATAATAAAAATCAGAGCAAAAATAAATGAAATAGAGACTAAAAAAACAATAGAAAAATTAATAACGCCAAGAGCTGGTTCTTTGAAAAGATAAACAAAATTGACAAACCTTTAGCTAGACTCACCAAGAAAAAAAGAGAGAAGGCACAAATAAGTAAAATCAGAAATGAAAGAGGAGAAATTAAAACAGACACCTCAGAAACACAAAAGATTATAAGAGAATACCATAAAAGCTATACGCCAACCAATTCAACAATCTGGAAGAAATGGATAAATTCTTAGAATCATACAACCTTCCAAAACTGGATCAAGAAGAAGTAGAAGATTTGAATAGACCAATCACCAGTAAGGAGATCAAAACAGTAATCAAAAACCTTCCCAAAAATAAAAGTCCAGGACCAGATGGCTTCCCTGGTGAATTCTACCAAACATTCAAAGAAGACTTAATACCTATGCTTCTCAAACTCTTCCAAAAAATTGAGGGGCGGGGGGAGCTCCCTAACTCAATCTACGAAGCCGACATCACCCTGATACCAAAACCAGACAAGGACAACACAAAAAAAGAAAATTACAGACCAATATCACTGATGAACATCGATGCAAAAATCCTCAACAAAATACTAGCAAATCGCATACAACAATACGTTAATAAGATTATACACCATGATCAAGTGGGATTTATTCCAGGTATGCAGTGATGGTTCAACATTTGCAAATCAATCAATATGATACACCACATTAATAAAATGAAGAATAAAAATCACATGATCATCTCAACAGATGCAGAGAAAGCCTTTGACAGGATACAGCATCCATTTATGATATAAACTCTGAATAAAATGGGTAGTGAAGGAAAGTACCTCAACATAATAAAGACCATATATGACAAACCCACAGCTAATATCATCCTCAATGGTGAAAAACTGAAAGCTATCCCTCTAAGAACAGGAACCAGACAAGGATGCCCACTCTCACCACTCCTATTTAACACAGTACTGGAAGTCCTAGCCAGAGCAATCAGGCAAGAAAAAGAAATAAAAGAGATCCAAATTGGAAAGGAAGAAGTGAAACTCTCACTATTTGCAGATGACATGATTTTATATATAGAAAACCCTAAAGAATCCACCAGAAAACTTTTAGAAGTAATAAACAAATACGGTAAAGTTGCAGGATACAAAATCAACATACAAAAATCAGTTGCATTTCCATACACTAACAATGAAGTAGCAGAAAGAGAAATTAAGAAAACAATCCCATTTACAATTGCAACAAAAAGAATAAAATACCTAGGAATAAACTTAACCAAAGAGGTGAAAGATCTGTACACCGAAAACTATAAAACATTGCTGAAAGAAATTGAAGAAGACACAAAGAAATGGAAAGATATTTTGTGCTCTTGGATTGGAAGAATTAACGTAGTTAAGATGTCCATACTTCCTAAAGCCATCTACAGATTCAATGCAATCCCTATCAAAGTTCCAACAACATTTTTCACAGACATAGAACAAAGAATCCTAAAATTTATATGGAACAACAAAAGACCCCAAATAGCTACAGGAATCCTGAGAAAAAGGAACAAAGCTGGAAGTATCACACTCCCTGATTTCAAAATATACAACAAAGCTATAGTAACCAAAACAGCATGCTACTGGCACAAAAACAGACACACAGATCAATGGAATAGAATCGAAAGCCCAGAAATGAACCCACACATCTATGGACAGCTAATCTTCAACAAAGGAGCCAAGAACATACAATGGAGAAAATAAAGTCTCTTCAACAAATGGTGTTGGAAAAACTGGATAGCCACATGCAAAAAAATGAAAGTAGACCCTTACCTTACACCAAACACAAAAATTAACTCCAAATGGATTAAAGACTTGAATGTAAGACCTGAAACTATGAAACTTCTAGAAGAAAACATAGGCAGTACGCTCTTCGACATCGGTCTTAGCAACATATTTTCAAGCACCATGTCTGACCGGGCAAGAGAAACAATAGAAAAAATAAACAAATGGGACTACATCAAACTAAAAAGCTTCTGCACAGCAAAGGAAACCATCAACAAAACGAAAAGACAACCTAACAATTCGGAGAAGATATCTGCAAACCATACATCTGATAAGGGCTTAATCTCCAAAATATATAAAGAACTCATGCATCTCAACAACAAAAAAACTACCAACCCAATTCAAAAATGGGCAAAAGACCTGAACGGACATTTCTCCAAAGATGATATACAGATGGCCAACAGGCACATGAAAAGATGTTCGACATCATTAACTATCAGGAAAATGCAAATCAAAACTACAATGAGATATCACCTCACACCCGTCAGAATGGCTATAACTAACAAGACAGGAAACAACAAGTGTTGGAGAGGATGTGGAGAGAAGGGAACTCTCATACACTGCTGGTGGGAGTGCAAACTGGTGCAGCCACTATGGAAAACAGTATGGAGATTCCTCAAAAAATCAAGGATAGAACTACCATATGATCCAGCTATTCCACTGCTGGGTATTTATCCAAAGAATTTGAAAACACCAATGCATAAAGATACATGCACCCCTGTGTTCACTGCAGCGTTATTCACAATAGCCAAGACTTTGAAGCAACCTAAGTGCCCATCAAGGGACGAATGGATAAAGATGTGGTATATATACACCACGGACTACTACTCAGCCATTAAGAAACGATGAAATCCAGGCATTTGTGACAACATGGATGGACATTGAGGGTATTATGCAAAGTGAAATAAGTCAGAGGGAGAAGGTCAAATACCGTATGATTTCCTTCATTAAGTAGTAGATAATAACAACAACAAACACACACATAGAGACAGAGATTGGATTGGTGGTTACCAGAGGGGAAGGGGGGAGGGAGAAGGGCGAAAGGGATAATTCGGCACATGTGTGTGGTGATGGGTTGTAATTAGTATTTGGGTGGTGAACATGATGTAATCTGGGCAGAAATAGAAGTATAATGATGTACACCTGAGATGTATACAATGTTATAAACCAATGTTACTGCAGTAAACAAAAAATTAAAAAAATAAAATAAAACAAAAATAACAAATGGGGGGCCAGCCCAGTAGTGCAAGCAGTTAAGTGTGCGCGTCCACTATGGCAGCCCGGGGTTCGCAGGTTCAGATCCCTGGCACACACCAACGAACTGCTTGTCAAGCCACGCTGTGGCGGCATCCCACATAAAGTAGAGGAAGATGGGCATGGATGTTAGCTCAGGGCCAATCTTCCTCAGCAGAAAAAAAAAGAGGAAGATTGGCATCAGATGTTAGCTCAGGGCTGATCTCTCTCACAAAAAAAAACTAAATAAATAACAAAAGATAGATACTAGCGATGTTCCTAATATCAGCAAATTGTAGTGTTGCTGCGCTTAATGACTTTTTCATATAACTCTTTCCTGAATCTAGTCTATCCATTTAAGTCAATTTGACCCACAAGTTCCAAATCTGGTTTGGAACAAGCTAGTATATAAATCAATCAATAAGCAATTCAACCAACATCTACTAAGCACATTCAATGTATATCACTGTGCTAGGTGCTACAGAGCAGTGGTTCCCCAACATTTAAACCTGGAGAGCTTGTCAAGAATACAGATTCCTGAGCCCCACTCCAACCTCAGTTAACTAGAGTTTCCAAGAGTGGAGTCCCAGAATCTGTATTTTACCAAAACTTCTCAAGTGACTTGAGTAAAGTGTAAAGCAGCCAGTGCTGGGAATCACTGCCATGAAAGTCATAGAAATGAACAAGACTAAGAACTCTTGTCTTCTTTCTCAATTCATTTCCACAAAAATCTCTTAAAAGTCCATTATGAAACCTACCAGGTATTATGCTGGATGCTGAATATATTGTAGGATACAGTTCTTGCCCTGGAAGCACTTGCAGACTGGAAGGGAAGACAATACCTGTAACAAACTATTATAACACAAGCTGAAAGTGGAAAGTGCTATCTGCCACCTCACTAAAATGTATGCCCCATGAAAGCAGGAACTTTGTTTTATTCATTGCCACATCTCCAGTGGCTACACCAGAGCCTCGCACATAATAGGTGCTCAACAAACAATCGTTGAATAATACAAAGGACTGAAGTGGAAGAAAAACTAATTTCAACTAAGTAGATAAGGAAATGGCACTTTTAAGAATAGATGCATATGGTAGTTCTATCCTTGCTTTTTTGAGGAATCTCCATACTGTTTTCCATAGTGGCTGCACCAGTTTGCACTCCCACCAGCAGTGTATGAGAGTTCCCTTCTCTCCACATCCTCTCCAACACATGTTGTTTCCTGTCTTGTTAATTATAGCCATTCTGACGGGTGTGAGGTGATATCTCATTGTAGTTTTGATTTGCATTTCCCTGATAGTTAGTGATTTTGAACATCTTTTCATGTGTCTGTTGGCCATCTGTATATCTTCTTTGGAGAAATGTCTGTTCAGGTCTTTTGCCCATTTTTTAATTGGGTTGTTAGTTTTGTTGTTGTTGAGATGCATGAGTTCTTTATATATTTTGGAGATTAAGCCAGCTATTCCACTGTTGGGTATTTATCCAAAGAACTTGAAAACACCAATTTGCAAAGGTACATGCACCCCTGTGTTCATTGCAGCATTATTCACAATAGCCAAGACTTGGAAGCAACCTAAGTGCCCATCAAGGGATGAATGGATAAAGAAGATGTGGTATATATACACAATGGAATACTACTCAGTCATAAGAAACGATGAAATCCAGCCATTTGTGACAACGTGGATGGACATTGAGGGTATAATGCAAAGTGAAATAAGTCAGAGGGAGAAGGTCAAACACCGTATGATTTCCTTCATTAAGTAGTAGATAATAACAACAATAAACAAACACATAGGGACAGAGATTGGATTGGTGGTTACCAGAGGGGAAGCGGGGAGGGAGGAGTGTGAAAGGGATAATTCAGTACATATGTGTGGTGATGGGTTGTAATTAGTATTTTGGTGGTGAACATGATGCAATCTATGCAGAAATAGAAGTACAATGATGTACACCTGAAATTTTTACAATGTTATAAACCAATGTTACTGCAATAAACAAAAAATTAAAAAAAAAAAAAAAAAGAATAGATGCATAGACTGTTAAGAGGCAAGCAAGGGGAAAAGAGAGAGAACTAATATTCACAATATCCCTACAATGTGTAAGAAATTCCAAGCTGACTTTGAATACATTATTTCACTTAACTATGATATAAACATTCTGAGATAGTACTGTGTCTCCATTTTACAGATGAAGAAACTGAGGCACAGAGAAGTTAAGTAACTTGTCATCCAAGTTTAAACAGCTAGAAAGTGGTAGAAGTAGGATTTGAATCTAGGTCTCCAAAAATAAGGATTAGGAATTTAGACCTCATTCCCTAAGAAAGAGAACGTCTTTGAAAGTTTTCTTTTTCCTTTTTCTCTTTAGAATATTTGCTTTTTCAATAACAGCTTTATTGTGATATAATTCATATATCATTAAATTCATCCTTTTAAAGTGTACAATTCATGGGCCGGACCCATGGCTTAGCGGTTAAGTGCGTGCGCTCCGCTGCTGGCGGCCCGGGTTCGGATCCCGGGCGCACGCCGACGCACTGCTTCTCCGGCCATGCAGAGGCCGCGTCCCACATACAGCAACTGGAAGGATGTGCAGCTATGACATACAACTATCTACCGGGGCTTTGGGGGAAAAATAAATAAATAAATAAAATCTTAAAAAATAAATAAATAAATAAATAAATAAAGTGTACAATTCAGTGGTATTAAGTATATTCACAGATTTGTGCAACCATCACCACTATCTAATTTTAGAACATTTTCATCACCCCAAAAGGAAACCCCATATCCATTAGTAATTACTTCCTCTACCTACCAGCCCCTGGAAACTACTAATCTACTTTCTGTCTCTAGGTTTTGCTTATTCTGGACCTATAAATGGAATCATATAACATGTGGTGTTTTTTTTTTAACTTATTTATTGTCATAAAATATACATAATATTTACCATTTAACCATTTTAAATGTACAGTTCAGTGGCACTAAGTACATTCACACTATTGTGCAACCATCACCACTATCCATCTCCAGAATGTTTTCATCATCCCACAATAAAACTCTGTGTATCCATTAAATAATAACTCGCTATTCTTCTCTGCCCCCAGCCCCTGGTAACATGTATTTTACTTTCTGTCTCTATGAACTTGCCTATTCTAGGGTAGCTCATATAAGTGGAATCATACAATTTTTTCCCTTTTGTGTCTAGCTTATTTCACTTAGCATAATGTCTTGAAGGTTCATCCATGTTGTAACATGTATCAGGATTTCCTTCCTTTTTAAGGCTGAATAATATCCCACTGTATGTATATACCAGATTTTGTTTATCCATTCATCTGTCAAGGGACACTTGGGTTGCTTCCACTTTTTGGCTGTTGTGACTAATGCTGCTAGAAACATGGGTATACAAATATCTGTTCAAGTTCCTGCTTTCAATTCTTTTAGTTATACACCCAGAAGTGGAACTGCTGGATCATATGGTACCTTTATGTTTAATTTTTTGAGGAACTGCCCTACCATTTTCCACAGTAGCTGCACCATTTTATATTCTCACTAGTGATGCACAAGGGTTCCAATTCCTCCATATCCTCACTAACAGTTGTTATTTTCTGGTTTTTTGATAATAGCCATCCTAATGGGTATGAAGTGGTGTCCCCTCGTGGTTTTGATTTGCATTTCCCTAATGATTAGTGATACTGAGCATCTTTTCATGTGTTTATTGGCCATTTGCATATCTTCTTTGTAGAAGTGTTTATTCATGTCCTTTGCCCATTTTTTAATCGGGTTGTTTGTTTTTTGTTGTTGAGTCATAGGAATTCTTTATATATTCTGGACATTAATCCCTCATCAGACATGTTGATTTTGAGTGGCTAGTTGGGTATCCATTTAGAAATATCTAGCAAGCAAATATACATGCTGATCTTGAATTCCAGAGGAAGAAACAACGATGTAGACTTAACAATCATATTATTTGCACAGTGACATTTGTAAAGTACTTTCACATATATTAGTTTATTTAGAATCTCACAAAAGTCCTGACATTTTTACAGATGAGAAAACTTAGGCAGATCTCCTGACTCCAAATCCCAAGATTCAGATAATTGGAAGTGCTTCAGAGAGGCAAAGGGAAGAAGCAGCTGGCCAAGCTGATAGTTCTGGGCCCACCTCAAACTCCAAAACAGCAAATTTTTCTGCTGCAAAAACTGGAATACCATCTAAGAGTTCATTTGAAAATGAGCAGAGCTGCTTTAAAAAAATTTTAAACCATTACAATATACGATGCTATCTGATGTTCATAAAACAGTAATTGAAGCTATAGAAATAAATAAGATTGCTAAATTGGAAAGCCTGGGGCAAGAAGGTACATTCTACTTTTGTGGGGTGAGAGAATAAAGAAGGAAGGTAGAAAGAAAACCAGAATGGTGAAGTAAAACAAAAATCTAGGAAGAAGCATTTCAAGAGGAAGGTGCAGTACACTACAGAAAATTCTATACAGAGGTCATGAAGGATGAGGAGTGGACAAAGGATACCATGTTTGGTAATCATGAGGTCACTGGTGACCTTTAAGAGATCAATTTTAATATAGTGAGTGAGAACACAAGTCAGATTGAAAAGGCTTCAGAGGTGGGGGGAAGATTGAAGAAGGAAAGGTAAACACAGAACACACTCAACAATTTTGGTATAAGAACAGTGAATATATAGCACGTAAAAGTGCTAGCTAGGCCTTGTTCTAAATACTTTACATATTAATTAATTTATCCTCAAAACAATCATTGGTACCATCATTCTGTCCATTTACAGTTGAGGAAACTGAGACAGTGAGTAGCCAGAATTCTGAGGCTACCCGCTGCACCGTTCCTGCATACATATGATAATATATAATATATTATAATATTATATATATCACATAACATATAATATGTGATAATATTTATGGTATATATATGCAAATACATATGATAGTAAAGAGTATAATAACATAATATTGAGTGAGAGAAAAGATTAGCAAGATTATTTTTTCACAATGGGGAACCATAACATGGGAAGGATTTTATATCACTTACATCAACGTATGTTGATGCTTGCCAGTCATGTCACTTTATCAGGTGTTGATAGATTTAAGCAAAATAAAAACAGGCTAGCTTTTCCTGAATGTATTAATGCTAAAGGCTTCCATTCAACAAAACCAGGAACAAATAAGGAAAAAAATGTAATCTTCATGGCTTTCAAAGACATAATACATTTTCCTGTTGCTTACAGACCACAAGATAATGAATGAATGGACCAAAATCTATTCCACTGATTAGCTCTATCACATATTTGTACCTAAAAGAAGAATTTTTTATAAAGGATTATATAAAGATAAGCTATTCTAAAGACAGAAATCTGTAAAATTTATTCTGAGAAAAAAGGATTAATATCTGTAATATTTTTGTCATCTTCCTGCCTGATTCAATGTTACCCCTTTGAATCAACTATGGACTAGAGTATTACAAAGCAGAGAAATGTCAATACAGAAGGAATTTCATGAAGGGTTAATCTAACTTGTGAGCAACAAATAGTGTTTTCAATCTTTATGGCAATAGCCATAATTTTAACATTTCTTATAATTGGAATTATATTAAAATAGAGCAATATATCCAGCTGTCCCCATTTCTCCAATTAATCACTTCCTCCAATAGTAACTTTGCCTCCATAGTAACTACCTCTATTTTTAGAAAACATCGTGTTAAATGCTATTTTATGTGTATCCTATACTAAACTGTGTACTCCTTAAATATAGACATTATGTTCTATTTTGCACAGAACATTAAAAAATGTTAAAGTTTTATAAATGAATGAATGAATGAACAGATGAAGAAAATTATACCTTAGCATTACACTACATTTATACAAGTGTCTTTTGATGGTGACAACGACAAAGAATTTATATACTTTTGCATAAGACCTTTCCAAAACACAGATACACATTCTTTAAGTCGTTAAGAGAATAATTTCCTTGAGATCCATTAATAAACCTAAAGATAGGTAAAAGAGAATAGATTGAAGTAGAAAAGAAAGTTGACACAGCCCAAAGCATTTGTGTAATAAATATTACATAATGTTTTGATTGCCTACAATAAGTTTAAAAACATTGATAACATTAATAGAGACAATCATTTTTCTAGAGCAGTGTTTTTTAATCTTGGCTGCACATAAAACTACCTAGGAGCTTTTTTAAAATTCTGAAATTCAGTTCTCATTCTCAACAGATTCTCATTTAATAAATTTGGTAAGTCCTGGACACTGTCTTTAAAAAGTCTCCCCCAGGTGATTTTAATGTGAAACCAAGATTGGAATCCACTATTCTCTCCTTTAAAATAAAATTTTTGAAGTATAATTTACATTCAACAAAATTTACAATTTTAAGTGTACAATAAGTTTTAACATGTAACCACTACCATAATCATGACAGAGAACATTTTCATCACCTAAATAAGTTTCCTCACACCCCACTTCCCTCTCCCCTAGCAATCACTGATCTACTTTCTCTCACTATAGCTTTGGGCTTTCTAAAATTTCATATACATGGAATTATACTATATGTACTCTTTTCAGTTTGGCTTCTTTTATTTAGCATAATGTTTGTGAGATTTGTCCATGTTGCTAGGCTATCAGTAGTTCTTTTGTATTGCTTAATAGTATTCCATTGTACAGATATACAATTTCTTTATTCAGCCTTTTGATAAGCATTTGAGTTGTTTCCAGTTTAGGGCTATTCTGAATAAAGCTGCTCTGAATATTCAAGTACAAATCTTTAGATGAACATATGTTTTCATTTCTCCAAAGTAAATACCTAGGAGAGGCTTACTGAATCTTATGATTAAGTGTATGATTAACTTTATAAGAAATTGGTTTCCAAAGTGGCTGTATCATTTTGCACTCCCACCAGCGATATAAGAGTTCTAGTTGCTCCACATCCTTGCTACCACTATGTATTTTCAGTCTTTTATTTTTAGCCATTCTAGTGTGTGTGTAATAGCATCTCCTTGGGTTTTAATTTGTATTTCCCAAAGGACTAAATGATAATGAGTATACAAACAACTGTTCTTAAGGCAAGAAAACCACTAGAAAGGGTACTTCATCTTTTGATTCAATAGTCTATTTTTAAAGAAAGTAACAATGATATTCTGTTCTGCATACCACATTCATCACTCCATTATAATGAGAAGCAAGCATATGACCAAAAAACACGTATATATAAACTTTTCAAAAACAGGTTTCTGAGACTCTCTTACAGTCAAGTATGCACACAGTTTATAACCTCCTACCTACATAAAGATGGCAACATAATGTAGTCCTTAGAAGCTTAGGCTCTAGTATCCAACCTGGGTTTGTATTCTAAGGTAGGAAAATACAAAGTATTTTGAAATGATTACCACCAAAAACAGGTAAACAATTATTTACTAAGCCTTACACAAAACGAGAGACTAAATGTTCAATGAATGAATCAAGAACTAGTTAATAACCTCCAAGGCCATATTTTTTAAATCTATGTAATGTTTTAAAAATCAGAAACATCCAGAAATTACAAAATGCCAGTATGTCTCCTAGACTCCAGTTACATATAAATCAATGAAGAGAGATGTCTATATTACATAAATATAAAAAAGTTATATAACAATTTACTCATTCATTCAATAAACATTTACTGAGCACCAACTTAGGGCATATCACATATATTCTAAGGGGGAGAACACTTTTTCTCAATACTGAGAACCAAAAATTAATCAGTTGGCTATATACGACTTTGCAAAGTATCAGAGTAATTTACCATATGATAATACAATGCTAAAGCTAATATTAGAATGAGTGTGATTTCCTCAGCATACCAGTCGATGACAGGCTAAAAGAGGCCAAGAAGCATGCTGCCTAGACCAGGAAAGAAATAGGCCTATAAATAAACCACAAGGGAGAAAATTCACATAAAAGTAATCTGGAATAGATTGTAGTCTATTTCTAATATCAAATACTAATTCTAAACCATATTAACTTGGGGTTTGGAAATAGGTGAAGACGCAGTTCATATGCTTTCAGGGTTACCTATTTCTAAAGACAAGTTATAAATACTTTAAGGGTTACCTATTTCTGAAGACGTTTGAAATGGTATGCATGAAAAAAAAAATCCCACAGTAATATGTTCATCCATGCATGATGAGTGCTGCATTACCCAGTCATCATTTTTATACAGAATAATGACAGGTTTAACCTTTAAACAACCACTTAACTTGTCAAAAAAGTCCCACATATATTAAAAATATTTAATAATCAATCGTGCAAATTGAATCAATTAAATTGAAATAATGCTTACCTAATAAAATGAATGTGGTGATTTCTAATTTAAGCTATATCCAACGTAAAAGTTTAAAAGTCACATGAAACTGTTACACAACAAGAAACAACTATGGGAAGCTGTTATGAGTTGAATTGTGTACCCCCCCAAAATAGTATGTTAAAGTCCTAACCCCCAGTACCTCCAAACGTGACCTTACTTAGAAACAGGGTCGTTGCACATGCAATTAGTTAAAATGAGGTCACACCGGAGTACAGTGGGCCCCTAATCCAATATGGCTGTTGTCATTATAAAACAGCCATGTGAAGACAGAGACACATAGGAAGAATGCCACGTGACTATGAAGGCAGAGACTGGAGTTATGCAGTTGCATGCCAAGGAATGCCCAAGATTCCCAGCAAACCAACAGAAGCCAGAAAAAGGCAAGGAGGGATTCCCCATAGGTTTCAGAGGGAGCATAGCCTCGCCGATGCCTTGATTTCAGACTTTTAACCTCCAGGACTGTGAGACAATGAATTTCTGTTGTTTTAAGCCACCCGGTTTGTGGCGCTTGGTTGCAGCAGCCATAGGAAATTATTACAGCATTTTCAGTGTCTCCTGTACATTAATGTCTTTATTTTTTTAACTTATTTTCTAAATTATAAAACAGTAAACTTGACTTTTTGGGGGTACAGTTCTGTACATTTTAACACGTATATATATTCACATAACCATCACCATAATAGGATACTGACTTTAATAGCCATCCCTGAAACAAGAGAAATGAAACTATTTCACATAGGCATAAATTTCTAACCCTTTCACTTCAAAATTTAGACTTTGTACTCACACTTCAATAATATATTTTTTAAATTCCTAAAATAGAGATAACCTCTAAAATAAAATCCACTATCTTTAGTTTATTCATTATCTTTATAATCTTAAGGGGGCTGGCCTGGTGGCACAGTGATTAAGTTCAGCATGCTTTGCTTTGGCAGCCCAAGGTTCGAGGGTTCGGATCCCGGACACGGACCTACACCACTTGTCAAGCCATGCTTTGGCCACAGCCCACATACAAAATAGAGGAAGACGGGCACAGAAATTAGCTCAGGGCCACTCTTCCTCACAAACACAAAAAAAATCTAAAGCTCTATCCTTGAGAAAGTCACCTTCAATAAGAATTCGTCTAAAGCTTTCATTTGAAGAAATTGATAAATCACCATTCTTCACACAAAACAGATGGTTAATATAGAAAATACACACATGTTATACCACACACTACTTAATGCTATCAGTTTATTATACAGGTAAGTATGGAGTTTTCCCCGTATCTTCTAATATCACATTCATACTAAAAATTCAGGCTTCTCTCTCTCTCCTTTTTTTTTCTTTTTTAGTTTTATAACACTGAGAAATCTGTTCTTACAATCACTATTCAACATTCATTGAATATTAAGATATGTGTGTGATGCTCTGGAGTGGAGAGGAAGAGAAAGAACTCATTGCTTAAAAAAAAAAGCAATGTGATTTTAAAACTTGGTAAGTTTCTAGTCTAAAAAATGTTACCACTTACCACTTAAAGGTATGCAGCTGCCTCCTGTGCTGGACTATCTTACATATAAATTAAGCCATTTTTTCCCCACATGAAGTTTTATTATGATTTTATATCCAGACTAACTTACAATGCTATAAAGCTTTTTAGGTAAGGATATCTTTTGTTCCTCTAAATAACATAGATCAAAACAAATTATATATAAAAATCAACAACTGTTAATACTTGTTACTGCTGCATTTCACAAAAGCTGTACTATAGGAAAATTTCACAGATGTTTATTGATAATATAAAAGTGCTCATAATTATAAACTTACTACTTGATGTTTAAGTTATGGACAACTTCCTGAAATGGACATTTTTATTATTATTGACTTTGTAATTACACTTCTTCCACATAATGTAGTACTTAACATTGTGGCTCTTGTCTTGAGACTATCCAAGGACAAATGACATGCTTATTAGAAAATGTGTAGGCTACAATGGAATACTACTCAGCCATAAGAAACGATGAAATCCAGCCATTTGTGACAACATGGATGGGCATTGAGGGTATTATGCAAAGCGAAATAAGTCAGAGGGAGAAGGTCAAATACCATATGATCTCACTCATTAAGGAGTAGATAATAACAACAACAAACACATAGAGAAAGAGACTGGATTGGTGGTTACCAGAGGGGAAGGGGGCAGGGGCGAGGAGGGCAAAAGGGATAGTTAGGCACATGTGTGTGGTGATGGATTATAGTTAGTATTTGGGTGGTGAACATGAAAACATGATGTAATCCATGCAGAAATAGAAGTATAATGTTGTACACCTGAAATTTATACAATGTTACCACAATAAACAAAAAAAAACAGAAAATGTGTAGGTTAAAAATATAGGGTTTTGTTGAAGTCAACTGTCAGAATCTATGAAAATTTCTGCATAAATATTTACATAATTAATATTACCAGCACAAAAGGCCCCTGCACGCCTTTACCCAATTTTTAAAAATCTAAATACCCAAATAAATATAATATTTCTGCGTTTAAGAGAGAAAAACTGGGCCGGCCCCATGGCTTACTGGTTAAGTGCACACGCTCCGCTGCTGGCGGCCCGGGTTCGGATCCCGGGCACACAACGACGCACCGCTTCTCCGGCCATGCTGAGGCCGCGTCCCACATACAGCAACTACAAGGATGTGCAGCTATGACATACAACTATTTACTGGGGCTTTGGGGGAAAATAAATAAATAAATAAAATCTTTAAAAAAAAAAAACAGAGAAAAACTGTTAATGCTTCTTTTCCCTCAATCAATTCAAATTTCCCTAAGAAGGCACAAATCTCCTTTAAGTTTTACCAAACAGAGAAATTAATTTAAAATATGATGAATAGCAAAAAAGGGTCAACATCTTAAAATTATTAGTAAATTATAGTCGTCCCATTCTTATACCATCTGCCGACTCCTGAATAAGTATTTTCCCAAGGTTTATACTACGGCTATATATCCATGGGCTTCTTAAGCAGGTTAAAAATGCAGATGCTTAAAACATCTGAACTCTATTACCTTCACAATACTGAAAGATCAGACAGTAAGTCTATTCCTGCAGCTTCAAATTTACAGATGTCCATGAAAGACTAATTTACAATTTTCCCCTTTTAAAAGGAACAATACTTCTGATTCAGCACTGTTATGTAAAAGAAATGTATCCTTTGAGCATGACAACCTATAGTTCTCCCATTTGTTTACATCAAGCTGGGAAAGGTTGAGTTCAGATTCAGAATCTGATCCTTTCTACAGAGTACTTGCTTTCCATCAATCCATGAGTTCCCATTACCACATTCTATGTGGAAAGTAATTAGAAGTTACCAAATTTAATATACCTACACTTTGTACGAGTTTCTTTATTGTTGTCTAATTTATTTTCCTTAAAAAATTTTTTGTGCTGTGCTGTTTTCTTCATTTTCTAAAGGTATTTATTTACTTTTATTTTAATGTCTTTTTGTTTTCTTCATTTAAATCTCCTTATGAATCTTTTCTTTAAAACGATGTTGTTACAGAAATACCCTAACGTCCCTTCCTTCCTAAAGCATCAGGCTTCAGTAACTTCCCAATTCTGAGGTTATAATTACGGCTTGGAAATATGCAGAATTTTTAATTAGCACCACTTAGTAATTAAATTGAGTTTGAAGTGAAGTTATAAACTGAAGAACATGATTACTATCTTCCTATATACAAATCACTTTTTCACTCATCTCTTGGCAATACTTTTATAAAACCTATCATCTAGATTAAGTCACATACATTTTAAGAGATGAGAGATGTCTCTAATTTTACATGTTAAAAGGTGGCTCACGCCAAGATACAGAACTCAGAATGATACAGAATGGAATACAGTGTATCCCTGTCTTCCATACCCATTAGCATAAATTAAGGTCAGAAAAATAAACATTACACAGCACGTGGTTCTCAAATAGCATTACTTAAAAGTGATTAATTCATTCTCCTGCCTTCATCTATGAAATCCAAAGTGAAAATCAGAAGATATGCTTATATATGGCTTTTTTCCAGCCCCTGAGACGACCATACAAGAGCTCATCACCTCAATAAGCACGCCAACTATCATATTATAAAAGAAAAATACCTGATTTAAACATGACCTGGATCACCCACAAAATCTGATTTCATTTGGAACTTGACATTATAGCCACTTTCAAAATATATATCTCTCTAAAACTCTTCCTCTCTCTCATTTGCCCCCTCAAGTATGAAAATTCTTTCAAATCTCTCTCTTACTATAAAACAGCTCAAATTGACACTTTTTAATTTAAAATATTTTAAACAAGAACCTTAAAAGTTAACTGATCTAAACCCATACGAAGAATAAAGTTTCCAGACTAACAGAGAAATGCCTATATTCATGTTTTCAATATTTCGGTATTAAAGCTGTACACCTTAATTATCTGATTATTCAATTCATTCTTTCAAAAATACACACAAATACACAAAGGACTAGCCTTTTTCAAATAAAACTTTCTCAATCCACTGTCACTGTACTCTGACACAGGATAAATTTCGATAAATTTACATTTCACATTTGCAAAACAAATTGTGATATATTGTTGTTTTAAAAAGAAACAGAGGATTCAACGACTTTCGATAACCAGAAGTAGATTACTTTATACGAAACACCACAATGTACTACTCTTCAAAAGAAAAAAATTTCAAATATGTTAGTTTTACCTGGGGAGGAGAGAGCTAGATGTTTGGGGGAATGTGTGTATGTGTTCCTGTGCTTAAAGCTAAAAACAACATCTCTGCAACTCCTTTCAAAAATCAATATTTTTTCAATAAATATGAGCATACACTGTACAATAAAATGCATAAAGATAATGTGCACTTCCAGAATGCTGTAATAATCCAAACAGGAAAAAATCAGTGTTTTCATCTTCCACATAGCAAGTCAATGTTAAACAATGTCATTTTTTTCCCTTTCTCCCTAACCATTCCACAAATCAGGACCACTGTATTTGTACATTTAATAAGATTAACAAACTGACTAGAAGCTCTGGAGGAGCAAAAGAAATCATTTTTCATTTTCCCACGAACAAAAAGATAAAAGCAAATACGAAGACTTGTTAAAGGAAAAGCATTTGAAAAACCCAACGTGACCAGCTTTTGATTTACCCCAGTCTCACAAGGAAGACAGACCCCACCCCCACTCCAGATTGTGTAGCTTTTTTTTCCTTGGGTGGGGGTGTGGAGAAGAGAAGCTGTCACATTTCCATCTCCGGTTATTGTTAAGTCCCCAGTCTAGATGCCCACGCATCACTGGTCCAGGGAAAAAATATTAAAGCAGATAATTTAAATTGTCTGAAATGCGCAGTATTTTGTGTTTTTTTCCAATTTTAAAGTTAATTATTCCCAGCTTCAATTAGCTAAGACTATAGATTACCTTTGACAGCCTGTCCCTCAAACATTCCCTATAAGACCGCTTGCTCCAGATTCACTAACAATTGTCTCCTCTCTAAACTTAAATTAGAAAAGCGCATTTCCGAAATTAGGAATGCCTTTTTGCATTCCTCCCTATCTTTTTTGCCTTTGGCGTGAGGTGTAGAATGAAGAGTAAAAAAGACACCTATTCGCTCTTCAAACAAAAAGAAATAAGGGTAGAGGGCCAGTGGGAGAAAGAGCAGCAGTGGACCTGAATGAAACGTTGAGAAAAGTTTTTTATGTGACTAGTTTGTCATTCGGCAGGGGAGCAGGAGTCGGGCAGAAAGCCGGGGTCTCGGCCCAGGGCTCGTGCAGAGAGAAAGCACCTGCCGTGGAGGAGGCCGGGGACCGGAGAGGAGCCGGGAGAGCACCTACCGACTTGCAGCACGTTCTCCACGGAGCCGCTGTCCAGCAGACGGATGCCCCGGCGGAACGGCAGCCCCTCGCCGCCGCCACCGGCCGCTCCGGCCCCCGCGCCCAGACCGGGGGACGCCCCCGCTGCGGCGGCCCCGGGGGCGGAGCCGGCCGGAGCGGCGGCCCCGGGGGGTGGCGGCGGCCCCTCCTCGGCCGGCGAAGCCCCCGCGGCGCCGCCAGCGGCGCCGGCGCCGGGGCCGCCCCGGTACTGGAAGCTGGAGTACATACAGATCTCCCGCTCATTCCGCGGGAAGGACCAGTAGACGATGCGGCGCTGCACCGGCTCCGGGATCCGCTCGAAGCGCTCCTCCACCCGCTCGTACGCCCACTTTTCCGCCACCGTCTTAGCGGCGCAGTCCAGCAAGGACTCGGGCTGCAGGTGGGGGCGGGCCCCGGGGTGCAGGCAGCTGCCGCCGACGCCCCCCACCCCGCCGCCGGCCGTCCCCGGCGAGCCGCGAGGGTGGTGAGCCTGCGGGCTGGGCCACGAGCACAGGCGCTTGGCCGGAGAGACTGGCGGCGGCGAGAGCAGCTCCTCCCGCTCACCTCCTTCCGCCATTGCTGGGGACTGACTGACGGAGGCGGCGGCGGCGGCGGAGGCGGCGGCGGCGGAGACCCCGGCCACGGCCACGCGCCCCGCGCAAGCGCCCAGCTGCGGCGTCGGGGTAGGGGGAGAGGGGCGGGGCGAGCAAACGCGCGAGCCGGCCGGCCCGCGTGGGGAGCCTCGGCTCGTCCGGTGCGCGCGCCGCGAGGGCCGACGCGGGCGGCCTGCGGACGAGCGTTTGGCGGCGCGCGCTGTCCGGGCCGCCGCGAGCGCGAGAAGGGGCGGGAGCGAGCGTGGGCCGGCGGCGCGCACTAGGAGCAGACAGCCCGGAACGCGCACCGAGCGCTCGCGCGGGGCCGACGGCCACCTAGGGGCGAGCAGCGCCGTGCACCCTCGCCAGTCCGCGCGCCTCCGACCCACCTGCCGGCCGGCCAGCGAGGGGCGGAATGTGTCGCCAAGTGAAATGGCCGTGCCGCCTCCGTGACGTTCTAGGCTTGCGGGGCACAGGAAGAGAGAAAACTCAAAATCAGCCTCCTGTGGTAGATTGACGAGACAAGAGACTGTCACGGCCGAGCGGAGGATCTGGCAGAAAAATGCTAGGAAGACACTAGGAAAAAATCCGGAAGTTCGAGTGATGAAAACTCTCCTCACGCCACAACAATGTAGAATAAAGTCGGCGGTCCCTTCAGAGCCTGGCAAAGTGGCACGAGCCCCTGACCGGACAGTGGGGCGCCAAGATTTCACCGCCACAGCGGCTGCACCCTCCTAGGATTTTGGAGAGTTTAGCATCTTGCATCCTAAGAAACAAAACACTTTCTGTATGGTTTTTGGTAGAATTCTCTGATCCCCTGCCCCAGTCTAAATCAGGTCTTTCATGTTTTCCTCGCTTGGCTCAGTCTTCTACACCTTCATATTACTTATAACAAATTGTATACACATTTTTATATATTTGTGTAATGTCTCACTGCCCAACTGACTGTAAACTCCATGAGAGCAAAGACCATGTCCATTTTCTTTACTATAATTTATCCTCTGCCTGGCGTATAGTGGGTGCTCGAGAATGGCAACTTCACCACTAACCCCCTCATAAACAACACGGAGTTGTAAGCAACGGTCTGTTAGTCAAGAAAACTCAGATTGTTTCAGATTTGTTGACAAACTAATCTCTACAACTTTAAAATGTTTCAAGGACTGTGTTAAGATAGTTCCTTTAGTTGCCTTCTCCCTTCAAAATAAACGAGTTCTAGAGTGTACTATAAGGTAAGAATAAGAAGAGAGGAAATGTTTAGAGACAGACTGGAGCCAAAGTAGTTTGGTTCTGCTGTAATCTCAGAATTAAAGAGCATAGACTATAGAGTTAGAATTGGGTGTGAATCACACTTGCTACTTGTATGATGCTAGCTAGTCATGACTCAGTTAAATCACTTGTAAAAGGGAGCTAGTAATAATGCCTGTACATATAACTGTTGTAGGAATTAGAAATAATTCTAATCAAGTGCTCATTCAGTGGAGTAGATACTCAATAAATACCTGTTTATCTCTCTAAACAGATTTATGTCTATAAATATCTATATGGATTATTGTAAAGTAGCATAATCTCTACTCCTCTTTAAATCTGGTACCACAACTATAGACTCTAATGGTACCCATTCTTTTCCTTCCTAGAACTTATCAGAGTTTATTTTGGAGGTGAGTATTCCTTTAATGCCTTTCTCCCAGACTTGATTATGAGCTATATAAGGGCAGAAAGCATTTCTATGTAAGGGCCTATCTCTAACACTTGCCATAATGCCTGCACAAGGAAAGTATTCAAAAAAGTTTTGCTTTCCGTAACAATGAATATATTACTCTGATTTATTTATTTATTTTCGGCTTTTACCACTTTTTTAATTTTTTGGTTATTGCAGTAACATTGGTTTATAACATTGTATAAATTTCAGGTGTACGTCATTATACTTCTATTTCTGCATAGATTACATCATGTTCACCACCCAAATACTAATTACAACCCATCACCACACACACGTGCCAAATTATCCCTTTCACCCTCCTCCCTCCCCGCTTCCCCTCTGGTAACCACCAATCCAATCTCTGTCTCTATGTGTTTGTTTGTTGTTGTTATTATCTACTACGTAATGAGTGAGATCATACAGTATTTGACCTTCTCCCTCTGACTTATTTCACTTTGCATAATACCCTCAATGTCCATCCATGTTGTCACAAATGGCTGGATTTCATCGTTTCTTATGGCTGAGTAGTATTCCATGGTGTATATATACCACATCTTCCTTATCGATTCGTCCCTTGATGGGCACTTAGGTTGCTTCCAAGTCTTGGCTATTGTGAATAACGCTGCAGTGAACACAGGGGTGCATGTATCTTTACACATTGGTGTTTTCAAGTTCTTTGGATAAACACCCAGCCGTGGAATAGCTGGATCATATGGTAGTTCTATCCTTGATTTTTTGAGGAATCTCCATACTGTTTTCCATAGTGGCTGCACCAGTTTGCACTCCCACCAGCAGTGTATGAGACTTGCCTTTTCTCCACATCCTCTCCAACACTTGTTGTTTCCTGTCTTGTTACTTATAGCCATTCTGACGGGCATGAGGTGATATCTCATTGTAGTTTTGATTTGCATTTCCCTGATAGTTAATGATGTCGAACATCTTTTCATGTGCCTGTTGGCCATCTGTATATCTTCTTTGGAGAAATGTCTCTTCAGGCCTTTTGCCCATTTTTGAATTGGGTTGGTAGTTTTTTTGTTGTTAAGATGCATGAGTTCTTTATATATTTTGGAGATTAAGCCCTTATCAGATGTATGGTTTGCAGATATCTTCTCCGAATTGTTAGGTTGTCTTTTCGTTTTGTTGATGGTTTCCTTTGCTGTGCAGAAGCTTTTTAGTTGGATGTAGTCCCATTTGTTTATTTTTTCTATTGTTTCTCTTGCCCGGTCAGACATGGTGCTTGAAAATATGTAGCTAAGACCAATGTCGAAGAGCGTACTGCCTATGTTTTCTTCTAGAAGTTTCATAGTTTCAGGTCTTACATTCAAGTCTTTAATCCATTTGGAGTTAATTTTTGTGTATGGTGTAACATAAGGGTCTACTTTCATTTTTTTGCATGTGGCTATCCAGTTTTCCCAACACCATTTGTTGAAGAGACTTTATTTTCTCCATTGTATGTTCTTGGCTCCTTTGTCAAAGATTAGCTGTCCATAGGTGTGTGGGTTCGTTTCTGGGCTTTCCATTGTATTCCATTGATCTGTGTGTCTGTTTTTGTGCCAGTACCATGCTGTTTTGATTACTATAGCTTTGTAGTATATTTTGAAATCAGGGAGTGTGATACCTCCAGCTTTGTTCCTTTTTCTCAGGATTCCTTTAGCTATTCAGGGTCTTTTGTTGTTCCATATAAATTTTAGGATTCTTTGTTCTATTTCTGTGAAAAAAAATGTTGGAACTTTAGTAGGGATTGCATTGAATCTATAGATTGCTTTAGGAAGTATGAACATCTTAACTATGTTAATTCTTCCAATCCAAGAGCATGGAATATCTTTCCATTTCTTTGTGTCTTCTTCAATTTCTTTCAGCAAGGTTTTATAGTTTTCGGTGTACAGATCTTTCACCTCTTTGGTTAAGTTTATTCCTAGGCATTTTATTCTTTTTGTTGCAATTGTAAATGGGATTGTATTCTTAATTTCTCTTTCTGCTAATTCGTTGTTAGTGTATAGAAATGCAACTGATTTTTGTATGTTGATTTTGTATCCTGCAACTTTACCGTATTCCTTTATTACTTCTAAAAGTTTTTTGGTGGATTCTTTAGGGTTTTCTATATATAAAATCATGTCATCTGCAAATAGTGACAGTTTCACTTCTTCCTTTCCAGTTTGGATCCCTTTTATTTCTTTTTCTTGCCTAATTGCTCTGGCTAGGACTTCCAGTACTATGTTAAATAGGAGTGGTGAGAGTGGGCATCCTTGTCTGGTTCCTGTTCTTAGAGGGATAGCATCCATTGAGGATGATATTAGCTGTGGGTTTGTCATATATGGCTTTAGTATGTTGAGGTTCTTTCCTTCTATACCCATTTTATTCAGAGTTTTTATCATAAATGGATGCTGTATCTCCTCAAATGCTTTCTCTGCATCTATTGAGATGATCATGTGATTTTTATTCTTCATTTTATTAATGTGGTGTATCACATTGATTGATATGCGAATGTTGAACCATCCCTTCATACCTCGAATAAATCCCACTTGATCATGGTGTATCTTTTTAATGTATTGTTGTATGCGATTTGCTAGTATTTTGTTGAGGATTTTTGCATCAAGGTTCATCAGTGATATTGGCCTGTAATTTTCTTTTTTTTTTTGTTGTCCTTGTCTGGGTTTGGTATCAGGGTAATGTTGGCTTTGTAGAATGAGTTAAGGAGCTTCCCCCACTCCTCAGTTTTTTGGAATAGTTTGTGAAGGATAGGTATTAAGTCTTTGAATGTTTGGTAGAATTTACCAGGGAAGCCGTCTGGCCCTGGACTTTTATTTTTGGGGAGGTTTTTGATTACTGTTTCAATCTCTTTACTGGTGATTGGTCTATTCAAATTCTCTATTTCTTCTCAATCCAGTTTTGGAAGGTTGTGTGATTCTAAGAATTTATCCATTTCTTCCAGATTGTCGAATTAGTTGGCATATAGCTTTTCATAGTATTCTCTTATAATCTTTTGTATTTCTGAGGTGTCTGTTGTAATTTCTGCTCTTTCATTTCTGACTTTACTTATTTGAGCCTTCTCTCTTTTTTTTTTGGTGAGTCTAGCTAAATGTTTGTCAATTTTGTTTATCTTTTCAAAGAACCAGCTCTTGGTTTTATTAATTTTTTCTATTATTTTTTAGTCTCTATTTCATTTATGTCTGCTCTGATTTTTATTATCTCCCTTCTTCTATTGATTTTGGGCTTTGTTTGTTCTTTTTCCAGTTCCTTTAAGTGCATTGTTAGATTGTTTATTTGAGATTTTTCTTGTTTGTTGAGATAGGCCTGTATGGCTATAAACTTCCCTCTTAGAACCGCATTTGCTGTATCCCATAAATTCTGGCATGTTATATTTTCATTTTCATTTGTCTCCAGGTATTTTTTGATTTCTTCATTGACCCAATCGCTGCTCAGTAGCATTTTGTTTAATCTCCACATATTTGTGGCTTCTGATTTTCTTCCAATAGTTGATTTCTAGTTTCATACCATTGTGGTCAGAAAAGATACTTGGTATTATTTCAATCTTCTTAAACTTATGGAGACTTGTTTTGTGGCCTAATATGTGATCAATCCTGGAGAATGTTCCATGTGCATTTGAAAAGAACATGTATTCTTTGGTTTTTGGATGGAATGCTCTGTATATAGCTACTAGGTCCATCTGTTCTAGTGTGTCATTTAAGGCCAATGTTTCCTTGTTGATCTTGTGTTTTGATGATCTATCCGTTGCTGTCAGTGGAGTGTTAAAGTCCCCTACTATTATTGTGTTACTATTTCTCTTTTTATGTCTGTTAATAATTGCTTTATATGTTTAGGTGCTCCTACGTTGGGTGCATAGATATTTACAAGTGTTATATCCTCTTGTTGGATTGTTCCCTTGATCATTATGTAATTGCCTTCTTTGTCTCTTTTTATGGTTTTTGTTTTAAAGTCTATTTTGTCTGATATGAGTATTGCTACCCCAGCTTTCTTTTCATTGCCATTTGCGTGGAGTATCTTTTTCCATCCCTTCACTTTCAGTTTGTGAGTGTCTTTAGGTCTGAAGTGTGTCTCTTTTATGCAGCATATCTATGGGTCTTGTTTTTTAATCCAATCAGCCAGCCTATGCCTTTTAATTGGAGCATTTAGTCCATTCACGTTTAAAGTAGCTATTGATAAGTATGTACTTACTGCCATTTTTTAACTTTTTTTCTCAGTGTTTTAGTAGTCCTCTATACAGAATTGATGCTCTCTTTTGTTTGACCTCTGTCTGAAAGCTCTACTCTTTAACTCCCCTCCTCCCTCCTTTTATGTTTTTGATATCATATCTAACCTCTTTTTGGTGCATTTGTATCCATTACCCTCTTATCGTGGAAATAGATAATTTTTCCTATTTGTGGTCTTCTCTTTTCCCCTTAAATCAGTCCCTTTAACATTTCTTGTACCACTGGTTTCTTGGTGACAAATTCCTTTAATTTTTGCTTATCTGGGAAACTTTTTATCTCTCCTTCCATTTTGAATGATAACCTTGCTGGGTAGAGTACTCTTGGCTGTAAGTTTTTTCCTTTTAGCACTTTAAATATATCATGCCACTCTCTTCTAGCCTGTAAGGTTTCTGCTGAGAAGTCATCTGATAGTCTTATGGGGCTTCCTTTGTATATAACTTGACTTTCTCTTGTGGCTTTTAGGATTCTCTCTTTATCTTTAATTCTGGACATTTTGATTATGATGTGTCTTGGTGTGGGCCTCTTTGGGTTTATCTTGTTTGGGGCTCTCTGTGCTTCCTGTACCTGGATGTCTGTTTCCTTCCTTAGGTTAGGGAAGTTTTCATCTATTACTTCTTGAAATAGATTCTCTGCACCTTTGTCTCGCTCTTCTCCTTCCGGGACACCTGTAACACAGATGTTAGTGTGCTTGATGTGGTCCCAGAGGACCCTTAGACTGTCCTCACTCTTTTTAATTCTTTCCTTTTTTACCTGGTCATCTTGGATGATTTCGTCTGGTCTTTCGTCCAGCTCGCAGATCCGTTCTTCTGTATCCTCTACTCTGCTTTTGAGTCCTTCTAGTGAATTTTTCATTTCCAGTATTGTATTCTTCATTTCTGATTGGTTCTTTTTTATATCTTCCATTTCTTCATTGACATTCTCACTGAGTTCATCTATTCTTCTCCCCAGATCAGTGAGCATCCTTAGCACTCTTAGTTTGAACACTCTGTCAGGTAGGTTGCTCATTTCTGTTTCACTTAGTTCCTTTTCTGGGGTTTTGTCCTATTCCCTTACTTGGAATGTATTCCTTTGCCTCCTCATTTTGCCTCTTTCCCTGTGCTTGTGTCTATGTATTAGGTAGGTCAGCTACGTCTCCTACTCTTGGATAGGTGACCTTATATAAGTGATGCCTTAGGAGGCATGCAGCGTGCTTCCCTCAGTTCTCTATGTTCCAGAGATGACCCCTATGTGGGCTACGTGTGTCCTTCTGTTGTGGCCTGTTTGCTCTCCCTGTAGGTGCCCAGGGAGGCCCAGTTATGTTCCTGGCCAGCTGTTGTAATGCTCAGCTGCTTGTAGTTGTTGTGGGCCCCTCAGTCTCTTTATCACGTGTGGGGAGCCCCAGCACAGTTGGCTGCAAGTTCTAATACCACATTTGTGTTGCAGTATTTCTTTTAAGTGAGTAGGCCCCCAGCATTGCAGGTTGTTAGGCTCAGGGGCTTACAAATGCTATAAGCCTCCAGCCTTTAGATCTCTTGTCAGCTCTCTTAGGATTGCAGCTGGGTGGGTCTGGCCTGAGGCACGGGAGCACCCAATTGTTTCAGGCTTTTGAAGGTGGGGCACACCCCCTATGTGGGTCTTTGAGAAGCACAAGTCTTCTGCAGCTGACAAGCCCTTCCGCCCACAGGTCCACACACACAGTCAACCCGGTCCTGCCCCATGTGTGCACCCCGAACTCCTGAAGTGGACCCAGTCTCTCCACGGCGGGAGCGCCACACGCTCCACCACTGCCCCACACTCTCCACCCACTCCTTGTGCGTGCCCTGCCCCACTGAAGTGGGCTCAGTTACCAGGCTGCAGAGAATCCAGTCACCAATCTATGCAGGTCCACAAGTTGCCTGAGGGCTTGTTGTTGGGTGGGCCAGTCTCTAGGGTTGGCTGCCCACCCTGGCTGAGCTGGATTAAATCGGTGCTCTAGTGGGTGGGGCAGACCTGGGCTAGCAGGCCCCAGGGAGAACTCCAATGGCGTCTGTGTCAGTAGGCCCACACCAGGCCACAACAATGGCCGCCGCCAATGTCCCAGTCCCTGGAGAGCTCTCACCTCTCACTGCAATGCACTCAGAGCCTATCAGGTGAGTCTCTTTTCACCAAAGCACTGTGCACCTTTCTTTCTGGTGATTTTAGGTTGCTTTCTGAAATGGGTGAGTGTGCGCTCTTAAAACCCTTTAAGAGCCGGTTTTAATTTATTTGTGAACCAGCTTTTCTGGGGGTACTCCCTAATATTTTAGTGTCAGGCAAAGTCAGATATTATGCCACTCGTCTCGATTGTGCTGGGTCCACAAAATGCCCACAGCGGGGGCGCTCCTCGGCTCAGGGCCCCAGTCCTCCAGGGAGGGCTGCGTACCTGTCCGCTGCTCCCTGGCAGCTGTGAGGCGCTGTGGCTTATGAAGGCGGTGTTTTTCTTCTCCAGAAGGGGGTTTCTGCCTCTTCCACCTGGATTAAGATTGTCCTTTGTTGCAGGAGTTCCTCTTATCCAGTTTTCAGTTCTGTCTCAGGGGTAAATTTTCCAAGAGTAGTTGTAAATTGGCTGTAGCCGTGGGAGGAGGTGAGTTCTGAGTCTGCCTACGCTGCCATCTTGACTTCTCTCTCCCTATTACTCTGATTTAAACAACTGCTAGAAAATATAGTTAAAAGAGGTTGGGATATAGGAAGAAATGTTACTTAAACATATTTATTAAGAGTTAAATTTGATTCTTATGAGGTTGATTTAACTAGGTCCTTTTTTCTTATTTTGAGGACATTAAACAATACAGAAAAGTACAAAGAATAGCATCACCTATACCTATGTTCTCACCACTCAGAATTAATAATTATTACTTAATATCGTGACCATAGAAGAACTACACAACTTGAATGTAGGCAATGAAGACATTAAAATTGTTAAAGATTTTGTTTACTGTGGTTCAGTCCTCAATTTAAATGGAGACTGCAGCCAAGAAATCAAGAGAAGACTGAGACTTGGAAGGGCAGCAAGGAAAGAATTAGGAAAGATCATCAAGTGCAAGGAAGTCTCATTATAAACTAAGGCCAAGATTATCCACACCGTCGTATTCCCAATTACCATGTACAGGTGTGAAAGCTGGACAGTGAAGAAGGCTGATAGGAAAAAAAGTGATTCATTTGAAATATGGCTGTGGAGAGCCCTATGGATACCCTGGACTGCTAGAAAGATGAACAAGTGGGTCCTAGAGCAATTAAGCCTGAATTGTCACTGGAGGCAAAAATGATAAAACTGAGGCTGCCTTACTTTGGGCACATCATGATAAGGCAGGATTCTCCGGAAAAAGACAATAATGCTGGGGAAAGTAGAAGGCAACAGGAAAAGAGGAAGAGCCAATTTGAGACGGATTGACTCCATGAAGGAAGCCGTGCATCTACAGAAGCCTAGCAGGGCTGTTGAGGACAGGATATTGTGGACATCACTCATTCATAGGGTCACCAGGAGTTGGAGCCGACTTGACAGCATATAACAACAGAAATTGAACATGTCAAAAGTCTACTTTAACCACCTCCATATATCATCCCCAGGAGCAAGTACAACCTGAGTTTGGAGTCCATTTTTAAATTATGGATGTGTGTGTGTGTGTGTGTGTGTAACATTGTTTTGTGTATATTTCATTTAATTAAATGGTATCACACTGCCTACCATCATACTGGTACCTTTCTTTCTTCTGTGCATACTGATACACAAAGATCTCACTCATTCCTTTTAAGTGCTATAAAATATTCCATCTTAAGAATATATCACATTTTTCTTTCAAAGCCTACCGCCACCACTTGTTAGCTATATATACCTTAAAAAGTGACTTAAACCTTCGGTGCCTCAGTTTTCTAATTTATAAAATGGGGATAATAAGAGTTCTTACCTAATAAGGTTGTTTTGTAATTAATATATGTGAATTGCATGGAACTGTACCTAGCACATGGTAAGTACTCGATAAATGTTAGCTATTATTTGTGTATTTATTTATCTCACTAATGACTGACATTTAGGTTGTTTCCAATATTTTTTATTATTGTAAACTGTACTTCAATGAACATTCAGTACTACAGTGAACATTGTTGTCTGGATCTCCCTGTATATATATTCTAGAATTTCTCCTTGGGATATAGGCAGAATGGAATTACTGATCATAGGATATAAACACTTTCAGTTTTGCTAAATGCTGCCAATTTGTGTTCCAGTGTAGCTGTACCAACGTATTATTCATGCTGAGTAACAAATAACTCTAAAACTGAGAGGTTGCAAATAATTAGTAATCTATTAACTTTCACAGTTTCTATGAGTAAGGAATTTAGGAGCAACTTGGCTGTGTGGTTCGCATTCAGAATCTCTCATGAAGTTGGCATTAGATGTTAGCTGAGGGTGCAGTCATCTAAAGACTCGACTGGGGCTGGAGGATCTTCTTCCAAAATGACTCACTCACATGGCTGGTAAATTGGTGCTGGCTCTTGGTAGGAGGGCTCAGTTCCTCTCCAAATGGGCCTCTCCAATGGGCTGTTTGAGCATCTTTATTGCAAGGCTGATTTTCTCCAAAGGAATCAAGAGAGCAAAGTAGAAGCTGCAATGCCTTTTATGGCCTCAGAAGTCACACACTATCACTCCTGCTGTATTCTATCCTATCAGACCAGCCCTGATTCAGTGCAGGAGAAGACTATACAGAAGCATGAATACCAGGGGGAGGCAAGGAGTCACAGGAAGCCACAACCAGCTCCCACCAGCACCGAGTAAGAGTACTATTTCCCTATATCCTCACCAATATGCAATATTGTCAGACTTTATAATTCTTAACAGCCTGATTAACAAGAAATGTTTTCTCTTTATTTTTCTTTGGTTACTGGTGAGGTTGAGCATCATTTTATATATTTTTGGCCATCGTACATCCTCTTCTGTTAATTACCTAATTACATCTCTTTTTTTCTACTTGATAGTTTAACATTTTCTTGATTTCTAGTACTCTATATGTAATATTCATTGCAAATTTCTTCCAATGTGTCTCTTGTCTTTTAACTTTAATATGTCTTTTACTATATTTTGCTATAACAAAGTTTTAAATTCTGATGAAATCAAATTATCTAACTTTTCTCTTATGTTTTGTACATATTATATTTTATTTAAGGAAGCCTTCCATATTCTATATTTTCTTCTAGTAGCTTTGGAGTTTTTTTCACTTTTAGGTCTTTTTTCCCATCTGGAATGTATTTGCTTTTCTTTCTATGGACATAATTTTAATTTTTTCTATACGGAGAGCTGTTAATTGCTCTAAAACCATTTGTCAAATAATTCGGCCTTTCCTCCATTGATCTGTGACATACAGAGTTCTCTAATATGGATTTATTTCTGGGCCTTATTTTCTATTTCACTTACCTTTTTATCTCTTCCTGTCCCAATGATACACTTTTAATTAATAATTAAATTTGTTAATAGTTAATTAAATTTGGAAATGTTTAGATGACTGGTAGGATAAATCATCCTTCTTTGTCCTTATTTTTCGAATTTTCCTTAGCTATTCATGCACCTTTTTATCCTTCCATATGAATCTTATAATCAATTTTACAATGTTTCCCAAAAAGTCCTGCAGGAATTTTTTTTTGTAATTACATTGAATTTATAGATCACTTTAGGGACAACTAATATCTTTATAATTGAGTCTTCATAAATATAGTATATCTCTTCATTTATATGGGTCTTCTTTATCAATCATTTTAAAAGAACTAAATATATCGTTTTTACTCTTATATTTATTTTGTGACCCTAGTGATTGCTAGATTTTTTCCAAAATACCATTATTAAACAAGAAATAATCTTACCTCTGGTAGCTTAATATCTAGTTAGTGAGATAAGATGAAAAGTTAAATAACAGTAAAAAACTGGACTAATACAAAAAAATAATAGCTTCAGAGAATTGTCAAGTGACTTGAAGAAACAGTAATTATTTGGGGAATCAGAAGAAAGATCCCTTTGAGTAGAAATTGTGAGAGGAAGCTCTACTGTAGTCTTATGTCATCTAGATCTTGGAGAATGAGTAGGATTCAAATAGGCCCAAAGGCTTAGGGAAGGAATTTCAATTGGGTTGAACAACTTCAGCAAAAACCCAAAAAATGAAAAGTACAAGACATTTTCATAGAACAGTTAAAAAGAAATCTGTTTGGCTATAAAAGTGGGAAATAAAGATTAGAAAAGTCTCTTAAAGCCAAATTATGAATAATCTTAAGTTTCAGGTTAAGGAATTTGAAGTTGAGAATATAGTATGACCAATGGGGTACTAAGACAGTGAAGGTTGTTAGACATCTATATGGCATTATAACACTGAATATAACCTATTTTTATCACATCTTTTCCCACATTAGTCTGTGCTTTGTACTTAGCGCATAATAGATCCTCAATAAATGTTTCATGAATGAATGAATGATCTGGCTGTGATGTGGAGAATCTATTTGAAGGGGAGAAACGGGAGACATAGAAACATTTTAGATACCTATTCCAATAATTTGGTCATGAGTTGTTAGTGGCCTCAATTCAGATGACAGTAGAAAAAGAAAAATTTCCCTGAATAAAGTGTTTTTGCCCTATTGCTCCTAAAAACTGACACAATGAATATTTATTAACATCCACATTGTACCTTAGAGTAGCAGGGTGATTTTTTTTTTCATGGATAGACCATGAAACTACATTTTATGTTTTCTGGTATATTTGCCATTTTTATTTTTTATTTATTTATTTATTTTTTTGAGGAAGATCAGCCCTGAGCTAACATTCATGCTAATCCTCCTCGTTTTTTGTTGGTTTTTTTTGCTGAGGAAGACCGGCTCTGAGCTAACACCTATTGCCAATCCTTCTCCTTTTTTTTTTTTCCCCAAAGCCCCAGTAGATAGCTGTATGTTATAGTTGCACATTCTTCTAGCTGCTGTATGTGGGACTCGGCCTCAGCATGGCCGGAGAAGCGGTGCGCGACGCACCGGGGATCTGAACCCTGGCCGCCAGTAGCGGAGCGCACGCACTTAACTGCTAAGCCATGGGGCCGGCCCCTATTTGCCGTTTTTAAACAAATACATATAAATAAACTACTATATGTGAGGCATTAGAAGTTAAATATAGTGAAGGATACTAGGTTGTTTAAGACAGTCTGGGCATTGAGAATGGAAAAAAACATATGTGGTCCTGAGCTGGGACTGGGAATTGATACAGAGGAAGTTGCAGAGAGATAAGGATATCTAGTAATGATACTTAAAATTGATACAATGTTTTACATTTTTTAGCTGGGATATAAAGAATTGCTGAAGAAAATTCACTGAATTGTGCTGACCAAGAATACTAATTTCATTTGTGCCTTAAATGCTGCTTAGTAACCCTATTCATCCCTAATAGACTAGCACCTTTATCCCCATTTTACTTATGAAGAAAGGCTAAGAGAAGTTGTTTCTTAATCAAGGTCACTAGCAAGTGAATGACAGAACCAGAATTCAAATCCACATTGTTGAATTCTGAGTCCAGTGACATTTCCTTTCTACACCATAGTTGTCTCACCTGGGAGCCAGAGGATTTTATAAGGATAGAATCAAAGTGACCATATTTTCCATCTCCTGGACAGGGACTCAAATTTGGCTAGAGAGGGGCTATCAGATTGATTAACTAAGAAGGGAATAGGCAATTAGATTTCTTAGTGAAGCGTCAGAACCATTCCATTGGCTATAGTCAAATAGTGAAACTAAAGGAAAGAAGAAGGAGAAAGAGGGGAAGAACAACAGGAAGGCGAAGGAGAAGAAGAAAGATGAGACGGAAAAGGAAAAGCAGCAGTGATTTGTGGTAAGAAAGAAACCATAATGCACTGGTAATATCAGCAAGTGGAATAATAATGAGACCCAAAGTAAGGCCTTGTTGATATGTGGCTTGTGTAAAGTAAACACAGAGGTCGGTAGCGTAATTGAGAGCTCTGTGAGGCCGTTGTTGACATCTGCCAGCTTTTTGAGATTAGCCTAAATACTAGTTCAGATTAAAATAATATCAGTTTGTTGATGTTAGCATTATTGTTCTAATGCTTTAAATACAAAAGTCAACATACAACGTGGAGCTTATAGTCTAGTTTGGGAAACAGACATTAAACAAATAAACATAAATATATAAATACAGATGGTAATAACATGGCATATAAGACTTTGGGGAATATGTAAAGTGTGGTTGGAAATAGCAAGTGCTCTAGATTAGTTGGAACACAAAGATTATGGTGAGAAATAGCAGGAAAAGACTGTAGAGGAGATTTGAGAATCATTGTGAAAAGCTTTAAAATGCTAACTTAGGGAATCTGAATTCTCTTAGGTTGGCAGAGGGAAGCTAATAAAGGCGTTTTAAGCAGGAGAGTAACACAATAGAAGGCAATGTTTTAGGAAGATTAATCAAACAGAAGTGTGCGGGATCAATGAGGAGGAAATTAAGACAAAGGATGTGTTAGGAGGCAACATGTGAGAAGGAGGTGATAAAGTTCTGTAGAGGGCATAGGACATCTAGACATAGGGGCAAATATGGGCTGAAATCCAGCCAACACTTCATTTGCCCAGCTCTGCACCTAAAGGGTTGCATTTGGGTGCCTTTTTCTAATTCTCACCAAGGGACCATATGGGCAGTGACTCTAGGCCTGTATTACTCTGTTTGATCTCTCTCCTCTGGTGAGAGAATTGATCCATTTCAAAGAGACTGTGGGAGTCTAAAGATACTTCTTTTATAGCATTGCAATGTCCAGGGTGAAAACACAAATACCAAAATCAATGACCAGGAAGAATACGTGACATTTTACAACACCTCGTTTGATGTCAGGAAAATTTTGAGCCAACCTTAAAAACAAATCTTTAAAATTGCATTTGTGAAACATCCTCAACTCCTCAGGAATGGAACAAAAATCAGTTATGAGATGGGGGTGAAGGACAGAGTGAGACTCAGAGATGAGGATTTAGGCACTATCTGGCAAGCAAACTATATGCAACCTAGAGTCATTTATTTAATAATGGAATTTATTCTGGTTTCCATTTCAAAATGTAGAAGATGAACACGTATGCTTGCTGATAATGCTAACTTTGATTTGGTGTATATTAAATACTGGACGAAGTGGGGACAGGAAAAGATGTTTGGGAAATGGAAAGGAAAACCATGCTTAAAACAATATTATTGATTGGACCTATTACCCAACTCTGACATATTTCTTTTTTTTTTTTAATTTTTGTTTATTACAGTAACATTGGTTTATAACATTGTATAAATTTCAGGTGTACATCATTATACTTCTATTTCTGCATAGATTACATCATGTTCACCACCCAAATACTAATTACAGCCCATCACCACACACATGTGCCGAATTATCCCTTTCACTCTCCTCCCTCCTCCCTTCCCCTCTGGTAACCACCAATCCAATCTCTGTCTCTATGTGTTTGTTTATTGTTGTTGTTATCTACTAATTAATGAAGGAAATCATACGGTATTTGACCTTCTCCCTCTGACTTATTTCGCTTTGCATAATACCCTCAATGTCCATCCATGTTGTCACAAATGGCTGAATTTCATTGTTTCTTATGGCTGAGGAGTATTCCATGGTGTATATATACCACAGCTTCCTTATCCATTCGTCCGTTGGTGGGCACTTAGGTTGCTTCCAAGTCTTGGCTATTGTGAATAACGCTGCAGTGAACACAGGGGTGCATGTATCTTTACACATTGATGTTTTCAAGTTCTTTGGATAAATACCCAGCAGTGGAATAGCTGAATCATATGGTAGTTCTATCCTTGATTTTTTGAGGAATCTCCATACTGTTTTCCATAGTGGCTGCACCAGTTTGCACTCCTACCAGCAGTGTATGAGAGTTCCCTTCTCTCCACATCCTCTCCAACACGTGTTGTTTCCTCTATTGTTAATTATAGCCATTCTGACGGGTGTGAGGTGATATCTCATTGTAGTTTTGATTTGCATTTCCCTGATAGTTAATGATTTTGAACATCTTTTCATGTGCCTGATGGCCATCTGTATAACTTCTTTGGAGAAATGTCTGTTCAGGTCTTTTGCCCATTTTTGAATTGGGTTGGTAGTTTTTTTGTTGTTGAGATGCATCAGTTCTTTGTATATTTTGGAGATTAAGCCTTTATCAGATGTATGGTTTGCAAATATCTTCTCCCAATTGTTAGGTTGTCTTTTTGTTTTGTTGATGGTTTCCTTTGCTGTGCAGAAGCTTTTTAGTTGGATGTAGTCCCATTTGTTTATTTTTTCTATTGTTTCTCTTGCCCGGTCAGACATGGTGCTTGAAAATATGTTGCTAAGACCGATGTCGAAGAGCGTACTGCCTATGTTTTCTTCTAGAAGTTTCATAGTTTCAGGTCTTACATTCAAGTCTTTAATCCATTTGGAGTTAATTTTTGTGTATGGTGTAAGGTAAGGGTCTACTTTCATTTTTTTGCATGTGGCTATCCAGTTTTCCCAGCACCATTTGTTGAAGAGACTTTATTTTCTCCATTGTATGTCCTTGGCTCCTTTGTCGAAGATTAGCTGTCCATAGATGTGTGGGTTCATTTCTGGGCTTTTGATTCTATTCCATTGATCTGTGTGTCTGTTTTTGTGCCAGTAGCATGCTGTTTTGGTTACTATAGCTTTGTAGTATATTTTGAAATCAGGTTGTGTGATACCTCCAGCTTTGTTCTTTTTTCTCAGGATTCCTTTACTTATTCGGGGTCTTTTGTTGTTCCAAATAAATTTTAGGATTCTTTGCTCTATTTCTGTGAAAAATGTTGTTGGAACTTTAATAGGGATTGCATTGAATCTATATATTGCTTTAGGAAGTATGGACATCTTAACTATGTTAATTCTTCCAATCCAAGAGCACGGAATATCTTTCCATTTCTTTGTGTCTTCTTCAATTTCTTTCAGCAAGATTTTATAGTTTTCCGTGTACAGCTCTTTCACCTCTTTGGTTAAGTTTATTCCTAGGTATTTTATTCTTTTTGTTGCAATTGTAAATGGGATGGTATTCTTAATTTCTCTTTCTGCTACTTCATTGTTAGTGTATGGAAATGCAACTGATTTTTGTATGTTGATTTTGTATCCTGCAACTTTACCATATTCGTTTATTACTTCTAAAAGTTTTCTGGTGGATTCTTTAGGGTTTTCTATATATAAAATCATGTCATCTGCAAATAGTGACAGTTTCACTTCTTCCTTTCCAATTTGGATCCCTTTTATTTCTTTTTCTTGCCTGATTGCTCTGGCTAGGACTTCCAGTACTATGTTAAATAGGAGTGGTGAGAGTGGGCATCCTTGTCTGGTTCCTGTTCTTAGAGGGATAGCTTTCAGTTTTTCACCATTGAGGATGATATTAGCTGTGGGTTTCTCATATATGGCTTTAGTATGTTGAGGTTCTTTCCTTCTATACCCATTTTATTCAGAGTTTTTATCATAAATGGATGCTGTATCTTGTCAAAGGCTTTCTCTGCATCTATTGAGATGATCATGTGATTTTTATTCTTCATTTTATTAATGTGGTGTATCATGTTGGTTGATTTGCGAATGTTAAACCATCCCTGCATACCTGGAATAAATCCCACTTGATCATGGTGTATGATCTTTTTAACGTATTGTTGTATGCGATTTGCTAGTATTTTGTTGAGGATTTTTGCATCGAGGTTCATCAGTGATATTGGCCTGTAATTTTCTTTTTTTTGTGTTGTCCTTGTCTGGTTTTGGTATGAAGGTAATGTCGGCTTCGTAGGATGAGTTAGGGAGCTTCCCCTCCCTCCTCAATTTTTTGGAAGAGTTTGAGAAGGATAGGTATTAAGTCTTCTTTGAATGTTTGGTAGAATTCACCAGGGAAGCCGTCTGGTCCTGGACTTTTATTTTTGGGGAGGTTTTTGATTACTGTTTCAATCTCCTTACTGGTGATTGGTCTATTCAAATTCTCTACTTCTTCTTGATCCAGTTTTGGAAGGTTGTATGATTGTAAGAATTTATCCATTTCTTCCAGATTGTCGAATTGGTTGGCAAATAGCTTTCATAGTATTCTCTTATAATCTTTTGTATTTCTGAGGTGTCTGTTGTAATTTCTCTTCTTTCATTTCTGATTTTACTTATTTGTGCCTTCTTTTTTTCTTGGTGAGTCTAGCTAAAGGTTTGTCAATTTTGTTTATCTTTTCAAAGAACCAGCTCTTGGTTTTATTAATTTTTTCTATTGTTTTTTTGGTTTCTATTTCATTTATTTCTGCTCTGATTTTTATTATTTCCCTTCTTCTACTGATTTTGGGCTTGGTTTGTTCTTCTTTTTCCAGTTCTTTTAGGTGCATTGTTAGATTGTTTATTTGAGATTTTTCTTGTTTGTTGAGATAGGCCTGTATTGCTATAAACTTCCCTCTTAGAACCACTTTTGCTGTATCTCATAAATTCTGGCATGTCATATTTTCATTTTCATTTGTCTCCAGGTATTTTTTGATTTCTTCTTTGATTTCTTCGTTGACCCAGTCGTTGTTCAGTAGCATTTTGTTTAATCTCCATGTATTTGTGGCTTTTCTGATTTTATTCCTATAGTTGATTTCTAGTTTCATACCGTTGTGGTCAGAAAAGACGCTTGGTATTATTTCAATCTTCTTAAATTTATGGAGACTTGTTTTGTGGCCTAATATGTGATCAATCCTGGAGAATGTTCCATGTGCATTTGAAAAGAACGTGTATTCTTTGGTTTTTGGATGGAATGCTCTGTATATATCTACTAGGTCCATCTGTTCTAGTGTGTCATTTAAGGCCAATGTTTCCTTGTTGATCTTCTGTTTGGATGATCTATCCGTTGGTGTAAGTGGAGTGTTAAAGTCCCGTACTATTATTGTGTTACTGTCTATTTCTCTTTTTATGTCTGTTAATAATTGCTTTATATATTTAGGTGCACCTATGTTGGGTGCATAGATATTTACAAGTGTTATATCCTCTCGTTGGATTCTTCCCTTGATCATTATGTAATGCCCTTGTCTCTTTTTACAGTTTTTGTTTTAAAGTCCATTTTGTCTGATGTGAGTACTGCTACCCCAGCTTTCTTTTCATTGCCATTTGCATGGAGTATCTTTTTCCATCCTTTCACTTTCAGTTTGTGAGTGTTTTTAGGTCTGAAGTGTGTCTCTTGTAAGCAGCATATATATGGGTCTTGTTTTTTTATCCAATCAGCCACCCTATGCCTTTTAATTGGAGCATTTAGTCCACTGACGTTTAAAGTAACTATTGATAAGTATGTACTTACTACCTTTTTTTAACTTTTTTTTTCTCAGTGTTTTACTAGTCCTTCTCTGTTCCTTCCCTCTTCTATACAGAATTGATGGTCTCTTTAGTTTGACCTCTGTCTGAAAGCTCTACTCTTTAACTCCCCTCCTCCCTCCTTGTATGTTTTTGATATCATATCTAACCTCGTTTTTGTGCATTTGTATCCGTTACCCTCTTATCATGGAAATAGATAATTTTTCCTATTTGTGGTCTTCTCTTTTCCCCCTCTAATCAGTCCTTTTAACATTTCTTGTAGCATTGGTTTCTTGTTAACAAACTCCTTTCATTTTTGCTTGTCTGGGAAATTTTTGATCTCTCCTTCCATTTTGAATGATAACCTTGCTGGGTAGAGTACTCTTGGCTGTAAGTTTTTTCCTTTTAGCACTTTAAATATATCATGCCATTCTCTTCTAGCCTGTAAGGTTTCTGCTGAGAAGTCATCTGATAGCCTTATGGGGTTTCCTTTGTATGTAACTTGACTTACTCTTGCGGCTTTTAGGATTCTCTCTTTATCTTTAATTCTGGACATTTTGATTATGATGTGTCTTGGTGTGGGCCTCTTTGGGTTTATCTTGTTTGGGGCTCTCTGTGCTTCCTGTACCTGGATGTCTGTTTCCTTCCTTAGGTTAGGGAAGTTTTCATCTATTATTTCTTCAAATAGATTCTCTGCCCCCTTATCTCGCTCTTCTCCTTCCGGGACACCTATAACACGGACGTTAGTGCGCTTGATGTTGTCCTAGAGGTCCCTTAGACTGTCCTCACTCTTTTTAATTCTTTTGTCTTTTACCTGTTCAGCTTGGGTAATTTCTTCTAGTCTTTCGTCCAGTTTGCAGATCCATTCTTCTGTATCCTCTACTCTGCTTTTGAGTCCCTCTAGTGAATTTTTCATTTCCAGTATTGTATTCTTCATTTCTGATTGGTTCTTTTTTATATCTTCCATTTCTTTGTTGACATTCTCACTGAGTTCATCTATTCTTCTCCCCACATCAGTGAGCATCTTTAACACTCTTTGTTTGAACTCTCTGTCGGGTAGGTTGCTCATTTCTGTTTCACTTAGTGCCTTTTCTGAGGTTTTGTCCTATTCCCTTACTTGGAATGTATTCCTTTGCCTCCTCATTTTGCCTCTTTCCCTGTGCTTGTGTCTACGTATTAGGTAGGTCAGCTACATCTCCTGCTCTTGGAGAGGTGACCTTATGTAAGTGATGGCTTAGGAGGCCTGCCGTGTGCTTCCATCAGTTCTCAATGTTCCAGGGGTGACCCCTATGTGGGCTACATGTGTCCTTCTGTAGTGGTCTGTTTGCTCTCCCTGTAGGCGCCCAGGAAGGCTGAGGTATGCTCCTGGTCAGCTGTTGTAATGCTCAGCTGCTTGTAGTTGTTGTGGGCCCTTCAGTCTCTTTATCAGATGTGGGGAGCCCCAGCACAGTTGGCTGAAAGTTCTAATACCACATTTGTGTTTCAGTATTTCTTTTAAATGAGTAAGCCCCCTGCGTGGCAGGTTGTTAGGCTCAGGGCCTTACAATTGCTATAAGCCTCCAGCCTTAAGTCTCTTGTCAGCTCTCTGATGCTTGCAGCTGGGTGGGTCTGGCCTCAGGCACCGGAGCATTCAATTGTTTCAGGCTTTGGAAGGTGGGGCACACCCCCTATGTGGGTCTTTGAGAAGCACAAGTCTCCTCAGCTGACAAGCCCTGCCGCCCACAGGTCCACATACACAGTCAACACAGTCCTGGCCCGTGTGCATGCCCCGACCTCCCGAAGCAGACCCAGTCTCTCAACGGTGGGAGCCCTACACACTCCACCACTGCCCCACACTCTCCACCTGCTCCTTGTGCACACCCTGCCCCACTGAATTGGGCTCAGTTGCCAGGCTGCAGAGAATCCAGTCACCAATCTATGCAGGCCCCAAGTTGCCTGAGGGCTTGTTGTTGGGTGGGGCCAGTCTCTAGGGTGGGCTGCCGGCCCTGGCTGAGCTGGATTAAATCAGTGCTCTAGCGGGTGGGGCAGACCCTGGGCTAGCAGGCCTCAGGGAGAACTCCAATGGCGTCTGTGTCAGTAGGCCCACACCAGGCCACAACAATGGTCGCCGCCAATGTCCCAGTCCCTGGAGAGGTCTCACCTCCCACGGAGATGCACTCAGGGACTATTAGGTGAGTCTCTTTTCACCAAAGCACTGTGCACCTTTCTTTCTGGTGATTTTAGGTTGCTTTCTGAAACTGGTGAGTTTGCGCGTGGGCTCTTTAAGAGCCGATTTTAATGTCTTTGTGAACCAGCTTTTCTGGGGGTGCTCCCCAACGTTTTAGTAGCAGGCAAAGTCAGATATTATGCCACTCGTCTTGATTGTGCTGGGTCCACAAAATGCCCACAGCGGGGGCGCTCCCCAGCTCAGTGCCCCACTCCTCCAGAGAGGTCTGCATACCTGTTGGCTGCTCCAGGGCGGCCGTGAGGCGCTGTGGCTTGTGAAGGTGGCGTTTTTTTCTCTCCAGAAGGGAGTTTCTGCCTCTTCTACCTCAGTTAGGATTGTCTGTTGTTGCAGAAGTTCCTCTTATCCAGTTTTCAGTTCTGTCTCAGGGGTAATTTTTCCACGAGTAGTTGTAAATTTGCTGTGTCTACGGGAGGAGGTGATTTCCGAGTCTGCCTACGCCACCATCTTGACTTCTCTCCCTTATTCCCTACAGTAGAGAGTAACCATAAAATTAGAGGAAGTTAGCTCCAAGGGTAAGCCCCAACTTGTCTAATCGATTGGAGTAATCCCTTACCCCATTCTAAAGTGATTCATTCAGGGATAGGGAGATGTAAGTCAATTGGTATATGGCACTTCCCTGGTGATAGGGATTGATTCAGGAATGGGAATAACCCATTAGGCCAATGAGACATGTGGCTTGCTAGCAACTTCCAGAAAAGAAATATTCTCACTCTTTTAAGAGAGCTTGTGGAAGCAATTCTCTTAACACTCTGACACAGAAAAGGATATTGTTGGTAGCATGTCATGAATACAAGGGTAAACCAGGCTTGGGTTGAAGCTGACGCACCAGAAGGCATACGGGAAAGATAGAAAATAACTAGATTTCTGATGGCATTGTTGAACAGCTGAATCAAACCTACTTGAAGCCCTCTATGCCTGTTGATATCCAGTTACATGAGCCAACCAATCCCCTTTATTATTTTTTCAGTATTGTATTGAGGTATAATTTACATGCATTAAAATGTGCAAATCTTAAGTGTACAGCTTAATAATTTTTTACATATGTGCACACCCATGAGGCCACCATATACAATGTTCAAAATATAGAACATTTCTGTCATTCCAGAAAGTTCCCTTGTACCCTTTTCCAGTCAATATCCATCCCCCTAGAGATACACATTATTCATTTAAATGGAATCATATAGTATGAATTCTTTTATATCTGGCTTTTTTTTTTTTTACTAAGCATGTTTTTAAGAGTCATCTATGTTATTCTGTGTATCAGCAGTTTGTTCTGTGGTAAAAACTGCTGTTTTTAATCCTGAGTAGTATTCCATTATATAAATGTGCCACATGTTGTTTATCCATTCTCCCTTTGATGGACATGTGGGGTGTGTGTTAGTCAAGAAGTATTAGATGTGCAAGAGATATATTAGAGGTTATGTTTGATGGAGAACATGGAGAGGGAGCTAGGAGCTAGGGAGGACTGTGAATGCAGTCCTCAATCAGATGAAGAGGAAAGAAAAGGAAAGAAAGTTGAGTGGAAGAGTCTTAGACTGCAGAACAGTTCTAAGAAATTTAGACAAAACCGAAGTCACCCATCAGAGGACTCCTGCATCTCTCAGGAACAGGCCTGCCTTGGACTCCTTCTGCACTTTGTCAGATGAGCAACCTGTGGAAACCATGGTCTCTGGGTGAATGCAGGGATGGATTTTAGAGCACAGCAGTTAAGATGGTCAGTATAGTATGCTCCCCACAGCCAGAGATCTGAGAAGAGCATTTTCATGGCTTCTACAGTCTACCCTTGCACCTCACAGATTTACATCTCCATGCAGGATCAGGGAGCAGATCCTCCACAGGTCTCTTTCTGAAAGGAAACTCAGAAGAGGAAGGTTAGTGGGGTGAACTACATCCCTCATTGCTACAACTAGTCTTGGGGCCACAATTAGTATTCATCTTCTTCCTTCTCCACTTATCCATTCTGAATTCCCCTCACCTTCAGCTATCACCTCAGCAGGTCTTAGAGCTTGCTTAGTGGTGTGACCCAAACCCTCAATCCTTAGGGTTCTGAGCCCTTAGTAATCATACCTTTCTCAGGCCAAGATGGTTTCATGTGTCTGTTCACAGTTACAGTAGGGCAAGGGAGTACCAGGAGGCTCTCAAGTAGATCTCTTGGGTTCTACATGCATTTCTCTCTGACCCCATTGTGTAAAAGTAACACTACCTCCTTCTGCTGAAGTGTCAATGACTTCTGCCAGCATTGTGACTCTTCTTCTCACCTGCTAGTCTCTGGGCACAAGGAGTCTCAGATGCCCGGGAAGCAGCTGTAATTTGTGGTGTATTGGACCAAGACCTTTAATCCTGCAGGACCTAGTGTTGTGGAGATAGGAAACACAAAATCCCCCAGAAGGTCATTGGGAATGATAATGTGTTGGGCTACTCCTGCTTCTATTTCTTGGTTTTGGGACGTATGTCTCCTTCTTATTAGAGACACAGCACTATATAGATGTCTCTAATTTTATCTATACACAGCATCTTGAAGGATGGCACTCAATCCTTCAGAATGTTGTATCTGAGCTGAGCACATCAAATGTGCCTGTAGAAGGCCTTTCCAGCATTCTATGAGGCTGGCTGCTTCTGGATGATGTGTTATCTGATACAACCAGTGGATTCCATGGTCATACCAGATGACACCCACACATCTTTTCCTGTGAAGTGGGTCTCCTGGTTGGGTGCTGTTCTGTGTGGAATTCCATGCCTGTGGATCGGGCATTCCATAAGCCCCTGAGAACTGGTGCTGGCTGAGGTCTGTGGGCAGGAAATGCAAACTCATATGCAGAGCAGATATCTGTCCATTTGAGAACAAATCCCTGACCCTTCTAAAATGGAAGGGGCCTGATATATTTGATCTGCCGCCAGAGACCAGTTGGTCTGAGGAATAGTGCTATATCGGGGCTTAGTTGTTCATCTTGGTTGCCAACAGGTTGGACATTCAAGACAGCAATAGCTAGATCAACCTTGGTCAGTGGACATGCCCGCTGTTGGGCCTATATATAGCCTCAACTTCTACCACAATGGTCACTCTTTCGTGTCCCCATTGTGTCAGATCTGGGGTAACCAACGACAAAGGCTGACTAACACCAACTGGCCAAGTCATTTTGTCTGCTTGGCTGTTCAGTATCTCTTTCATGATAAATCCTTTCTGGTGGGCATCAATGTGCAAAACAAAAGTCCTTTTTCTTCTAAGCACCTGACCAGATGGCCCAGGCCTACATTACCCAGGAATCTATATATATTTTCACCTCTCTAGCTACTTCTCTCTTCCTCACAAAGCAGATAATCAGATGCACTGCTCCCAACTCTGCCCATTTGAAGATTTTTCCTTTCCACTGTTTTTCAGGGCCACCGCTGTATGTGACTCTAATGAAATCACTGTCCATTTTGGCTTGCACTCACATTCCAAACAGACTCACCCATAGACCAAAGTCAGGCTTTTTCTTTCTCCTTCAGCTATCATATCAGACCTCCCTCTACCCAAACAGCCATAGGTGCTAAAAGAGAGAAGGGCAATGGGGCAACTGTGGTAGGTGATATGAGGGTCTGGACTTCCTGCTCGTGCCCTCTGTTCCTCCTCAGGCTCCTAGAGTTGTAGCTGTACCATCTCCATCTTATGACAGACATATGCTGGGTATGGCTGAATTTACGACTTGGCAAACCCAACAGAACCCAACTCATAATGGAAAGTTCCATACTCGAAGTTACTTGGTGCCCCATAGTCAAGAATATACCAGTAATGCACTGGGAGCTGTTTATCATAGGGTTTATAATCCTCTCCTGTGAATAGTAAGCCCTTGCTCCAGAATCCCAGGGCCTACATTGCCATTCTTCCACTAAAGCTTACATAAACTCCGTACTGTATCTTTTCCCACTATTGACACCTCCAAATGAGCCTGCTGGATCATATAGCCCAAGCGTCAAGTCTGCTTGCTTTGCAGTTTGGACCTGCTTCAGAGCCCTTTCCTGCTTCAGGCCCCACTGAAAGCTGGCAGCATTCTGTGTTAGCTCAGTATGTGGGCTAGAGCAGTATTCCCAGGTGTGGAATGTGTTACCTTCAGAACCTGATGAGGCGTACCAGGCACTGTACTTCTATGTGTTAAAAGATGCAAGATGGAGCAATTTTGTCTTTTACATTGGAGGAGATATCCTGGGATGCCATGAAACCGGGCCCCTAAATGCTTTACCAAAGTGGCAGGTCCCTGATTTGCAGCAAAGTTTATCTCCCGCCATTTGGAGCATATGTGTCTTGTCAAGACCACCAGCATCCTCATCCTAGTAACCTATTGCTCATTCTGTTCAATCAGCATAGAGTCATCAATATTATGAACCAATGTGATGTTCTTTGAGATGGTCAAGATCATAGTTTATTATGATTCTGGACAGGAAACAACATAATCCTAAGGCAAAACTGTAAATAATTGTGATGATTAATTTTATGTGTCAACTTGACTGTGCCACCGAGTGCCCAGATATTTGGTCAAACATTATTCTGGATGTTTCTGTGAGAGTGTTTTTGGATGAGATTAACATTTAAATCAGAAGACTGAGTAAAGCAAATTGCCCTCCCTAATGTAGATGAGACTCATCCAATCATTCAAAGGCCTGAATAGAACAAAAAGTCTGACCTTCCCCCAAGTAAGAGAGTTCTTTCCTGCCTGACAACCTTTGAACTAGGACATTGGCTTTTTTCCTGCCTTTGGATTCCAACTGAAACAAAAGCTCTTCCTGGGTCTCAAGCCTGGCAACTTTCAGACAAGAACTATACCATTGGCTCTACTGGGTTTCCAGCTTGCTGACTCATCCTGCGGATGTTGGGACTTCTCAAAATCCATAATCACATGAGCCAGCTCCTTATGATAAATCATATATATATATATATATATATATGTATGTGTGTGCATATATATTGATACATTCAATCATATGTGTGTATATATATATGTATCCTAACGTTCAGTTTCTCTAGAGAACACTGACTAATACAATAACTATGTTCTATGTGAACATAACTCTTTCTGATCCCCTTTCTTGATTAGGATAGAAGAGAATGCATTTGTCAACTCAGTGGCTACTTACTATGTACCAGAGGCCATGTCAATCCAATCTAGCAATGATACCATGTCTGGTATGGCAGGTGCAATTGGGACTGCTACTTGGTTGAGTGATCTACCAACCAATCTTGGTTTGTGGTAATCTACAGGCATCCTGTAGAATCCCTCTAGTTTCTACAGGGGCCACACTGGCAAATTAAATGCAGTTACAGTAAAGATCATCACCCCCTGCCTCTTTTGCTTTTTAAATGTGGCGCTAATCTCCCCCATCCTTCCCACTCTAAGGATACATGGAGGTGGGGCATTTTCAGAGGCTTCCACATGGCCTTTCCCATTAGGATAACTCATCCCAAGGCTATGGACTCACTGTGGGAGTTACTCCAACTGCCAAGTATATCAACTCCAATTATACATTTGAGGACCGGGGAAATGACTAGAAATGACTGGAGGGGTCCATGTCTCCTGTGGACCCAATGTAGTCTGTAACTTGTCTAGGATTCCATTTATTACCTGGGTTCCATGTGCCCCCACTCTGACAGGGGGGTCATGATGACACCTCAGGTTTCTGGGTATCGATATGAATTCAAACCCTGTGCCCAAAAGTCCTCAAAATATCTGGATATTCTCCTTTCCCCAAAATATTGTTATTCAAATAAATGGTCATATGTCTCTTTAAAGAATGACTTGGGGGAATTATTATCACATATATTTGCTGTGGAAGTGACAGGCTCTTTCTCCCTGGGAACTCAGTCACCTTTCAGTCAATAAGTTCCAGGTCTGAAAAGTGGCTCAGGTCTAGAAATTGGGCAAAAGATCATTCCTTTTAATTGAGGTGACTTCAATTTGTTTTTGTACTTAATTTTATATTCATAATTTTGTGTCCTTTTCTTTTTTTTTTTAATTTTATTTATTTATTTATTTTTTCCCCCAAAGCCCCAGTACATAGTTGTATGTCATAGCTGCACATCCTTCTAGTTGCTGTATGTGGGACGCAGCCTCAGCATGGCCGGAGAAGTGGTGCGTCGGTGCACGCCCGGGATCCGAACCTGGGCCGCCAACAGCGGAGCACGCGCACTTAACCGCTAAGCCACGGGGCCGGCCCTGTGTTCCTTTTCTTAAAGAGAGCCTCCAAGATTGCATAGACTCCTGGCCACACAAAATTTGCAAGTGCCCCTATTTCTGAAAAGTAATAAGGAATAATCACCAGAACCGTATACAAAAATGATCAAGAACAAGACTGTCTAGACCTGAGTCAATGAGCTCCTAGCCCAGGGCTTCAGATATGACCATGGCTAAGAACTGGATGGGTCCTAAGATCTGGAACATAGATGAACTTACAGGTGGATTAAAGGAGCCCCCAGCCATGCGGATGTATAGAAAGTGAACCAAGCAGAAAATCACTTTGTTCAAGTCAGATCAGCTTCTTTAGTTGAGACTCTGCTACCAAGTTGAAATAAAAATAATAGTGACTAGCACTTTCTATGTGCTACACAGTATACTAAGCACTCATTATATTATCTCATTTATCAACCTTATTAACCCTATGGGTTCAACAACATTTCAGCTTTTACAGATGAGGAAACTAAAATTTGAAGAGGTCGATCTGCCCAAGATCACACACAGTTAAGGTGCATTGAAATTCAAAACCACGTGTCTGACTCCAAGCCTTTGCCTTTAATTACCGTATATTGCCTCCAAAACGTGCTGTGAAGAAACTGTTGTAATATCTGAAAGAGCATAGACGACATTTACTCAATTTCTCCTGCTTTGCAGCAACACTTAACATCACCTCAACCACACTGATTTAAAATTCCACTGCAATTTGAACAGTGATGGATAAGTGATTGTTGTTTAGAAGCCAATCCAAGAGGCCTCTAAGATGAAAATCAACACCATTGAAGAAGTAACATGCCAAGTTTTCACCTATTCACTTCAAGTTCAGTTTTCATAGGCTTGAAATGGCATTGTTTCCTCAGAAATCTCCACACTCTGTGTTGTAGTGAGGGCTCCGTTTGCTGAGAGAGCAGCCTGAGAATGCTGCCCAGCAGGTGAGAACAGAATGCAGGTCAAGGAGGGATCCCAAGGATGAGAGAGAAAGGGAGGAGAGATCATATCAAAGGCAGAGAACCTAGAGTTAGTCCTTTGTCCAGGAAAAAGCAAGGATGCTAGCTTCTTCTTGCTGTTTCTTGCCCTTCTCTTCTGCATGGTATAATTATTAACCAAAGAATTTAGATCTCAAATTTCTTTATTCTTTCTCTGATCATTCAGCCAAAAGCTCCTGTAGAATATTTAGCTGTGTTCCTGCTTTGGACTACCAATGTAACTGTTATCCCTAATCATTTTGCCTTTAAGTTGGTTACTCCTCAAATAGGATCTTGCTTGCAACAAGAGAACAGGAAGAACTGTCACTATAGTTACCATAGTCAGTCTTTCTTCATGAAAGATGGCAATGGTGGTGAAATCTTTCGAATTTGTGGCATTCCTTTTATACTCCATATGTTAAGAAAGTCTGCACAGATGTGTAAGCAGAACCTTTTAACCCTAATTTCTGCTTTAAAATATTTTTTAACTTGGTTAATTCTCTGACCTACTTCCCACAGTGGCTATTCCAAATCTTCTTCAAAACTCTGCTTAAAGCTCTCAACGTGTCATTCTCATAAGATGAGCTATCCGCCTATTCTACTAAAAACAACAGGTTGTTGAGCTGGTCTCCTCCATCTGTCCTCCTTTCCATCTCTAAAGATTAAAGCATTCTGCCTTCCTTTCATCCTACTTCCTACCAAGGTTAAGCTCTCTGCCTATGTCCTCAATCCCACCTTCTCTGGGTCCTTTAGATCTTCATGCCACAATTATCCCCTATATCCTTAGGTGTTAATTTCTCTCTCTCCACTGGGTCTTTTCACTCTGCCTTCCAATATGTACAATATCTCTTATGCTGAGGGGAAAGGAGCATCCATTTGACTCCTCAGTTATCTCCAACTACTTTTATATTTCACAGTCTCTTTTCATTATCACACTTTTTGAATAAATGTGATACACTTAAAGGTCTCTATCTCCTCACTACTATCTCCTTAATGCCCTGGAGTCCAGGCATTAAGGAAAACTGGCAGCACCAAGTACCTCTGAAATGAGGGATAAAGGAGAGTGGCTAAATGAGAAGGATTGGGTAAAAGCTGTTTGAGAAGTGATTACTTCCCTAGATCTCCTCCCAAATTCCATGTGGCTGCATAACTGTTCCTCATTTGCCACAGCAGAAGTTTGGAAGCTGATTTTCTGGAAAGGATATGATGAGGACCTCTGGATTGGGGAATGCCAGGCATAGATAAGGGCTTGGGTACCTTACAAAAACAGGGAGATCAAATGCTGAGACTAATACTAAATACTGAGACTCCTTCTAGCCTGCCCCCCACACTGCTCTCTGAACATTGGCGGCCACTGGACCTCTACTCCTCAGGCAGGAAATACAAGTGTCTTCTCTGGGGAATCTGACTATCCCAAGAGAAAGACCTAAAGACACTAACATCAGGGGTTTCCCCAACAAATGTCTTGTCCAAGTCTGTCTACAGGGAGTTGCAAAGTCAATAAGCTCCACCTCATGATTAAACTTCCAATCAGTTCTTCGACTTGTAATCATGAGCAGACAGCCAAGAATTATCATATCTGTGAGGAAAGCCTTTGACATGAAAGACACAGATCAAAACAACCAAACAACAAACAGAAAAAAACATCTCTGAGAAAATAAATTCTCTGCGTGAAGAAGAAAATTCCTCAGACAGAAGAGAGAAGAACACATCCACAAAAAATAGGATGTCATTAACAAATGAATTAATAAAAGGAGCATTCAGGGGGGAAAAAAACACCTCTTAAGGGGAGAGGGTGTCATAAGGTACAAACTTTTAGTTATAAAATAAATAAGTCATGGGGATGTAACGTACAATACTGCAACTATAGTTAATAATACTGTATCGCATATTTGAGAGTTGCTGAGAGAGTAAATCTTGAAAGTTCTCGTTACCAGAACAAAAATTCTATAACTATGTATGGTGATGGATGTTAACTAGACTTAATGTGGTGATCATTTTGCAATAGATACAAATATCAAATCATTATGTGTACACCTGAAACTAATGTAATGTTGTGTGTCAATTATATCTCAATAAAAAAGAAAAGATCTCCTGTAAATTAAATACATGATAGCAGAAATCCATATATTAACAGATAAATTTGAAGAAATCTCTTAAAAGTAGTACAAAATGAGTTAGAGATGGAAAATAAGAGAGAAAAGATGAAAAAATTAGATGACCAGTCCAAAAGGTACAACATCAGAATAATAGGCATCCCAGAAAAAGCAGAGGGGAGAAAATCATTAAAGAAATAATTCAGGAAAATTTCCCAGAATTGAGGTACATGAGTTTCTAGATTTGAAAGGGCCATGGCAAAAAGTCTGAATTGACTGGAGCATGAAGAGGTTAGGAGCACCTGGTAAAGGACCTTTTAAGCCACCCCAAGGGGCTTAATTTTTATTCTGTAGGCACTTAGGAGCCAGCAGAGATTTTTAGGTAGGGAATGACCAGACTAAATTGTGTATCAAGGTTGGGGAAAGGTGGCAGTAGGACGAACAATGTTGTGGAGAGGAGAGAAAATAATAGCAATGAGAATAGATCCAAAGCTATTTAAAATGGTTAGGAAAAGAATGTTGAAACAGATTTAAGAGGTATTTAGGAGGTGGACTAGGCAGACTTAGACCAATAAAGAAAATCTGATGGAAAATAAAGAGAGTAAAAAGTGTTTTCCAGGTTTATAATTTGGATTATACGATAAAAGTTAAAGTAAATAACCAAAATAGAAAATTCAGGAGTAGGAGATTTAAAGGAAAGGATGAAGGCCGGCTCCGTGGCTTAGCGGTTAAGTGCTTGCGCTCCACTACTGGCGGCCCGGGTTCAGATCGCGGGCGCGCACCGACGCACCACTTCTCTGGCCATGCTGAGGCCGCGTCCCACATACAGCAACTAGAAGGATATGCAACTATGACGTGCAACTATCTGCTGGGGCTTTGGGGGGAAAAAAAGGAGGAGGATTGGCAATAGATGTTAGCTCAGAGCTGGTCTTCCTCAGCAAAAAGAGGAGGATTAGCATGGATGTTAGCTCAGGGCTGATCTTCCTCACAAAAAAATAAAAAATAAATAAAGGAAAGGATGACAAGTTCACTTTGGGACATATAAGTCTTGAGGTGCTTTTGAGACATCCAGATGTAAATGCACTGATGTTCAGGAGAATAACTTAAGACAAGAGAGAATTTGGTTAGGGTTAGGGCAAGAGTTGGAGTCCTTTGGAAGAAATGGGATCACCAGAACAAGTATATAGAGTGTGTGGGGGGTGCAGACAGGGAGGAACTAGAATGAAACCAAGTGATCACCAACAATTAAGGGGTGGACACACAAGGAAAAGCAAGCAAAGGAGAGTGGAGTCATACAGGAAGCAGAGAATGGGATCATACAAGCCAAATGAAGAATGAAAGTTAAGAAAGAAAGGCAGAACAACAAACAAAAAAGCATTGAAGAGGTAAGATAGGATAAGGGATAAAAAAAAAAACTTGGATTTGACCATTAAGAGAGTCAGTTTCAATATTGTGGTGGGTCATACACCAGATTTTACTTTTTTAAGGGTTGAATGGGAGGGGAAGAAATGAGGACATGTAAACACAAGTAACTGTAATACAAGGCAGTATGTATATAGAATTAGGAGATAAACATATACTCTTCTACTCTGCTATTGCTCTGCTGCTTACAGCCTGCTGTCTGCATGGCAGCTGACTTCCTTCTGACTGCTGGCCTCCAAGCTACCCGGACAACACTGCCCATGTCCCAACTTCCAGTAGGCCTCCCCTTGCCCATTCAATAGGAGAGCACATTCTGCTTCCTAGGATCAGCAGCTCAGCAGAGCTGAAGGGCCCCTAATATTCAGGATTTTCTTCCATTCACCTCTCTCCTTTCCAGAACACACAGGCATTTCAGAAGGGGTTGGAGAGGGCTGGATTAAATTATGGCTAGCACAGACTTTCCCCACACCTGCAACTACTCTGCTAGCACTTTCCAGTCCAATCTATCCCCCTGTGCCAGACACTTCACTCATGATATTTTTCTCTCAGAAGCTCTATGAACTCTCTCTCCAACCCTATCCTGCAGACAGATATGTATATGTCAGAACTCAAACATGAGCCACATTCAAGTTCTTTCCCAGAAGCAAACCAAAGAGTCTGGGTGGAAACATTTTTCAATGTCCTCAAATGTCCCATGGCAGACAAGAGGCCAGAGGGAGGTGGGAAATATGAAGAAAAATAATAATAATTAACATAAGTTGAGCACTTACTATGCATTAGGCACTGTGCTAAATTCTTTATATATATTTTGCAGGCAAGGAAACTGATTCAGAAGTTAAATAACTTGCCCAAAGTAACATGGTTGGTAAATAGAGATATCATTTGAACCTATGCAGTGTTAGTCCAGAGTTCTTGCTAGGTTAAGGACAAAGAATTAAGCACAGAATGAAAAAAAACACAAAGACATTGTCTCTGCCCCCAATTATCCTTTTGGAATTGGATGCTCAGTTTAATAAAAGGACTAAAAAGTAAATAAAGGAAATGTCAAGGAAGCATAAGAGCAAAATATATAAAAGAAGGTATCAAAAATAGAAACAAACATCAGCTATGATACATGCAAGCAAGTTAAAATCTTACATTAAAGGACTAAGGAATTCCATTTCAAGCTGCTAATTTGGGCACAAGAATTCATCTTCCTCCATATTAGTCAGAGTCCAGTAAGGAAACAGAAACCACACCAGTAATTAAAACAGGGAAATTTTAGTATTTTATTAAGCAAGTCATAGCTGGTCCATGAGGACTGCTGAGGTGAGGACTACCAGGCCTCCTTCATGGTGTCAAAACCCAGCTCACTGGAACCAGGAAGTGAAGGATCTTTCTCCTATGGCTTTTCTTTTTTTTTTTTTTGTAAGGGAGATCAGCCCTGAGCTAACATCCGTGCTAATCCTCCTCTTTTTGCTGAGGAAGACCGGCTCTGAGCTAACATCTATTGCCAATCCTCCTCCTTTTTTTTTCCCCAAAGCCCCAGTAGATAGTTGTATGTCATAGTTGCACATCCTTCTAGTTGCTGTGTGTGGGACGCGGCCTCAGCATGGCCGGAGAAGCGGTGCGTCGGTACATGCCCAGGATCCGAACCTGGGCCGCCAGTAGTGGAGGGCATGCACTTAACCGCTAAGCCACGGGGCCAGCCCTCCTATGGCTTTTCAGTGTCCTTCCAGAACTCTCTATTGACAAAGGCTAATATCAAGCCAACTGACAAAGTAGAAACATTTACAAGGTCCAGTATCAAAAACAGGACAAAGAAGAGTACATTTGGATCTGAGAAACAATAAGTTAATAACTGGCACAGTTCATCCCTTGACTTCCATATGATCCCTTCTTCACACATTCAAACTTCCATACAACAATAAAACAATTTCACATGTCAGGGAGGAGGAAATGCCCCCTTCAACTCTTCTTGAGTTCTTCTGGCTGGACCAATAACAAAATTGACACAAGAACAGAAAACAGGAGAAAAACCAATTTAATATGTGTGCACAGGAGATCATAGAAAAATGAGACTCAGAGAGTGAACAAAGCAGGCAGTTTGTATATCTTTTTATGGAAAGAAACAATGAATTTGTGAGGAATTGACAGGACAAAGAAACTTAGGTTTGGGGTATGTAATTAGTAAGGAATTTGAGCAGAGTTTAGGCTTGAGGTAGTAAATTAGTAAAAGTGACAAAGTTTGTTTGTACAGGCTTCTCAGCCCTGAATTCCCTAGCTCTGGTGATAAGAATGTCTCTATTTCCTGGTGTGGGGGAGGGTACGTTTCACATGGGAGATTTATTTCCTGCTTTCACAGGGAGCAGAGAGAAGAGGGTCAAAACTTTATGTCAAACAAGTAACTTTAATTCAAAATAGTCAATATGCCATTATGGGATAATTTTGGGATGGCCTTCCCTGGGCCCCAACACACCTAATGAGACACAGCTATTCTTCATACAAGTGACATTCTCACCCTCTCCCCAAAATGAGGAGATATGTAGTCTAAATAGACATTATATCCATCATTGGCTATATTAATTACTCCTCAAATTCAGTCACAGTCTCACTGAATATTCTGCTACCTAAGACACAATTGTAAAGTTAACCTCCAGCAATCTGTATAGAAAATAATACAGAGGAGGGCTGGCCCAATGGCGTAGTGGTTAAGTTCACGCATTCCACTGCGACAGCCCAGGGTTCGTGGGTTCAGATCCCAGTCACGGACCTACACACCACTCATCAAACCATGCTGTGGCGGCATCCCACATACAAAATAGAGGAAGATTGGCACAGATGTTAGCTCAGAGACAATCTTCCTCAAGCAAAAAGAAGAAGATTGGCAACAGATTTTAGCTCAGAGCCAATCTTCCTCACCAAAAAAAAAAAGAAGAAGAAGAAAATAATAAAGAGAAGGAGAGAAAAGAATAAAATATTTAAATATACGAATGAATATACACATTAAAAGTGAAGAGAAAATAGGCAAAGCTACTACAGTCCTCATTTTGGTAATTGGTCATGAGGCCATAGTTGATATCTATGACTTCCTTCTTCCCCTAACCACACTAACCATTCTGGTCTTTTATGTTCTAGGGTGATCTCAACCTTTGTTCTGGAAGGGGCCTCAATAGTCCTGCCCTTTTTTGATTGTATAGTTTTTCATAACATTTACTTGGGGTGTGGAAATATTAAGAGTAGCCCCAGGGAATCCCCTGATGCCAGAATCATTCTTTTTTATCCATTGTGTAGCAACAACTTGACTTATGCATGGTAATTAGGGAGTAATCACCCAGTAGAGTAATTCTTTTATCTGCCTGCTGGTTCAGTGACATAGAAGCCCAAATAGAGTTTCATCTTCTAATTCAATGGAACCATTGTTGTATTCCCTGTAAGAAACAAAGATCTCTGAACCAGCAGAGCTCAGAGTAGCTCAATGAGGAAGCAAAAGTCCTCTGAGTGGGTTATTAGGTATTAATTGTGAGAGGAGCCACTCCCACTTCCACCCCTTGATTTCCAGATTCTGGAAGGAGACAGTACCATATAATGGTCTCTGATTCAAAGCTTAAGACAGAATCCTATCCTTTCATGGTCTTGTCTCCTAACATGATAATCCACAATCATTCTCTAAGATCTATCCAACTTCTGCAGAGGCCAAATAGGCATATAGAATGCAGATGCCATAGGTATCAGCATCACAGCATGTTTCAAATCTTTGATGGTGGCACTAATACCTGCAATTCCTGCAAGGATGCAGTATTGCTTCTGGTTTGCATTTTGGTAGAGAGAGTTAGCCTTTCTACCACAATGGCTCTCATAAACATGTTTATTCCAATTATACATTCAGGAACTGGGGAAATAACCATAGGATGTGTCTGTGGACCAACTGGTCCCACCTTAACCTAGGCTAAGACTCCATCTATCACCTACCAACAATAGCGCCCCCTGTGAGCCACAGAGTCAGTTTGAATCCCCAGTAATTAGCATAAATTCAGAGGCAGTGTCTAGTAATGCCTGAAAGATCTGGATATTCTTTTTCCCCTAGTGCACAGCCACTCTAGCAAATGGGTGAATGTCTTTTTGGAGAAGGCCTGGAGGAAGATTTATGATGAATTTGTGCAGCAATGCTGCAAGATCATTCCTCAAGGGAAAGAAGGCTTCCATTCAATCAGGGGACTCCACGTTTGTGAACTAGCTTAAGTCTGGAAACTGGACAAGAGGCCATGACTCTCCACTGTGGTAGCTCAAGTCAGGTTTTTGGCCACCAGACACAAACCGGGCTGTTCATCTATTTCGCTGCTAGGGACATCATGATCAATTAGCAACAACCAAAGGTCCCTATGGGCCAAAGCATTCTTATCGCTGGTAACATCCCTGCTGCCCTTTACAGTAAACACACCCATCTTGTCTTTTATGGTTAAGTGCTGCCATTGATCTCTGCTACTTGGGATCCCATCATTTCTAGTGAAATCACGGAGTCCATCTTAACAGCAGCATCTTGCAGGGTCATACCCTTCCCACAAAGGAAAGCATTTGTATTTCTCCATGCCTTAGTGACAGGAGTGCCTTCCACGCCTCCTCAGGAGTTATAGTTGGAGGGTGAGTGTGCAGTTTGCACATGATAAACTCACTCAAACCTTCCTATCTCCTTAAGTCTTTGAATTCCCTTCTTTACTTCATGCCAGTGAAGCTCTGGTATCTTATCCTCATTAAACACAGGCCACCAATGAGTCAAAATTTTAGTCAACCAACCCATTAAGCTGTTAGAGCCACCTCCATTTGCACAAATTAACACATTAAATCGGGAACCTCTAGTAAGTGGCCCCATATTAATGAATTCTTCCTGATCTAGTTATATCTTGCCTTCTTTGGTCTGACACTCTTAGAATCTACTCCTACACATGTTCCCAGGTTTCTGCTGACACTATATATATTAGCTAAAGCTTGTAATGATTCATTTGATGTATTAGCTGTTCCTTTCTGGGTCTATTATATACCAGACTCCCTAGAGCACACTGAGATTTGAGCCTACTAATGGTTCTAGTGGTAACTAAGTGTGATTGTGGTGGTTCTTACAGACAATGCGCATCCCCTTGCAAGCCATCTGTCTCTAGTCAGGTTTTATTGCCAGGTTTTCAAGCAAAACAAGGCTAGTTTCCTCAGAGTCCTGCCTTTTGGTGGTGATGGATATGTTTATGATAAATTGTGGTGATGGTTTCACGGATGAATACTCATCTTCAAACTCATCAAGTTATATATATTAAATACGTACAGCTTTTTTGTATGTCAATCACTTTTTGAACCAAATAAAGTGGCTTTTTAAAAGGAGAGCAATTTAAAATGAAAAAAAATTCATTGCCTTAGGCTTTGCCCACCTCTCTACCAGTGAAAGAAGGGGGTGGCAGGAGGTTTACCACTGCTCAGGAAGTTCTCCCCTCTGGTCCTTCCTTCTGGGCTGCTGCCACCAGCAGGTAAGCGGCACGAAGCCATCTCTCACTGTCACTAACATGCTATCTGCTCTTGCCGGTTGTCCCCATGAGTCTTAGGTCACACTTTCCCAAGTTAATATGACTTTTTAAAATGCTGAAAATACAAGGAGACATGGAGTTTATTTGAGAAGAGGGAAGCTAATAGGTTTTCATTTGTTTCAGTTGCCCCATTTAAGAAGAACACTCTGATTTTGGACTACTGGCTAAAATTTTGGGGAGAGAGGCTTAAAGGAAAGACATCTATTAAGATTAACTGGCAATCATTCTTAGTGATAAGTAGCAGGTGCTTTAGGTACAAATAGAAATGGAAAGATGGTGCTACGGAAAAAGCAGCATTAGAAACATAATCGAGTCACATAAACCGTGAAATTTCTAGGAATGATCATGTATTTACAGTGAGCTTCTTATTCTTCTCAGGCTAACGTGAGCGGTCTGGAGAAGGAAAAATAGACAAGTGACCTATACATCAAAGAATATGTCAAAAACTTTTGGAACAAAAAGTGCATCTGGAATCTGTGAATTTAATATGTTCATATCTTCTTTTTGACTAATGTTACACTCTAGGATTTACACATTAGAGGATTCATCTTTTCTGGCCCCTAAACCATGTTATTCAGCTTCCCACAACTATCTATAACTAACTTATGAGTTAGTTATCCTTAAGTTCCAACCATAACTCTCTCCCTTTTACCCACACAGATGTCCTTTCAACATGTTACCCACAAGGTGAGTGGAGTGCCAACCATGAGGACATCAGGATTCCTTACTAGAAAATATCTAGCCAGCCAGTTACTTTGTAGTTATGTCAAATGCAGTTGCTTTTTAGGCCACAAGTTCTATGAGAATCAACATTTTAAAATATGGGTTGAAGACATATTCACACCTAGAAAAAAAAAAAAAACCACTATTTCTTTCCTCTCAGGAACAAAAGCTAAGAGCAGGTAAGAATCCAGGAAGTTGCTCACCAGTGCAGAAGAACAGACTTAGAGTCTTTCCTTTGCTGCCAGAGTGGTGCTGATTTCAGCATAAAGGCATCCTTCAGTTGAGAGGCCCAGCCACTCATCAGTGATGTTCACTTTGGTTAATTAGAAATACTAAAATAACATGGGAATAATTTTGCTAGCTTAAAAGAGCATGAATAAATTATATAAAAGCCATGAGTAAACAGAATATTCACATTAGGGTTTTCATAATGGGTCCCATCTCAACTTCATAGACTTAAAAAGTCTCCGAAGTTCAATGTGATGGAAAGTCAGAATAATATTCAACTGGGCCTAACTACACTTCAGGTATATAACTGGTTCTTGTGCAACAGATGGCATGCGGCAGGTATAGGGAATCAGTTTGCCTGAAATGTATTTTGGCCATACTATCATGTGTACTTAAATAGAATAAGGGGTAAATTCTTGACCAAGGATGCAGTGTGACCTTAGAATAAATTATTTTACTACCATGACCCATTTTAGAGGCTTTGTTGGTGGTAGTGATGGGGAACAATAGTGAACTACCCTTCTCTCAAGTCTCAGAAAGATACGAAGAGTAGTGGTTCTGGCTAGAATGAATGATATCACATAGGAGAAAAGAGAACTCCCCTGATATGCTGTTTATCTCCTTCTCTAGGGGGTACAACCACACCCCTGCTCAGGGCTCCCCCTAGGGAGTTCAGGGTACTGGAAGAGAATTTTTTACAGGGTCCCTGTCTATATAAACAATTTACTTCACCCCAAACCAACATGTCATCACCATTCTGGTGACCCAACTTCGTGTAATCCCATGAAAGAATACCTTACTGGCTAGGGAGTATTCAATCTCCGGGCCACCTTTATGGAACTGGAACTCATCCACGGCATCCTGGAACAACCGCATAGTATGCATCCCACGATTCCTCGGAATATCTGATCATGTCCATGCATGAGATAGAAATAAATTAAAAAATGAGATTTAAGATTATTCAATTTTCAATGGCATCAAAAAACATGAAATATTTAGGTATAAATTTAACAAAGTATGTGCAAAACCTATACACTGAAAACTACAAAAGATTTCTGAGAGAAATTAAAGAAGACCTAAATAAATGGAAAGTTATATCATGTTCATAGATCAGAAGACTCGATATTCTTAAGATGCCAATTCTCCCCAAATTTGTGTATAGATTCAATCAATTTAGGCAGGGGATTTTGTTGTTCTTTTTTAGAAATTGACAAGCAGTTTCATAAGTGTATATGAAAATGCAAAGGATCTAGAATGGACCAAACAGTTCTGAAAAATGAAGTAAGATGGAGGACTTATATGCACTACCTGACTTCAGGACCTACTAAAGAACTACAGTATTACGACAGAGTGGTGCTGACATATGGAAATATATGGATATATATGGATAGAAATATAGATCAATGGAACTGAATAGAGAACCCATAAATAGACTCACAAGTATGTGGTGAGTCAAGGCCACCAAAGCAATCCATTAGGAAAAACAAATCCTTTCAACAAACAGTGCTAGAACAAATGAATATCCATATAAAGAAAATGAACCTCAACCCCTACCTCCCACCATGCACAAAAATTAATTCATGACGGACCTAAATGTAAAACTTAAAACTATAAAACTTTTAGAAAAAAATAGGAGACATGGGAGTACGTAAATTTTCTTAGACATGATACAGAAAGCAATAGTCATAAAAGAAAAAAAGTTATAAATTAGACTTCATCAAAATTTAAAACTTCTATTCATCAAAAAATATTGTTAAGAAAATAATAAGCAGGCCACAGACTGGAAGAATATATTCATAAAACATATATCTGACAAAGGACTTACATTCACAATATACAAAGAATTTCTAAAGTTAATATTAATAAATAGGCAAAATATTTGAACAGATTCTTCACAAAGGAAGATATTTGACAGGCCAATAGCACATGAAAATGTGCTCAACATCATTACTCACCAAGAAAATGCAAATTTGAACCACTATAGGGCCGGCCCCGTGGCTTAGCGGTTAAGTGCACGCACTCCGCTACTGGCGACCCGGGTTCGGATCCCGGACGCGAACCGACACACCGCTTCCCCTGCCACGCTGAGGCCGCGTCCCACATACAGCAACTAGAAGGATGTGCAACTATGTCATACAGCTATCTACTGGGGCTTTGGGGAAGAAAAAAGGAAGAGGATTGGCAATAGATGTTAGCTCAGAGCCAGTCTTCCTCAGCAAAAAGAGGAGGATTAGCACGGATGTTAGCTCAGGGCTGATCTTCCTCACACAAAAAAAATAATAATAAACCACTATAAAATACCACTGACACTCAGTACAATGGCTAAAATTTTTTAAAACTGGCATCACCAAATGTTGAAAAGGACATGGAGCAAACATTGCTGGTGGGAATGGAACACTTTAGAAAAACGTTTGACAATTTCTTATAAAGTCAAACATAAATCTATCCTTTGTCCAGAAATTTCACTCCTAAGTATTTAGCCAAGAGAAATAAAATACATATCCACAAAAAGTACAAAAATGTTCATAGCAGCTTTATTTACAATATCATAAAACAGCAAACAACCCAAATGTCCTCCAGTGGTTGAATGGATAAACAAATTGTAGCATATTCTTACAATTAAATAATTACTCAGAAATATGAAGAAACAAACTACTTGATACATACACCAACATGGATAAATCTCATGAACATAATGCTGAACAAAAGAAGCCATACACAAAAGAGTGAATACTGTATGATTCCATTTATAAGAAGTCCTAGAATAGGCAAAACTAATCTAAAGTGAAAATAATCAGAACAGTGGTTCCTTCTTGGGGGCAGAGGGAAGGATTGATGGAGAAAAGACAGGTTGGAGCTTTCTGGGGAGATTGAAACATTCTATATCATGATAGGGACGTGGGTTATACAGGTGTATCGATTTGTCAGAATTATGTAATCAACTGTTTTGCATTTCAATATATGTAAAGCTTACCTTAAAAATAACTGCAAGGGCCAGCCCCAGTGGCCTGGTGGTTAAGTTTGGCATGCTCCACTTCAGCGGCTCGGGTTCAGTTCCTTGGCACAGACCCACACCACTCAGTTAGCGGCCATGCTGTGCTGGTGGCCCACATACTAAAAAATAGAGGAAGATTGGCACAGATGTTAGCTCAGGGTGAATCTTCCTCAGCAAAAAAAAAAAAAAACCTGTAAAAATAAAATAATGGTAACAACAAGTGGAGGTGAGTGGGTAGAAGCATAGATGAAACAGGAATGGCAGAATGTTGATAATTATTGAAGCTGGGTGATGGGTATTGATAGGATTGCTAATGAATTGAGTTCATTATACTATTCTGTTTACTTCATATATGCTTCAAATTTTTCATAATCAAAATCTTTAAAAATTAGCTGGGCCCACCACATTTCCTAGTAAGACCCCTGTGGTCCATCAAATAGTTCATTTTCCCACTACTTAAAGATTATTTCAAACCTCCTCCTCCACTTTCCTTCAATTTTCTGTCTCCCCTGTTTCCTAGTCACCTCTCACCACTAAACCTACAGCTCTACCAGCATCTGCATCCACACTTTTCTCCTTCCCTCCTGTTCCAAAGAAAGAATGGCATTTCTTCTCTCCAATGTCAGTCCCTCTGCCTGGCCCTAGAGCCCTGTGCCCCTGACTATCCCACTTTCTCAGAGATCTTGTGCCTTTGATTATCACTTTCTCCTCTATCTTTTCTGCTGGCTCCTTCCCATCAACATTCAACCACACTCAAGTCTCTCCTGTCCTAAAAACAAAACAAAACATAAAACCTTGAATCCACATTTTCCTCTAACTACTGCCTTGTTTCCCTCCTCCTCCAGAACAAATTTCTTGAAAGACTTGTGACACTTATTGTCTCATCTTCTTCCATTCCCCTCACTTGTTGGCCCACTTCAGTCTGGCTTCCACCTCCGCCACTTCATTGATCACCAATGACCTCCATGTCGCTAAAACAAAAGAATATATATATTTTTCTGTGAGGAAGATCAGCCCTGAGTTAACATCCATGCCAATCCCCCTCTTTTTGCTGGGGAAGACTGGCCCTGAGATAACATCTATCGCCAATCCTCCTCCTTTTTTTTTCCCTTTTTCTCTGCAAAGCCCCAGTAGATAGTTGTATGTTATAGTTGCTGTATATGGGACACCGCCTCAACATGGCCCAACAAGCAGTGGGTTGGTGCGCGCTAGGATCCGAACCTGGGCCGCCAGCAGCGGAGCACGTGCACTTAATCGCTAAGCCACAGGCCGGCCCCAAAACAAAAGAATATTTTTCGGTCCTCATCTTGCTTTGACACTTGGCATCATTTGATATTCCCTCCTTATCAAAAACTCTCTCAAAGTTTCTGTGACCCCATATTCCCTGGCCTAAGTCTCATTTACTAACCTCCTATCCTCTACCAGAACCTTATATGCTGGAGTTTCCTAGACCAAAGTCTTCGACCTCTCTCAACACATCATACGTCTCCTAGGTGTTCTCATTTGCTCCCATATATAGGCTGAGGACTCCCAATTGGATATCTCCAGGCTATATCTCCCTTCATACTCCAGAACCATATATTCAACTCTCTACTTTATAGTGCTCTTCAATGTCCCACAGGCATCTCAAACTCTACAGGTCCAAAGTTGAACTCCTGATTTGCCTCCCACACCTGCTTTCCCCAGGACTGCCTGTATCAGTACCTAGCTCCACTCTCCACACAACAGCTCAAGCCAGAGATCTGGGTATCCTTGACATTTACATTTCCCTCACCACCCACATCCAGTAAATCACCAAATTTCAGAGATTCTACTTTTTAAATATCTCTCAAATCTTCATTGTCTTTCATTCATCCTGGTCCAAGATATCATCCCCTCTTCTTAGCCTCCAGTAACAGCTTGCCTATTGATCTCTTTGTCTTCAATCTCACAGTCCTCTAGCCCTTCTTACACACAACAGCCAGTGTGGTCTTTCTAAATTTACATTTGATCATTTTCCCCACCTGTCCCCAATCTGCTTTAAAATATGCAGCAAATTTCAACTGTGCTAATGGAAAAATACTGAGCACAGCCTATACAGCCCTGTGTGTTCTGGCTTTGTTTACCTCTGCAGCCTGCTTTCATGCCTTTCCCCTTAGTCTCTGTCTTCCAGCCATACCAAGACAAGTGCGGCCGTGGGTCCTCCAGGAAGCACGCGCTGAGATGGGGTTAGGAAGGCAAAACGTTTACTGGGGAGTAAAACCTGTGAAAGGAAAAGGGAGGAAGCAGAATTGGGCAAGGGGAGCCATGAGAACCACAATGCAGATCTGTCAAAGTCTTTGCCAGTCCAATGGGGAGCTCTGGAGCAAAGATTGCGCATTACAGGACTTCCACATTGGGCGGAAATGGCCAGGCTTTTACACCACAGTCTTAGTCACTGGCTGGGACCATCGGAGAAGAACATAACCTCTCAAAAGCTGAGGTGAAACTGAAGGGGTTAACAGCTGGAGGCTATCAGTTGCCTTTACTCCTCATAGTCCTTTCTTGAAGGGCTAGCAGCCATTTCAGTGTCCCCCACAAGGGAGCATACAACAAAAGTCCCTACTGAAGCCTAGGGGATTAGGGAACACATCCTAAAGAACTGACATTTGAACTGAGGCCTGTTGGATAGATTAAAATTGGCCAGGAAGGGTGAGAGTATTTCAGACCAGGGAACAGTATGTGGGAAGGCTCTGAATAGCAAGGGTGTTAGATCCTTGAAGGAACTGAAAAAGGACCCATGTGGCTGAGCACAATGTGTTGAGCACAATGCTGGCTTCCAGCATGCGCTCAACAAATGAATCTTTTTCAACCTGAATGTGTATTAGACTTTTTTGAGGACCTCTAATTAAAAATGCAGATCCCTGGGCCCCACCCAGAGATACTAATGCAGTAGGTCTGGTGCACAACTCATTACTCTGTTTTAATAAGTCCTTTCACCTGGGGATTCCAAAGTAGGTGGTTCATGAAACACACTTTGAGGATTGTAATAAACAGTAGCTTTTATTATTCTCTCTATATTTGTCTGTCTCCCATAGACTGTGAGTTCCTCTCAGGGAGTTTCCTAGCACTGGGCATAAAATATGCACTTGATAAATATTTGAGGAATGAGTAAATAACAAATGAAAAATGGAGGCAGGGCCATGTAATAAAAATGGGATACCCAAAAACACCTTGTAAACTATAAATAAAGTGTTCTATACTGTAAACAGTGACTTTCAAACTTTTTTGATCATGTCCCACGGTAAGAAATACATTTTACGTTGTGACCCAGTACACACATACACACACACACACAACTGTAAAACAACAGATTCACATACCAATACTTAATCTTACTGCATGCAAAGCGTTCTGATATTTTATATTCTATTCTATCCTTTTTAAAAAAATATATTGTTTTAATGACCCATTAATGGGTCTTGTGCAGTTTAAAAAACAATGAGTAAAGTGCTACTTTTGCCACTACCCCTTGATCCACCCTGTCCCCATTCCCTCAGCTATGATTTGGCCTTGCTAAATTAGCAACAAGTACCCAGGAGTTCAGTGAACTTATTTCTCAAGTCTTATACATGCTGCTGCTCTGACTCAAGAGAGCCTTCTCCCCTTCCTTACTTGAGTAATCCTCCTTTATTCTACCCTGTCCTGTGGCCTAAGAAGCCTTCCCTCTGCTGGGCTAAGACAGCATAGTGTTCTCTCTGTTACTTTGCACGGAAATTATCTGTTTACCTGTCCATCCCTCAACAGACTGAGAATACTTAGAAGTCAAGGATGGGACAAAATGAGCACTCAAAAAATGCTTGTCAAATACTGAATAAAATCTGAAGTGCTGTTACGTGCTATTTTGAGAGGGGAAATCTGGGTGCTAGAGGGGTGGAGGGGAGGCATGAGCTAATGATATAATTATGTTGTTAAAAACACGATAGTTCTGTAAACAGCCCATAAGAAATCTCTCATTTTCAGATCCATCCAAATTCTATGACTCGCTAAAACTATTCAATATTTTAGTTCAAACAAAGTACAGGTTTTAGCTGTGTGGTTTTCATAGACCCTAAATATTTAAGAGTTTTAAATATAAATATTAATAGAAATATTGATTCAATGAGAAGTGATAAAGGCTTTGGTGTTAGAATCAAACCAATTGGGTCAAACTCAAAGATGTTACATCAAAGTGCCCAGGATGATGGCCATAAATGAGACGGACACATAGCCCTTAGAGTGGATAGAGTGGCTCTGCTCCTCAGCACACCCAAAAGGCACCTTGGCTAATGTCCACATACAAAGTGAGGAATTGAAATTACAAGGTCTTGTCTTTTTTCCCCTCTTAAGGTTACTTCTGTTAGTTGAATTTATTCATACTGTATTTTTGACACAGTGTTAACAAAATCCAATAGCATTTCAAAGATATTTGTGTTGCCTTTATAAACTGTTTAGTCTGTGTGAAGACAAAGTATTTTTGTCATTTCTTTTTTTTTTAATTTTTTGTTTATTGCAGTAACATTGGTTTATAACATTGTAAAAATTTCAGGTGTACATCATTATACTTCTATTTCTGCATAGATTACATCATGTTCACCACCAAAATACTAATTACAACCCATCACCACACACGTACCGAATTATCCCTTTCACCCTCCTCCCTCCTCCCCCCCCTTCCCCTCTGGTAACCACCAATCCAATCTCTGTCTCTACGTGTTTGTTTATTGTTGTTATTATCTACTACTTAATGAAGGAAATCATACGGTATTTGACCTTCTCCTTCTGACTTATTTCACTTTGCATTATACCCTCAATGTCCATCCACGTTGTCACAAATGGCTGGATTTCATCGTTTCTTATGGCTGAGTAGTATTCCATGGTGTGTATATATACCACAGCTTCTTTATCCATTCGTCCCTTGATGGGCACTTAGGTTGCTTCCAAGTCTTGGCTATTGTGAATAACGCTGCAGTGAACACAGGGGTGCATGTACCTTTACAAATTGGTGTTTTCAAGTTCTTTGGATAAATACCCAGCAGTGGAATACTGGATCATATGGTAGTTCTATCCTTGATTTTTTGAGGAATCTCCATACTGTTTTCCATAGTGGCTGCACCAGTTTGCACTCCCACCAGCAGTGCATGAGAGTTCCCTTCTCTCCACATCCTCTCCAACACGTGTTGTTTCCTCTATTGTTAATTATAGCCATTCTGACGGGCGTGAGGTGATATCTCATTGTAGTTTTGATTTGCATTTCCCTGATAGTTAGTGATTTTGAATATCTTTTCATGTGCCTGTTGGCCATCTGTATATCTTCTTTGGAGAAACGTCTGTTCAGGTCTTTTGCCCATTTTTGAATTGGGTTGGTAGTTTTTTTGTTGTTGAGATGCGTGAGTTCTTTATATATTTTGGAGATTAAGCCCTTATCAGATGTATGGTTTGCAAATATCTTCTCCGAATTTTTAGGTTGTCTTTTTGTTTTGTTGATGGTTTCCTTTGCTGTGCAGAAGCTTTTTAGTTGGATGTAGTCCCATTTGTTTATTTTTTCTATTGTTTCTCTTGCCCGGTCAGACGTGGTGTTTGAAAAGATGTTGCTAAGACCGATGTCGAAGAGCGTACTGCCTATGTTTTCTTCTAGAAGTTTCACAGTTTCAGGTCTTACAATCAAGTCTTTAATCCATTTGGAGTTAATTTTTGTGTATGGTGTAAGGTAAGGGTCTACTTTCATTTTTTTGCACATGGCTATCCAGTTTTCCCAACACCATTTGTTGAAGAGACTTTATTTTCCCCATTGTATGTTCTTGGCTCCTTTGTCAAAGATTAGCTGTCCATAGATGTGTGGGTTTATTTCTGGGCTTTCGATTCTATTCCATTGATCTGTGTGTCTGTTTTTGTGCCAGTAGCATGCTGTTTTGGTTGCTATAGCTTTGTAGTATATTTTGAAATCAGGGAGTGTGATACCTCCAGCTCTGTTCTTTTTTCTCAGGATTCCTTTAGCTATTCAGGGTCTTTTGTTGTTCCATATAAATTTTAGGATTCTTTGTTCTATTTCTGTGAAAAATGTTGTTGGAACTTGGATAGGGATTGCATTGAATCTATAGATGGCTTTAGGAAGTATGGACATCTTAACTATGTTAATTCTTCCAATCCAAGAGCACGGAATATCTTTCCATTTCTTTGTGTCTTCTTCAATTTCTTTCAGAAATGTTTTATAGTTTTCAGTGTACAGATCTTTCACCTCTTTGGTTAAGTTTATTCCTAGGTATTTTATTCTTTTTTGTTGCAATTGTAAATGGGATGGTATTCTTAATTTCTCTTTCTGCTACTTCATTGTTAGTGTACAGAAATGCAACTGATTTTTGTATGTTGATTTTGTATCCTGCAACTTTACCATATTCGTTTATTACTTCTAAAAGTTTTCTGGTGGATTCTTTAGGGTTTTCTATATATAAAATCATGTCATCTGCAAATAGTGACAGTTTCACATCTTCCTTTCCAATTTGGATCCATTTTATTTCTTTCTCTTGCCTGATTGCTCTGGCTAGGACATCCAGTACTATGTTAAATAGGAGTGGTGAGAGTGGGCATCCTTGTCTGGTTCCTGTTCTTAGAGGGATAGCTTTCAGTTTTTCACCATTGAGGATGATATTAGCTGTGGGTTTCTCATATATGGTCTTTATTATGTTGAGGTTCTTTCCTTCTATACCCATTTTATTCAGAGTTTTTATCATAAATGGATGCTATATCTTGTCAAATGATTTCTCTGCATCTATTGAGATGATCATGTGATTTTTATTCTTCATTTTATTAATGTGGTGTATTACATTGATTGATTTGTGAATGTTAAACCATCCCTGCATACCTGGAATAAATCCCACTTGATCATGGTGTATAATCTTTTTAACGTATTGTTGTATGTGATTTGCTAGTAATTTTTGTCATTTCTTAGTCCTCTTCACTTCAAGCATTTCTGCTTAAAGAGGCTCTTGACACCTTTCATCCCTCTCTCTGCCCTGGAGTCTTTCTTCTGTCTTGTATTCTCCCTCTTCTCCTGAGTAATTAGAAACCAAAAGGATCTTTGAAATGCAGCTCTCTGACAGCTGGAGGAGGTGAGGGACTACCTTGTCTCATACTTCATAAAGAAGAATGCCAGAGAATGAGGCTCAGCCCTTGACTCCTGACAGCTGGGGTTGCTGCTCAGCAGAGATGGTAGCCATGCAGAGATCTGAGAGGAAAATAAAGAAGCATGGTTACTTATGAGATGTTTGTTGTGCAGTCTCATTCTGTTTTTCTAGTGTACTGACACTAGGTAAAATCAATTGAGATTTAATTCTGATAGTCTGCGTTTTCTCTAAGATTTGAAAAGTCCCACATGTTAGACCACTGGTAAGCTGTATATTCACGATACACAGTTGTGAAACAGACTTGCTTCCATTCTGATAGGATGTGGTCAAACATTGAGCCCCCTACTTATTCATGGTTGATACAGAAGAGAATTAAGAGAACTGTCATAATATTTAGAGTGAATGCTATGTTGTAAATATACAACATTTACAATACTATGCCTATTGAGATCTTTTGTCTTTTGAGATTTTTTTCCCAACATCCAGAAACCCTTGTCAGTTATGAGTCATATAAACAACATTAGTAGAAATCAAAGAAAGAAAAAAATTACTCTCAGTCCCACCATTGCAACAAATCAAAACTCTTCCTTTTTCCCTCTTTCCCTCAAGTGCTTGCTTGAATATCTATTAGGTATTTCACCTGCAAATGTCTGAACGATAAAGAAATTGCTGAGAAGACTAGCTTCAGATGAGGCTTCACCCAGCAGCTCAGACTAAATCACCCTGTAAGTACTAAGTTTCTTTCATCTGTTCTCTTCTGCCTACCACTGTGTTGCTTTATCCTCAGGTTCCACGTGTGACCTTAGGGAGTTCCAAGCCCTCCTAGTGTGGTAGCAAAACAGCTGCAGAAGTTCTAGATTCCACATCCTCACACCTCATCAAGCCCTAGCAAGTGGGCTTACCTGCCCATCTCTGAACTAAACACTATGGCCAGTGAAGATTTGGCTAAATGGAGACAGGTGCCATACTCCTGAATATCAGTCCTTCCCCAATTAATATAATGTTAAGTGCAATTCTAATCAGTCATCAAATTAGTTTTTTAGTTGTAACGTGATTTAAAGATAATTTGGATAGCTTCTGGAAGAATATAAAATAAAAAGTGACTGAAGATTAGCCCTTCACAGAAACTTTAAATGTGTTAAAAACTATAATTAAAACAGTGGTAAATCTCCCTTTCAGAAGAATTCTAAATAATGTATGTAGATACACATCCCACCATTAGGACGTAGCTTAATTCCTGCCCTCTCCCTTCCAAGGGTGAGCTATACTTACTATGTCTGTATGAAATGACAGAGCACGGAAAGGGAAAAAAAGTAACTTTACAGTGGAGAAACCTGCAAACACAACTTTAACCACACGATGAAAGTTAATATCATCAGTGATGTCATGTGAGTATCATTTACCCCTGATGGGATGTGGTGAGAAGGGCACTTCACCTCTGTGACAGTCTTTCCAAAAGCCCATAAGCCCAGCCTAATCATGAGGAAAACATCAGACAAACCCAGATTGAAGACTTTCTACAGAATACTTAGCCAGTACTCCTTAAGACCATCAAGGTCATGAGAAACATATATTTATGTATATATAGAAAGAGAGAGAAAGAAAGAGAAATATCTCCCTTATTAGTTCTATGTTTCTGGAGAATCCTGACTGATACAGATTTTGGTATTGGGAAATGGAGTGCTGCTGTAACAAATATCCAAAATTATAGAAGTGGCTTTAGAATTGAGTAATGGGTAGAAGCTAGAAGAATTTTGAGATGCATGATAGAAAAAGTCTAGATTGCCTTGAAGAGACTGTTTTGGAAATAAGGAGGTTTAGATACTCTGGTGAGGTCTCAGATGGAAATGAGGAACATGTTATTGGACACTGGAAGAAAGGCAATCCTTGTTATAAAGGATTGTGTATAAAGAACTTAGCTGAATTGTGTTTTACCATTGGGTGGAAAGTAGAAATGGTAAGCAATGAACTTGCATATTTAGCTCAGGAGATTTCCAAGAAAAGCGTAGATGTGGCCTGATTTCTCCTTGTTGCTTGTAGTAAAATGTAAGAAGAAAGAGATAAATTGAGGAAAGAACTGTTAAACAAAAAGGAACCAACACTTGATGATTTGGAAAATTCTCAGCCTATCCAGATAGTGAGCTCTGGAAACAGAGCCAAGGTTACAGCTGGACAAACTTAGGCTGAGGAGATTAGATGTGTGACATATGGATCTAACCAACCATCTCAACAGAAGCCAGGAACAGAGATGGGTTATCCAGGAAGGATCTGTGGAGAACCCTCTTGTGTAATGGTGTGGATCCCCTTGACGTACATGGAAGACCAACAAAGATTTTTGAGAATGTTATATCAGCAGAAATACTGCCAGCTTGGACTGAAAGAGACAGAGACAGAATGAAATGAAGGAAAGCTGTCAGACTTCAGGGATTCTACAGGCAGGAAATGAGCTGCCAGAATTATTCAGCTACAAATACGGGCTATGCTTCAAGTAAAAGGAAGAATGACTCCAAGGACAACACCGTGGACACAGAGGCAGAGGCCAGAGAGGTGGGCCCAGAGACAGGAGTTGAAGAGACCTCCTCGGGCCCAGAGGGCAGATCCAACCACAGAGAATGATTCTCAGGCCTTGAAACTTAATGGAATTTGCCCTCCTAGGTTTTGAACTTCCTCGAGACCAGTGACTCTTTTATTCCTTCCATTTTCTCCCTTTTGGAATGGGAGCATCTATCCTATGCCTGTCTCATCACTGTATTTTGCAATCAGGTGACTTATTTTCTAGGTTCACAAGTCCACAGATGGAGAGGAATTTTGTCCAAAGGTGGACCATACCCAGAGTCTTACCCATACCTGATTTAGATGGTGTAGATTATGAGATTTGAGATTTTCTAAATTGATAGTTAGTTGAGATTTGGGACTTAGAGTTGATTCTGGAATGAGTTAAGACTTTTGAGAATGTTGGGATGGGATAAATGTATTTTGCACATGGCACAGTTGTGAATTTGGGGGTTCAAAGGGAAAACTATACTGGATTGAATAGTGTTCTTCAAAAATCCAGGTCCACCAGAACCACAGAAGGTGACCTTGTTTGGAAGCAGGGTCTTTGCTGATGTAATCAAGTTAAGACAAAGTCATACTAGATTTGGGTGGGCTCTAAATATAATGACTGGTGTCCTAAAAAGCCCATGTTAAGACACAGACGGAGACACAGGGAAGAAGACCATGTGAAGACAGAGGCAGAAATTGGAATGATGCAGCTACAAGCCAAGAAACACTAAGGATTGCTAACAACCACCAGAAGCTAGGAGAGAGGCATGGAACAATTCTCCCTTAGATCCTCCAAAAGGAACCAGCTCTGCTGACACGTTGATTTTGAACTTTGAGCCTCCAGAACTCTTAGAGCACAGTCATGCGCCTCATAACCAGGTTACAGTCAACAATGGACCCCATATATAACAGTGATCCCACAAGATTAGTACCATAAAGCTTAGGTGTGTAGCAGGCTATACTGTCTAGGTTTGTGTAAGTACACTCTATGATGTTCACACAACCACGAAATTGCCTAACGACACATTTCTCATAACGGATCCCCGTTGTTAAGCAATGCGTGACTGTATAAATTTCTATTGTTTTAAGCCACTCAGTTTGTGGTAATTTGTTGCAGCAGGACTAGAAAACTAATATAGTCAGCATTTAGGTGTTGATTGGTACTTCATCATTATATTCTAAATACATATCTTTTGTTGGATAGCTGGGTCACAAATAATTTCCTCTAATTTGCAGCTTAGCTTTTCACTTTCCCTGTGATGCCATTGTTGTACATAAATTTTAAGTTAAAAGGTATAAACCTTTTCCTTCATGTTTTGCGCTTTTTGTGTCCTGTTTAAGAAATCCTTCTTATCCTGAAACAATGAAGATATTCTCCTATATTTTCTTCTAAAATTTTTTGTGAATGGTATGAGATAGGATTGTAGGTTTTTTCAGTCAATTGCTCTAGCATCATTTAGTAAGCAGCCTATCTCTTCTCCGCTGATATGTAATTCCATCTCTATCGTATATCACATTCCATATACACAGGAGTCAATTTTTGGTCTCTCTCTTCTGTTCCGTGGATCTGTCTGCAACAACACATCAATTACTATAACTCTATAGCAGTGGTTCTCAACCAGGGGCGATTTTACCTCCCAGGGGACATCTGACAACATCTGGAGACATTTTTGGCTATCATAACTAGGGAAGGGGGGTGCTACTGGCATCTAGTGGGTAGAAGCTAGAGATGCTGCTAAACATCTTACAGTGCACAGGACAGTCCCCCCACAACAAAGAATTATCCCTGTTTTATAGAAGACTTGGTATCTGATAGGACAGCGCATTATCCCACTGTATCTGCGCAATAACTCTACGGGATAGGTACTGTTACCATCCTTACTTTGCAGATGAGAAAACTGAGGCTCTGAAGTTGAGTGACTTCTCCTAGTTCACACATTTCTCGGTAATTGGTGGAACCTGGGTACAAACTTAAGTAAAACTCCCTAAAATAAGATAGCTCTCCTGATATCCTAAGACAGGGCTTCCAAATCCCAGCAAGTTTTCCATTAATTGATTGATTTTATCAGAAAACTCACTGTACACCCTTTATGTGCCAGCCTGGGCTGAATGGTGGGAACGCCCAGTAAACAAGCCAAAGCCCCTGCCCTTATGGAGTTCAGAGTCCAGTGGAGAGATAAACATGGGAATAGACAAACTCTCCTAAAATGCTGTTGCAGATGGTAACCCTCACTTTAGTTTCCTATCACAAGACAGTGCTTTCAAAGTCTTCAAGGAAACTTGTCATCCTAAGTGCTCCCAAATTTTGTTTAAAATATGAATTTTAATCTATGATGGAAGGGTTTGCTAAGCAAAGTGCAACTTGAACCCAGCCCCTGTTCGAATTACTGCAAATTCCAAATAAACTTATCAAGTAGAATTTTACTGTGTTTAGAGGTATGTAAATGTAGGACAATAATTGTATATAAAAGTGTACAAAGATTGGACAGTAATGTTCATGAGAAGACCAATTAAATTTCTTCTTTTCTTTAGAGAAAATGCTTGTCAATTGTATCTAAATTGATAGCAGGGAATCTGTGATGAAACAGCAGAAGGAAAATCTCCCTCTCCAGCCACTCCAGCCTTTCAGAAGTTTGGAAAGAAGGGCTGCAGGGTCATTAAATTCTCTCTGTGGTAGCAGGATGGATATGTTAGTCTCGAACCATCCATAATAGATGGGGTGTCTAGTCTAGCCTTAGAAATCTACTCACATGATGATTGCTCCACAGTCTCCCTCGGCAGTTCTTAAGTGTTCTTAGAATTTTAATATTTATTAAATCCAAACGTCATCAACTTATTTCCAAAGCCCAGACAATAGCGGACGAGATCTGTTGTAATCAATTCGTCACCTGTCCTTCCCCTGCCAGGTTCTCATCTTACACGCCAGGCACTTTCCAATGTCAAACTACTTCCCTTCTCTCCTAATTGCCAGATTTGCTTCTACTTAGTCTTACATCATCCCCACCGTCTTCTCCTCCCCTTCATGTCCCGCCTCTCCTTTTCTGGTGCTTGACTCGCAGTCTCCTTTAGACCCCCTCTTGGAGCACTGCTGATTCCAGTTGCTGGATTTGCAACTTTTCAGTTACCTGTCTTACTTTTTCTGAACAGTAATGCTTTAGGCATAGGATTAATACTATTTAATTGTATGTTACTGTGGCTGGCTAAAGGAAATTGATGCCTATTTTGTAATGTTACATTCATGAGAAATAATCTACCTCTAAAATTTTTCACCCGGTGATGTTTACCTTATCTATTTAGCCATTTTTAGCTATGTATTTCTTCTGTACTTGAGTAGATTGGGTAATGCCTTTCTGACAAGGAAGATCAAACTTCCCTTGGGATTGTTTAGCCAATGTTTTGTTGAAGAGTCAAGAAAAGAGCAATTCAGTTTTAAATATTCCTGCTCTGAACATCCATGCAACAAATACTTATTAGGCACCTATTGTATTCCAAACACTGGGCCTTTAGGATTAATCAGACTCAGACTGTCTTCCTGGAGCTCACCTCCTCGGTGGCATGCCAGGCCTTTTGACTAATAATTATGGTAAAACGTAATGACTGATCTAAGTATCACAGAAGTACAGCTCAGTCACAAACATTTTCGGAGCAACTTCAGTCTGACTGGCAGGCACTATGCTGAGCAGGGGCTACAAAGATGAATCATATAGAGTCCCTACCCTCAGGAGCTCACAATCTAGTGGGGAAGACCGAATGAGGTAAGATGCCTTGAGGTTTACAGAGAGGAAATGCCTAGGCTGAGACTTGAAGAAGACAGTGGGCAGAGGTGGAGGAGAGAACTCTTCCAGGCAGAGTAACAGCTTGAACAAAGACACAGAGGCATAAAATCACAGGGTATAGTCAAAGAACCACATGCCGTTTTGGTATCCATGGAAGGTAGAGGACAAAACTGGGAGTGGTAAGAGATGAGACCAAAGAGGGAAACAGAAGTCTTGAATGAGATTTAATATTATAACCATGGAGGTGGTGTTATAGACAGGTTTGTGTTTTAGAAAGATCACTCAGTCTATGAAGTGGACAGTGGATTTGGGCAAATAGGTAGATCTGGTGCCATTTACTGAGCTAGAGAACATTGAAGGAGAAGATATGGGTCATGCAGGGAGAAATGGAGACAATATGAAAAGTTCAGTTTGGAGTATATTGAATTTGAAGAGTCTCTGAGACATCACAGGGAAAATATTTAGCAGGAGCTTGAACACATGAAGTGGCAGATCCAGGGAGAGGTTGGAACTGGGGAAGATTTGTGAATCATTAGCTTATAGGTAGTAGTTAAAACCGGGATAAGTGATAAGATCAAATATGCCCAGACATTAAAATAGTAATGGATAAAAATGAATGTCAATTTCTTTATGACAATCTTCTGGTCAATAAAGTGAGTAACCTAAGTTGCAATAATATAAATTTTCCTCATGGTATTTAATGAAACTTCATTTATTTTTTTCATTTCATTTGAATTTTTAAAAAAAACTTTTTTAACACTTCACAGCAAAGAAACATGTCAAACCCTAACTCTGATAGGTGATCAAGATTATATCATTAGTGATAAGTCATGTTAATAGCATTTACCCTCGATATGATGTGATGAGAATGGCACTTCACCTCTGTGGTCTTTCTCCCCAAACTTGTGACTCCAGTCTAACCATGAGAAAAACATCAGGCAAACCCAAATTGAGGACATTCTGCAAGAAAACCTTCTTGCAGGCCAGTGCTTCTCAAAACTGTCAAGGTCATCAAGAACAAGAAAGTATGAGAAACTTTTGCAAGCCAGAAGGGGCTACGGAGACATGATGACTAAATGTAATGTGGTATCCTAGACGGGATCCTGGTACAGAAAAAGGGCTGTGGGGGGAAACTGGTGAAATCCTAATAAAGTGCTTAGTTAATAGTAATGTACCAATGTTGGTTACTTGGTTGTGACAAATGTACCATGGCGATATAGGATGTTAACAATAGGGGAAACCGGGTGAAGGATATACGAGAAGTCTCTGTACTATTTTTGCAACTTTTCTGTAAATCTAAAATTATTCTAAAATAAAAAGTATATTTTAAAAAATGCAGCCAGAAACATTTTTGTTTTCCTTGAATTAGCTTTCAGGCAAAAAAGATTTCTCTCCATGGGTGTAGAGTGAGAAAAGCAGTGGGCAGAGAATCGCCCCTGGGGAAAACCAACATTTGCATGGCAGTCAGAGAAAGGAGGAAAGACAATAACAATTACTAAGGTCAGGAGAGTATAATGTTTAGGAGAGGGTCAGCAGGATCCAATGCCAAGAAGTCTGGTAAAATAAGTACTTAAATGTCCACAAAGAAATAGAATACAAAGCCCAGAAAGAGATCTGCACCTTAGCAGAAACTTGATATATAGCAAGGGTGGCCTTACAAATCAGTGGGGTAAATTATGGACTATTCAATAAATAATTTGAGGGCAATTAGTTACCCACATGGAGGGAAAAAGTAGATCCCTACCTCACATCATTTGTAAAAATCAACTCCAGGTAGAACAAAGACTTGATATGAAAAAAAGTATATAAATCTTTTAGAAGAAATTATAGGAGAATATTTTTGACCTCAGGATAGGCTAGGGTTTCTTAAACAAGACTCCAAAAGTTCTAAACACAAAATAAAAGATTAATAAATCTGAAAATTAAAATGCAAATTAAAACAATAGTGAAATATGTTAACATACCATCAAATTGGCTAAAAAGGAAAAGTCTAGCACCAGCAAGTTTTAGAGAAGATGTGGAGAAATTGGAACTCATACACTGCTGCAGAGAGTGAAAACTCATAAAACCATCTAGAAGAACAATTTGACAATATCTAGCAAAAATGAAGATATACATACCCCCTGGTCTAGCAACTGAACTCTTAGATATACATGCAGAATAAAATTGCATATATATGTACATGTGTACAAGAAGATACGTATAAAAGAAGACACGACTATTCCTTGAAGCATTATTCATGACAGTAGAAAATTGGAAATGATCTAAATGTCCATCATCAGGAGACTGGATAAATAAATTACAGTATATTTATCAAATATGTGACAGATGTTAAAATTGAACTATTTTAGTCTCATTCCAAAGTGAGATGTAGAATCACCGTGCAGGACTTGCAAAAGAGATTTTTGAAAACCAGCCTGCAATTCTTTACTTAACACCACATTGAGGGTAACTAAAGGCTTGGGATTTGGAGATGGAAAGAGGAGAGGTACGGAGATTGTGTTGGAATCAGCCTTTGCTCTCAGAGTTGGTCAGGGCAAAGGAAGCACGTGTGAGCCACATGCATGAGAGAGAGTTGCTGTGGGATCGTTGTTGATCCTGTCCAAGAGGGACCCCTGGAAAAGCAAAAGAACTCAGCTTCCAGATGCCTTGGGGCTGAAGAAGGCAGGTGTCATTAGAGACCAGCTGGAAAAGATGTTTTCTCTCACTTCAGAGAAATGCCAGTGAGGGATCTCCATTATGGGCAGGTGAGTCTCCAAAGAACTCACAAAAGCACCTCAGGACACAGAGAGTCAGATTCAAATGCCTGCCAAGACTGTGTTTTGTAACGTAAAGAGACCAGAAGACTTTTCATTACCTAATAGTGATCAGAAAAGTTATGGAGCCTACCCTAAATTTGATCTAGGAGCAAGGGAAGAACTAACTCTGCAGAGCAAATTTAAGGGGTCAGTGGAAAAGAAAACAAAGCTGCTTTAAAACCACCTCCCAAATGTCGTGCTTGTTCAAAGTATGGGTTACATTTGGAATGCTACACAGCAAGTAAAATGGCTAAACTAGATGAACATACAGCAACATGGATAAATCTCAAAACTAGAATGTTGAATGAAAAAAGCAGTTGCAGGGGCCAGCCCTGTGGCCTGGTGTTTGAGTTTTGTATGCTCTGTTTTGACGACCTGGGTTCACAGGTTCGGATCCCAGGCACGGACCTACACCACTCGTCAGCCATGCTGTGGCGGCAACCTGCATACAAAATAGAGGAAGATTGGCACGGATGTTAGCTCAGGGCTAATCTTCCTCAGCAAAAAAAAAAAAGAAAAAAAAAGGAAGTTGCAGAAGGATATAGTATGATACCATTTACATAAAGTTTGAATATATGTAAAATAATATCATATATTATTTTGGTATACTTACGTAGTGAGATTGTAAAAATATATATGGGCATATTAAATGCTAAATTCACTCTGGTGGTTACCCCTGGAAAAAGAGCAGGAAGATTGGGGGAAGAAAGGAATGCAAGAGGGCTTCACATATTGTAATAATTCCTTTCTTTGCCTGAGTAGTGGATACCTGGAGGTTCATTATTTTATTTTCTATTCTCTTTTGCATGCGGCAATATTTTGTAATTTTCAAAAGTTGAAGAGAAAGGGCCTTTGGAGCAGACTGTTAAATTGGGGTAGGTGGCCCTGGTAAGAGCAATGTTGGTGGGTGATGGGATCAAAGGCTGAATGCAGTGGTGAGAAGTGAAGGGGAGGTACCATTTGAGCTGAGTCTTAAAGACTTGCCAAGCCTCAACCTTTAGTTCTAGCCTTTGGGCAAGCTAACCAGACCACTTTGCCCTAGACATAGCTCACCTGCTCCCCAAACTAAACATTTACTTACATTACTCCTGCTCCCAAGCAAGAGCAGCTATAGCTGCCATTTTGTGATAGCCTGCTGCAATGTTGGCCACTCTGTATAGAACACCTACTATGTGCCAGGAACCTTACAGATACTATTCTATCTAATCCTGATGACAGACTTATGAGGTAGATATTGTTATTCTCATTTCACACATAAGAAAACTGAGCATAAATGTCATGTTCAAGGTCACTCAGGAAATGATAGAGCCGAAATTTGAAGTCATGTTCATCTGAACCTAAAACATATCTCTCCATTACAGCAACCTGTCCTACCTTTCCCACACTGGCCCCACCAGCTCCAGTTCCCTGACCCAGCTCAGATGTCAACTTCTTCATTTTTGATTCATAGTTACTCATTCATTCAAACATTTATTGAGAGTGTAACAGAAGATATTGATGCCTGACCCATATGCCATTGGCCCAGCCCAGAGGCACCTGAAGCTTCTGAAGACTGTGGATGGCTTATGTTTCAAACGCCCGCATCTCTCAGCCTAAAGGCTTTATCAAGCTGCAGGAGGACTCCGGCCCGTGTATGGGGCAGGCTGAGGTGCTAGGGAATTAGTACCCTCAGGAGCAATTCTCAGCCGATATGGGGGGGCAGTTGGTGGAAAATACCTCAACTTCCTCATCTTTTTGCAGGACAATTCTGAGATACATTCTACACATTCCCTCAGAGGGTACCCAGCAGGATGAGCCCCAGTTGCCAATAGCTATAACCTCATTGACGTACCTTTAATTGGCTTTTTCCCCTTTTCTGCCTCACTTTCTGACTCCCTCGCCATACTTCTACGGATCACCCTCATAAACTACTTGCGCTTGTCTCAGAGTCTACTTAGGGAAATCCAATCTAAGACAGAGGGTCTTCCTTGTGCAGTGTCAGCAAAGCCTTCCTTCAAACCCCAGGCACAATTCGTGCTCCCTCCTCTCCACTCCCTTTGCTGCAGCTCCCTCTAGCTTTGTCAGACTATCCTGGAGCCTTTCTAATTGCAAGTCTGATTGGCCCACTTTGAACAGCTCAGAGTTGATGCCCTGTTCTTTTTTGTCCTCCTTGCTCCCAACACACCAGAACTGCTCAGTGAATGTTTGCTGAATGGGCTGAATTGTTGAAAGTCCTTCTTAACATTTTAACTAATTAATCCTCACCACCTCCCAGGAAACCTTGTATTACCCTTAGGTTGAGAACTATTTACAGGTGCTAAAATCAAGACACCAAAAGTTGTAACAAAGAATAAATTCTTCCTCAGTTGGAACCAGAAATCAGCTGGAAAAACAAATCTAAACTTTTTTAGATTTAGATACTAATTCTGACAATTTTCCTTAAAAAAAACAAAACACTGTTTATGCTGGATGCTTTGATTTACATTGTGTAGATGAACTGAGGTAATTGTTTATTAATTTCTGCTTATTAATAAAATGCAAATGTATTGCTTGAAATGAACACAAGCAGGCTAGTCCAGGGTCAGAGATATCCAAAGGAAACATGTCGTACTGTTTTCAGTGAGGTGCCCTTATGAGACAGCGTAGAATGGTAGAGAGCAATATGGATTTTAAAGCCTGCCTCTGTTTCCACCTTGGCTCCACCTCCTACACCCATGTGATCTGGAACAATTCACCCAAATTTCTGTTTCTTAGTTGCCTTAATTACAAATTGAAGATAATAATAGTACCTATCTCATAAGGTTGCTGTTAATGTTGATGGGGATGATAATGTGGCTGTTATTTTGGGCTCATCCCTGCAGGCTCATCACTGCCATCTTCTTCCTCCTGCTCTATCAGAGAGCATCCTAATCCATGCCTATCATTCCTGCACTTTCTTCCTCCTTCCTCTAACCAGCCACTTCCTCAACCTCATCCCTCTTCTCTCACTACCTGGGCCCAGCCCAATATCTCTCTCCATCATGCCCTTGTGTCCTGGTCCACTCACCTCTCACACCTCCCTCTCCCCACCTCATCTCTCTCCTCCAGTTGAGGATACAGGTATAGGAGAGGTATATTTGCAGGTTTCAGAATGAAAGTTCAAGAGGATACGATGGAATGACTGAAGAGCAAGGCAAGGAAGGAGGGCTGGGACAGTTGAGGGGATATATAGAACAGGTAGGAAGGAGAGTCAGAAAGGCAGGGTGATCCCAGTGGATAGGATTCATCCTGAGAGTCCCTTGGAGGAAGAAGCATTAACTCTGACCTCTTTTCTCATTCTGCCGTAGGACCTGAGGTGATTCTCTCATTCCAAGTGTCTGGAAGAAGTAATTAAAGCAGAGTCATCTGTCTCTCTCACAGATAAGCGTGGAAGGTCTGTCACTTTGGAAGAGAAGGTCTTAGAAGGAGCTCAGCTCCTCTAGTTTCCAGCCCGCCCCAATCTTGCAGCATCATCTTGGCTGTATCTGGGAAGTGGGAGATGAGTACTCTATTTCTTATCTATAAAACACTTTCTCTCTGGCTGTAGACCCAATTTAGATTATAATTTCCTAGAATCATGTCTAGCAGTGCTGCATAGAAAAAAGCATAAACTGGTGTCAGATAGACATAGGTTCGATTTTCAGCTCTGCCACTCACCAGCCATATGACTTTGAACAAGTCATTAACTTCTCTGAGCCTCAGTTTCCTCACGGGGATTAAAGAACCCACCTCATAGGTTATAGGAAGAATTAAATGAGATGATGTGTGAAAGCTCCACTACACTGTGAGGGCTGAGACTCTGCCAATTTGTTCACCATTTGTAGTCCAATGCCTGGCACAGAGTATGCCCTCAATAAATATTTGTTATAATTGAATGAATGAGTAGGTGCCTAACAAACCGCAGCCAGGTGTCCCTTTGTCCAGGCTGATTGTGGCTGATGGTAATGATCCTCTGCCCTGACATAGTCCAAAAGCAATCACTACGTGAAATCCAGAGATAATGGCACACTAGTCTAATGTGCCTGGGGGTTGCATCATGTCCCACGGGCTAAAAGGGGCATGTGTGAAACGGAATTTTCAATGGTATTGATTGTGCCCATTGAGGAGTTTAATACAGTGCTTCTCAAACCTTAATGTGCCTCCGAATCACCTAGGTATCTTGTTAAAAAGCACATTCTGTCTGCCGTCTTTCTGTGCCATCGTCATGGTGCACGCGAATGTCCTGGCTGATGCTCTCAAGAGCATCAACAATGCCAAAAAGAGAGGCAAACACTAGGTTCTTATCAGCCGTGCTCCAAAGTCATCATCCAGTTTCTGACTGTGATGATGAAGCATGGTTACGTTGGCGAATTTGAAATCATTGATAATCAGAGAGCTTGGAAAATTGTTGTGAACATCATGGGCAGGTTAAACAAGCGTGGAGTCATCAGCCCCAGATTTGATGCGCAACTCAAAGATCTGGAAAAATGGCAGAATAACCTGCTCCTGTCCCATCAGTGTGGTTTCATTATACTAACAACCTCAGCTGGTGTCAAGGACCACGAAGAAGCAAGATGAAAACACACAGAAGGGAAAATCCTGGGATTCTTTTTCTAGGGATGTAATACACATGTGCAAATAAAACGCCTCAATGGAAAAAAAAAAGCAGGTTCTGACTCAGTTATTCCAAATGAAGGCCGGACAAGGTTCCAGGTGATGCTGAGACTGTTGGCTTGTGGACCTCATTTTTGAGTAGCAAGAGTCTAATACAGGGGTCAACAAACTATTTCTGTAAGGGGCTGCATAGTAAATATTGTAGCTTTGTGAACTGTATCATCTCCGCTGCAACTACTCAATTCTGCCAGTGAACAAGAGCAGCCATAGACAACATGCAACCAAATGGGTGTGGTTGTGTTCCAATAAAGCTATTTACAAAAACCAGGGGCAGACTGGGTTTGGCCTGTAGGCTGTAGTTTGCCTACCCATGGTCTAATATAGTTATAATCAGTACATCATTCTTGCAATGAACATCAATGAGCTTGTCTCCTGAGATCCCAATAATTCCCTCATATGTGGGAACTGCTCCTTCCTGCAGATCCACCTCCCCCTACCCACAATCTATATGGTTCCAGGAGCAGAGCACCCACTGCCAGGTTCCTACAATGGGACTCTGACTCCAGACTCCAGCTGATTGTTCAGGGTGGTGACACAACTCCAAGCGGCACCATTCACATTCTATTCTGCAAAATGTTGTGTTCCAGGGGTGCCCTTTGCTTAGAAAACAACGGGGCCGGCCCGGTGGCGCAAGCGGTTAAGTGCGCGCGCTCCGCTGCGGCGGCCCGGGGTTCGCTGGTTCGGATCCCAGGCGCGCACTGACGCACTGCTTGGCAAGCCATGCTGTGGCGGCGTCCCATATAAAGTGGAGGAAGATGGGCACAGATGTTAGCCCAGGGCCGTCTTCCTCAGCAAAAAAAGAGTAGGATTGGCGGATGTTAGCACAGGGCTGATCTCCTCACAAAAAAAAAAAAAAAGAAAACAAGGTAAACGGAGTCCTCCGGAGTTGTGCAACTTGGCCAAACTGGGTACCTGACTGAAGCAGACTACTCATGGTCCTTCCTCAAGATTCTGGAATTGAGTCTAGGAGATTCCTGCTTCAGTTTGTCTGCCTGTTCTCTTACATGGAGGATACATAAGTGGAGATGGGGCCTTTTTTTTTTCACTCTATTGATTGGGATGTGGAGAAAGTAGTGAGAAAGAATGAGGCAGATATTCAGAGAAAAACAATGGTGAGAAGTCGCGAGAGGGCGTCCTGGGTTCTCTATAGCACTGCGTGAATCCTTGGCTCCAGGCCATTCCTGAGGTCCAGCTGCCTCTTTGCCCTTGGGGTCTATGAAAGGACTTGGATCTTTATATAAATTCATTTTTCTTTTGCTTAACTCCAGTAGAATTCTGTTGCACGCAAACCACAATCCTAATAGCATTAGCAAACAGCAGAAGAGTACTTCAATAGAATTCAACTTTGGTAGGACTTTTTTTAAAAAGCAATGTACAGATTGTTGCAGGAGCACACATTTTTTCTTGAAACTAGATCTCCCTGACAAGAGTATGTGAAATTTCATAAATAGTAAAGTACATCTGGGGGCTGGCCCCGTGGCTTAGCCATTAAGTGCATGCGCTCCGCTACTGGCGGCCCGGGTTTGGATCCCAGGCATGCACTGACACACCACTTGTTTGGCCATGCTGAGGCGGCGTCTGACTTCCAGCAACTAGAAGCATGTGCAACTATGACATACAACTATCTACTGGAGCTTTGGGGAGAAAAAGGGAAAAACAAAAAAAAAAAAGGAGGAGGATTTGCTAACACTGGCTAAAATGTTAGCTCAGGGCCAGTCTTCCTCAGCAAAAAGAGGAGGATTGGCATGGATGTTAGCTCAGGGCTGATCTTCCTCACACACACACAAAATAATAAATAAATAAAGTACATCTGTATTCTGATGGTCTACATAGTAACAAGTCATTTTGTCAGTTGTACCGTAATTCCCAGCTTGCTTTGGTTAGGGTTCAGTGGCAGAGAAAAAACTACTCCTTTGGTTAGAAAGGGATTTATTGCAAGGCACTAAATGGCTTACAATATTGTCAGATGGGCTAAAGAAACAGACTCTAGGCTGATCTTCCAGGAACAACTCTCGAATCCAAACTGCAGAACTGGGCTGTGAAGGAGGCTGCTGCTCCTGCCAAGAACAGGAGACCACCTGCTGAATTAGGGAGTAGCCACTAGTAGCAACTAGCTTTGGGTTCGTACCACCTCTTCCACATCAGGAAGCTACCTGCCAAATTAGGGAGCCATTGAAACGGAGTCTGGTACCCAAGCTTGTTATGGGAAACAAAGTAACCAAAGATTCTAAGCTTTTTTTGCAGAACAGGAAGACTGCTAAGAGAGCAGCTTGCTGACGACCCCCCCACCCCTGCCTGACTAAACATTGAGAAGCTAAAATTACTGGTTGTAAACTTGAGATGTCACAAACTAAAAATCACCACATGCAACACATAGAACCCCCGCTAATTCACACATGAAACCCATGCAGAAACATGAAAGACAGTCGTGCCTGCGCAGAGAACTCTTAAAACTTCAGCCCCCAACACCCTCCTACTCCCTACTTCCCTGACAAATATCCCCACACAAAAGCTGCTCAGGGAGACAGATTTGAGAGTTTTGTCTCCTGTCTCCTTGCTTGGCTGCCCTGCAATAAAGTCCTTTCTTTCTGCAAAAGACCTTTGCCTCAGTTTTTTGCCTTTCTGTTGTGCATTGGGCAAATGAACCTGCTTGTGGTCGGTAACACCATCACCTTCACTTCCAGGTCCAAATCAAACTGCTTCCCTCTAAACCATCAGGACTCAGCAAGACAGATGCCTCAAACTCTCCCTCTCTTTCCCTTTTGAACTCAGTTCATTTTCAGGTCCCAGGTGAATGCATTTGATTGAAGAAACCTAAGTCTCACTCAGACTCTAGCAGCAAAGGAGTCTGGAAAATATAGTTTTAAACTTTTCAATCTCTGCATTCTTTTTTTTTTTTTTTTAATAATTTTATTTATTTATTTATTTTTCCCCCAAAGCCCCAGTAGATAGTTGTATGTCATAGCTGCACATCCTTCTAGTTGCTGTATGTGGGACGCGGCCTCAGCATGGCCAGACAAGCGGTACGTCGGTGCACGCCCGGGATCCGAACCCAGGCCGCCAGCAGCGGAGCGCGCGCACCTAACCGCTAAGCCACGGGGCCGGCCCGTCAATCTCTGCATTCTAAGAAGATGCACTATAATGAGACTGGAACAGATGTTGAGTGAGCCAGTCCACAGAACCAGCCACACCTCGATTGACCACGCAGTTGTAAAACAAAAATCATATTTTTGTAAAGAAAATGTAAACATGAGCAAAGAAACAATAACACAGTAGTTCACGGCACTTGTCAGATTGATGCTACATAATTCAGGCTTTCCCTATTTTTGCCAGATAGTGTTGGTTATGTATTCATGCCTACTGAGGCAACTGGAACAGCTTTTAACATCTGAATGATTATGATGAGTAAAGAGATTTATTCATTCGTTTACTCAGCAAATACTTTTTGAATGCCTGCGTGTGCCAAGCACTGCTTCTGTGTTGCAGCTACAACAGGGAACAGCAGATGTTACATCCTGCCAGGTCGAGACTCCCTATGAAAATTCCCTCTGTGCTCTGTGAGGCTGAAAGGATCCAAGGAATTCTGCTGACATAGGCAAAGACAAAGCAGTTGCAGTGGTTGATGACTCTTAAATATTTGGCCTTTTAAATCCAAAAGGTGCAAACATTTGGTCAAAGCATGCAATGACATGTAAGTCAACTTTATTGACTTAAAAACTGGGTAAAAATCTACATTTAAGATTTATTTTTTTAAAAGATGAAATCTTGGTGATGTCAGCATCATGGTGGACTGAGCTTTCCCATAAACTCTTCCCCCCATAAGATACAACAAAAAGAACAGTCACAGACCAACAATTGGGCTCTCTCAGCCAGTGGGAAACTCCCACACAGAGGACTCAGAACTGCTACGGTGTACCATCAACATCTGAGCACCCCAGGAGAGCGGATAACGAGGGGTGAATGAGAAGCCCCCCACGCCAGAGACCCAGCAGGCAAAAGAGAGAGCACCCCACCCCCCACAAGCTGGACCCTGCATCTCAGCCAACCAGACCAGACCAGATCAAGCAACCGGTGGATTGCAGCGAACAGCTGGGGCAGAGCACAGAGGGGTCAGATTACAGAGCCCTTTACCCCCACACAGTGGTGGCAGGTGGAAATTGCAACCAGATATTTCCAGGATGAGGAAAAACAAAGCCAATACAGGAACCACAATGCAAAGGTACATGAAATCACCAGACCAGAAGGAAAATGACAAGCACCCAGAAACCAACCCTGAGGATACAGAAATCCATAACCTAAATGACAGAGATTTCAAAATAGCTATCATAAAAAAACTCAACGAAATACGAGACAACACAGACAAACAATTCAATGAGATTAGGAGTTTCTTCACAAAAGAGATTGAAATCATAAAGAAAAACCAATCAGTGCTGATGGAGATGAAGAACACAAGGGAGGAGGTAAAGGAGAATCTGGAATCTTTAAAGAACAGAGCTGACAATATGGAGGAAAGAATTAGCATTATAGAGGATAGGAATACAGATATGCTCCAGATGGAAGAGGAGAGAGAACTAAGACTAAAAAGAAACGAAGAAAGTCTCCGAGAAATATCTGACTCTATTAGGAAATGTAACATAAGAATTATAGATATTCCTGAGGGAGAAGAGAGGGAAAGAGGAACAGAGAGCCTATTCAAGGAAATAATAGCTGAAAATTTCCCAAATCTGGGGAAGGAGCAGGAAATACCAGTAAGCGAAGCCAACAGATCACCTGAATACGCCAACAGGCAAAGGCCCACTCCACGACATCTAGTGGTAAGGCTGGCCAAAGTAAATGACAAAGAAACAATATTAAGGGCAGCTAGACAAAAACAAAAAATAATGTACAAAGGAACTCCCATCAGGCTCTCAGGGGATTTCTCAACAGAAACCTTACAGGCTAGGAGAGACTAGAATGATATATTCAAAATACTGAAAGACAAAAACTTTCAGCCAAGAATATTCTATCCAGCAAAAATATCCTTCAAATATGATGGAGAAATAGTAACTTTCCCAGATAAACAGAAGCTAAGGGAGTTCATGGCCACGAGACCCTCACTACAAGAAATACTCAAGAAGGCCCTCAGACTTGAAAAAAAGAAGAGAAAGGGAATACAAAGCTTGGAGCAAGGAGAAAAATAGGCAGACAAACTCAGAAAAATGGTAGACCTTTACCGGAATAGGTTAGCAACCACTTAAATACCAAAATCAAAGATCAAAGGAAGGAATTCACCAAAAATAGATTTAACCTCATCACTGTAAACACATACTCACAACACAAGATAGGATAAGGTATAACAAGAATGACTTAGGAGGGAAGAGGAAAGTGAGTGAATTGACTTAGTATAAGGAAATAGGAGGCCATCAGATAATGGACTATCTCATACACAAGATTTTTTACACAAACCTCAAGATAACCACTAAACAAATAATCAAAACAAAATGACATATGATAAACAAAGAGAAACTAGAAGAGTCATAAAACAGAACAACCAAACTGAATTGGCAGTCCAAAACAAATGGGGCAAGAAACAAAGGAAATACAAAGGAAGCAGAAAATAAGTGACAAAACAGCAACATTAAGCCCTCATATATCAATAATTACCCTAAATGTAATGGATTGAACTCTCCAATCAAAAGATACGGAGTGGCAGGATGGATTAAAAAGCAAGACCCAACAATATGCTGCCTCCAGGAAACACATCTCAGCTCTAAAGACAAGCACAGGCTCAGAGTGAAAGGATGGAAGACAATACTCCAAGCTAATGGCAAACAAAAGAAAGCAGGTGTTGCCATACTCATATGGCATATGGAAGTCTATAAAGTAGACTTCAAGATAAAACAGGTTAAGAGAGACAAAGAAGGGAAATATATAATGATAAGAGGGACACTCCACCAAGAAGACATATCACTTATAAATATATATGCACCCAACATAGGAGCACCAATGTACAAAAAGAAACTATTAACAAACCTAAAAGGAGACATTAACACAATACAATAATAGTAGGGGATCTTAATACCCCACTTACATCAATGGATAGATCATCCAGACAACAAGTCAATAAAGAGATAGTAGACTTAAATGAAAAACTGGATGAGATGGACCTAGTAGACATATACAGAGCACTCCATCCAAAAACAGCTGACTACACATTCTTCTCAAGCGCACATGGAACATTCTCAAGGATAGACCATATGTTGGGAAACAAAGCAAGCCACAGCCATGCTGTGGCGGCGTCCCATATAAAGTGGAGGAAGATGGGCACCGGTGTTAGCCCAGGGCCGTCTTCCTCAGCAAAAAAAAGAGGAGGATTGGCAGATGTTAGCTGAGGGCTGATCTCCTCACAAAAAAAAAAAAAAAAAAAAAAAAAAAATCAGTGCAGAAATAAATGAAATTGAGACCAAAAAAACAGTAGAAAGGATTAATGAAACAAAGAGTTGGTTCTTTGAGAAGATAAACAAAATTGACAAACCCTTAGCCAGACTTACTGAGAAAAAAAGAGAAAAGTCTCAAGTAAATAAAATTAGAAATGAAAGAGGAGAAATTACAATGGATATCACGGAAATACAGAGGATTATAAGAGAATATTATGAGAAATTAGAGGGCAACAAATTGGACAATCTAGAAGAAATGGATAAATTCCTAGACTCATACAACCTCCCAAAACTGAACCAAGAAGAAATGGAGAATCTGAATAGACCAATCACAAATAGAGAGATTGAAATAGTAATCAAAAACCTCCCAAAAAATAAAAGTCCAGGACCAGATGGCTTCTCCAGTGAATTTTATCAAACATTCAAGGAGGATTTAATACCCATCCTTCTCAAACTATTCCAAAAAATAGAGGAAGCTGGAACACTTCCTAAATCATTCTACGAGGCCAACATCACCCTGACACCAAAGCCAGACAAAGACAATACAAAGAAAGAAAATTACAGACATGATTTTATATATAGAAAACCCTAAAGAATCCGTTGGAAAACTATTAGAAATAATCAACAACTACAGCAAAGTCGCAGGGTACAAAATCAATCTACAAAAATCAGTTACATTTCTGTATGCTAATAACGAACTAACAGAAAGAGAGCTCAAAAAGATAATACCATTTACAATTGCATCAAAAAGAATAAAATATCTAGGAATAAATCTTACCAAGGAGGTGAAAGACCTATACAATGAAAACTACAAGACATTGTTGAAAGAAATCGATGATGACAAAGAAATGGAAAGACATCCCATGCACATAGATTGGAAGAATAAACATAGTTAAAATGTCTATATTACCTAAAGCAATCTACAGATTCAATGCACTCCCAATCAGAATCCCAATGACATTCTTCACGGAAATAGAAAAAAGAATACCAAAATTCATATGGGGCAACAAAAGACCCCAAATAGCTAAAGCAAACCTAAGAAAAAAGAACAAAGCAGGAAGCATCACAATCCCTGAGTTCAAAACATACTACAAAGCAATAGTAATCAAAACAGTATGGTACTGGTACAAAAACAGACACACAGATCAATGGAACAGAATTGAAAGCCCAGAAATAAAACCACATATATACGGAGAGCTAATTTTCAACAAAGCAGCTAAGAACATACAATGGAGAAAGGAAAGTCTCTTCAATAAATGGTGTTGGGAAAACTGGACAGCCACATGCAAAAGAATGAAAGTGGACCATCTGCTATCGCCATTCACAAAAATTAACTCAAAATGGATCAAAGACCTAAAGGTGATACCTGAAACTATAAAACTCATAGAAGAAAATATAGGCAACACACTATTTGACATTGGCCATAAGGAATCTGTTCGGATGACATGCCTACCCAGACTAGGGAAACTAAAGAAAAAATAAACAAGTGGGACTTTATCAGATTAAAGAGCTTCTACAAGACAAGCAAAACCAGAATCAAGATGAACAGACAACCCACCAGCTGGGAGAGAATATTTGCAAAACATACATCTGACAAGGGGTTGATCTCCATAGTATATAAAGAACTCACACAACTGAACAACAACAAAAAAACAATCCAATCAAAAAATGGGCAGAGAAAATGAACAGACACTTCTCCAAAGAAAATATACAGATGGCCAATAGGCATATGAAAAGATGTTCAACATCACTAATCATCAGGGAAATGCAAATCAAAACAACACTAAGATATCACCTCACGCCAGTTAGAATGGCTATAATCACCAAGACAAAAAACAACAAAGGTTGGAGAGGATGTGGAGAAACAGGAACCCTCATACACAGCTGGTGGGAATGCAAACTGGTGCGGCCTCTATGGAAAACAGTATGGAGATTCCTCAAAGAATTAAAAATAGAGATGCCCTATGATCCAGCCATCCCGCTACTGGGAATATCCAATGAACCTGAAATCAACAATCCAAAGAGGCTTATGCACTCCTATGTTCTTTGCAGCATTATTCACTATAGCCAAGAAGTGGAAGCAACCTAAGTGTCCCTTGACTGACGATTGGATCAAGAAAATGTGGTATATATATATAATGGAATACTACTCAGCCATAAAAAAAGACAAAATCGTCCCATTTGCAACAAGATAGATGGGCCTGGAGGGTATTATGTTAAGTGAAGTAAGCCAGAAAGAGAAAGACAAACACTGTATGATCTCACTCATATGTGGAATATAAACTAACACATGGACAGAGAAAACAGTATTGTGGTTACCAGGGGCAATGGGGGTGGGGGTGGGCACAAGGGGTGAAGGGAAACATATATATGGTTATGGACAAACAAAAATGTACAACCCAAAATTTCACAATGTTAAAAACTATTAAAACATCAATAAATAAATAAATAATAAAAATCTTCCCACTTTAAAGAGAAAAAAAAAAAAGATGGAATCTTGTCATTTGCGACAATGTGGATGGACCTTGAAGATCTTATGGTAAGTGAAATAAATCAGGAGAAAGACAATTACAGTATGATTTCACTCATATATGGAATATTAAAAATAAATAAACAAACAAACAAATAAAACAAACACATAGATACAGAGAACAGATTGGTGGTTACCAGAAGGGAAGGGGGATGGTGGGAGGGTGAAACAGTTTTAGGGGGGTCAATTGTATGGTGATGGATGGAAACTAGGTGGTGAGCATGCTGTAGGGTATACAGAAGTCAAATTATAATGTTGTACACCTGAAACTTATATAATGTTTCTCTTGACCAGAATTTCATCATGATTTGATGATCCTTAAGAATTTTGCCTTGTCTACTTTTATACCAACTAATCTTCGGTAGGGTGTAGTGAAAGAGAAAATGTAATTAATCTTTCCTCATACTGAAATCACTGAGCCTAATACAATCTTTCAAGGGTTAAATATTTGGGCTGCTTTGTCTGTACTTTTTACCTTAATTCATGTGGATGAAAAACTCTATAAAGTAAAATGCAGACAAGATGCAAAAGAAAGTTTCAGGAACCTGTTAGAATCATTACTGATGTAATTATTGATTGATGTCAAACCAAAAAAAAAGGAAACAAACAAAAAAGTGTTCATGAATTTGTTGATTCATTCAGTAAGTATTTATTGAAAATTTATTATATTAGTTATTTATTGCTGCATAACAAATTAACCCAGAACGTAGATTCACAGGAGCAATTTGCTGGGGTGGTTCTGGCTTAGATTCTCTCATGAGGTTAGATAGTCAGATGTGAACCAAAGCTGCAGCTATCTGAAGGCTTGACTGGGGCTGGAGGACCCACTTTCATGGTGCCTTCCTCACATGACTGTCAAGTTGATGCTGGCTGTTGGGGGCAGGCCTCAGTTCCTCTCCATGTGGGCCTTACCACAGGGTTTCTTGAGTGACCTCACAGCATGGCACAGCTGCCCCAGAGCAAGTGATCCATGAGCAAGACAGCACCAGGAGGAAGCTGTATTCTTTCTATAACCTCAGAAGTCATATACCGTCACTTCCACCACATTCTATTTGTTAGAAGCGAGTCACAAAGTCCAGCCCACATTCAAGAAGAGGAGAATTAGACTTCTGCCTTTGAAAGTGGGAGTGTCAAAGCATCTGTGGACATATATATATTTTGTGTGTGTGTGTGAGGAAGATAAGCCCTGAGCTAACATCCATGCTAATCCTCCTCTTTTTGCTGAGGAAGACCGACTCTGAGCTAACATCTATTGCCAATCCTCCTCCTTTTTCTCCCCCAAAGCCCCAGTAGATAGTTGTATGTCATAGTTGCACATCCTTCTAGTTGCTGTATGTGGGACGTGGCCTCAGCATGGCCGGAGAAGCGGTACGTCGGTGCGTGCCCGGGATCCGAACCCGGGCTGCCAGTAGCAGAGCGCGCGCACTTAACCGCTAAGCCACGGGGCCGGCCCTGTGGACATATTTTAAAACCACCACACCTAATACGACAAGTACTGGGATAAATGCTGGGAAACCATTTGTACAAAGCCAACATGGCTCCCGTGGAACTCACAGACAAGAGGAGGAGAGAGGCTGTAATTAAATAAGCAAACAAATAAATTTAAAATTACAACTGTCATAAGCTCTGTGTAGGAAACGCCCACAGTGCAATGAGAGAGACTAATAGGGGGACCTGGTATGAAACCAAAGTGATGTTTTATTCAAGATCTGAAGGATGAATAAGGGCATTCCAGGCAAAGAGAAAGGCATGTGCTCCTGTGGCAGGGAAGAACATGACAGGATGGAGGATCTAAAAGGCGGCTGCAGTATCTGGAGCAGAGAGTGCCATGAAGTGAGAGGAGGCTGGAGAGAGAGGCAGGGACCTCCACAAGTTGGGTTCTAGGTCCGAGTGGCCATTCCATGTGAGCCTAGGGGTAGATGCCCTGGGCCCCTGACCCCCACTCTGTGTGTTGCACGCCCATGTGAAGCTGCAGGAGCCACAGTACTGTATTGTTGCCAAACCATCATAAGAAGGCTCCCAACCATGCTCAACCAGTGTGTACCTCTTTCACCAAAACTCTCAGGACGAATCCCATCCAAAGGGGTCACCCTATCTTTCTAACTCTCCTTCTCACCTGTTCTCTATATCCCCTCACCTGACCCAGCCCTCCTTCCTTGCTTTCTTCCCCAATCATTCCTTTGTATCCTCTTGAACTTCTATTCTGAAACCTACAAGCTGCATTAGATACCTACATCACCAAGCTTTTCTTAGACTGGAAGCTCCACCTTCTGCCTACATTGAAGCCTGGTGGTCTCTGGGAACACCATGCCTCCCAAAGCTTTCTCTCTGACATATCATCTACTGAAGATTGGGAGGTGAGATCACTGTCCTTACCACCACATACAGCTTCTAGACTTGTACTACCTCTCCCTCTTGTAAAAGAAAAATCACTATGCCTTTGAAGTGAAATTATCCACCTTCCAGCTTATCCATCCAGCTATATCACCTTTTTCTCCTCCCCACAAAACTATTATTTTTTTTTAATTTTTTGTTTATTGCAGTAACATTGGTTTATAACATTGTAAAAATTTCAGGTGTACATCATTGTACTTCTATTTCTGCATAGATTACATCATGTTCACCACCAAAATACTATTATTTTCCAACATCTTGGTCATGACCTTTCATTCTCTGAAGACTTTGACATGTGACTCAAGGCTTTCTCTCCTTTATAACTCTTATCACCCTTTTGGGTGATACCGGTACCCACAAAGCTAAGCCATCTAACATTCTGGGCAGTCGGTTTCCTTGGCTTCTTCATTGTCAATGACTATGTTCCTCACTCCATCTCAGCATCCCATGTCCATGGCCACACATGGACCTTGTCATCATCAGAATCCAATGGCCTCCTAAAAAAACTTATTCAAACATCTCACTCTTGAGAGGATAAACATCACAATGCCCTCTCATTCCAGCTCATCTGGAATCCCCATGAAAGCCATTCTTGGCCTTATCAGGACCTCCCACTTATTGGCTTTGCCCATTCTGTACATTAACACCCTTTTATGTTCTCTTCTTGCTTTAAACATGATCCATCTTTGTGATCATTCTCTTACAAATATGCTTGACCTCCCTGCCCCTCTTTCCTGGCTTGAAAAAAAAGAAACTATCCTCATAGGCTCTGGAGCCTGGTTTCTTCCCCTCTTGCCTCCTCAGAAAGCTCACTCTTTGCATTATTCCTTTCTCCAACCCTACCCTATCTCCTGTATCTTTAACTTCTCCCTCTGTAGCACAGACTGCTAGCTGTTCATCAAACCCATTTCCTCTTCTTCCTGGGCACACAGCTAAACTAAATTTCCCAGCCTCCCTGGAAGTTAGGTATGGCCATGTGGCTGATGGTATCTGTGCTGATGTTATCTACACCTAAGGGATATACGCTACTCCCAGGCTGGACCCATAAAAACATCCCATGAATATCATCCACGCTCTTTCCCTTTCATGGCTTGATGTAGACAAGCTTGGAACCATAGAAGCCATGTTGAAGATGGGTGAGCCACAAGATGGAGGAAGTCTGGGTCCTGAATCACCATTTGGAGGAAACCTGACTGCTTTAGATTTTAAGTTATTAAGACATAAACTTTTATCAAGCCTGAGCCGTTGTGCATAATTGGGATGGTTTATACAGCTGCTAGTGTTACCTTAACTAATATATCCTTTACTGAATTGTTTCCATCAGCACTCGAACACAGGCTAGGATCCTCCAATTAAAATAGGAAATCCCTCCCTTCATCCAATATCCCCTTCCAGCTACTACTCTATCTCTCTGCTCCCCCTAAAAGCCAAGTGTTGTCTCATATTTTCTCTATTTCCTACCTTCTACTCACTCTTTGATCCTCTTCAACCTGGCTTCCACCCCTACCACTTCACCAAAATTTTTCTCACCAAGGTCACTAATAACCTCCACATTGCCAAGCCCAGTGGACACTTTTCAATGTCCATCCTACTGAATCTCTCAGCAATATCTGACTCAGCTGATCATTTCTTCCTTCTTGAAACACTTTCTCTTACTTTCTGTGGCACCACACTCTTCTGGTTGATCTCTCACCTCTGCATCTATTCCTTCTCTCTCTTCATTGCTGGCTTATTTTCCTTGACCTGGACTCTAAACATTTTTATTGCACTTCTCTTCTCACTCAGCCTTCTCTCCCTAAACAGTTCCATTCACACATATACCTTTAATACTAGCTATATATCAATAACTCAAATTTATGTCTCCAACCTAGACCTCCCTTCTGAGCTCTGAACATTCTGTCCGCTTGATGTATTCTGCTTACTCATTTCATGACATTAAAGACAGAACCAAGAGCCCAGGGCCAGAGAAGAGAGAGTGTATGCTGGTGTGTTCAAGTCAAACAGGAGGGATAGACTGGACTGAGAGTGGAGGGGATGAAGAATCTGGAAAATATACTGTTCTATTGCCCCTAGAGTACACAGCCTGGATGGATCTAATTTAAAGGACTAATTAAGCAGAGACACAGTAACAGGTATTTTGTTTCATCCTTTGCCTATAACGCACTTCCTCTAGATCAGAGAACTGATTCAGCCAGAAGGTAAGACTTGCAAATTTCCAAGAAATATTTAAATAATAGAGAATGTGTTTTTTAATTAGACATTTGGGGAAAAATTTTAACTATATAAAATTCTTTTTGAGGGGTTAAGAATGTAAACTTGTGTATAATTTTATTTGTTCAAGATTATTATATTTTGTATATATTATGCTTTAAGACATTTCAGATTCAGAACATAAATTACAAAATCCCTAATTTGAATTATTTTAAATACAAAAAATGGAGCCCACAAGCTGTGGAATTTTAAGAGCAAAATATTGTTTGCCAGTTAGTAAAAACAGGCAAAATAGAAGATGATGTCAACTTAGCAAAATAGATGTAATTCAACTGTCACCCTGAGTCCTCCAGCCTGCTGGGGTTACTCCTTAATATCCAAATAAAAATTGCTCAAGCCACTGTCTCATGGAATGGAGAAGTTTGTGTCCTCCCGATGTTTTATATATTCCTTGGGAAGGCCCTGTGTTCTTCTTATCACTGATTCTCCTGTTCTCCAGCTCACAATAACTTCGTTTTGCTCAAGGTTCGTCCTTGAACCTGGCCTTCTCGTCTTTTCATTTCTTCTCCTCACTATTCCACTCCCTCCAAGTTGCCCAGGCCTATTCCTCTAGGCTGCCCCAAGACTCCGAATTCCTCTCACTTCCTTTTTTTGGCAGATCAATTCTGCTCTATTCATCTCCTACTCTCCTCTCCCCCTACCCATTCCTCATCCCTCTGAAGAATCACACATTGTTTTCCTCAACAAAATGAACCACCTATCTGTGCCATGAATGCTGTCTCTCATGAAAGTGAAAATAAGCCATGATTTTTTTCTGAAGAGCAATTTTTTCCCACTACGCAGAGAAAGCCATTCCTTTAACATCAAAATCTGCCTCTCCTCTGTGCCTCAGCATACAATGTTCCCTCTGCCTGGAACACCCCACACCCTTCCCCACCCCCACTCATGACCCACACATCCTACACGACTTCAAGTCTCACTCAAGCATCACCATCTCTGGCACCTAGTACATGTTTGGTGACTGAGTAAATACATTAATTATGTCTCAACTCTCAAATACAAACAGCATTCATTTCTGGAAAAGATCTTCAGGAAAAATAAAGCAAAATTGACTCAGATTTAATCTAATGGGTCTCATATTCTGTGCTACCATTACCATCAGTTTCTGCTTCTGCTGCTTTATTTTGAAAATTTTTATTGGTTCCTCCAAGTTGAAGGTTAGCCAAGACTGGAACATGCTTCCCTTTCCTTCCTCATATTCATTTACTCCTTTAATTGATGTATTTCCAGGATGGAGCATGCTGCTTGTCAGAAACCCAGCTGCCTCCCTGCGGTCTGTGCACCATATTTCAAGACCTTTCTGGCATGGTTGTCGTTTGATCAGCACTTGTGGGTTTGCATTTCTGCCTCTGCAAGTGGTATAGCTGCAACAGTGGCTATTTGCTAACGACACCATTCTTCTGGTTTCTTAAAAATTCTTCTCTAGATCGTTTGGAAAAGGGCTGCTTTCACATAGTAAGTAAGAAGCAAATTTAGAGAAAGGAATGCACACATTCACTTAGATTCAGTCTTGAGGTGGAGACAGATAACCATGCACAGTGGCAGTAATATTATTGATAATTGCTTATTGTGTTGTTGGTTCTAATGCTATTTTCCTGTAGCATTCCTACATACATTGCAGGTTAGCAAAGCAATGTTTTATCAGCCCCAGTCTTCTGCAAAATGTCGTATCATTAACCTGTAACATATTGGGTGTTCTGTTGTTTCCCTTTTTAATACTTTATTAAAAATGTTTCGAGGCATTACCACAAATTTTATTATTTCCTGTTCCTAAAAACATTTTATCTTTCTGTACAACAAGACACAGAAATTCATGCCTCTTTTCCTCACACAGATTTTATTACCTGGTCATAATTTGACTCTAAAAGAGATTTGTTCAAACTTGGCTGTTGAGCAAACAGGAGAGTAACACAAGGCAGTGACTAATACAGGGCTCTGGAATCGGTGAACACCTTTCAACACTGGCTGTGCGACTCTGGCCAAGTCATTTCAATTCTGTGAAATCTCGGATGCTATTTCATAAAATGGGGGGCTGCATAATAACTATTTCAACTAATGACTATAAGAATTAAATAAGATTAGACTTGTGACACAGTAAGCATGGAGCCTAAAACACAGCAAGTGCTTAAACAGAAGTTACTGCTACTATTATTATTATAATTATTATTACGGTGCTTTTCGTATCTGAAAAATTCCCACATTTTCCTCAAGGTCCCGCGTCAGTTTAGATCCGTGGTGTCCCAAGAAAATGTATAAGCAGTAAATTTCCTATTTTCATACATGATCTGTTCCTAAAATCTTGTATGAAAGTCAAATATGTGAAATTTTAACTTTTTATTTATCAAGGAAGGGAAAGATATCTACTCTCAATAAGCAAATATATATGTATGTATATATATTTCTACATATAAATATAGATATAAAATTTCTAAATATATCTCTGATTATCTATTTCCAGCACTTTTTACCTATTTTTAAATTTTTTCCCTTCCAAATCAACTCAAAATGAACCGAGTTAACAACAATGGGCATTCAAGCGAGAATAGAGTCAGCTCTTTCAGCTTAACTGAATGGTAGCCATTTTATCTCAACTGCAGTGAGTTTATAAGACATACATTTTATCACCATCAGCAATTTTGTTTTTCCATTTTCCACTTATTTGTATAAAATACCAGTAAAATGCACAAAAAAAATCATAGTTAGACAAATAGCACTGTACCGACAAAGATGGCAAAACCAAACTGTTGCTTGGCACAGTGTGGTAGATCGAAATGTTCCCTTATCAGCAGGTGTGCAAACAATCAACATGTTTTATTTAGAGATATCAAAGTGTAGTGTACAAAAGTATAGGTTATAAGTCAGTCAAGAACTACCCCTACTGTTCTTTTGACAATCTGTTGTAAAGTTGATGCAACTAATAATTTATTCACCTGAGGATAAGTAGGCAACTCTTTTTTTGTTTAATTGAGCTAACAGTGGTTTATAACATTATATAAGTTTCAGGTGTACATCATTATATTTTGACTTCTATATACACTACATTGTGTTCACCACCAAAAGCCTAGTTTCCATCTGTCACCGTACAAATGTTCCCCTTTACCCCTTTCACCCTCTGCCCAACTCCCTTCCCCTCTGGTAACCACCAATCTGTTCTCTGTATCCATGTATTTGTTTTTTTTTTCTATCTTCCACATATAAGTGAAATGATATGGTATTTGTCTTTCTCTGTCTGACTTATTTCGCCTAGCATAATACCCTCAAGGTCCATCCACATTGTTGCAAATGGCAAGATTTCATCTTTTTTATGGCTGAGTAGTATTCCGTTGTGTGTGACACACACTCACATATATATATATATGCCACACCTTCTTTATCCATTTTTCTATTGATGGGCACTTAAATTGTTTCCATGTCTCAACTATTGTAAATAATGCTGCAATGAACATAGGGGTGCATATATCTTTTCGAATTAGTATTTTCATATTCTTTGGATAAATATCCAGAAGTGGAATAGCTGGACCATATGGTGGTTCTATTTTTAATTTTTTGAGGAATCTCCATACTGTTTTCCATAGTGGCTACCCCAATTTACATTCCTGCCAGCAGTGTATGAGGATTCCCTTTTCCCCATATCCTCTCCAACACTTCTTATTTCTTGTCCTTTTAGTAATAGCCATTCTGACGGGCATGAGATGATATCTCACTATGGTTTTGATTTGCATTTCTCCAATAATTAGTGATGTTGAACATCTTTTCTATATGTCTTCTTTGGAAAAATATCTGTTCAGATCCTCTGCCCATGTTTCAATCAGGTTGTTTGCTTTTTATTGTTGAGATGTATGAGTTCTTTATATATTTTGGATATTAACCCCCTATAAGATGTATGATTCGCAAATATCTTCTCCCAATCGGTAGGTTGTCTTTTTGTTTTGCTGGTGGTTTCCTTTGTTGTGCAAAAGATTTTAGTTTGATGTAGTCTTGTTTGTTTATTTTTTCTTTTGTTTCCCTTGCCTGGTCAGACATGATATTTGAAAATATGCTGCTAAGACCAATGTCGAAGAGCATACTGCCTATGCTTTCTTCTAGGAGTTTTATGGTTTCAGGTCTTACATTCAAGTCTTTAATCCATTTTGAGTTAATTTTCGTGTATGGTGCAAGATAGTGGTCTACTTTCATTCTTTTGCATGTGGCTGTCCAGTTTTCCCAGCACAATTTATTAAAGAGACTTTCCTTTTTCCATTGTATGTTTTTGGCTCCTTTGTTGAAAATCAGCTGTTTATAAATGTGTGAGTTTATTTCTGGACTCTCAATTCTGTTCCATTGATCTGTGTGTTTGTTTTTCTGCCAGCACCACACTGTTTTGGTTACTATAGCTTTGCAGTATATTTTGAAATCAGGGAGTGTGATACCTCCAGCTTTGTTCTTTCTTCTCAAGATTACTTTGGCTATTCAGGTCTTTTGCTGTTCCATGTAAATTTTAGGATTCTTGGTTCTATCTGCAAAAAATATTGTTGGGATTTTGATAGTGATTGCATTGAATCTGTAGATTGCTTTAGGTAATATGGAGATTTTAACTATGTTAATTCTTCCAATCCATGAGCATGGAATGTCTTTCCATTTCTTTGTGTCATCTTCGATTTCTTTCAACAACGTCTTATAGTTTTCAGTGTTCAGGTCTTTCACTTCCTTGGTTAAATTTAGTCCTAGGTACTTTGTTCTTTTTTGTTGCAATTGTAAATGGGATTATTTTCTTGATTTCTCTTTCTGCTAATTTGTTGTTAGAGTATAGCAATGCAACTGATTTTTGTACATTGATTATGTACCCTGCAACTTCACTGTATTCGTTTATTATTTCTAATAGTTTTTTGATGGATTCTTTAGGGTTTTCTATATATAATATCATGTCATCTGCAAATAGTGACAGTTTTACTTCTTTTCCAATTTGGATATTTTTTTTTTCTTGCCTAATGGCTCTGGGTAGGACTTGCAATACTAGGTTGAATAAGAGTGACAAGAGTGGGCATCCTTGTCTTGTTCCTGTTCTTAGAGGGATAGCTTTCACTTTTTGCTGTTGATTATGATGTTAGCTATGGGTTTGTTGTATATGACCTTTATTATGTTGAGGTACTTTCCTTCTATACCCATTTTTTTTGTTTTTTGTTTTTGGGACATTCTTCCAAATAGTTGTTTGTTTGTCTGTTTTTGCTGAGGAAGATTCACCCTGAGCTAACATCTGTGCCAGTCTTCCTCTATTTTGTATGTGGGTTGCTGCCACAGCATGGCCACTGATGAGTGGTGTAGGTCCTTGCCCAGGAACCAAACCAGAGCCGCTGAAGCAGAGCACACCGAACTTGACCACTAGGCCACAGGGCTGGCCCTATATCCATTTTATTGAGAGTTTTTATCATAAATGGATGCTGAATCTTGTCAAATGCTTTCTCGGTGTCTAATGAGATGATCATATGATTTTTATTCTTCATTTTTTTAATATGGTATATCACATTGATTGATTTATGGATGTTGAGCCATCCTTGCATCCCTGGAATAAATCCCACTTGATTATGGTGTATGATCCTTTTAATGTATTGTTGTATTAGGTTTGCTAATATTTTGTTGAGGATATTTGCATCTATGTTCATCAGTGATATTGGCCTGTAATTTTCTTTTTTTTGTGTTGTCTTTGGTTTTGGTATCAGGGTAACGTTGGCCTTGTAAAATGAGCTAGAAAGTGTCCCCGCCTCTTCAATTTTTTATAAGAGTTTGAAAAGGATAGGTATTAAATCTTCTTTGAATGTGTGGTAGAATTCACCAGGGAAGCCATCTGGTTCTGGACTTTTGTTTTGGGGGAGGTTTTTGATGACTCTTTCAATCTCCTTACTAGTGATCAGCCTATTCAGATTCTCTATTTTTTCTTGATTTGGTTTTAGAAGGTTGTTATGATTCTAAGAATTTATCCATTTCTTCTAGATTATTCAATTTTTTGGCATATAGCTTTTCATAGTATTCTCTTATAATCCTTTGTGTTTTTGTGGTATGCATTGTAATTTCTCCTCTTTCATTTTGATTTTATTTATTTGAGCCTTCTCTGTTTTTTTCTTGGTGAGTCTAGCTAAAGGTTTGTCAATTTTGTTTATCTTTTCAAAGAACCAGCTCTTAGTTTCATTGATCTTTTCTATCGTCTTTTTAGTCTCTGTTTCATTTATTTCCACTTTGACTTTTATTATTTCCTTCCTTCTACTGATTTTGACCTTCATTCATGCTTCTTTTTCTAGTTCCTTTAGATATAATGTTAGATTGTTTATTTGAGATTTTCTTGTTTCTTGAGGTAGGCCTGTATTCCTCTAAACTTCCCTCTTACTACTGCTTTTATTGCATCCCATAGATTTTGGTATGTGGTGTTTTCATTTTCATTTCTATCCAGGTATTTTTTGATTTCTCTTTTGATTTCTTTGCTAATTCAATAGTTGTTCAAGTATGTTGTTTAGTCTCCACATATTTGTGACTTTTCCAGATTTCTTCTTGTAGTTGATTTCTAGTTTCATACCATTCTGGTAGGAAAAGATGCTTGATATTGTTTCAATCTTCTTAAATTGATTGAGACTTGTTTTGTTTCCCAACATATGGTCTATCCTTGAGAATGGTCCATGTGCACTTTAGAAGAATGTGTTTTCTGCTGATTTTAAATGGAATGTTCTATATATATCTATTAAGTTCCATCTGGTCTAATGTTTCACTTAAGGCTGATGTGTCCTTGTTGACTTTCTGTCTGGATGATCTATCCATTGATGTAAGTGGAGTTAGTCCCCTAATATTATTGTGTTGCTGTCAATTTCTCCCTTTAGGTCTGTTAATAATTGCCTTATCTAGTTTGGTGCTCTTATGTTAGCCGCATATATACTAATAAGTGTTATGTCTTCTTGTTGGATTTTCCCCTTTATCATTATATTATATCCATCTTTGTCTCTTGTTATCTTTTTTGGTTTGAAGTCTATTTTTCTGATATAAGTATAGCTACACCCACTTTCTTTTGATTGCCATTTGCTTAGAGTATTATCTTCCATTCCTTCACTTTAAGCCTATGTTTTTCTTCAGAACTGAGATGGGTCTCCTGGAGGCAGCATATTGTTGGGTCTTGTTTTTTAATCCATCCAGCCACTCTGTGTCTTTTGATTAGTGAATTCAATCAATTCACATTTAGGGTGATTATTGATATATGAGGACTTAATACTGCCATTTTTATCTTTTGTTTTCTGGTTGCTTTATATTTCCATTGTTTCTTTTTCATTGTGCTTCTGTCTGCCATTTGAGCTTGGTAGTCTTCTGTGATGTTTTTCTCAGTTTCCTCTTTTTTTTGTTTTGAGTCTCTGCTCTGAATTTTTGTTTTCTGGTTACCATGAGGTTTGTATAAAAGGTCTCATAGGTAAGAGAGTTCTTCTTCTGCTGATAGTAATTTATCTTCATTGCCTATACAAGTTCTGTCCTTTTCCTCTTCCCCTTCTATATTTTTGTTGTCACAAATTATCCTTTTTTATATAGTGAGTTTGTTACCAAATTGATATGGTTATAGTTATTTTTAATATTTCCTTTCCCTTTAACCTTTATGCTATAATTAAGTGTTTCCTAACCTATTCTGATATAGAGGGGCAATTTTCTAGTTCTGTCTATTTATCACCTTGCTCAAAGTTTTGTATACTTTTGCCTCTTTTTTGAGGTAGCAGAGCTCCTTTCAACACTTCTTGTAAGGCAGATCTAGTGGTGATGAACTCCCTCAGCTTTTGTTTGTCTGGGAAAGCCTTTATTTCTATTTTGTATCTGAAGGATAACTTTTCTGGATAGAGTATTCTTGACTGACAGTTTTTATCTTTCAATGTTTTGAATATATCATTCCACTCTCTCCTGGCCTATAGAGTTTCTGCTGAGAAATCTGCTGATAGCCTAATGGGAATTCCCTTGTAGGTTATCTGGGCTTTTTCCCCCTGGCTGCCTTGAATATTCTTTCTTTGTCATTAACTTTTGACAGTTTTATTATCATATATCTTATAGGACATCTTTTTGTGTTGAGATAATTGGGTGTTCTATTAGCCTCATGGATTTGTATATCCAGTTCCTTCTCTAGGTTTGGGAAGTTCTCAGCTTCTGTTTCTTTAAATAAACTCTCTGCTCCCTTCTCTCTCTCTTCTCTTTCTGGGATACCCATTATCCTCATGTTGCCCTTTCTAATGGAGTCAGATAATTCTCGTAGAATTTCTACATTAAAAAAAATCTTAATTCTCTCTCCTCTTCTACCTGTATCATTTCTAGCTTTCCATCTTTGAGCTCTCTAATTCTCTCTTCCATATAGTCTCCTCTATTTCCAATGCTTTCTAATGCATTCTTCATCTCATTTATTGAGTTCCTCAGCTCCAGAATTTCTGTTTGCTTCTTTTTTAGAGTTTCAATCTCTTTGGTAAAGTATTCCTTCTATTCATTGATTTTGTTCCTGAGCTCATGGAACTGCCTTTCTGAGGTTTTGTGCAGCTCATGGAATTTCTTTTTTTTTTTTTTATAATTTTATTTATTTATTTTTCCCCCCGAAACCCCCAGTAGATAGTTGTATGTCATAGATGTGCATCTTTCTAGTTGCTGTATGTGGGACGCAGCCTCAGCATGGCCGGAGAAGCAGTGTGTCGGTGTGCGCCTGGGATCCAAACCCTGGCTGCCAGCAGTGGAGCGCACGCACTTAACCACTAAGCCATGGGGCTGGCCCCTCATTGAGTTTCTTTATGACAGCTATTTTGAATTCTTTATCAGTTAGATTATACTCTTCCATGACTTTATGTTTCATTTCTGGAGAATTGTTATTTTCTTTTTGTGATGCCATGTTACTGTGGCTTTTCACGGTGCTTGCCAAGTTACTCCTCTGCCAGTGCTTTGTCATAGCAAACGCTTTTCTTATTTAGGTATAGCTTTGTTTTGATTCCAACTATTCAACCCATTGGAGATTAGAGACCTTTCTTTTGTTTTTCAGTAGATGGCACTGTAGCACTAGTTTTTGGTTCCTCTTACCTGAGCTGCCTCTGGCTATATTTTGCCTCTATTAGGGGTGTCCCTAGTACTCTCATCCTCACTGCCTGTGCCTTCGGGGGGCCATTGATGCCTTGCTGTTGCCTCTGTCACTGTGGTCACTGGCTTTGCTGCAGTAGGTACAGAGATGGCTAATGCCTCCTCTACTTCTGGGATCACCTTGGTTAGAAACTCCACCACAGTGATGCGGGGAAGGAGAAGGGGAGAGGGAGGAGGGAGCTTGGTTCAATGGTCTCCACTTTTGCTGTTGCCCATTTCCTTGCGGCCCCAGGCACTGCTGTGTCTGGGAGGTCGGAGTTGTGTGCACTGCTACTGTTACCAGGCTCTGAGCCATGGCCAGGTGCCAGGATCACCAGGCTCTGCCTCCGCTGCTGCTCCCCTCATGGTCCACAGGTGCCAGCACGACTGGGAGGCTGGAGTTGCACACGCACCTCCACTGCTAAGTGGGCAACTCTTTTCAATGATGCTGTTGTAAAGGAGTAGAGGACACTTCTGGGCAAGCATGCAAGGAAGAGCAAGAACATCATGTCCATAGCCATGAAGAATTTTTATCGTGTCCAGGCAGCACTAGTACATGAGGTGCATGGCCATTCTAACGTAAATCGGAAATACATATTTCATGTGCCAGTATTTGTAAATGCCGTGTCTGGATTGAGGCTTTTTGTCTCTTTCTTGGAAAAACTTTCAGTTTGGAAATGCTTTTACACCAGAATTTCCCCAGGCCTCACCAGCCTGTAGGTATAAATGAGGTCACATTGACAGATATAGCTCACACTGTACTTGCACAGGCCCACGTGCAAGTCTGTAGGCATCTAGATTGACAGACGACCTGGAAGACTGGGTTACCTGCGAACTTGCTGGTTTATTAAAAGATTACAATGGGAATGAAGGGGACAGTGAAAATCTAAGTGTGATGGTGGAAGCATGGGTACTGCCACAGTAGGGGGTAGGGTAATTTCCAGCTTAAGGGTGTATAGTAACAATGCAGAAAGACAATTTCCTACAGCTAGTCTACTTGTGATGCCCAGATCCTGATGGTTCAGACACCCCAAACTTTAACAAAGGTTCAGTCTAACCAATCAAAGCAAGGCACTACACACTCTTTTCCCATTGTACACCATCTCCTCTTCTCCCCACTCACCCAATTCTCCACAACAATACAAAGTTACATATTAGAAAACACTATAAGGAGAAAAAAACACTAAGTTGTAAACCCAAGACATAAGCAGCCCCAACTTTAAACCCAACCCAGAAACAATTTACAATAGCTTGGTGTCCATGGCTGGCTGGGAGACTTCCCAAACATGAGCATCTGGCACAGAGAATGATGTCCCAACAACAAACACTTCTGGCCTGAGGGAGTCTCGAATATGCTTAAGTCAGCACCACTGCTCCGTGAGTCATCATGACCCCTGCTGGCACACAGAGGAACCAGAGCCCTCACATGCAGAATCATTTCCCAGTTGAGAATAATACCTCCTAACTATCAAAGCTAAAAGTTGACAAGATGGGAGGTAAAAATTCTGTGAGAGAATTATTGGGTGTAAGAGTGAAATGAGCCATTCCTACTTGTATACATTGATTCCTGGATTCATGTATTCTGGCTATGGGGAAGAAAGTACCATGTAATTGTCTCTGAATCAGAGCATATACTGCATCCTGTAAGACAGAACCCCATCATTTTAGAGTGTTGTCTCCCAACTGACACCAAAAGGAGTCTTCAGTAAGCCATTTCACCTTTGGATTAAGCCAGCTGTTTCTAGGTAACAGTATAATGTAGTAAGTGTGTTAATTCCTTGGGCATCAGCCCACTGCTCATGGACAGAATACCATGACAGTGGAAAAAGCTTTCTGAGAGAGTTTACAAATGGTGGAGCTGGCAGAAGCATTACAGGCAGGGTTGGAAAATCCATATCCATAATATGTGTCTGTTCCACTGAGGATGAATTTGTGACCCCTCCGTGATGCAAGAGATATAATGTTTTCAGCCTGCCACCAAGTGGCTGGCTTGTTCCCTTAGGGAATGCTGCCATATTGGGGGCTCAATGTTGACATAATCTGTTAGCAGATTAAGCACTCAAAAGTGGCAGTAGTCACATCAGCTACCTTAAGGGGAAGTCCATGTTGTTGATCCCATGCAGAGCTTTTATCCCTATAACCATAGCTGTGTTGTTCATGAGTCCATTAATCAAGTACTGGGGTGGCTGATGAAAGCGCATAGATTTACTCCAAAATCCTAGAGGTCAATACTGTGATTCTCCTACTGTTGCTTGCCTAAGGTTTTATTCACTAACCTTATTTGCTAGAGACCCTTGAATATCATTGGATCTGCTGGATCATAAGGACCAAGTAGAAGAGCATCTTACTCTACAGTCTGGACATGTTGCAGAGCCTTTTCTTGCTCTGTTCCCCTTCTGAAACTGATAGCCTTATGACTTCTTAGATGGTTCCAACTCAAAACGTGATATTTATTGCCTCCAAAATCCAAAAAGCCCTATCAAGCATTGTGACTCTTTTATCACGGTAAGTTGTTCATCAACTTTTCTGTCACCTTGGAAAGGACATATCAACATGCTCCAGTCCACGGGATCTGAGGTGACAGGCCCCTCAGATTTCTCTCACATGCTCTGGTTCTTGCTAAGAAATCCAAATTAACTGCTACTTTGTGCTTATCAGAACCAATCAGCATAATGGTACCAATATAATGGACAAGAGTGATGTTTTCTGGAATATCCAGATAATTGAGATCTTTGCTGACTCTAATGTAACAGAGAGCTTGAGAGTTGACACGGCATTGGGACAAGACAGTGAATGTGTACTGCTGACATTGCCAGATAAAAATAAACTGCTTCTGATAGTCCCTGCATCTTGATATGGAGGAAAAAGCATTAGTCAGATCAACCGCTGCATGACAAGTGCTAGGGGTTTTGTTGATTTGCTCCAGTAAAGTTACTCATTTATAATGGAAATTGCAATTGGAGTCATACTCTAATTAAGTTTATTGAAATCTAAAGTCATTCTCCAATATCCATTCTACTTTTTCCCAGGCCAAACAGGTAAATTAAATGGGAATATGATAGATATTATCAATCTTGCATGTTTCAAGTCTTCGATGTTGCACTAATCTCTGCAGTTCCCCTAGAAATGCAGCATTGCTTCTGGTTTACTATCTTGGTAGGGAGAGTAAGTTCCACGGGCTTCCGCTTAGCTATTTCTAACATAGTGATCCTTGTTCCATGGACAAGAGAGACAAAGAAGCAATTTTGCCTCTGGCCAAGTATATCTATTCCAATTACTATTTCAGGAACTGGAGAAATAATCAAAGGGTGGACTCCATAGATCCTATACTTTAGTGGGCCATAGTGACATTTTGGGCTCTCAGGAATTAACACCAGTTGAGAAGTAGTGTCTAGTCTTCCCCCAAAGATCTAGATATTTCCTTTCCTCCAGTGCTGTCACTCTAGTAAACGACATCAGATCTCTTTAGAAAAGGCTCAGAGGAAGATTTATATTATATACTTACAATTCTGTAAGGTTCTTCCTCAAAGGGATTCAACTTCGCCTTCAATCAAGGGGATCTGTGTTTCAGAACTGGATTAATTCTGGAAACTGGATGAGAAACCATGATTCTCCACTGTGGTGACACAAGTTAGAATTTTTTCCTCCAGGATACAAAATCAACATACAAAAATCAGTTGTGTTTCTATACATTAACAACAAATAAGCAGAAAGAGAAATTAAGAATACAATCCTATTTATAATTGCAACAAAAAGAATAAAATATCTAGGAATAAACTTAACCAAAGAGGTGAAAGACCTGTACACTGAAAACTATAAAACATTGTTGAAAGAAATTGAAAAAGACACACAGAAGTGGAAACATATTCCATGCTTCTTGGATTGGAAGAATTAACGTAGTCAAAATGTCCATACTTCCTAAGGCAATCTACAGATTCCATGCAATCCCTCACAAAGTTCTAATGACATTTTTCACAAAAATAGAAAAAATAATCCTAAAATTTACATGAAACAACAAAAGACCCCGAATAGCCAAAGGAATCCTGAGAAAAAAGAACAAAGCTGGAGGCATGACACTCTCTAACTTCAAAATATACTACAAAGCTATAGTAACGAAAACAGCATGGTACTGGCACAAAAACAGACACACAGATCAATGGAACAGAATCAAAGGCCCAGAAATAAACCTACACATCTACAGACAGCTAATTTTCTTTTCTTACTTACTTATTTATTTATTTATTTATTTATTTATTTACTGTTGAGGAAGATTTGCCCTGAACTCACATCCGTTGCCAACCTTCCTCTTTTTGCTTGAGGAAGATTTGCCCTGCGCTAACATCTGTGCCAATCTTCCTCTATTTTGTATGTGAGTCACCAATGAGTGGTGTCGGTCCATGCCCAGGAAGTGAACCCGGGCCGCTGAAGTAGAGCATGCCTAACTTAACCACTAGGCCACAGGGCCAGCCCCTAGACAGCTAATTTTCGACAAGGGACTCAAGAACATACAATGGAGAAAAGAAAGTCTCTTCAATAAATGGTGTTGGGAAAATTGGACAGCCACATGCAAAAGAATGAAAGTAGACCATTATCTTACACCATATACAAAAATTAACTAAAAATAGATTAAAGACTTGAATGTAAGATCTGAAACCATAAAAGTTCTAGAAGAAAACGTAGGCAGTATGCTCTTTGACATCGGTCTTAGCAGCATATTTTCAAGTACCACATCTGATCAGGCAAGGGAAACAATAGAAAAAATAAATAAATGGCATTGCATCAAACTAAAGAGCTTCTGCACAGCAAAGGAAATCATCAACAAAACGAAAAGACAACCTAACAATTGGGAGAAGATGTTTGCAAACCATATATCTGATAAGGGGTTAATATCCAAAATATATAAAGAACTCATACAGTGCAACAACAACAAAAAGCCTAACAACCCAATTAAAAAATGAACAAAAGATCTGAACAGACAGTTTTCCAAAGAAGGCATATAGATGGCCAACAGGCACATGAAAAGATGTTCAACATCACTAATCATCAGAGAAATGCAAATCAAAACAACCCTAAGATATCTATCACCTTACACCCGTCAGAATGGCTATAATCACCAAGACAAAAAATAACAAATGTTGGAGAGGTTGCAGAGAAAAGAGAACCCTCATTCACTGCTGGCAGGAATGCAAACTGGTGTAGCCTCTATGGAAAACAGTATGGAGATTTCTCAAAAAATTAAAAATAGAAATACCTTATGGGGCCGGCCCTGTGGCTTAGCGGTTAAGTGCGCGCACTCCGCTGCTGGCGGCCCGGGTTCGGATCCCGGGCGCGCACCGACGCGCTGCTTCTCCGGCCATGCTGGGGCCGCGTCCCACGTACAGCAGCTAGAAGGATGTGCAGCTGTGACATACAACTATCTGCTGGGGCTTTGGGGGGAAAAAATAAATAAATAAAATCTTTAAAGACTCAAAAAAAAAATACCTTATGATCCAGCTTTCCCAATATTGCATATTTGTCCAGAGAACCTGAAATCAACAATCCAAAGAGGCATTGCAGCATTACTCACTATAGCCAAGAAGTGGAAGCAACCCAAGTGTCCCTTGACTGATGATTGGATAAAGAAGATGTGGTATATATATACAATGGGATACTACTCAGCCATAAAAAAAAGACACAATCGTCCCATTTGCAACAACATGGATGGACCTGGAGGGTATTATGTTAAGTGAAATAAGCCAGACAGAGAAAGACAAACACTGCATGATTTCACTCATATGTGGAAAATAAACTAACACACGGACAGAGAAAACAGTTTGGTGGTTACCAGGAGGAAGGGTGTTAGAGGGTGGGCACAAGGGGTGAAGGGATGCATTTATATGGTGACTGACAAACAATAATGTACAACTAAAACTTCACAATGTTATAAACTATTATGACATCAATAAAAAAACTGCAATAAGATATCACCTCATGCCCATCAGAATGGCTGTAATTAACAAGACAAGAAATAATAAGTGTTGGAGAGGATGTGAAGAGAAGGGAACTCTCATACACTGCTGGTGGGAGTGCAAACTGGTGCAGCTACTGTGGAAAAACAGCATGGAGATTCCTCAAAAAATTAAGAATAGAACTACCATATGACCCAGCTATTCCACTGCTGGGTATTTATCCAAAGAACAAGAAAACACAAATGCATAAAGATCTATGCACCCCTATGTTCATTGCAGCACTATTCATAATAGCCAAGACTTGGATGCAACCTAGGTGCCCATCAAGGGACGAATGGATTAAGAAGATATGGGATTGGGCCGGCCTGGTGGCTTAGCGCGCTCCGCTATTGGCGGCCTGGGTTCAGATCCCGGGCGCGCACCGGCGCACCACTTCTCTGGCCATGCTGAGGCCGCGTCCCACATACAGCAACTAGAAGGATGTGCAACTATGACATACAACTATCTACTGGGGCTTTGGGGGAAAAAAAAAGGAGGAGGATTGGCAACAGATGTTAGCTCAGAGCCAGTCTTCCTCAGCATAAAGGGGAGGATTAGCATGGATGTTAGCTCAGGGCTGATCTTCCTCACACAAAAAAATAAATAAATAAAGAAGATGTGGGATATACACACAATGGAATACTGCTCAGCCATAAAAAAGATGAAATCTTGCCATTTGTGACAACATGGATAGACCTCAAGGTATTACGCCAAGTGAAATAAGTCAGAGAAAGAAAGTCAAACACTGTATGATCTCACTCATAAATAGAAGATAAAAACAACAACAAACAAACACATAAAGACAGAGATTGGATTGGTGGTTACCAGAGGGGAAGCGGGGAGGGAGGAGGGCAAAGGAGGTGATGTGCACATGTGTATGGTGATGGGTGGTAATTAGTCTTTGGGTGGTGAACATGATGTAATCTACACAGAAATTGAAATATAATAATGTACACCTGAAATTTTTTGTGTGTGTGAGGAAGATCAGCCCTGAGCTAACATCCATGCTAATCCTCCTCTTTTTGCTGAGGAAGACCAGCTCTGAGCTAACATCTATTGCCAATCCTCCTCCTTTTTTTCTTCCCCAAAGCCCCAGTAGATAGTTGTATGTCATAGTTGCACATCCTTCTAGTTGCTTATGTGGGACGCGGCCTCAGCGTGGCCGGAGAAGCGGTGCGTCAGCGCGTGCCCAGGATCCGAACCTGGGCTGCTAGTAGCGGAACGCGCACACTTAACCACTAAGCCACAGGGCCGGCCCAGTACACCTGAAATTTATATAATGTTATAAACCAATGTTACCTCAGTAAAACAAAAAAGAATTTTTTCCTCCAGTCCTTGAGTCCATTATCACAAAGCAGGGCAAAGAAGGGTGAATTTGGAGCTGTGACACAATAAATTAATATTTGGCACCTTCTTCAACATTTTTTGTGTGTGTGTGAGGAAGAGCAGCCCTGTGCTAACATCTGCCGATCCTCCTCTTTTTTTTTTTTTTTCCTGAGGAAGACTGGCGCTGGGCTAACATCCATGCCCATCTTCCTCCACTTTATATGGGACGCCGCCACAGCATGGCCTGCCAAGCAGTGCATCGGTGTGCGCCCAGGATCCAAATCGGCAAACCCCCAGCTGCTGCAGCAGAGCGTGTGCACTTAAACCGCTTGCGGCACCGGGCCGGCCCCCTTCTTCGACATTTGATTAAGCATCCATCCATTCATCTGTTAATTTTTTCACCCAGTATTTATTTAGCAGTGAGTCAAGAACTATGGAATAAAAGGTGGTCCCCGTTCTTACAGCATGTGGTCTAATAAGCCCTTTGTTTCTTTAGGAATTTGTGGATGCTCGTAGAAATGCCCACTAAATTCCTGGTCTTCTAGGCTGAGTCAGCAGGTCAAGAGTATGTTTCATTTATTAGGGATTGTGGTTGGTAACTAGTAACAGACATCTAACTAAGGTGGCTTGCACAAATTTATTCGTTCACATAAGAGAGTTCTGGAGACAGCCAATCCAGGACTGGTATGTTCCAGAGAGTCATCACTGAACCAGGCTTCTTCTGTTTCTTTCTTCATCATCCTTAATGCAGCTTCTATCTTCAAGGTCAAAAGATGGCTGCTGGCACTCCGACCATCATGTCAGAGCTCTGGTCAGGGAGAAGAGGAAAGTAAAGGAATTAAAGTTACAGGGCTTTCCTGGAAGCCCTCTTGCCTATATCTCATCAGCTACTACCATCTTCAAGAGAGGTTAGTTATAAAGTTTTTCATCTGGACATGTTGCCCTTACTAAGTAAAGTTTCCCTTACTAAGAAGGGAAGAATCCATATTGGGTGGTCAACTAGCAGTCTGTAGATCAAAAGAAAAAAAACAACAATATATCTGATAAAGATTTAGTATCCAGAATATATGAAGAACTCTTACAACACAACAACATAAAAACAGATAATCCAATTAAAAAATGGGCAAAGGCCTTGAATAGACATTTCTTCAAAGAAGATATACAGATGGCCAACAAGAACATGAAAAGATGTTCAGCATCACTGGTCATTAAGAAAATGCAAATCAAAGCCACAATGAGATACCATTTCACACCCACTAGGATGGCTATTATTTAAAAAATGGAAAATAAGTCTTGGTGAGGAGGCAGAGAAATAAGAATATTGCTGGAAATTGTACATTGCTGGTGGGAATATAAAATGGTGCAGCCACTGTGGAAAACAGTTTAGTGATTTTTCAAAAAGTTTAACATAGAATTGCCATATGATCTGGCAATTCCACTCCTAGGTATATACCCAAAAGAACTGAAAATAGATACTCAGATAATTGCTCGTGAATGTTCATAGCAGCACTATTCACAATAGCCAAAAAAGTAGAAACAATGCAAATGTCCAACAACAGATGAATGGATTAAAAAAAATTGTGGTATATCCTTACCATGGTATATAATTTACCCATAAAAAGGAATGAAGTACTGATATATGCTACAACTTGGATGAAACTCAAAAACATGTAAAGTGAAATAAGCTAGACAAAAAATGGCACACATTGCCCAATTCGTTTCATATGAAAAATCCATAATGGGCAAATCCATAGAGACAGAAAGCATATTAGTGGTTGCCAGGGGCTGGAGGGAGAGAGGAATGGGGAGGGATTCTTAATGAGTGTCTCTGGAATGATGAAAAAGTTTTGAAACTAGAGAGAACTGGTTGTTGCACAAAATTATGAATGCACTAAATGACACTGAATCGTACACTTTAAAATGGTTCATTGTATGTTATATGAATTTCATCTAAATTTTTTTTCGACTCTTTTTTTTGCAGGGGAAGTTTCACCCTAAGCTAACATCTGTTGCCAATCTTCCTCCTTTTTTCTTCCTTTTTCCGCCCAAAGCCTCAGTACATAATCGTGTATAGTTGTAAGTTCTTCTGGTTCTTCTGTGTGAGCCGCCATCACAGCATGGCCACTGACAGACCAGTGGTGTGGCTCCACACCAGGGAACCGAACCCAGGCTGCCGAAGCAGAGCATTCCGCATTTAACTGCTAGGCCATCAGGCCTGGCTCCGTCCAAATTTTTTTTTAATGAAAGAAAAATAACAAAACAGCACCCATAAGCAAAAAAGTAATGAAATTCTCCCTTTTCTTGTACAAATGGAAGAAGAGTATCTTGCTTTTCAATTATATGCATATTTTTATACTTTTATTTCAGAGACATACAGTACCACTTGAAAGAAACTGCAATGATCCAATACTGAACAAAGTTACATAAATTTCTTACAAAATTTCCTTTTGCTGAGTTGGGTTTTTTTGGGGGGGGTGATAGTGAAGTCTGAGGAGGAAGATATGATCCGTATAAAGCTTTTTTGTACTTTTGTACTGAAGTCTCTCTGTCCTCAAAGAGATGTCACGTTTCCTTATTTTCTGTAAAGCAACTTCATAATAGGCATGTGGGAAACTGAAGCTGTGTAACTTGTGTGGGGTTAGACAAAGATTCCAGGGCCAAGGTGTCCAGAAGGCCCCTCTGGTCACCAGGATCAGTCGCTTGCCCAAGCGGGTTATCTCTGTGTATCCAGCCCTGGCTCACAAATCCTCTCAGCTCTGCCCCTTGGCTGCTTCCCTGCCCTGCTTGGGGCACAGGACTCTGACAAAGCGCATGGTCTTGGGGTAACCACATAGCCCTGCCCCCAGAGTCCTGCCACATCTGTGGGGTGCAAAGCTCTTTACTTGTGGGAAATGTAGGCCTCTCCTTCCTCCACATCAAAGGAATCTCATTTTAGTTTGGGGGACATGCCTCTTTCCTCCACCCCTATTTTCCTCAATGGAAAGAGAAGCCAGGAAGGTTTGTCCCAAACGTCTCCCAAAGCATCAAAGCACAAAGTCTGTTGTCTTTTCGATGAGGGGAGGAAAAGAAAAGAAAAGAATTTTGGCACATCTTATTCAAGATCCTTTAAAAATTATTGAGCCCTTCTCTCTACATAGTGTCACGTATATCACCTCTGACCTGCTGCAGTGTGACTGTGGTTACTGTGGTAACTGTGTGCCTATCACAATAGTTTATGTTCAGTCAGGACGTCGTGAAATGAGCTCTGTAGTGTCTGTTCATCATGGTCCCAATGCTCCTCCTCCCTACTCAAAAAAAGAAAACTAGCAGAGAGAGTCTTCTAAAGAACTCTTTATGGGTGGTGGGTAAGCAGACCTGGATTCAAATCCAACTCTGCCACGGATTGACTGTATGATATTGGACAAAGTAGTTAATGTTTATAAGCCTTTCATTTTCTCACCTGAAAAGCAGATGTATTAGGATTTAGCCAATTTCACTCATAATCCATTTTGTCTCCCCCTAGTTTGCCTCCCTGTACTGCAGACACTAGAAGCTAGAAACTACATTTCCCAACTTTCCTTGCAGCTAGGGTTCTGGATGAGAATTAGTTTCCATTAATTAATGCACTCACATAGAATGGAAGTCAACTTCCAGCTGCTTTTAGCTGTTTTCCAGGTCATGGTAATACGGAGTTTTATCAGGGCACTATTCCAGTTTTGACCTCCCTGCATGGTGGGCGTCAAAAATTAGTAGCAGCAAAGGTGATAGCTGGACTACATGTTCCAATGTCCAGTTGTCAACTTGATGAGAGTTAAACAGCCATTGTGGCAACAGCCACAACAGCTTCTTGGTCCCCAGAATGCATCTACAACCATATGTTCTTGAGCTCAATGGTTCTAAGGACAGCTTCTGATTCCCCACCTACCTTATTGTGGCAGAGTAACTTCCCTGGCAAGTCGCTTCTTCAGTATTCTGAAAATCATTCCTGAAGGCTTATCCTAGAGTTTTCTCCTCAAAGAGGTGCTCTTTTGTAAGTATCTAATTCCCTGTGTTAAATTCCTTTCTGTTTAAAATACCTGGGATAGTTTCTGTATTCTACACTGAACCTCATTGGGTTTTTTGAGGATTTAAAGAGATAAAGCATTTAAAGCAATCAGCCCAGTGCCTGGCATGTGGAGAGTGGTTTAAAAATGGTAGCAATTATTATTATAACACATCTTTCTAGTCCTTTATTATTACTACATGATGCAGAATTTCAATGTTTCTCCCTTTCTTTGTTCCCCAATCGTGATTGGGCTGCAAAAGGTTCACTCAAAGAACTGAGGGACCCTGAACTTTTTCTCTGCTTTCATTTAGACTCCTTGTATTAGTCAACGTTCTCCAGAGAAACAGAACCATTAGGATGTAGGTGCGTGTGCATGTGTGCATGCGTGCATGTACACATTGGCAACTTTGAAATTTGTAGGGCTATCCAGCTGTCTGGAAATTCTGACAGAAGTTGATGTTGCAGTCTTGGTTCTGAAAGCAGGTCTGGAGGTAGAATTCCTCCCTCATTGCTCAATCTTTTCTCTTAAGGCCTTCAACTGATTGGATGAAGCCCACCCACATCATGGAGGTTAATCTGTTTAACTCAAAGTCTACTGATTTAAATGTTAATCTCATCTAAAAAATACCCTCACAACAACATCTAGACTAGTATTTGACCAAACAGCTGGCTATCACAGACTAGCCAAGTTGACACAAAATTGACTATCACACTCCTCACACCATCAATCATGTCATGTGATGTTTATCTATGAATGCTAACCCACAATGCTTCGGGATATAAGACACATTTGACTTCACTGTGTACATTCCAAAGGTTCAACGCTCCTGACTTTGCTGTGGGCATTCCAAAAGTGCAATGCTCTCTCAACCAGGATCTAGATTTGGAAAGTGGTTTCTAGAGTAAATAGGAAGTGAAAAAACATCGAGTCCGGTGAGTACAGTTCATTCAGTGCGTTTAATGGAGCATTAGAAGATTGGTAATATGAACACCACGTATAAGCCCAGCTAAAGACAAATTGCTCCTCTGCTTCAAATTTCCTTTCTGGTTTTTCTTTTCTATTTCTATTGAAATATAATTCACATGCCTAAAATTCACCATTTTAAAATGCACAATTGAGTGGGTTTTAGTCTATTCCCAAGGTTGTACAACTGCCGCCACTATCTAATTCCAGAACATTTCATCACCCCAAAATGAAGCCCTGTGCCTGTTAGCACTCTCTCCCATTCCTCCTCACCCCAGCCCTAGGCAACCACTAATCTGCTTTTTGTCTATGAATCTGACTAATTTGGACATTTAATTTGATATATATATTTATATACATGGTATTATATTATATATTAAATTATCTGTATACTTATATATATTCACATATATAATATATGACCTTTTGTGTGTGGCTTCTTTCCCTTAGCATAATGTTCTCAAGGTTCCTCCAAGTTGTAGCATGTATAAGTACTTCATTTCTTTTTATGGCTGAATAATATTCCATTATATGGATAATACCAAATTTTGTTTATTTATTCATCAATTGATGGACATTCGGGTTGCTTCCACTTTTTGGTTACTATGAATAATACTGTTGTGAACATTCATGTACAGTTTTTGTGTGAATATATGTTTTCATTTCTCTTGAGTACAAACCTAGGAGTGTAATTGCTGGGTCATACAGTAACTCTGCAGCAGCTGCATTATTTTATATTCCCACCAGCCATGTATGAAGGTTCCTGTTTCACCACACTCTCACCAGCACTTGTTATTTTCCATTAAAAAAAATTATTACAGCCATCCTAGTGGGTGTAAAGTGGTATCCTATTGTGATTTTGATTTTCATTTCCCTGATGACTAATGGTACTGATCATCTTTGGAGAAATGTCTGTTCAAATTCTTTGCCCATTTTTAAAATTGGGTTATTTGTCTTTTTTGTGTGTGTGTGTGAGGAAGATCAGCCCTGAGCCAACATCCAATGCAAATCCTCCTCTTTTTGCTTAGGAAGACTGGCCTTGGGCTAACATCCGTGCCCATCTTCCTCCACTTTATATGGGACGACGCCACAGCATGGCTTGACAAGCAGTGCACTGGCGCGCGCCTGGGATCCAAACCTGCCAACCCTCAGGCCGCCAAAGCGGAGCGCACACACCCAACCGCTGCACCACCGGGCCCGCCCTGGGTTATTTGTCTTTTTGTTGTTGAGTTGTAAGGGTTCTTTATTTATTCTGGATAGTGGACCCTTATCAGATATATTATTTGCAAGTATTTTCTCCATTCTGTGGGTTGTCTTTTCACTTTCTTGATAATGTCATTTGAATCACGGAAGCTTTTAATTTTGACAATGTCATTTGAATTGCAAAAGCTTGTAATTTTGATGAACTCCAATTTATCTATTTTTTTCTTTTGTTGCTTGGGCTTTTGGTGTCATATCCAAGAAACTGGCATTAAGAAGATGTATACCTATGTTTTCTTCTAAGAATTTTAGTTTTAGCTCTTACATTTAGGTCTTTGATCCATTTTGAGTTAATTTTTTTATATGGTGAGCGTTAGGGGTCCAAATTAATTCTTTTGCATGTTGATGTTGAATTATGCTGGCATCATTTGTTAAAAAGACTATCCTTTCCCCATTGAATGGTCTTGGCATCCTTGTCAAAAATCAATTGACCATAGGTGTATGGGTTTATTTCTAGACTCTCAATTCTATTTCATTGATCTACATGTCTATCTTACGCCAGCAGTCTTTATTTTCTTACCAGTAGCTCATTGTGATTAAGAATGAACTCTGGGGTCAGAATGACAAATTTGAATCCTGGCCCCAATGCTTACTTGCTGTACAACTTTAGGCAATTCCTTAACCTCTCAGAGCCTAAATTTTTACATCTGTAAATGGGGATAATAATGCTATCTATTACTACGGGAAGTTGTTAATAATCACTGAGACAATGTACATAAAGCTCTTAGCACAGTGTCTGGAATATAGTAAGCACTCAATAAATATTGTTATTGTTGTTATTTCACCATACTGTATGTGTCAGGTAGGGGCAGGCAGCAGGAGCCACCATTTCTCTGGAAACGCGTGAGAGGAGCTGTCTAAGAGGTGTGGTGCTTCAGCTTGCTCAAATTGAGCACCTGCCACATGCAATAAACTACAGAAGATGTCAAAATGAGTCAGGTATAGCCTGGCCCTCTTCCTGCCTTTGCTGAAATTGTTGATGTCCCAGCATTTGGTCCCTAAAATATGTAAAAAAAAAAAAAAAAAGAGGAACTCAAAAGCTGCTGCATCTAGGTGAGACAAAACATGAAGATAAGTGATTCTTACAGATTCTGTATTTGGGTCCAATCTATAAGGCTGACACTCAAAATGGCCTCAGGCTACTTACATATTGGTCAGTCCAGTCATGTGACACGACTGCAATTCCAGCCACAAGGTGGGCATCTTCGCCTGGATTCCCCCAAATGGCGCAGCCTGAGGCTAGTGTTCCTGTGCGGGTAGTTTACTTTGGGAAGTAATCCCAGGGAATGAAGCAGGAGACTAGGCAGAGGGAAACATAGAAGAAGGAAAAACTAATTCAAGAGTGCATGCCTGAGTTGAGCACAGCTCTGAATAATGGGGCTTGATCCTGCTGGAACCGTCTGAGAAGCTGTGAAAAATCACCTCAAAATTGTCCACCCATAGGCCGGAGGAGAGGAGCGTTTATCCTACAACTCCCATCTCCTTTTGGTCAAGAGTTGTCTCATGAGGTGTTAACACCCTCACACTTCCAGAAGCACCAGTGTAAGTGCCAGGTGGTTCCTACAGAAGCCCTGAGACAGAGTGTGAGATATGTGGAGGAGCTGAGGTGAGGTGCTGTCACATGACACTTGTGTGAAGTTGGTTCTCTAGGAATGATGGTGTCAAAGGAGGGCCAAGAGGATATGAGGTGAGCGCAAGAGATAGCCAATACATATAGCCACTGGCTGGCCTTCAGCAGGGGATTAATTATTGTCTTTTCCTGGTGCTTGACATCATCTGCTGGCAGGAGCAAGAAGGAGCTGAGATTAGAGTTCTAGGGGAACAACACACCTCTGTTCTTGATCTCTTGCTGAGCTCTCTGCCCAAACTGAGAACCAAGTAAACGCCTTCCCCTATTACAAAGGCTGGCAATGTAAAATAGCAAAGGACAAACAGATGCTGACTCCTAGAGGAGTTGAGACAAAGCACGTGTCCCGAATGTGGAAGACAGTGTGACAAGCGTCACTGCAATGGGTGTGCCGCAGAGACTGAGAGGAAGAAAGAGTATCCATTGGGGAAAATGATGAGAGTTTCAAGGTGTCAAGGTGGCATTTGGGACAGGCCTTGGGAAGACAGATGGATTTGGGTAGGCATGTTCTTGGGCTCAAGGACTCAGCAACATCCCCAAAGGGCCCTGTTATGAGAGGTTCAGGGATTCGATCGGAGACGTAAAAGACACTTTCCACTCCAAACAAATGGACTGAAGGTATATTTTATTATATAGAGGATAGTAAAGGCGATAGTCTGCAAACAGATCCGAATAGGTCAAATATTAAGAGGAAAAAAACATCAGCTCGACTGGAAAGGGAAAACATCCACATCGGCTGAAGAAAAATGACACAAATCAACCGGAAAGAGAAACACCAGGTTGACCGAAAAGAGAACACATCAAATCAATTATTTCATATCAAATCAATTACTTCACATCAAATCAATTACTCACAACATCCACGCCCCACTGCCGGGAGAGTCCTGTCAATCGACGCGGCTGGGCAAGGATCACACGTCCTGGGCAAGGCGTCCCTTCCACAGGTGGAACTCTCACCGGGTCTCAGTTTCCAGCAGTTTTTATACCATCAGTAATTTTCAGAGTAAGCAATTACAGAGTTTGCAGAGCAAGCATTTAGTGTTTCCATGCACAAAATGGTTATCAGTGGCGTACGTGCACTGAGCCCTCTGGCTAACGTCCCATTGTGTACGTGCATTGTTCTCTTTGGTTATCGTCCTAGCCCGGCACAGATGGCCAGTCCATCCCGTGCTACCACGCTCCAAGAGCCTTGAAATGTTACAACTTGTAACTCTCTCCTTGGGAGAAAGGCCAGTTCCCACCACACAGAAAGCAGCTTTGTATTTCTTTGTGTGCTCGTGGCCATAGGTCAATGGAGCGGCCAAACATGGCTGCACTCATGTCAAGACAGGCCCTCTGCCTGGAGGGGAAAATGGGGCCCAGGAGGACAAAGTCTAGCAGATCTTACAGAAAATAGAGAAAAGTCTAAACGAATAAAAAGAAACAAAGATCTAAAACTGAATCTTGCTGCGGCTCCTTGTAGGAATTAGATAGGTAGGTGGGTGTATTAGTTTGCTATTACTACTATAACAAATTACCACAAAATTAGCAGCTTAAAACAACACAAGTTTTGTTATCATATAGTTCTGGAGGTCAGAAGTTCGAAATGGGTCTCACTGGACTAAAAATCAAGGCTGTATTCCTTTTGGAGACTCTAGGGGAGAGTCCATTTCTTTGCCTTTTCCAGCTGCCAGAGGCAGCCCCATCCTTTGACTTGTGGCTCCCTTCGATCTTAAGAGCCAGCAATGGTTGAATCACTTCTCACATCTAATCACTCTAACCTCTGCTTCCGTTGTCACATCTCATTCTCTGACTCGGATTCCTCTTCTGCTTCCATCTTCCACTCTTGAAGACCTTGTGATTACACTGAGCCCACCTGGATGATCAGTCAGCTGATTAACAGCCTAATTCCCCTTTGCTATATAACATAACACAGTCACAGGTTCCAGAGATTAGGACATGGATAGCTTTGAGGGGCCATTATTCTTCCAACAGAGGGGATCAAGGAATAAAAATAAATTCTTTCCAGGCCTGTCCATGCTATCTGAGTGTCCCAGCCCCCATTGTTGAGAAAGTTCTTGGTGTCCACGGGCCTTACCTTGGCCGGGGCCACCTGGTTGCACATCTCGCCCGCTGCAGTCTCACAGAGGGGTTGAGGGCAGTGACACCGTGTGCCTGCACTCCTGCCTTTCCCCAGAGTATCTTCAGTATTCCTCATTGCCGCTCTGTAGCCTTCCCAGGTGGAGGGCTGGCTCTTTTCCAGCTCCTGCCCTTGGGCATCCTCCAAAGAAGGGAAGGGAGTCCCTTTCCTCAAGCTGCCTTCTGTGTAAGGGAAACTGTAGACAGCAAGTCATACTGGGACTCCATATCCACAGAAGACTCCATTCAATCCTGTGTCTCATGGAAGGAAGCACGAAGTCAAACATTGTGGCAATACTAAAAACCACTGAATTGTACACTTTTTTTTTTAAACTTTATTTATTTATTTTTCTCCCCAAAGCCCCAGTAGATAGTTGTATGTCATAGCTGCACATCCTTCTAGTTGCTGTATGTGGGACGCGGCCTCAGCATGGCCGGAGAAGCGGTGCATCGGTGCGCGCCCGGGATCCGAACCCGGGCCGCCAGTAGTGGAGCTCGCGCACTTAACCACTAAGCCACGGGGCCAGCCCATGAATTGTACACTTTAAAATTGAGAATTTTATAGTATGTGAATTACATATTAATTTTAAAAGTAGTGTTACAAAAAAGTCTGTAGCAAGATTATTCATCCCTTGATTATTCATGCATTTATTAATATACTCATTGATTCAGCATATATTTGTTGGGCACTTACTAAATGAGAGTGCCAGCAGCTCACCAACTGCCTTCTCTGAGAATGCCCTCTCCCCACCAACCTACAAGCTTGGGGTCCTGGGGCCCTGGCAGCCATGTTTATCTGACTTGATTCTAACCTCTTAACCCCAGCTGATTGGAACCAAGCTGGGCCAGTCCGATTTTCTCTCCCAAGAAACTGGGACTTGGTTGTGGCCCTCTTCTCTCCACACATACCATACGATCCCTCAAAGATGACACCTTGCCCACGGTTTCATCTCTATTATAATGACTTGCAAATCTATATGACCAAACCAGACCAGTCTCTGGAGCTGCACAGGTGTCCAACCAACTGGCCCCTGGGCAGCTCCACTTGGATGTCCCACAGGCACTTCAAACTCTGTCTGATTCTTCACTTTGCTCACATCAGAGGCTGCTTTCTATTGTCTTTTCCTGACAGGAGCTAACGTCCCAATCAAAGCCTCTGGGTCCTGAAGCAGGGACTGTGTCCTGGATTTCTTCGTGTCTTCCACAGCATCTGGCACAAAAACTCACATTTGGTAAATAAACACTGATTAGTCAGTGAGGTGCGTTCTGGCCACCTTACTCAGATCAATTATGGGTCCAATTCAGCAAAGTCTGCAAGCAGATATTGTCAAGGTTGAGTTGCTTTGGTGATTGGCAGGGTAATGCTTTGGATTTTTTTAGCTAATATACCAAAAATAAAATTAACTCCTAGAGTTCCCGATTGCTTTCAGACATGATGTGATTTATCACAATTCCCACCCCAAGTTGCAGAGAAGAAGAGCAAGGTCCTTGCCCCCATTGCTTAGGAAAGTCAGAGGTGCCAAAAGGCTGAAAGCCATATATTTATCTGTGGAGTTCTGAGGCTCTCTGAGTGCACTGCCATTGTCTGCTCTTCCTATGACAGAGAAAAAGTAATTGGCATTATTGAGCCCTTGCTGTATGCTGGTTACTAGATATACATCTACGTCCCTGTTATCGGCTGAATTGTGTGCCCCTAAAATTCATATGTTGAAGTCCTAACCCTTAGTACCTCAGAATGTGACTGTATTTGGAGATAGGGCCTTTCAAGAGGTAATTAAGGTAAAATGAAGTCATATGGGTGGACCCTAATCTAATATTACTGGCACCCTTAGAAGAAGAGGAGATTAGGACACAGACACACACAGAAGAAAGACCATGTGAAGACATTGGAGGAAGATGGTCATTAACAAGCCAAGGAGAGAGGCCTTAAAAGAAACCAACCCTACAGAAACCTTGATCTCAGACTTCTAGCCTCCAGAATTGTGAGAAAATTAATTTCTGTTGTTTAAACCACCTAGTCTGTGGTACTTTGTTACGGCAGCCCGAGCAAACTAATACAGTTCCAATTATCTTGCTACCAACCCTGCAAAATAAATTCACTGGCTCCATTTTATAGATAAGAAAACTGAGGCATAGAAAAGCGAAGTCACTTTCCTCATCCTCCAGCCCATCAGTGACAGGGTGGTGATGGGAGCCCAGGTTTGTCTGACATACAGACCCCCTGGCAACCAGTGTCCTTCATTCCAGGGGCTCCAGGCCATCTGGAGATTTGACAGAAATGTAGTGTGCTCCAGCTCACCTCCCCTCTCTCCCTAACCCTCGTAGGTTCTCTCTCTCTCTCTCTCTCTCTCTGAGCACCCCCAGCCCAACCCCAGGCATTATCAATGACTCCCTGGCACAATTGCCTCCCTTGTTTCATTCAAGTCACTTAGAAACCTTTGAGTGCCCTTGTGGAGATGCTCTTCCTTGAAACCCTCATATTTTAGGGCCTGTCTCACCCCAACATCCCTAACTAGAGTTAGTGTGTGTGTGGGGGTGTCTCTCCACTACTTTCCCCATCTAGAAAGCTAGGCAGAGAGTAGGACAATTGCCCACGCAGAGCAGTGCACCAGTCCGACCCCATAGTGGCTCCCACGCATCATTTCATTTAATCCTCACAACAAACCTTTGAGTAAGGCATTATCATCATCTTCATTTTACAGATGAGAAAACGGAGGCACCAAGCAGTTAAGAAACTTGCCCAGTGCCACATAATTAGTGACACTTGACCTAGACTGGGGTCAGGGAAGGCTTCCTTGAGAAAGGACATTTGAGCTAAAGAAGGAGTAGAAAATGGAAGAATGGCGTGTGCAAAGATCCTATGACAGGATCCTCCCTTTCCTATGCATTTGAGGCACTAAGGGAAGAACGTGTGGCTGAGGCACAGAGGTAGAGGAGAGAAGAGCAAGACGAGGCAGGGGCCAGGCTCGGCAGGGCCTTGGAGGCCTCATGGAAGGTTGGGTCTCCGACATAAAAGCAATGGAAGCCATCAGCAAGTTTTAACTAGGTCGATAATGGGATCAGCTTTGCAGTTTGAAAAGATCCTTCTGAGGACAGTGTAGATAAAAGATTACAGGGAGAGTGAGATGCAGGGAGGCCATTAGGGTCCATGGCAATAATCCAGGCAAGAGATGCTGGTAACATGGATCAGGACAATAGCAGTGGAGACAGAAACAAGTAAATGCTTTTAAGAGCCATTTAAGAGGGAAAATTGACACCACTTGGTGATGAATTGGGCATAGGGTGAGGGAGAGGCTGAGGTCCCAGGTTTCCGGATGATGTAACTAGCCGGGGGTACATAGTTCATTCAGATAGGGGACATTGGACAAAGAAAAGGTGTGAGGCAAACTGTGTTCAGCCTCAGGTATATCAAATTTGAGGTAAGATACTCAAGTGGGACTATCCAATAAGCAGTAGGATGTGAGGGTTTGAAGGTCAAAAGGTAGATATAGACTGGAGATGGATATTTGGGAGTTCTATCCAGGGCCAGTCCATTTAACAGGCACAGTAGGCACGTTAGTGCCCCAATACGTTTAGAGACCCACAAAAAATGCTTTAATCTCCTTTAAATCAGAAGAAAAAAACAAACTTTTAAGCCAAAGATGTTTTAAATTTTATTTATTTTATTTTTTTCCCCCAAAGCCCCAGTAGATAGTTGTATGTCATAGCTGCACATCCTTCTAGTTGCTGTATGTGGGACGCGGCCTCAGCATGGCCGGACAAGCGGTGCATCGGTGCGCGCCCGGGATCCGAACCCAGGTCGCCAGCAGCGGAGCGCGCACACATAACCGCTAAGCCACGGGGCCGGCCCAAAGATGTTTTAATATATAATATTAGTATATGCATCTTTACACCAATGCAGTCATAAAATATAATTTAAAAAGAAATTGTTCTGTGAGAAGAGGCCCACAAAAGTCATAACGCCACCCTGGCTGTATCAGCAAGGATACTTTCTTCTACGAATATCAGAAAGCCCACTTTCAATGGCTTCAGCAGTGACAATGTTTAATTTCCCTTGTTTGAGGAAGTTCAGCATTAGGGTGGCCTCCAGGGTTGGCAGACTGAGTGCTGTCAAAGACAAAGACTTTCCAGCTCTCCCCTCTGCCGTCTTTGCTGTTGGTTCCATCGTCAGCTGTTAGCACAATGGCTGCAGCAGTTCCAGGACACATCCAAACTTGGCAACATTCCCAGGAAGAAGAGAGACTGTGGCTTCCAGTGGCTCTCTCCTATTTCCCAGGAGCTGACCACCAAATGTCCCCTTAGTCTCACTGGGCAGGACCAGAGCACATCCCCATTCCTAAACCAATTACTGGCAAGAAGCATGGAATTAATGTGATGGACTCAGACCAATCATCTGGGGTGAAATAAAGGTTAGGGAGACAACCATAATGCCTTGTCTAGAAATCTTCCTCCAAGAAGTAGGAATTGAAGCCAAAAATGTGGATGAGCTCACTCAGGGAGAGTGTTCAGAGGGAGAAGCACAGAGGATGTAGGAGCTTCAACATCTCCAGCATCTACTGAGGACTAAAGGAGCAGAGACTGAATCTGTTATGGTTCCTGCTGCAGACGGGCTTTCTGTCTGATGGAAGAGTTGCACCATTAAACACAGCTACAAATGGACTGCAACTACAGTTGGGGTCAACACAGGGCCTGTGAGAGCAGACTAGGCTGAAGTTCCAATTGTGTGTTAATAACTGTGTGATTGGGTAGGTTACTTAAGCTCCCTGCCTCAGCTTCCTCTCTGTAAAGTACCCTATACACAGTAAGTATTAAATACATGCAGCTATTATTGTTTTGTTAATGTCCAGAATATTATATTTAGGTGGTAGGAAGCCATGGGAAGGGAATTAACAGGTAAGTGTCCTGGTCAGATCTGTGTCTTGGTTAGACGGCTTGGGCAGGTTGTGCTCTGTCCCTGCTCTGGATTTCCTCTTCACTAGGTCATCATGAGCAACTCACTGAGTTTCCCTCTGGCTGCCCCCAAGGCTGAGCCCCACTAGACCTGTCCAGGCCCCAGCAGCACCTCCATAAAATCTCTGTGTTGGTTTTTCTGTGCTTCTGTGCCTTGGAATCAGGATGAATTACTATCCCTCCTTTCATCCCTATCCACTGAACTATTGCCACTCAAAGACATGAATCAGGTTTATTAAGCCTCTCTTTCGTGAGCCCTGCTGCCGAGCTGCTGATCTGTACCTGTCTGCTGCTCTCCTAGCTCGGTTCCAGTCAGAGAGGCCTCAGCCTCCCCTGGTGCTGTGATGGGGGCAGGGGCAGGCGGCAGGGTGGCCACATCTTTTGTTGTTGGCGGAAGTTGATGCACCAGGCTGGATCAGGCAAAGGCAGGATGCTCTGCTGTAGTGAACACAAGGCCCTTTGTTGCCATGGCTGTGGAAAAAATAGGAACAAAAAGGATAAATCTTGCATCCAAATACGCTAATAATTAGTACTTAGCACTATGGATATAAAAATCACTTCATACTAAATTACTATGATCATAATAGCTATTCTTTATTCAGCCTTCCTCCATATGGCATCCTGGCTTAGTAGTTAAGCATGTGGGAACTGGAGCCTGATGGCCTGGGTCCAAATCCTGGCTCTGCTCTTTACCAGCTCTGTGACTTTGGGCAACTTACTCAAGCTCCTCGAGTGTCAGTTTTGCATCTATAAAGCACAGACAATGAAAGTATACAATTCGTAGGGTTATATGAGTTCATACTATGCTCATAAAGCACTTAAACATGGCCTGCCACATAATACACACTCAATAAATATCGTATTTTTATGTACAAGATTTAAGGCTTTAGATACATTGATCAGCTAATTTAGACCTCAAAACAAACCTGTGACATAGACGTTATTGTTATTATCTCTATTTTTCAGTTGAGGAAATCAAAACTCAGAAAGGTTGAGTAACTTTCCCAAGGTCACTCAGCAAGAAAGTAGCAGAACCCAATTCTGTCTGACTCTAAAGTCCTGTACTGGGGCCGGCCCAGCGGCGCAAGCAGTTAAGTGTGCATGCTCCACTGTGGCGGCCCGGGGTTCGCCGGTTGGTATCCCAGGCGAGCACCAATGCACCGCGTGTCAGGCCATGCTGTGGCGGCGTCCCATATAAAGTGGAGGAAGATGGGCACAGATGTTAGCCCAGAGCCAGTCTTCCTCAGCAAAAAGAGGAGGATTGGCAGATGTTAGCTCAGGGCCCATCTTCCTCACAAAAAAAAAGGGGCCGGCTCTGCGGCTTAGCGGTTAAGTGCGCGTGCTCCGCTGCTGGCGGCCCGGGTTCAGATCCTGGGCGCGCACCAACGCACCGCTTCTCCGGCCATGCTGAGGCCGCATCCCACATACAGCAACTAGAAGGATGTGCAGCTATGACATACAACTATCTACTGGGGCTTTGGGAAGAAAAAGGAGGAGGGTTGGCAATAGATGTTAGCTCAGAGCCGGTCTTCCTCAGCAAAAAAGAGGAGGATTAGCACGGATGTTAGCTCAGGGCTGATCTTCCTCACAAAAAAAAAAAAAAAAGTCCTGTACTTTCCACTGCACCAGGTCACTGTCTTCCATGAGCTCCTGGCAAGAGGTCCCACATCAGTGTGATAGTACATTGTTGGTGACCGTTTCACAAATTCCTCCTCCCTTTTGTTGGAATTGGAACACATGCGGTATTTTCAGAATGAAGGACAGAGGAATCCTGTGTACAAGGCAGCTTAATCAATGGTTTCTCTGCTCTCCAGCCCCACTTTATGCCCAGGCCGCCGACCTGCCCTAGAATGTACCAGGCCCAGTCTCTGGTGAACGTGAAAGGCCAGCTAGGGAGGAGCAGAGACACAGCCGGGCTCTGGGGAGGACTCGCTCTACCTGTCCAGTGACTTGGCATCAGAGTGGAGCCACAGGGCAGCACCGGGCCACTGGGCACCAGGCCACATCAGGTCCAGGGGCTGGGCAGGTCTGGGGCTAAGACAGCCCAGGACAGATCTCATACCGTAAAAGTCTCTGGACATCACCAAGGAAATAAAGTCAACTGCACGGCTCAAAGCATTTTCCCGCCAGAGAACTTAAAGTTCTTGAAGGACATCTGCATTTTGTTTTTTAATATAAGAGGATCCCAGAGTTTGGTTTATTACACCTCCTGTGGAGTGGATATCTGGCTGCTAGACCAATGAGTGCCCATCAGGGCTCTGACCACTGCCCAGCCCAGTCAGGCCTCTGCCCATACCTCTACATGACCAATGGCAGTCCTCTGCTCGTACAACCAACTCATGGTTAGTATTCAAAAGCAGCTCAATTTCTAAACAACCACCTGGGCAAAAATAAAACTCAGCCTTACAATATCTCTGGGGAAGAGGTGGCTGGCTATATCATTAATTGCAACCATTCACTGAGCCCAAACTTTGGGCAAGGTATGTGCTTAACATGACCCTTGTCACAGCCCCCAGCCATCCCCCCACCCCTCACTCATCCCTCTAGTTTATGGCTACTCCTGATGGCTGCCCCCTTGTGCCTCTCCTTGTGCCCAGATGTCCATTTGCAATCAGATAAGAGCTGTCTCGGTTCATCCTGGACTCTAGGAAACACAGCCCTGGCTCCTCAGTGAGGCCACAGCCTGGTGTCAGGATGACAGCCTGTGAAGGGGCCTCTTGGAGGTCCGCAGGCTGTGTCCATATCTAGTTCAAGATGGCAGAGCCCACTCATGTGTGGACAGGCAAGCTTTCAATGCAGTGTGGACTCCCCCAGGCCCTGACCACAGGTCCTCTTCCTCAATCCTTTCCGCCCACATCTGCCTCTTGCTTTCTACCTATATAAGAGTAGAAAGTACTTTCTACTCATTATCCCCGGGACTCCCAAATTAAGACTAGAACAGGAGGGAAATGGCTAGGCTGCAGATTCAGTGACAATAGCAGGAGCTCTGTAGTTGGACAGACATAAATTTGAATTTTACCATGTTACTTAACAGCTGTGTAATTTGGGCTGGTCACTTAACCTCTCTGAGTTTCATTTTTCTCATCTCTGAAAGGGGAATTATCTTCTGTTCTCTTAGGGTTTCTGTGAGGATTATAAACAATACACATAAGTGTATTATACCCAATGGCACTTAATAAATTGTAGCTATTGTCAGACATAGGTGGGTCTCTTTATATTCATTTAAAATATGTATACTTTCTCTCCCTAAATTCTTACAACCACCAGGCTACAGGGTCAACTCACCAGTGGTGTTGCTGTGAGGGGCTTGGCTGGGTTGCAGCTGAGCTCTCCTGCTGGGCCTAGACCTTAGTCTGGTGCAGACATGGGGATTTCATTCCCTCTCTCCATAGTTGGGTGACTAAGCCTCTCGATTTGCCTGAGATTGTCCCAGTTTTAGAAATGAAAGTTCCATATCCAGGGAGCATTGAAATTTCAGTCTTGGGAAAGCTGGGATGGTTGGTCATCCCATCAAGACAGCTGGCCCAGAGCAGATGGAGAAGGCATCAGACCTGGATGAAGAAGCTGGGTTTCCATAATCCTTCCATGCTTGTTGGATGGATAGGCCACCTGGGCAAGCACTTGGCCCCTCCATCTAGGTTCCCCGCCAAGGCCTGGTTAAACTGAGCCAAGGGTGACACCTTGAGGTCATGTGGAAAACTGCACTCTGGTAATCACTCACCTGGCCCTTGAGGCCTTAGTTGGTTAATTAATAAATACAGTCATGCACTGCATAACTTTGGGGTAACGACCGACTGCATATACGACAGTGGTCCCATAGGGTTAGTACTATATAGCTTGGGTGTGTAGTAGGCTATACCACCTAGGTTTATGTAAGTACTATAGGGGAGAAAGAAATTTTCCCCTACCCTTCTGGGTTCTTCCAGCTAGTCTAAGAACTAAATTGACGTGAGATAGATTAACAGGAGAAAAACAAACAAAAGTTTAATAATATGTATACATGGGAGAAACCCAGGAAAACCAAGTAACTTGCCAAAATGGCCAAAGCCCTCACCTTAAATACCATCCTCAGCTAAAGATGAAAGAAGATGTTGGGGGTGGGGAGAGTCAGGGACTTCAAAAGAAAGAAAGGTAATTCACAGGTAGGTAAAAAGAAGCAAAGTTTGGAAAACAAGTGTTTGGTCACACAGAAACAGAAGAACACAGAGGGGAGCCCAACAAAGAGGCTTTTCTAGGTGCGTGCCTCCCTGTCCACCACCTAGTTCATGTGATGCTAAAGTGATAGCTCACTTGCTGAGACAGGTTTTTTAATCTGAATTATTTAAGGCAGTTATGGGAGAGGTAACAAGAAAAGCTTTCTGAGTCTTTTGTTTCTTAAAAATAATCAGCCTAGGGGCTGGCCTGGTGCTGTAGTGGTTAAGTTCACGCACCCCACTCTGGCAGGGCGGCCCAGGGTTCACAGGTTCAGATCCTGAGTGCAGACCTATGCACCACTCATCAAGCTATGCTGTGGTGGCGTCCCATATACAAAATAGAGGAAGATGGGCGCAGATGTTAGCTCGGGGCTAATCTTCCTCAGCAAAAAGAGGAAGATTGGCAACAGATGTTAGCTTAGGGCCAATCTTCCTCACCAAAAAAATAAAAATTAAAAAAAAATAATCAGCCTAAAATAATCCTCATGTTAAAGACACACATTTGGGGGTGGAAAATTTTGTTCACCTTCAGTACACTCTGTGATGTTTGCACAACAACAAAATTGCCTAACAACGCATTTCTCAGAATGTGTCCCTGTCGTTAAGCGACACATGACTGTATTTATCGAGCTCTCAACATGTGCCAACCCTTGTGGTAGGCACTGGGTGTAAGTCTCAGAGGTATTGGATGGCATCCTCAAGCAAGTTAAATTTATGCAGAGACCTACTGATTGAGAAGGTGTTAGACAGGTCAAAGCAGGAGAGAAAGAAGGAGCATTCCAGGCAGGAGGAACAGCAAAGACAAAAGCTCTGAGTAGGAAGGAGCATGAAACTTTCAAGAAACTAATTACAGTATGGAGGAGGGGGTAGTGGTGACAAGAAAAAGCTGGAAAGGTTGTCAGGGACTAATCAGCCACAGGAAATTGTTTTGTCTTTACCCTAAATGCAATCAGAACTTAGTGAAGGGTTTTAAGTAGGACAGTAACATAATCAGATCTGCATTCTCAAAGCTAAGTCTCGCTGCAGGGTGGACACTGGTTTAGAAAGTAGTAAGCCTAAAGCCAGGGAGGCGATTAGAAGGTCATTGCAGTGTCCAAGTGGTACAGACTATAGGGACGTGCACTTGGGTGGTGCAGGGGGATGAAGAGAGATGTGTGATGGTTTGAGAAATACTATGGAAATAAATGGGCAGGGACATGGTGATTGACTGGAGGTGAGGGCTGAGGGACAGCAAGGTTCAAAAATGACCTGCAGGTTTCTGGCTAGGACCACTGGAGAGCAGTGGGACAGCTGCTGAGACGGGAGCACAAGGCAGAGGACAATGTTGTGCATGTTGAACCTGAGGTGCCTGTGGGACATCCAAGTCAAGAGGGCAAATGAGCAGTTGAATAAAGATCAGGAAGGGGGACATAAATGTGGGGATCATCTGCATATAGATGGCAACTGAAGCCCCGAGCAGCGCCAACATTTAAAAGTAGGAAGAGGAAATAGAATGTAGCCAGAGGAAAACCAGGAGAGTATTGTTACTGAGCAAGGGCCACTCCACCCACCTGAGGTGCAAAGGCCAATACTATGGTACGCAGGTCTTTGAGGGAAGAAGCAGTTTATTACCCAGTCAATTGGTAAGGAGACAGAAGGAAAGGCTTGCAACTCCGTCTCCCCGATCCAGTGTATGGGGCAAGGTTTAAGGGCTCAGGGAGGTCAGACTGGTATGTGGATGCGCTGGCAGGATTAGTTGCATTGGCAGACCAAACTTTTCTCTTCTGTGCATGCTCCTGGCTCCCCATCCCTGAAAAACATCCTTAACATTCCGTCGTTAAAGCACAGTAAACAAGGGTAAAGTTGTTAAGTAGATTTAAGTCAGTGCCTTCTTTATTGATAAGAGTTTCTAGAGATTTAGTCGTCCTCTCCTTCCTGGCACAGAGAGGAAGGCAACTCTCACAAATGGAGATTTTTCTTATAAATGTAAATTTCGCTTACAAATGGGTAACTTCTACTAGGTTTTCAGAGCTTTCCCTGTGTCTGCTGTTTCTTAAAAATAATCAGCCCCAAATAATTCTTATACCAAAGAGGCATATTTTGGAGTGGCAAATTCTGTTCCCAGTCCTGTGGTTACAGTATGGTGTTATGAAAGCCAGGGCAAGAGTGTTTCAGAAAGGAGCGGTCAACTGCATAAAACATTTCTGAGAGGCAGATGAGATCTGAAAATTGTCCATTGGACAACGTGAAGATCACTGGAGACCTTAGATCCTTCTAAGGTGGAGTGATAGAGAGAAGCCAAATTAGAGCGAGTTGTGGAGTAAGTAGGAGGTGAAGCAGTGGAGAAAGCAAGTGTAGACAACTCTTTAAATAAATTTGGCTAAACTATCGCAAGTCGGGCTGGCCCCGTGGCTTAGCGGTTAAGTGCACGCGCTCCGCTGCTGGCGGCCCGGGTTCGGATCCCGGGCGCGCACCGACGCACCGCTTCTCCAGCCATGCTGAGGCCGCGTCCCACGTGCAGCAACTGGAAGGATGTGCAGCTATGACATACAACTATCTACTGGGGCTTTAAAAAAAAAAAAAAACTATCACAAGTCACAGAGAGTGTAATTAGGTACAACTTTTTTGAAAGGCAATTAGGCAGAATTTATGAAAATTAAAAGTACACGTAGCCTTCACCCCAACAATTCTATTCCAAGAAGTTAGCCTACAAACGTACTTCACGTATGCACAAAGACCTATGGAGAGCATATTTACTGTGGCATTTTATAAATAGCTAAAGTGGAACACAACTTGCCTAATCATCAATAGGGGCCAGTTAAATTAACTGTAACACATCCACACAATGGGATATTATGTAGCCATTAAAAAGAACATGCTTGGGCTGGCCTGGTGGCATAGTGGTTAAGTTTGCACGCTCTGCTTCAGCAGCTCAAGGTTCACAGGTTCGGATCCCAGGTGTGGACCTACTCATCGCTCACCAAGCCATGCTGTGGCAGGGTCCCATATACAAAAAAACTAGAGGAAGACTGGCAACAGATGTTAGCTCATGGCCAATCTTCCTCATCAAAAAAATAAAATAAAATAAAATAAAAAGAACATGCTAGATTTATACGTGCTGAAATGGAAATATATCCAAGACTGGACTCATTAAGAAAAAAGGAAAGCGGGGCTGGCCCCATGGTGTAGCAGTTAAGTGCACGTGGTCTGCTGCTGGTGGCCCGGGTTCAGATCCCGGGCACACAACAACACACCGCTTGTCAGGCCATGCTGTGGCAGCGTCCCATATAAAGTGGAGGAAGATGGGCACAGATGTTAGCCCAGGGCCAGTCTTCCTCAGGAAAAAAAGGAGGATTGGCATGGATGTTAGCTCAGGGCTGATCTTCCTCACCAAAAAAAAAGAAAAAAAAGAAAAAAGGAAAGCTATATATGTTGTAGGAGATCAGAATTGGCCATCTCAAAGTTTGTCACTTTACCTTGATTATTTTCTCTAAAAGAAACTTTGACCTCCTCTCCCTCCTCCCACTAACTGCCTAAAAGAATTTAACTCTCGGTATGGATAGACTGGGAGGGTCCTTGCTCAGCCCGTTCCAAGTAAAAGCAAAAGTTATCTTTTGTAAGAGACATTTACATTCGTAAGGGAAATCTCCATTTGTAAAGGTATCACCCTCTCTGTACTAGGAAGAAGGGAGAATGACCTTATCTCTAGAAACTCTTATCAGTATGGAAGGTGAGGACTCAAATCTACATACTCTTTTTTTTTTATATAATTTTATTTATTTATTTATTTATTTTTACCCCCAAAGCCCCAGTAGATAGTTGTATGTCATAGCTGCACATCCTTCTAGTTGCTGTATGTGGGACGTGGCCTCAGCATGGCCAGAGAAGCAGTGCATTGGTGCGCGCCCGGGATCCGAACCCCGGGCCGCCAGCAGCGGAGTGCGCACACTTAACCGCTAAGCCACGGGGCCAGCCCTACATACTCTTGTTTACTGTGCTTTTCTGGTAATCTCCCATAGCTGACTCCCCCACCCCCAATATCCTCCTTTGTCTTTCTATTTAAGAGGAGAACCTCTGCCATTTTGACGAGAAACTCAGTTTCTCTGGTCTCTCCCATGTATACATGTTATAAAGCTTTGTTTGATTCTCTCCTGCTATTCCGTCTCATGTCAATTCAATTCGTAGCCCAGCCAGAAAGGACCCAGAGTGGGTAGAGGATAGGTCTTCCTCCCTTCAATGTGCTTGTATAAATGCATAGAAAATGCTAAAAAAAAAAAAAAGGATACACAAGAAACTCTTCATAGTGATTACCTCGGCTGAGTGGTCACAATAAGGAGAATTTTACTTTTCATTTTATGTTTTTTCATATTTTGGATTTTTATGGCCAGTATGTACAGTGAAGTTTTACATAATTTATATATCTTTAAAACCTAATTTTTAGAAGTTTGGCTGTGAAGAAGAGAATGATAGAAAAGTAGTTGTAGCGGTACGCAGGACAGAGGGAGGGCTTTTTTTTTTCAGCTGACAGAGACCTGAGGATCTCTCTTAAGAGGGAGAGAGTGAAGATAGAAGAGAGAGTGAAGCTGGGTACCTGAGGGTTGCTGTAGATATTCAATAAGAACATGACTGCCTTTTGACCTTGTTCCCAACACAGACATAGATGACTCTTGTCAATTTGCTGTTTTCTTGTTTAACTTGAGGGGTGACTCGGTCTCGAGGTTTTGTGAGTTTGTTTTGCAGAAGAAAGAGAATGCCTTCTGGGAGGTTGTGACCACCAGATGGCCGGCCCCCAGCAGCAGTTGCAGATTGCCCAGGGGCTTATCAGGAGTGACCCCTTTGTTTCTTCGAAGCTCCTCCTGCCAAGTCCCCTAGCTCTATAAAACTCCCCTGCTTTTTGCTCTGGTTAAGGCGGCTTTGAGCGAACCCATGCTCCCACCTTCTTGTTTTGGCCAACTCAAACGGGGCCTTTCTCCATTTCCAAGCACCAATGTCTCAGTGTTTGGCTTGCTGCACATCGGGCACACGAATTTGAGATTAAGAGATTTGGTATCAAGAGGAAAATCAGACATCAGGAAAGGGAGCTCACTAAAGACGTGCGTTTTGGTGGGACCCGGAGCCCTGGTGCAGTTTACCCAGGAGGGATTCTTCCTTCACCACGACAGGAGAAGACGAGAGGGTGCATCAGGAGGTCTTTAGATTTGGTGGCAGTAAATTGAAGTAAATACCAACCAATGGTTCCCACTCCCCTTCTACTTCTAGCAAGGGCCCCAGAGCACCAGTAGAGAGCATGCCCTAGAGCTATAGAAGTGAAAAGCCACCTCTTCCCCAGGAAGCTCCCAATCTAGGGAGGGATTTAATTACTGACAATTGCCAATCCAGTACACTTGCTCACACCTTGAGGCCTTTGTATAAACTGTGCCTTCCACCCGGACCACTTCACTCCACTGCCATCCTCTAACGGATAAATGTGCCCCTCACCTTGTCAATTCTTACTCAACTTTCTGGTTTCAGTTTAAAGGCTCTTCCCCTGGGAAGCCTTCCCTCATCCTCCAGACACTATTAGAAGCAACAGCCTCCTCACTGGCCTCCCTATTCTGCCCTTGTTCCCAAACAGCCTTTTATCAACACAGCAGCCAGAGAGGTTGAGTAGAAACGTGGAGTCCAATCATGTCACCCTTTAGCTCAAAACCTTCCAATGGCTTCCTATCTCACTCAGAGCAAAAGCCAAAGTCCTAACATGCTACAAAATTTGCCTATGGCTACTAATCTCCCCCTCCCTATCTTCTTCCAAATGCACTGGCCTTCTGATCTGACACACCAGCCCCATTCTTGCCTCAGGGCCTTTACACTTTTTCCTCTTGCTCCCTCACTTCCTTCAGGAATTAACTCAAAAGTCACCTTGTTACTGCCCAAGGCCGGGGGGGGGGGGGGGGTTGTCTGTCCGCCACAAGACATGCCAATAGTCAAGAGGCAAGGAGGTAGGAGAGGAAGGACTTCTTATTACAGCTTGCTAGCAAGGGGGAAGATGGCTGACTAATGTCCAAGAGAACCATCTTAAGGGGGGCACAGAATCTTAAAGCAGTTATATAGGCCAGCGGGTTATAGTGGAGGAAGTTAGGAAATGTTGAACCCGTTGGTGTTGCACATTGGGAGTTGCCACATCAGATCTTTCAGTTGTCATGGATATCAGCACAGAATCTCTGTCCAGAGGCCACCACATTCCTAGAGAACTCAACAGAACAAAGTTATCTTCTTATCGCAGCTGGGAGGGGCTGTAAAATCTACACAGCCTGTGAATCCCCCAGAGAAAGACCCTTACTGATCTAGGCAAAGGGGCTGGTGAGTCAGGGGTATTCATAGTTCCAACATGGCTTTCTTCTATAAGACGGCTTCCCTTACGCTAACTTTGTGTTGAGCCGGTATCAACTTTCTTGAAATTCTGACATATGCTACAACATAGATGGACCGTGAAGGCATTACGCTAAGTGAGATAAGCTAGTCACAAAAAGACAAATGCTGCATGATTCCACTTACATGAGGTACCTATGTTACTGAAACCAAAGTGGGCTCTCCTCCTGACAAGTTAAATCAGACTCTCTGCCAGAAGTAGTTGTCACACAAAGTAAGGTATATTTGCAGCCAACAGGAGACAGTGCAGAGTCATTTCCAAAGTCATGGTTCTCCCGGAACAAAAGGAAGCGGAGACTTTTGATTTCAGTTGGGGAATGAATATTCAAAAGGGAGAGGTGGATATTTGCCTGCACAGGCTCAGTAAGAAAACACGCTTCCACATACACTGCAGGTTACAGTAATAAGGCCTAAGCTCCTCCTAGAGAGATCTTAGCATTAAAAATAAGGCAAACAGGGCTGGCCCAGTGGCGCAAGCGGTTAAGTGCATGCGCTCCGCTTCAGCGGCCCAGGGTTCAAGTGTTCAGATCCTGGGCATGCACTGATGCACCGCTTGTCAAGCCATGTTGTGGCAGTGTCCCATATAAAGTAGAGGAAGATGGGCATGGATGTTAGCTCAGGGCCAATCTTCCTCAGCAAAAAAAAAAAAAAAAGGAGCATTGGTTATCTGATGTTAGCTCAGGGCTGATCTTCCTCACAAAAAAACAAACAAAAATAAGGCAAAGGTCATGGGTGTAGCTCTTGCGGTGAGGCTTGTTCTGGTTCAGGGTAGTTGGCGGTTGCATCTCCACAAAAAGGAAAAAAAACAATTTGGAAAAATACTCAAATGCCTCTGAACCCACCCTTGAGTTCCTTGGGGCAATTAGTCAGTGACACCTGGAGAAGCCAAAATCAGAGACAGAAAGTAGAATAGTGGTTGCCAGGGGCAGAGGGGAGGGGAGAGTGGGGGATTATAATTTAACCAGTACAGAGTTTCAGTTGGGGAAGATGAAAAGAGTTCTATAGATGGATGATGGTGATGGTTGCATAACAACGTGAATGTACTTAATACCACTGGGGTGTACATTAAACATGGTTAACATGGCAGAAGGCGGGCCAACCCAGTGGCGCAAGCGGTTAAGCACACGCACGCTCTGCTGCGGTGGCTAGCGGTTCGCCAGTTCAGATCTTGGGTGCCCACGGAGGCACTGCTTCGCAAGCCGTGCTGTGGCGGCGTCCCGTTTAAAAAGTGGAGGAAGATGGGCACGGAGCTTAACCCAGGGCCAGTCTTCCTCAGCAAAAAATGAGGATTGCCAGATGTTAGCGCAGGGCTGATATTCCTCACCAAAAAAAAAAAATGGTTAACATGGTAAATATTGTTATATATATTCTACCACAATAAAAAATAATAAAAGTCACTTTCTCTGTAAGATCTTCCGAGCCACCCCTTGTAAAATGTCAAGCCCTCCACAAGCAGACACAGGGACTGAGTCATGGGCAGGGGCAGGCCCAAAGGGCAGGAGCTCCCTGGGGGAGTCACCTCCGGGAGAAGAGAAAGGGAAAGAGCTCTGGCAGGGGGCGGGGCCAGAAAGGAGGGAGCTTCCGGGTCACCTCTGCAAGAAGGGAAAGGGGAGGGAGCTGGGGAGGGGCGGGGCCAGGAGGGCGCGAGTTCCAGCGGCATCCTTTGCCGGCTAGGAGAGGGAAGAGAGGGCAGGGGCTGGAGTCAGGAATTCGGACGATGGGCAGTGCGCCTCCACTAGCCGCTGGACCTAGGCGGAGATCTGCAGGAGGGATGTGGTTCCACAAGTTCGGGTCCTCGGCCCTCCGCAGCCCCCGCCTCCACCTCTGCTGACCTGGCCACTGTAGAAGGCAGATGCGGCAGGAGGCATCCAGCAGCGCCACTGCCTCGCATCGGCCCTCAGTGGCGTCATCCAGTTCGCCTGGGTCTCAACCTGTGCCCCCAACCTCTGCATCTGTAGCACCGGCAGGAGGGCAATCTCCACCAGGCTCAGAGGATCCATCTTTTGAAAGTTCCTCAGGGTCCTGACCCAAAGGGGACAAGGGGTCCTACGTTGGTCACGGCCCAGATGCCAGCAGGGCTGCAGTAAGTGAAGTGTGGCCCAGAGGGAGACCAACATCCATGACCACCGCTACCCTCAGCTGGCCTCTTTAGAGCCCAGTCTGTGCCCTGGGTCAAGGTCAAGCACATTGCCCTTGCAGGGCAACGTGCCCTTGCAGTCCAGCCAAGATCACCCTTTTCTTTCAGGCAGCCCCCACTTAGCCTCCAGAAACCCATGCTCCCCCTTAGGAGCAGGTGAGAAGTGATGGGTCAGGCATCCTGTTTCTGCTCCCTCTGTCCATAACTAGGGTCCTCAACTGGAAACTCCTTCCACTGGACCAAAGGCCTGGAGCAATAGCTGCTCACTTGGTGCCCTGACTCTGACAGTCTGTCCTATCTTGGGGCCCTGACCATGATAGCTGGGGCAGGATAGCGTATTCTGCCCCAGCTCTCACAGAGCGCTATTCCCAGGGCCTCTTCCCCCAGAATCCACCACCAAAGCCAGGGCCTTCCCAGTGCCTTCCCAGTGCTCCGGCTTACGGAGGAGTAGTCCTACAGTGCCTGTTATTCAGGTCCTACTGCAGCTCCTCTTCTTGTGACCCCCTCACCGACCCTACCCCCCCACCCCTGTCCGCCTTTGTATGCTCTGACCCCACACAGCCAGGCCCAGGTTCACAGGCTAAAACCTAGACTCCTTGCCAGGCTGCATCATGTATTATCTCATTTAATCACAACAACCCTATGAAGCACTATTATTATTCCCATTTTTACAGATGAGGAAACTGAGGCTCAGAGAAGTTTAGTGTAACTTGGCCACCAGTCATACAGCTAGTAACTGTTGGAGGTGGATTTCAAACCCAGATCTGTCTGGCTTTTGGAACCCATGTTCTCAAATTCACTGGTCTGCAGAGTAGCACCAACTGCCCTTCACCATCACTGACCAGCTTTTGGGTACTGCCCCCGGGCTGCAGGCCTGAACACCCAGCCAGACCTCTTTTTCTAAACCCATCATATCCTTCTCCCTCTTGCCAATGAAACTCAACTGTAAGTCATCACATCAGGCTGCCTGACAAATGAATCTCTTTTGCAATGCTTTGGACCATGGCATCCGTCCAAAATGCCTACCCCACCTCATGCTCCACTGCTCCTCTGAGGCTTTGGTTCACATTCCTCACTGCCCTTTTGCTTATGCCCTTTGCCCTTCTTGGAAAGCCCTTCCCAAGCCCTTTGAGAGCCACCAGCTGAAGACCCAGAAGACTCCTCATTTCCTCAATCCAGTGATCTCACACAATTCTGGGTCTCAAGGTCAGAAATACCCCCAGAAAGCTCCTCTGGCCCAATACCCAGTCAGGAAGCTGCAAAGAGCAAGGAGGGCTTGAGTTCTACTCCTACTAGGGTCGGAAGGGGGACAAAGGACACCGGTGCAGTTGTTTCTTTCAGGTCCTGAGCCACCAGTTTTTCCTCCAAATCTTGTTTGGGTCAAGGGGGTAAAAGACGTTGAGAGAGAAGTGGGGTTGAAGAAAGACAGGTGTAGTTGAGAGACTGCCAGAGAGAAAGGAGAGACGTGTGGGAGCCATAAACATAGATGGCCTATCTTCCTATAACATCAATTTCTCTGGACTATTTTGGGGAGGGAATGAAAATCTGTAACTTAAAACATTTTAATATTTTTTAAAGCTTTAAGGGAACATTAGGACTTGAAAGCAAAAATCTCCAGAATTTTAAGTTAAAACATGAAATTGCTAAGAAATTCCGTGCTTGTAGGGGGAGAATTTGGGCTCCTCCCCCAACTGGGGGTGATTCCCTTTGCTGCAAGGCTGGGTGATAAGCGAGAGCCCAGCGCCTGGCACCAAGTGAAGGTAGCTATTGTGATCTCTGGGGGCCGGGGAAGGGAGGCTCAGTGCCCGAGGGTATGACCCAGCCAGAGGCTCTGGGAAGGAGCAGCCCTGCGTCTCGCTGTATCCTTGGCGACAGGATCTGGGCGGGAGGCGGGGAACGTCAGCCGCGGTCAGTGGCTCCGCCCACTATCTCCAGCTCCGCCACGGCATTGGCTCCACGTGGTTTTCACCACCTGCGGCGCAGACCCGGTGGTCCCGGGGCAGCTCCAGCTCCAGCTCCAGAGCTGGCGTGGCGGGGAGAACTGCGAGCCCCCAACGGGTCGGTTTGTGACTTCTCCCCTGAAAACAGCGAGGAACGCGCCGTTCGGGCAAAACTGGACTCCAGCTTCCGACGACAACGTTGGGACGGAGAATCTCGGAGTCCCGAAGGACAAGTGAGCGGCCTCAGGGGAAGGACGGCTCGAGGTCACCATCCATACCGCCATGGCTGCGCCCGCCCGCCGTCTGTGCCACATCGCCTTCCACGTGCCCGCGGGGCAGCCCCTCGCCCAGGATCTGCAGCGCCTCTTCGGCTTCCAGCCCTTGGCGGCGCGGGAGGCAGACGGCTGGCGGCAGCTTGCCCTGCGCAGCGGCGACGCAGTCTTTTTGGTGAACGAGGGCGGGGGGCGCGGGGAGCCGCTGTACGGCTTGGACCCGCGTCATGCCGTGCCCAGCGCCGCCAACCTGTGCTTCGACGTGGCGGACGCGAGCGCCGCCGCCCGGGCGCTGTCCGCGCGAGGCTGCAGCGTGCCAGTGCCCCCTGTTAGCGTGCGGGATGCGCAGGGCACGGCCACCTACGCCGTGGTCAGCTCACCTGCAGGCAACCTCAGCCTCACACTGCTGGAGCGCGCCGCCTTCCGCGGGCCCTTTCTGCCCGGCTTTGAACCAGTACCCTCCGCAACCGGCGCGGGCTGGGTCAGCCACGTGGACCACCTGACCCTGGCCTGCACCCCCGGCAGCTCCCCAACACTGATGCGCTGGTTCCACGACTGTCTAGGCTTTCGCCACCTGCCACTGAGCCCAGGTGAGGATCCAGAGCTGGGCCTCGAGGTGGCAGCAGGGTCTGGACGCGGGGGGCTGAAGCTTACCGCCCTGCAAATCCCGCCAGGCAGCGCCGTCCCCACCCTTCTGCTGGCGGAATCCCTGCTAGGGGCCGCCAACGGACAGGACCAGATAGAGCAGTTTCTGGCCCGGCACAGGGGGCCGGGCCTGCAGCACGTAGGGCTGTACACGCCCCACATCCTGGAAGCCACTGAGGGTGTGGCCGTGGCTGGGGGGCAGCTCCTGACTCCTCCTTCGGCCTACTATCTGCAGCCGGGAAAGGAAAGACAGATCCTAGCTGCGGGGCATGAGCCTAGCCAGCTGGCCCGACGGGGAATCCTGCTAGATGGCGATAAAGGCAAGTTTTTACTTCAGGTCTTCACCAAGTCCCTCTTCGCAGAGGACACCTTCTTCCTGGAGCTGATTCAGAGGCAGGGGGCCACAGGATTTGGCCAGGGCAACATCCGGGCCCTGTGGCAGTCGGTGCAGGAGCAAGCTGCCAGGGGCTGAGAAGCCTGAGGGCTGGAACTGGGTGCCGTCACCTCTCCTGGAGCCCTGGGGAGTCCAGCACCAGGCCTGCGGGAACTGAGAAACACCTAAGGGCCTGGAGTGAAAGACTTTGTCCCTAGGGGCCAGGTGTGGCCTCTATCTTAGTACCTGCCATAAGTTGAATCTCTCACTGGGGTCCAAAGAGGTGGGACTTTTTTAAACTGTGAAACACTTTTTACACAGTCTATATTTAATATATACAGAAGATATAAATAAAGGAATTACACGATTAGGGAATAGAACATAACCAATACTTTTGAAGCCTCCTTGTGTCTTTCTCTGATCCGATTTCCCGCCATCCCACCCACAATTTTATGATTATTGCCCTTTGCTTTTCTGTATTGTTTTACTGCATATGTAATATATCCCTAAATAAATGATTTAGTATTTAAGGTAGGAATTTAAGACAACAAATCCTCCCCTGTGCTTCCACTCTCCCTAGGGAGCAGCCACTGCAGGTAGGAGGGGCCGGGTCAGGGCTGAGCCCACCTACTTGCTCTAGGGCGATACCACTGCTCCAATCAGAGCTGAGCAGGGACCTGGACCGCGGGTGTTAGGTGTCAGCCACTGGCAGGGGCTCCCTGTAGCTGCCTTCTCCCTCTCCCGGGGGCTGGGAGAGGACAGATCACTTTGGACAGAACACCCCCCTCCAGCTGCCCCGGGCTGGCTGGGAGCTCAGCCAGTGGAAGTCAGGACTAAGTAGGACTTTTGGGCTCCCTATGAGGGTGCTAGGGAGAGGATGGAAAGTCTCCAAAACATCTACAAAAATAAGCACTTTATTAAACAAATTCTCAGCGGGATGGGGCTTCCAGAGGCGTCACTGGGCCGCACTGTTGAAGTTTGTATCATTGGGGATGTGGGGCTGAAAGAAACTATCCAGGACCTGCTGGCCTGGGCTCAGCTTTTTCTGGCTGGACAGAGTGGATCTTTTGGAACCCTGTGCAGAAGCCAAGAGAAGCAGGCACTGAGGGGGCAGCAGAGAATCCTCTCCTTCCATCCCTCCCCCCACCCCATGGATCTAGCTCATGTTCTAGCCTGAATGTTGTAAAGCTTCCAGCCTATCTCCAGTAACTACCTCTTCCATCAACTCTAAAAGGCAGCCCAAGGTAATCTTCCTAAGATGCAAATCTGTCTCCTCTCTCCACCTAAAATGCTTCAGTGGCCTGGTGTTCACAGCACTGTCTGGCCTGGGTAGGCCCTGCTGGGCGCTCCAGCTAAACCAAAGGTTCACAGCTCCTTGAGCACTGCAAACCGCACCATGCCCACCTGTGCTCACATTACTCTTGGGCCTGGAAAGAACATCCTTCCTGCTGATCCTCTCCCAAACCTGGAAATAATGATTCATTTCTAGGGCCCAGATTACCAGCCACTTCTTCCCAGCAGCCTTTCCTGATCCTTGCTTCCCAGAGAGAACTGACAACTTTCTAGCTCATATCCCACAAAACCTAGCACAAACATTTCACACACTTGTGACACTATTCTGTATCATTTGCTCTTGTCCCCTCTGCACCCTGGACCCCAGACTGTAAGCTCTTCAGGTGAAGAACTATTCCTCTCCCCCCGTTGAGGCCTGGAGTGGAGAATGTTCACCCAAACATGTGTCATTTAACTCACTGAAAACCCATGGATCCGGGCCTGGAGAGAGATGGCAGGGTGAGGGCCAAGAGACTCACCTTGCAGGTCCCCGGCTGTTGGCCCTCATACACGCGGAACACCTACCAAGAAGAGAGGGGGAAAGTGCAGGGCTGGCATCTTCCCCCAGAGAGCCAGACCCGTGTTCTGTCCTCAATTTCACGCCCCAGCACTTTTGCTTAAAATATGCCTTTCTTTTTTCCTGTTTACGTAGTAATAGGTTCAAGTAGAACGTGTAGGTAACACAAAAAAGTACAATGAAAACAACAAAGGTAGTGCCTTTTTCATGGCGGCAGAGACAGCTGCAGTGTGAAACTCCTCCCGGGTCAGCCAGCGAGCGCCAGGTGGTGCGACAGTCACCGGGGTCTGCCCTTCCAGGGCCAGACCATATACTTGATATGTCAGCTTGATGTGAGAGAAGGTGTGGACCACCTAGGGGGAGGGCCAAGGGGCTGAAACAGGCCTGTGGATGTGGCCACAAAAGCCATCATTCCTGGCCCCTCCACTGCTCACTCACCTGCCCAAGGTGCTGGAGGCGGGTGGCCGGGAGGGGCCCGGCCCAATTCTGCAGTTCCTGCAGCAAGGCCCTGCGCTGATGCTGCCCTGAGGGCTCCGTGGTCACAGATGGGAACTCCCACAGTCCTGCCAGCAGACCTGAGCAGGAGGACAGCCAGGTGTGGTTTAGGTCTTAGCTGCTGACTCTTCCATTTCTCCCTTCTTGCTCATGCCACTGCCCACCACTCCTGGGATCCAGGTACCTGAGTTGGGCCTCTGCACCAGCAGAATTCGGGCACCCCCAAGGGCCCTGGGCTGCTCCAGAACACAAGTGGCAGAGCACTCCTCCCTGGGGGGCTTGCGGCTGGCCTTTCTGGGAAAGTTGGCCACTCCCAGGCTCTGGTCCCAGGGCTCTGAGGGAGGCGCGCAGAGCTGGCACTGTCCAGTGTTGGGAGCTGGGAACAGAGATCCCCGAGCCCCACTCAGGCCAGGTGGACTTAGGTGCCAAGCACAGAGAGCAGGCCTTGGCCCAGCTGTGCTGAGTACAGCTGTGCAAACTGTACTCAGTTTGTAGCATGAACTGGAGTGAGGCTTCTACAGGCAGCTTCTTGACAGTGCAGGGAAGGGCTGGGGCTGGGGCTGGGGCTGGCACTCACCACACTCCTCCACATCAGCACTGCCTGGCAAGCTCTGTGAGGCTGAGAGCTGCTCCCGCTCCACCTGAGGGGCACAAAGCAGGATGTCATGGGGCAGGGGTCACTCCCTAGGACCCCTGACTACCCCTTCCCCAGATGGCTCACTTTCTGGCGTGCCTGGCACAGGCTCTGCACGGGGCACTGGCTGCAGAGTGGGTGCTGCGGGGTGCACACTGTGGCCCCCAGCTCCATGGCTGCTTGGTTAAAGTCCCCTGGCCGGGTTGGGTCTACTAGCTGCTGGGCTAGACTCCTAAAAGAAGGCAACATTGCTGTGAGCCAAAGACCCTTTGGAGACACCCTTCCCAATCTCCCTCATTATCCTAATATCCTACCAGAGCTGCTGGGAGACAAAGGTGCTGCTGGGATCAGCACCAATGGCTCGGACACGGCAGAGCACCCGTACTACATTTCCATCCACCACACCGACTGCCTGGCACAGAGAAGTCCAGGAGTCAGCCTGGTCTGGGAAGAAGGAAGGCAGGTATGCACAAAGAGGGGGTGGGCTATGAACTTACCTGGCCAAAGGCAATGGAAGCAATGGCTCCGGCTGTGTACCGCCCCACACCAGGCAGGAGCCGCTGCAGAGTCTCTGCTGTATGTGGCACGTGGCCCCCTAGCTCCTCTACCACCTGATTAGGGTGGGAAGGTTCAAGGTTATGAGATACTGGAGGCCCCAGGGCCCCACTCTCTCTGCCACCCCCTTACCTTCCGGGCTCCCTCCTGCAGCCGCCGGCCTCGAGAGTAGTAGCCTAGGCCAGCCCAGAGCTGGTTCACCTCCTGTGGGTAGAGTCAGAGGTCTGAGAGATCAGTGGTCAGTCCTTGGTTGTCCCCATTCCCCCTACCGTAGGGTGGCTCTCACCTCCAGGGAGGCACTGGCCAGGTCCTGCAGGGTTGGCCACTTCTACAGCCCGAAGGCATGCAAAAAGAGATGAGGTCAAGGGTGAGGGAAGTGAAGGAAGCCTTCATTACCCCCATCCCAAAGGATAGGCTCTCATCTGGGGTCCGGCCCATGACCCTCCCCTTCCTTCCCTGAAGTCACCTGCATCCATCGGGTATAATAGTTGATCACCGTGGCAACCTGGGTCTGCTGCAGCATGACCTCTGAGACCCACACTAGGGGAGAGGAGTTGGCGTGAGGGCACTGCTGACCTGCCCTGCTCCTAGCCCACAGCTTCTAGACCTCAGACCTGAGGGTGTCCAGGTAAAGCAGCCCTGCTCTCAGGAGAAGTACTCACCAGCATATGCCCGCCTGTCCAGGTCCACCTCACTCTCTGCCTGCCAATACAATTCCAGATGGGGATTTAGTGTGGAAGCAGCTGCGTGCCAGCCTCCCACCCCACAGTGCCTGTCCATCGCCTGCCTACCAGCCTTCTCCAGGGTAGGTCCCGCTTCTCTTGGTCGTACCAGCTCAGCAGACTCTCCCGGAAGACTGTGACCTCAGCTGTGTCTCTGAATAGATGGTACGGGGAGACGGAGGCCTGCAATACCACCTCCTTCTGCTGCCCGGCCAGGCCTGCTGGGGCCTCAGGAAACTCAGGGATTGTCCCCATATAGGCTGTGCACCAGGACCCCAGGCACTGCAGCCTGGTTGCAGTCTGCTCCCATTTAGGGCTTCCTCCACAGCGCCCACCCCCTCCCCCCAAGCTTGCTTAAGCTTAGGAGCTAGAGTCAGACCAGAGTTCTCCAGCTGTGTGTAGCCTTAGCCAAGTTTCTGGTCTTAATTTTCCCAAGGAGGTACTGCTGGCTCCTTGTCTCTGGGTTATAATGAAAAGCCAACAGTTTCAGCAAAGCATAATGTATACCTGTGCAGGTCTTTCCCATTTACAAAACACTTTCAGGCTGATAAAATCATTTGACTCCATGAAGGAGGAAGGAGGAAATGCATAGGCTACTGCTCCATTTCACTGGTAAGAAAGCAGCCATTCAGAGCAATTATTCCAAAGTCACATAGCAAATCAGATCCTTAATTAGTCCCTTAATGCCTTGATACATACCATGTTCCCTTCCCAGCCTGAATGTGCCCCCTTTCATGGCCAATAAAACCAGCCCTTGAGTCTTTGACTAACACCAAGCTCCTCACCATTAGGGGCAGAAGGCTTGACCTGGCTGCTGCTGAGGGCACATATCTCCCTTCCCTCCTGGCTGGATGCCTGCTTCCTGCAACGACTTCCCACAGCTGCTCGTAGTTTCTTCATGATGGCCTAGAACAGAAAGGCCCAGCCAAAGTAGTCAGTCACAATGAGGCCAAATCTTGGGGCCCTGCAGGGGATACAGCCACCTCCCTCCCTAACCATTCATATAGAGCGTCTAGCTTTTCTCAAGTACTCTCCAGATGCTCATGGGTTTGCTCTTGGCTGGCTGTGGCACTGAGGTACGATCAGTGCAGCTGAGCTTCTGCAAGTGGCCTCAGAGTGACCAGCGCTAGTACAGTCCTGGAGACAAACAAAATAAGAGGCCAGGGCTGGCCTGGGTCAAGGATCAAGCCTCCTGTTTGGGAGCACCTGTGTATCCCTGATGCTTATTGTGACTGGGTGTGTGGACAGCAGTTCTTTAGGTGTGTCTAGGAGCAGGGGGGTGGGTAGGAGGTTTCTCTGCTTAGATATGTAGCACATTTACACTGAAACAGCCGTTAGCAGTCATCTAGTCAAATCTTCATTCTATAGAAAGGAGAAACCAAGGATCAGAGAGGGAAAAAGATTTGCCTGAGAGCAGATGGCAAGTCAGAAGTGGAAGAGAGATGAGCTATTTTTATTCCTAATCTTTTCTTGATCTAGTAAATCACAGCTGGCTGGCCATGAGTAATACATCTGGTGGATCTTCACTGCTCCCTTACTGTTCTTCTGGCTGCCTTTTCTCTAACAGCTAAAGTAGCTAACAGTTAGTGAGTGCTTACTATACGCCAGACCCTATGCTAAGTGCTTTACCAGATCTCCCACTCAAACTCCTGACGACTCCATGAGGTACGTTCTAGTAGAATCATGCATCCCCTAATGATGGGGATATGTTCTGAGATATGCGTTAGGTGATTTCATCGTTGTGCGAACATCATAGAGTGTACTTACACAAACTTAGGCAGTATGTAGCCTACTACACACCTAGGCCATATGGTACTAATCTTATGGGACCACCATCGTATATGAGGTCTGTCGTTGACCCAAATGTCGTTATGTGGCACATGACTGTATTACTTCCATTTTAGTTATGAAGAAACTGAGGCTTGTAGAGATTAAGCCACTTGTCCATTCAAACCCAAAATGTCTGCCTCCAGATCCTGCAATCTTAGGCTCTGCTATACTGCAGTTCCTGCTGAGCCTCTGGTTCAAACTCTCTTCTCAAACTTTTGACTTCATCACCTCATTGTCATCAAGAGTTTGCTTCCTCCTTGAGAGAAAAAAATGAATGCACAAACTTACCTCCATCTGTACTTTCCTTCTCCTTTCCCCCATTATATGAAGGAATGGTCCCTCCTCCTAAATTGTCTGAGCTCAGGGTCCTGCTCCTCCAATCCCTCCCGCATGACCCACTCTCTTCCCCTTCATAGCCAAACCTCCTTCACCAAACTCTCTTACTTCCATAATTCATTCTACAATCCATTCTCCAAAGAGTAAGGCAATCTTTTAAGACATGATCATGTCATTTTCTTACTTAAAGTCTTCAATGGCTTCCCACTAATGTGTTGAACAAATATTTATGGACTGCCTACTATGTGTCAAGCATTTTTAGGTACTTGAAATACTTCAGTAAATAAAACATCAAAGTTTCCTGCTCTCATGGGACTTATATTCTAGTGGGGCAGACAATAAATAATACACATAATAAGTAAATTATATAGGATAATAGGTGATAAATGCTAAGAAGAAAATAGAGGTGAAGGGGATAAGGAGTGGTGGGGGGTGGAATATTGCAATTTTAAAGAACGTGGTCAAGGTGAGCTTTATTAAAATGACATTTGACCAATGCCTCAAAGCTGTTGAAGGAGTTAGCCATGTGGATACCTGTGGGAAAGGCATCCTAAGAAGGAGCTAGTGCAAAGGCCGTAAGGAAGGTGACTGGTGTGTTTGTAGAACAAGCCAGAATGGTTAGAAAGGAACGAGGAGGGGGTGAATAGTAGGAGATGAGGTCTGAGAGGTAAAGAAGGTGGGGGAACACAGGATCAGAAAGTACCTTGTAGGCCACTGGAGGACTTGGGCCGTCACACTCATTGCTCTTGGACAGAAGCCAATCCTCTTAATATAGCCTTATAGGCTCCAAAGGCCCGCTTGCCTCATCCTCTTGCTCACTATGCTCCAGCCATGTTTGCCTGAAAGAGTTGCTTCAATCCCCAAGAGTCGGTCCACCTTGAGACCTCATTTAATCCACTTCCTCTGCTTGGACAGCTCTTCTCCTATGCTTTATCTAACATCTACTCATTCTTCAGGTCTTGACTTAAATGTCCAAATCAGGTCCCCCCAGTCTTACCCTCTCATGTACTTCTCCAGTGTTTCTCTTATACCAATTGTAATTTCACATTTATTTGTGATTCTTTGATCAGTGTCCGCTTCCCTCACTTGACCGTCAAACTCCATGAGAGCAAGGGCTGGGTCTCTTTTGTTGACTGTTGTGTCCCCAGAGCTGAGCACAGTGCCAGGTAAATTGTATACAATGAATACTTGTTAAATTAATTAATGGGATGAAGAATAGTAAAAAGAAATTTTCGGTTTTCTAGAATGGAAGAAATCCAAACAATTCTGAATAACGATGAAAAGTACTCAGTAGACAGAGAAAGGTTGAAGATGAACTAGAAGCAGTGAATAACCAAGAAGAAAGGGTTGAGAGTCCTTAGTGAGCCGAGGGGATGGGAACTGGAGCCCTTGGAAGAGGAATGGTCTCCAGCAGGGACACCTCTCTCACGGCAGCAGGAGTCACGTCCAATCACCCTCTAGGTCAACTATACCACCTGATTGCTTACAATTTGTCCCTTCCTCGCCGCTCCTACTGCAGAGCCTTAATTCAAGTCCTTATTATCACTTGCCTGGATTATTTCAAAAGCTTCCCTGCTAGCCGGTCGCTCTCACCCCTCTGCAGCCTCGTCTCGTGCCCCTTCCCTCGCCTTTCACTTCCTGAAGTGCGGTGAGCTCTCCATCCTTCCGGGGATCTTGCCCATTCCCAGAATAGCCTTCTTTCCCCCACACCGCCCTGTCCTTGCTTAACTCCTCTGCGTACTTTAAGCTTAGCTCAGGCAGCGCCACCTCCTCTGAGGACCCCCACCCTACCCCAGGGCCGTGTAGATGAATACGGCGTAAAGTCAGTGCCCACGTTCCCGCCATCGTGCAAGCAAAGAAATTACCTCCCGCTCAATCTCCTGCACCCGGCTCCCAGACGCACTCCCGGGGCGTGGCTCGGGCCAATCCGGGCGGTGATCCGAACCGCGCCAACCAATAGGTTCTCAGTGCGTGCCGGACCGACTCCTGCGCGCCAGACCCGGGAGGTCTGAACGGAAGTCCGACCCATCGGCGACTCCGAGGGCGACGGCCCGCCCCCACCCCAGACTGCAGAAGTCGCGCCCCGAGACGAAGCGGAAGTCCCGCGTACCCACAGAGTATTCAGGCGAGGGGCGCGCGGTATCATGGCCGCCGACAGTGACAATGGCGCAGTCTCAGCTCCAGCGGTCTCTGACGGTGAGTGGCTTCCTGGGGGCTACCTGAAAGGCCTGTGCGCTCTGAGGAGGAGAAGGCTTCGGGCTCATACTTCTAGAAACTGAGCTCAAGTTTTAGAGGACTAGCTCCTTCTTTCTGAACCATTCACGAGAAGACTACAAGTCCCGGTGTGCACCGCAGCTCGGGCTGCAAAAGCCTGGCGCGTTGGGAGCATAGTCAGGGCATGTCGGGAGACGTAGTCTGGAGCTCATGGCTTTGTTAAGTGGGGCAGTTTGGGAGTTGTGGTCCAAAGGAAGTGTGACGTATTGGGAGCTCTGTTATAGGGCTTTCTTTATCAGACTCCGGGCCATACTGCCTACTTCCGCTTGTGGCTGCTGGAGCACCCTGTGAACAGTAGTATGGAGCCTTGTGGGATATTAAGCAAGCTGAACTCCTCAAGTTCTGCAAAATGTTTCCTACAGGGCCGGCCCAGCGGCTTAGCGGCTAAGTGGGCGGCTGCGCTACTGGCGGCCGGGCTTCAGATCCCCGGCACGCACCGACGCAGGGCTTCTCCGGCTATGCTGAGGCAGCGTCGCACATATAGCAACTAAGAAGGATGTGCAACTATAATATACAGCTATCTACTGGGGCTTAAAAAAAAAAGGAGGAGGACTGGCAATAGATGTTAGCTCAGAGCCGGTCTTCCTCAGCAAAAAGAGGAGGATTAGCATGGATGTTAGCTCAGGGCTGATCTTCCTCACAAAAAATATATATATATTTCCTACAGGATGTTGGAAAAAGGAACCTCACAGATCATCTAGTCCAACCTTCCTGTTCTACGGATTGTAATGCTGAGGGGGAAGTAATTTTCCCCAAGTCTCACATAAGCCACTGGAAGACCCAGGCTTTCTCTCCCCAAATTCAAGGCACTGTTCACTCTAAGGCCTTTGTGTAGAGCATGTGTGATACAAAAGCTTGAGAGGAAAGCTGCCGGGTTTTGCCTTAATGGACACTGACCCCCAGCCCCACCCTGCCCCAGCCATGGGCTAGCTTAGTATCTGTTCCCCTGGGCTCTTGCCTGAGCATTAACATCCATCACCCTCCTTACCCCCAGGTGGTATCAGCAAAAGCACAAAGTCTGGGGAGGAGCTAGTAGTCCAGGTTCCCGTCGTGGATGTGCAAAGCGACAACTTCAAGGAGATGTGGCCATCCCTCCTGCTGGCCATAAAGACAGCTAGCTTCGTGGCTGTGGACACGGTGAGGGTTCAGGAACGGGGAGGGCAGGTGATTGTGAAAGGGCTGGTGTTGGGGACCTAATACAACTCTCCCTTTATCCACCCATAGGAACTGAGTGGGCTTGGGGACAGGAAGAGTTTACTGAATCAGTAAGTATAAGTCCTGATCTCTTTAGTCCCAGCCTTGGCAGGAGGGGCAGACCTCAACTCTGGAGTAGAGGTCACAGGCCTGGGTGGTTTGGGTGCTTCATGAGGCTAACTCCCAGCCACAGCCACCCCCAAACCCAACCCCAAGGTGCATCGAGGAACGTTACAAGGCCGTGTGTCATGCTGCCAGGACCCGTTCTATCCTCTCCCTGGGCCTCGCCTGCTTTAAGCAGCAGCCAGACAAGGTATGAGCTGATCTCACCTCCATCCAAGTCTGTGGCTGGGGAGAGGAGGGTTGAGATCCTGGGGAACATCAGGTGTGAGGGTTTTTTTCTTCCAAGTCTTGATGTAGCAGACACTCTTTCTCTCCCAGAGTGAACACTCATACCTGGCCCAGGTGTTCAATCTGACCCTGCTGTGCATGGAGGAGTATGTCATAGAACCAAAGTCTGTGCAGTTCCTGGTACAGCATGGCTTCAACTTCAACCGGCAGTATGCCCAGGGTATCCCCTACCACAAGGGCAATGACAAGGTAGGCCTCCAGCCCTGAGACTGCACCTTCTGTGACTTCATTTCTTCCTACCCTAGGCTGGGTGCGTGGGGAGGATCTGCTTCTTAGGGAGTATGGGAAATCACTAGTGACAGGGCTGGGGAAACAAGACTAATACATTGGTGAATAGCATTTGGTTAGGCAGGGAGGGAGAGCTTTCCAGGTGGGGGAGCCTGAAATAAGTGTCCTGTGAAAGAGGCTCCCTAGGGGATTCTGTCATTCCCGATGACCCCTTTCTTTCTACCCAGGGTGATGAGAGCCAGAGCCAGTCAGTGAGGACACTGTTCCTGGAGCTAATCCGGGCCCGCCGGCCCCTGGTTCTACACAATGGTCTTATAGACTTGGTGTTCCTGTACCAGAACTTCTATGCACACCTACCCGAGAGCTTGGGAACCTTCACTGCTGACCTATGTGAAATGTTCCCAGCTGGCATTTATGACACCAAATATGCTGCTGAATTTCATGTCCGCTTCGTGGCCTCCTACCTAGAATATGCCTTCCGGAAATGGTGAGGGACTAGTTGAGGGAAAGGGGTGGGGCCTGGTATAAGCCTATTTCATTCACTTAAGGTTATTGAGCACCTACCACGTGCCAGGCAGTTTTAGGTGCTGAGGAGTCAGCAGTGAACAAAACAGACAAAAGGTCTGCTCTCATGGAGCTTGTATGCTAGTGGACCAATACCCTCTTGCGCCATTGCAGTGAACGGGAAAATGGGAAGCAGCGGGCAGCTGGCAGCCCACACCTTACCCTGGAGTTCTGCAGCTACCCTTCTAGTATGAGGGCCCATATTGACTACCGCTGCTGCATGTCCCCCACAACCCACCGTCCTCATTCCACCAGCGTCTGTGATAACTTCTCGGTGAGAACACCCACCCATTTCCTGGGGGAGGGGAGTTCTGATGCCTGGAACCCCTCTAAGCCTCTTTCTTATCTCTAGGCTTATGGCTGGTGCCCCCTGGGATCACAGTGTCCTCGGTCCCATGATATTGACCTTATAATTGACACTGATGAGGCTGTGGTGGAAGACAAGCGGCGACGGCGACGACGTAGGGAAAAACGGCAGAGGGCTTCATTGGGCCTGCCTGGGAAGCAGATCTCTGGGGAAGCTGAGGATGGTCCTCCCATGAAGCAGGTCTGTGAAGATGGCCTCAAGGCTGAGGAGATTGAGCAGGAGGTGGCTGAGGATAAGACTAGGAACCATCCTGGCTCTGAGCAAAGTCACAAAAATGACTTGGAGATGGGACTTAAAAGAAGACCTGAAACAGCTGACATGGCTACCTTAGAAGTGCCAGGGAGTCAAGCCAGTCCTAACGCAGTGCCTGGGGATGGACTGCATCGGGCTGGTTTCGATGCCTTTATGACAGGTTATGTGATGGCCTATGTGGGAGTGAGCCAAAGACCCCAGCCCTTTAGCTCCGGACCCTGGCTACCTGAATGCCACAACAAGGTATACCTGAGTGGCAAAGCTGTACCCCTCACAGTGGCCAAGAGCCAGTTCTGCCGTTCCTCCAAAGCCCACAACCAGAAGATGAAGCTGGCTTGGGGCAGCAGCTGACCCAACTTCTACCTAGCACTCAGGGCCTAGGAAGAGAACCTGAGGGTAGAACAGAGAGGTCTGGGGTCCCTCTTCTGTGAAAGTCCTACTACAGAGTTGGGGGGTAGTCCTGGCAGAGACTGCTGCATCGCTCCTGGACCTTCTCCTTTACCCCAGAGGCTGAGGAATAAAGGTATAAGTAAGAAGGCAGACTGGCAGACCAGCACCTGTAACACCGACTTTATTTTTAAATCTGAAAATGTCTTGGGAAAGTTTTACAAAAAAAATCAACAGAAACAAGTTATGAAAATATTTGACTAGCTTCATCTTTGGTTATTTCTTATTGCGGCTCTGAAAGGACAGACTGTTCCCATAGCTCCAGCAGGAAGGGAAGAAAATCAGTCCATGTACAAACCATTTAACCAATTGGGTATATCACGTTGACAAATACATAGAGTAGGCCCTAGGCCTACAAAACCACCCCCACTCCCAACCACCAGGCTGAAAGTCTTATAGGGCAGAACATTAAGACTCCTTCATAAATAGATTAATCAACTGGAAGAGATCTTTGAATAGGTTAGCTAAGAGCCATGACCACCACGCTGCCTTGCCCTCCCCTTGCATAGAAATGTAGTGACGTGGTTTGATCGTGCAGTAAGTGCAAACAGCAATTATTCAAGTGTCTTAGACATACTGGCAAGAAGCGCCCTAGTCTTCAGGTCTGAGAAATAGCCATGCCCAAGGGCTTCCTGGTCAGCTTCAGGTTCCATCCAGTAGCTTATATGCCCCAGGGAAAGGGCAAGGGACAGACCTGGGGTAAGAGAACCTGGGGTAACAGCTGCCGGCCTGTTCAAACTAGAACTAGGAGTCCTCTGGTCCTGTCTGGAGAAGTGCACTGGGGAGTCGGGTGGGAGCCAGAGCTTGCTGGGTTTCAGAGGCTTAGTATCAGCTGTTGACCCCAACCAGGAAGGCCTGTCACTGCTGCCTCCCCTCTCATACACAGCCATTGGGCACTAGAAGCCCCAAAGTTGAGCCTGGCTTGGCCTAACCTGCCTGCTCTGGGAAGAGTCAAGGCTGTGCACCAAGGGGGCCCTATGGCTTCAGCTGAAGGCCCATCCCCAAGGTGAGGCAAGGATTAACCCCCCTCACCCATCCTGCTCTCCCTGGGTTTTCAGGCCTATGCCTGACACAGAGAAGGGAACTGGAGGCAAGCCTCTTGGTCTTTCTTCTTCTACCTCCATTTCCTCAGAGGCACCTGCAAGGCATGGACTGGCCTCCTGGGGCCTGGGCCCAAAACCATTTTCTTCCTGGGGACTGGAGCAGTCCATGGCCTCGTGGGCTGGAGCAGCTGGTAGGGCAGATGCTCGGAATGGTGGGATCTCTCTTACTCTGTACTTGAGGCTACTGAGGCGTGGTGGGGGCCCATCAGATAGTGCTTCTTCTCGGCCCATAAATGGACAGGCTTCTTGATGCAAGAACTCTGGTGAACCAGGCAAAGAACGCCACCGGCGAGCAGGTGGGGCCAGGGGCTCCTGCCAGTCAGCCACGGGCATAGTTCCAGGCCCTGGTGCATCCAGGTCAAACACCAGGGAGATGACAGACTTGCTGGGCAGGTCAAAGAACTTGATCTTGCCACCCTTGAGGTCCTGGCGAGCACTGAAGGGGTTGATTTTGGGCGTGCGGGCAGCATCACCTTGTTGTGGCCGGTAGTGGGGGTCCAAGACATTCACTGTCTTACGGGAGAAGATGTCTGACTGGCTCCGAGACAGCCAGATAGTACGTCTTGGGCGTGGGGACTTGGGAGGGATCTTGTCATCTAGTGAACTCAGTCGCTTCACCCCAGGCCCTTTCTCCAAGAGTCCTGAAGAAGAGTCAGGGTTACTCTCACTTGTCATACAAATAGAAGCAACACTTTGTACCACAAAGTGTTTTCACTCGGGAAAGCAAAGTAGGTACTGTTGTCTGCATTTCACCAATGAGAAAACAGAGTCAAAGGGAGACAATATGCTAAGTCACAACTCTTTGAGTTCAGCACTTTTTCCATTATCCCCTGCCCCTCCGCCTTTCTTCTGGACATGGGATCCTGCAATCACAGCCCTAGAAGGGAAGGCCCCACATCCTAATTTCCTCCCTTGGGGTCAGATTCGATATTCTAGTCTAATCTCTTACCCTTGGCTGGGGTCTGCAGCTTCCTGTCCCTCTCCAGCTCTTCCTCCTGTAGGCGGCTCAGAATTTCCTCCAGCGTCTTCTCAATCTCCACAAAGGATGGGCGCAGTTTGGGGTCCATCTGTAGTCATCCATACCAGCAATTCGCCCTGCCCTCCTATCTTCCACCCCAAGGATGGCATTTGAGTCTGTTTCTGCTATCTTTTAAGATTCAGATGTGCAGCTAAGAGGTCTTTTCTGAAGGCCCAGACCATGAAGGTGATTCCCAGAGCTAAGGTCAGGAATTGTCTAATAAGTTATTGTCTATTACCCTTCCCTGTCTCAGCACACTTTCTGTGTGTGTCTTATCCCTGTTTGGCACAGAACCCTCCAAAAGGGTATACTCACATCGGTTTGTTCTATTCTTCCTTGAGTTCTGCCATTAACATGTTTCTGGGAGCTACCTGGACAAAGCCTAGCTACCCCTTGGTCGTAAGGGGTAGATCCAGTCCCAGAGCTGTGCAAACTAAAGGCTAACAAACTTTCCCATGGGCGTTTGGACCAGCGGGACCCACAGTTCAACTAAAACCTGACCAGAGTTCCATGAACACCCAAGGCAAAGGGTAGTGGGTCTACTCTGCAGGCTGAGGATTGGATAAAACAAAGCAATTCTCTTTTCCTTGGTCCAGAGCTCTGGAGAATCTGGCAGGCCCAGAGGAGGGGACATGGGTACTGTCACTCATCAGTGAAAATAAGATGCCTCATGAGGCTAATTAGCAGCCTCTCCCTACAGTCCTAACCAGGTGAAAAGGGTTCAGCTAGCCACTGACCAAAGCCAGGGGGGAAAAGACACTCACATTACAGCAGTTGAAGGTGAGCTGCAGAAAATCTGGAGGACAGTCTCCCACCATGTGCTGGAAAGCGTCATAGTCCAGCCCGAAGTTCTGTAGATGGGTATGGTGGAGAGGGAACAAAGGACATGGGTAGACAGGTCATTAATCCCTTCACCCATCCTGGCCTGCTCAGAAGGAGAGGCTGGGAACTGCCCCTGAGAAGCAGCCACAGAGACTAAGTTCCAGCAACTTCACCCAAAGAACAAAGCAGTTCCATAGCCTCAAAAGCAGCCCCATCCCAGTGGCACTGATCCCCAAGCCTGCAGCTCACCTCTGTGCGGGGAAGATAGTCCGGATCAGCCTGGATGCGGGCGATGATCTCACAAAGGATGATACCATAAGAGAACACGTCCGCCTAGTGGGTAGTAAGACCTCAGTTTCCCTCTCAGTGGCGTGAGAGGTGGGGTTTCTGCCCCACCAGCCCAAACCTGGGCCCTAATGCCCATATTTCATTCAATTTGTTCACTGGGCAGCTGCCAGATACCAGCCCTGCTCTTGGCAGGAAGGATGTAGATCTTCACCCTGAACATAAAGGGTGATCCTGGATACTTTCTGCTAATAGTGGATTCTAAGAAGAACCAGGCCTTGGGGTCCCCAGACTCACCTTCTCATTGTAGGGCTCATCTCGGAGAACCTCAGGTGCCATCCAGAAGGGTGAGCCCACCACAGCCAGCTTCTCACTCCCCTTGCTGTGGGTGAGATTATATGGAAAATTAGCTTGCCACTGGCTGGCGCAATGGGATATCTGACCATTGGGAACCTCTCTCCCCCAAGGATGAGCACAGACTAGGACTGACTGAATTTAGGGAGCTGAGGTTGAGCTGTGACCAAGTCTTGGCCTCTGGGGAGGAAGCTGAAGTTTTCCCTTTGCCTCAGTCCCTTCTGTGACTCCAGCACCCATTAGGGCTACCCACCTGATGTCAGGGATCTTCTCAGCCAGGCCAAAGTCAGCTACCACTGCAGAGTAACCATTCTCATCCCTCTTTATCAGGCAGTTCTAGGATTCCCAAAGAAGAAGACAACATGGCTCAGAAGTGGGAACCAGCCAGACACAGAGTTACCACTACCCATCCCTGCCATAGGGCACGTTGTCCTCTGCTCCTTAGTGAAACCACTCTCTTATGCTGACACCAGTGGTCAAACCTGGGGGCTCTGACAGCCATGTAAGATGAGTTAGGCCTGGATCTTGGATGGCTACCCTAGGATTCATATCATGCTCCAAACACAAATATTTATCTTTGATTTCTATGTGCTAGCCATGGTTCTAAGTGCCAGAGATACCTCAATGAACAGAAACTCTTGTCCTCTTGGAGCTTACAATCTAGTGGAGGAAGACACACTATCAGGCCCCTGGCCTCCCTTCCTCCTTTCCTCAGAATGCATAGACCCAAACACCAGGCGTGACCTTGCCAAGTAATGTCAGCATAGGACAAGCGCCCAAGCCTACAGTAACTTTCACTGCCCACAGGATCACAACCAACCTCCTCTCTGGCATTAAAAGTCTATGATCTAGCTCTAACCAACTGTCCTACACTTTCTCCCCTCTGCCCCTGGTGCGGCTATGCACACATCTTCATCCAAACTCCTCAGAGACAAGCTTGACTTGCAAAGCCTGAACAAGCCCTTCAAGCCTTTGCCTTTGTATACTGTTCCCTTGTTTGGAATGTTCTCCCAATTCTCTTTTTCACCTCAGAAAGTTTTATGTGTTTTAAGGCAAGCTACCTTTCCAGTCCTGTCTTCTCCAGCTCTCACCTTCATCTCTCTCTCATCTCAACTCCTTTAACTCCTCCTCTATGCCACTTCCTCTTACAGTCCAGCAGAGACCCTATCAGCAAGGCAGGAGCAAGTTCTGGTTTGGGCCTTCCTCACAGTATGCAATTCATGAGAGAGGCTCAGGACGTGCTCACTGAACAAATCCTGCTGTTTCCAGAGAAAGGATGAACCCAAATGACTTGTAAATAAACAGAAAGCAGCAACAAGCTCTCCCCAAATAGCTGCATTCAAAATAGCCCTACACTACTCTGGCTCATGAAGCACCTCACTCCACCCCACTTCCTCCAGATGCAGCACAGAGTAGGGATCCTTGGCTCACAGGGACATTTCTGGGGCCAGCAAGGCCCTATCTGACCCAAACCAGCCCTCCCTCCTCCTCACCAGCCTTGGCATCCAGTTTCCCAGGCATCGTCAAGTCACCTCCTGCGTCCTCCACATCAGGTACAAATCGGTCCCTTACTCTGGCCTTGACATGATCACACTATTCTCTCTTGCCTTGAGTTGGTTTCATCACATCCTCTCCTACCCCAGATCCCAGGTAGACGTGCACCATCTCTGGCTTCCAAGTAGGACCATCCTTGTTCTTGTCCTGGCTTTGGCCCTCCCATCAGTCCTGCTGGCTCGGCATCCCCCAGCTGCCTGACTGATTGTCTGTGAGAAGATGCGCCTAAGCCAGCTTGCCTATTACATGGCGGTAGCCCAGGCTATAGGGCACCTGCCTGTGAGGCAGTGGCAGCTCAGATCTGTCACCTATTTTGCTCCCTTCCTCCTATTTCACCAACAACTCAGGCTCCTGTCTCCAAGGCCCAGTCTAAAGTCCTATTGACTATTTGCTTTATAGCCCTCAGAAACAACCCTGTTAAATTCAGCTTGGGAGCAGCAAGTAAGGAACAGAACATGGCCACAGCACACTGCCCTTGTCAGAGTGGTTTAGTTTCCACCCCATCTTCACATTCATGAAGACCTACTGTTCACTCACTGCAAACCACCCATCTGGGAATAAGTGACTTCACAGTAGCTTCTCTGAGCAGCTGAGAAATGGCTAAGGCAGGGACGAGCAGGGCGTCAAAACACGGGCTAAGGCTGCCTCGCCCAGTCTGCCTCTGGTCTGGAGTATGACCACTGCCTCTTTTAAAGCTTCTCCACAGCCAAGAGTTGAGCATTGGAGCCAAAGACAAAGAAGGGATAGTGAAAACCAAAAGAGCTAAACTTCAGGAGTCTGTATCTGAGGTAATAAGGAAAATGGGGAGGGGCCCTGACCAGGATAAGCCCCTATAGGGTTTTCCAAAAAACTCCTGAGCCTGCCCTTAATGGGGTCTAGGCCAGTGAGGCTTAGCTGGTAATACTTGCTGTTTTTACTTCCTTATCTCCCACTCATTCTTCACTGGCTTGTGCTGGACGTATTCTCACTGAGGATCCCAGTGAGTTCCATGGCATTAAGCTCAATAGACAAAATTGGTCCTTATATTACTTGATCTTTCTGCTGTTGACATTGCTTATTACGTTCTTCAGCGTTTTTACATATGATTCAGGAATCGTATTAGTACCGGGTGTGCAGAGAAAAAGGAGTCGTGGTCCTGTAGGTAATAGACTAGCTATTAGAGGCTATTTTTGTTCCTTTTTGATTCTTCTCTCCTGGCTTCTATGATACTACAGTTCTGGATTTCCTTCTCTACCTTTGGCTACTCTGCAGACTCCAGTGCAGGCTCTTCTTCCCAACCATGAGGATGATGCCCTCAGGGTTCTATCTTGGGCCTACAGTTCTTGTGCTCTATGCTGGAGGCTACTCCACATTTCTTTTCTAATTACCACCTCTGTGCTGATGACTCCCAAATGTATATCCTCAGCCCTGACCTTTATCCTCAAGCTTCAGATTTGCAAATCCAGTCTATTTCTGGACATCTCCTCCTGGATTACTCAAATTGAACTCCATACATGCACCCCTGAACTCATTTTTTTCCTCCAAAAGCTAAAACTCTAGCTGTATTTTTATGTCAGCTGTCACTGCCATTTTTCTACCCAGTTTGCTAAGCTAGAAACCTGGTATTCACCCTAGATTTTTTTACTCTTACTCCAACTAATTTTAGCTTCTGTTTTTCAAATAGGTCCCTCCCTCTTCATCCCTACTACTATTGCCCTAATTCAGGTCCTCATCATCCCTCCCCTGAATATTGCAATACTCTTCTAACTGGTCTCTGTGGCTTGGTCCAGGCTTGATCTACACAATCCACTTTCCTGATTCCTGCCAGCATGATCTTCGTAAAATGCAAATCGAACTGTGTTCCTCACCTATTTATGAGCAAGCAATGACATATTGTATGATTCCATTTATATGAAATGTCTAGAATTAGCAAATCCATAGAAACTGAAAATAGATTAGTAGTTGCCAAGGGCTGAAGGGAGAGGGGAAGAGGCTATGGGGTTTTCTTTTTGGAGTGATGAAAAGTTCTGAAATTAGATATTGGTGATGGTTGAATATACTAAAAACCACTGAAATGTATAATTTGAAAGGGTGTATTTTATTTTATGTGAAGTATATCTCAAAAAAGCTGTTATTTTTTAAAAAGCCGACAATGGTTCTTCATTTCCTATCTATAACATAAAATCCAAGTTAGATGGTATGATATGATCAGACTCCTCTCTCTTCAACAATTATTATCCCCTACCACTCCAGCCTCACAGTCTGTACATCATACTTTTATGCCTCTATGCCTTTGTTTATGCAATTCCCTTTTTCTGGTTTGGTCTGGACTATTACCCCTCCAACACACACACACTACTTACTAAGCAGAATTTGATTTTCAAGATTCAGCTCAGGCATCATCTCTTCCGAGAAGCCTTCTCTGTACCCTCAGGTTGGGTTAAATACCTTTTTTTCAAAGCATTCTATGCATTCTCCTCTCTGTAACCTTAGCATTTGCCACATTATAATAAAAGTATCTGTTTCTATAGTCCCTTCCTATAGCTATAGACTATAAGCTTTAGGAAAGCAAAGATGTCTCAAGAGGCTAGTGGCCTAGAGAATACTTCCTAGCCCCCTGAGTAAGAGAAAGATTGCCTACTTCTGTCTGTGTGGTACCCTAGGAATTATAAAACATTTTTCACAAACACAATGCCAGTGGTTCTTCAGAACAACATTGTCAGGTGGGCACAACTAAGATTTTTACATTTAAGATGAGAAAAGTGACGCTTACAACTATAAGTGAAACAAAGACCCAGGTCTCTTGATTCTAAAGCATTCCCATCTAATGATTTTGGCCTCTCCAGAGGAACAGGCTGAAAAGCCTTCCACTGGAAACAGCAAGGCCATGGCAAGAACAATGTAGTCTTAAGAAAGCAGCAGGGGCCAGGGCCCATGGAGAAAGCAGTGCTGTTTGTGCAGGCAATATAATAAGACCCCTTCTTTTGGGACGGTAGCCCCTACCTCCAATGTTGGTTAATCTGAGGGCACCTAGTGTAATGCTTGCATTTCTCACCCAATTTGGACATGGCCCCAGTACAGACTATGTGGCTACAGAGTACAAAATATGAAGCTCAGACCGCTGTGGGGTTCTGAAGAAGCCAGACCAATTTTCAGGCTGTGTGAGATGCAAGGTCTATTACATAGAGGATGAAGAATGCTTTATTCAAAAGTATCCTTGCCTAGAGTAAGCAGCAGACATAAGAGAGGCCCAGTCAGACTTCCCTGAGGCGAAAGGAGACCTTTTCAGGTTCAAAAAGGAGCCCAGGCACTGCTGCTGCCTGGCTCCCATTCCTCTTTGTCCTCACCCCTATTATAATACATCACACTGCAGCAGAGAGACTTACACGTTTGCCTCTTCACGGGCAGGGAATGACCCCATTCATCTCTGTGTCTCTAACCTAGCACAGACACACACAAAGAGCTTAGCAAAAGTTTGTTATATGAAAGTTTGGATGGATGACTGAAGCAACTGGGCTTCTTTCAAAAGCATATGTCAAAGGCTAACACTGATCATACAGTTGACTCTCCACAGTGCAGACTGAGCTGCCAAGAGAATCAAAGGAGTGGCCATGAATGCATTTCTGGAAGCCAACACAAATCCTTCAGAACTAGGCCAGAGCAGACACCTGAGAGCAGCTCCTGAGGTCTCCTAGAACAGCTGCACAGTCAGTATTGGCACTGAATAAAACCACCTGAGCAGAAAAATGCCAAGTCCTTTTATTAGCGTTAGCTATAAGCTAAAGCTATTTCTGCAACAACAAAAAAATGGCTTTCAGTATGCCAACACCTCTTTTCCCACACCCTCAACAAAATCACTCTATAAACCCAGTTAGGGGGCTGGCTCTATGGCCTAGTGGTTGAGTTTGCACGTTCTGCTTTGGCGGGCCAGGGTTTGCCGGCTCGGATCCTGGGCGTGGGCCTACTCACCACTCATCAAGCCATGCTGAGGCAGCGTCCCACAGAGAGCTACAACTCTACAACTATGATATACAACTATGTACTGGGGCTCTGGGGAGAAAAGAGAAAAAGAGGAAGATTGGCAACAGATGTTAGCGCAGGGCCAATCTTCCTCAAAAACAAAAAACAAAAAACCTAGTTAGGATCCGTGAGAAAAGTACTGATTCTACATCTCAAGAAAGATTAAGAGGTTCTTTTCACAGCACAGGGAGATCAGAGACTGAATTGCTCTTCTAAATGCCAGAGACTGCTATAGTCCAAGTCTCTTAGAAGATTATCTGGTTTGCTGTTATGTGCCCCATCTCTTCCCTCCATCCCAGCATGTGACCCCCATATCTTTACCATAGCTCTTGTGTAATAATCTGCTCACATATCTGTCTCCCCAACTAGACTAAGAGTCTATGGATGGTACAGATTGGGTTCCAGTAATTTCTATGTCCCCAATACTATATCCTCTAATAGCACAATATAAATGGTTCCCAAAAGCTGTTGATGGTTCTCATTATAAAAGACAACCACAGGGTGCCCTCACAGACACGCTCTACATCCCTCCAGACTTCAACTTTGTTCCTAATTCATGCTTCTTCAGTCTATGAAACTTGGCATTTTCTGTTCTTCGTCGTGTGCTACAGCCTAAGACTATAGCTGGATACGCTTTTCACTCTGTAGAATCACCAGAGTGGCTTCTTTGGAGTCAATGAAAAAAACAAAAAACAAAACCCACCAACCAAGAATAGAGGTATAATTCATAATTCATACTCCTAGGAGTAACCAAAGAAGATCAGTGGTGCTCGCCTGATCTTAGGCAGTAATGGTATTAAGTAGAAACAAACTGCTTTCTCAGCTGTCCCTAAGAAACAAGCATCACGTACAGTTGTACTAGTACTCCTAGAGCTACTGGTAAAAGCCTGTGTGTGGTTATTGCCATTTCTTGATGGAGCTCATGAACTGAATACTTCTTTTTTTTTTATTTTTTTTTTTTGAGGAAGATTAGTCTTGTTTTTTTTTGTGAGGAAGATCAGCCCTGAGCTAACATCCATGCTAATCCTCCTCTTTTTTGCTGAGGAAGACCAGCTCTGCGCTAACATCTATTGCCAATCCTCCTCCTTTTGTTGCCTCAAAGCCCCAGTAGATAGTTGTATGTCATAGTTGCACATCCTTCTAGTTGCTATATGTGGGACGCGGCCTCAGCATGGCCGGAGAAGCGGTGCGTCTGTGCGTGCCCGGGATCCGAACCCGGGCTGCCAGTAGCGGAGCGCGCGCACTTAACCGCTAAGCCACGGGGCCGGCCTGGAAGATTAGTCTTGAGCTAACATCTGTTGCCAATCCTCCTCTTTTTTGCTGAGGAAGACTGGCCATAAGCTAACATCCGTGCCCATCTTCCTCTACTTTATATGGGACACCGCCACAGCATAGCTTGATAAGCGGTATATAGGTCCATGCCCGGGATCCGAACCTGTGAAGCCTAGGCCACCGAAGCAGAGCTCACAAACTTAACTGCTACACCACCCAGCTGGCCCCTGAACTGAAAACTTTTAAAGCCACACTATTACCCACTTCCTTCTAAGTAGATTATCACCATCACCACTGCACAAATATATATCAGGCTCTTTCTTAGAAGTAATTACAAAATTAGATTGAACAGCTCTGACAGACTTTTCACTCTTGAAAGCAGTATTGTAGTAACCACTGACATGTGAATACTACAAAGGCAGTACTACTTTCAGGAGGCATCTGACAGGAAACTAGGGATCCTCTTGGCCTCTACCACAGGCTCAAGATCTTTTGGAAAAAGGTATCTGCTTCTCTTTGTTCTGGTTTGCCCACCTGGAACATGTTCCTACTACTTTAAATCCCTCTTGTTAGCTCAGAAGCCCAGACTGATTGCTCCTATGAGGTCAAGGGAAACATCTATTCTACAGACTGGGAACACTGAGATCCCCAAAGTCACTGAAGTCATTTGGAGATGTGGGACAAAACTGGGTCTGAGACTCAAAATCTCAGTTCTTGAGCAGATGTTTTGGCCTCTGTGTTATCAAGTGCATTCTCTGAAAGATAGCCAGGAAGTCCCTACTCTGACAGGCTCTATACTAGGTGCCATGAATAAAAAGGTGAATAAGAGAAGCATTTGAGAAACCTGGATGCTGGTGGGAGACACAACACAATAGAATAATCAAATAATATGAAGTGTACCCTATGAAAATATAAGTAAACCATATTTTATTGTCCTTAAAGAAATCAAACTCAGACTCAAGGCTGGAAATGAGGAGATAATTTGGAAACCTCAAAGCCCTACTCCGTCCCTTTAGCCTTATTTCTCCCTTGGGGCTTCTCATTCATATGGTCATTGTCACCACCACACAGGTCTCCTGGGTGTGGCTGCTTTGGTCTAGGTGTGGACATACAACCCTCTCCCTAATCCCTGCAACACAGTTACAGTGAGGTTGAAACATTCAGACAAAACTGTACCAAAAGCTCAGAGATGATAAAAGGGCAATGAATAGGGACAATCTCTCAAATTGGATAGTCTGGCTTATAAAATTCACTTGTTTCTCTTCAACTTGAGATTCCCTATAGTGCACTTTTCAGCCTGTCTCTAGGTTGCAAAGTCATTTGTTCTCACCACCTGGAAATATCCTCAATACCTCCTTAAAGTTCAGACCCAAGAAAGCAGAGACACAGAGTTCTTTCTCTTAAGTTCCTAGCTGCTTGTCTCGAGCCAACTGACACTGGGAATACCCACTCTCTATTAGGAAAACCAAAGGAGGATGGTCTTACCCTATAGCTCCAAAAAGGTGAGTCACTTTTACAATACAACATGATAAGCCCTGACAGAACCACCCTTGGACACTAGCACAATGGGACAAAGTGCTCTGGGGGCACAGGAGGGAATCTGATGAGCTCTTAGGAACTCGTTGGGGGAGCTCTCCTCCAGAAAGCCTAGCTACCCTAACCTAGTGATCTTTCTTTTCTCTGAAAACCTATAGTCTATAGCTGAACTCTCAATTATAAAATGCTGTGGACTACTCTTTAGTTTTTTCCCAATAAGACTGTAAGTACCTCTAGGTCAGAAACTGTCCTTTACTAACATTCTTTCATCCACTGTGCCAGACACAGGAGACTCTGATGTAGGTGTGGAGGAAATAACTGTGTGACTGATAGATAACTTGTCGTGATCTCCCTCCACCTTGGAAGAAATGGTGCTCTCTGAGTAGGAAGCAAAGATTTGATTTTGGCTGAATGCCCAAGGTAAGAGTAGGCTATCGACTGAAGGCAGTGTCCACCCATTTGCCTGGAACACGTGCAGTTTCCTTAGTCTTGACTTTCCAAAACATTCGAAGGGAGGAGAAAAGGCTGATGAAGGGATAAGATACCACCTTCCAGGTCCCAAGTGTCCAACTGTCCAGTCCTCACAGGTACGGATGAAGATAAAGGACTCCTCATAACTAGGCCTCAGCTGGTCACCAGATTTGACTGCTGGCTGCATTCCAGTAACAATGCAGCTGACTACAAATGGCCCTGCCACACCCAGGGGCCCTATAATCACCTCCCAAAGCTATTTTCTACGTTGTAGTTTATAAACCAATGGCCAGGGTCCCTCAGGGATAGTGCTGCTGTTTGGAACACCAGAACCATTCTAATGTGATGTAGCCAGAGACTTACTGCTCTAGGCCTTATTGGCTCTGAGAGTACAGCCTGCTTTTGTTCCCTTTGCAAACTTTTTCTTATAACAGCTTCCCTACCCCTCATCCATGACAGAAGGAGTGTAGGAGTATGTGCATGCATGTATGTGTGTGTGCATGTGTATGTACTGAGGTGTGGGGAATGAAATGACAGCTATTCTTGGGCAGGTACAAAACTCCTGTATATCTCCCTAGAAGACTTTAGATCAGCTCTTGGACAGAAGTCATATTAGATGATTTATAGATCCCACATAAATGATCAAACAGTGCTATTTATATAAGCCTTGTCATGGTGGTGTCTTGGGCCACCTGCCCCTGAGGTGTCTGTCTTGTAGCATGGCCAACATTCTCTAAAAGCAACTCTTTTCTAACCTGGTCACACAGCAATTTGGACAGCAAGAGAATACTACAGAGACCAGCTGACGCCAAAGAGGAACTGGCAGGATGGCAGAAACTCAATCACACAGACAGAAAATGGGTCAGTACATTATGGCCCTCAAAACCTGCACTCAAGTGACTAAAAATCACTGAATGCCTGCTCTCAGTTAAGAGCTACTTCCTGGAGGCCATGAGAGAGAACAGTAAGAGACAGGCTCCCACATTGCCTTGACTGCTGTCACTCCTATAAGGCAAGAATCTCTTAACCCTCCTCATGCCATCTGCTCTTGCAATACACACTCAAGAGACAGAAGTCAAGTGTAAAGGTTCTCAGGATGTATGTGTGCCTGGCTCAACACTGAAAGGTACCTGCTGTGAGCCAAGATTGGCTTTCTAAGGACTAGCTATACAGAGTAATAAGTTGTATCGTTGTATCCTGTATGATTAAATGTTAAATCTATAAGAGATCTCCATCATTTCAAAGCTCATTAATGACTGGTTTCTTAACACAGCTTTCTTGGTAATGGAGGACGGTATCTTGAAGAGTTGTGCAAGTAAAGCTTTCATACCTTAGATGTGAGGTCCCGATGGAAAATGCCTTTGAAGTGAAGGTAGCTGAGGCCCACTGCTATGTCATAGGCCAGTTTCACCCTCACAGTCCAGGGCAAATGCAGGTTACTGTCTAGCAACTGTTCCAGGTTTCCAGAGTTGATATACTACAAAACAGAAGGAAAATCCAGCTACCATTTGTCAGGAATGTTTAGACTGGTGGTAAAACCACTAAAGAGTAAACACCTAGAAGATAGAGACTGTTTATATTCTTTAAGTTACTGAGGGTTTATTCTGCATCCAGGCACTACGGTAGGCGCTGCACACAAAGATACCTTCCTTTGAGAAGATCACAATCTATTAAGAGATACAGACAATATCATGTGGTAAATGCTAAAATATAGCACTGGTAGGTAAGACAGCACTATACAGCACAGAGGATAAAGTTACTAACTCAATCTTGGCATGTCAGAGAAAGCTGCATGGAGGAAATAAACAGTCAAAAAAATGACCTAGGAGAGCAGGAAAAAAAGACAGTCCACACAGAGGGTGCAGCATATGCGAAGTTATAGGTTAAGTGCATGGTGCATTCAGGAAACTAACTTACTCAATATGGCCAGACTGCATGAATAGGAGAGGTAGGTGAGGCCAATATGCTTTGCTAAGATATATGGACTTTATCCTGTCTATAGAGAACACAATAAGTCTTTTAAGCAGAAGAGCAACATGTTCATATTTGCTTTTTAAAGAACAGATTTTAGCAATGGTATGATAGATGGATTAGAGTGGAAAATATGGAGATAGGAAAATAGGTTAGGAGATTATTGCAATAATCCTGGTGAAAGAAGGGTGCCTGAGTTAAGGCAATAGTGGAGGCATTGGAATAGAGCAAGATTAAAGACGTATTTAGATGGCAGAGTCAGAAAAACCTGATGACTGCCTGGATGGGGGGACGAGAGCAATGAAAAGCTCTACGTTGATCCCAGGCTATTGGTCCCTGGATGCCATTATTAAATATCCAGAATATAGGGAGAGAAGCAAGTTTTTAGAAGAAGAGGCAATGTTAAAAGACAGCAAATTCAGCTAGGACATGTTGAGTTTAAAGGCCTGTGGGACAACTAAGGTGTGAAATGTTCTAGAGAAAGTCAGTTTAAAGTTTAGGAACAAAGTCTGGGCTAAAAACTAACGTTTAGGAGGTAATAACATTGAACTGAAGAAGTCACTGATGCCAAGGAGTATATAAAATTGCCCAGGGGATAACATGTAAGGTGGGAAATTAACAGAATCCCAAGGAATGGTAACATTTAAAGGAGCAAGCAGAGGAAGAAGAACCAAGCAAGAAAGTCATCATAGAAGCCAAAGAAGGAGAACATTCCAAAGAGGAAATGACCAAAAGTATCAAATGCTACAGATCAAGTAAGATGAGCATGAAAAGTGTCCAACAAATTGCAAGTAGGAAGTCACTGGCAACCGCGGCCAGAGCAGTTCCAGTAAAGTGGTTGAGACCAAAGTGAACTGAGGAGTGAGTAGGAGATAAAGCTATGGAGAAACTATGTGAGGATGTACTCTTACAAGAAATTTGTCTTTTCATCATTCCTACATACCCATGAAGGACTGTTTTGCTTTTTTTTAAAGAGCAAATAAACATATTTATACAGAGATGATGATGATAATAATAATAACAGCAACTAATAATTATTTATATAGTACTTACTTTGTGCCAGACACTATTCTAAGAACTTTACGTTAACTATCTCATTTAATCTACAACATAACCCTACGAGGTAAGTGTACTATTATTCTCATTTTACGAAAGGCATTTAGAGGTTAAGCAACTTGCTCAAGGTTACCCAATTATTAAGCAGCAGATCCAGGGTTCAGACCCAGGCAGTCTGGCTCCAGAGTCCATGCTCTTTACCACTACATTACACTGGAGAGTTAGAGGCCACAGTATCTGAATCAGAGAGCCTCATGCAGGACAAGAGCTCAAAAATTTTTGCCAATTAGGTTAATGAATTTATTCAAACCTTACATGATGGTTTTTCTCCCTCTCCTTCCAAAGGACAAAAAGGGGAAATTTCCTCTAAGCCTAAAATTATGCTCTTAATACCTATTTTTTGGGTGAGATTGAATTTACAAAAGACTAGGGAACCTAATGGGACAGGAGGCAAGAGAATTTTAAAATCTGAATTTTAGTCCAATTCTGCCTCTTAATAGCCATTTAACTTTGGACAAATCAACTAATTAGGCTATCCTTCAGTTTTCCCACCAAGGTATTGATAATCCTTGATCCATATAACTCACAATGTTATTCTGAGAATCTAATACAAATATATAAAAGTGCTTAGAAAAAATTTAAGTGCCACATACTCCTGAGATTTTCTGATATGGTAACATAAGCACCAAAAAGAACCAGTTGGGGGCAGCACGATGCAGCACTTCAGATCGTTTGATGAGGCAGATCAGGTTTGGCAAGGCAGAGAAAAAGGCTAAAAATATACCTAACTTCTCAAAAGGGAAACCTGTAGATCTGCTTCATCCTGCTTGATAATCCATCTTTGGAAGTCTCAAAATGAGGCATAATGACGGCATTAGCACAGTGCCTTTGTCTCTTCACTCTAGTTGAATCTGTCCACGGTTCACATTTGAGGTGCTCACTTACTAAAAAAGAAACTGAACTTGCAAACTCGGAAGCTACATGGGGGCAATGAAGCTGACATCTAATCACGCAGACAAATTTCTTTAGCTCTGAGAGTCAAGAAAGTCTGAAGAGGTGGTGGTTCACTTCTTTGGCATGGTGACAGTGTTACATGGAAGGCCTGACTTCAGGAGCCTGACTCAGGTTTCCCAACTGAGGGCCAGGCAGAAAGGACTATGATGAAAAAGGCTGTATGTGCACTCTCTGTGGGCCAGGCTAAGCCAGGACTCTTGATTCTAGTTCATATGTTTACTCTGTTCTGCTATGTCTCTGAAGGACTGAGAAATCCACAGACCAAGCCAGAGGGTGGAGAGCCGACGAGAAAGGTGAGACAAGGAGAGGAATCACACTGGCTAGTAGGCTCTGGCTTTTCCAGGCAAAATAGAAAAGCACAAAAAACCAGGACCAGAGAGAGAAACCGAATGGAGTTTATTGTTACAACCCATGCCTCTTGCCTGTCTTTGGTGAATACTTTGGTGGGGCTGATAAACCTCTGGGCCCTCAGAAACCACAACTTCTCAGTGTCTTAAGACCTTTGAATATACGAGGAAAGGAAGTTTGAGATCTGCCAACAAGGAAGATTTCTAAGTTCCTACATGCTCTGTGTGCCCATTAGTTGGGAGGTTCACTTCCCCATAAGCAAGGCGCGGAGCAGACTCAGCTGGTGTGTCATTTGAACAAACCCATCTGCGGGGAGCAGAGGCAAGAGCAACTGCATGAGCACATTCAGCTTTCCGGGATGAGCATAACAGCTGCTTTGCTTTCATTTTCTTTCACACCACTCCCTCAGGCAGCCCTACAAAACAACCTAAGGCACTGGCAATACATTTAAACAACCTACTAGAGAGAGAAATTTTTACATTTTTTATTGTTGTTCTTTTAAACTTTCAAGTCCAGAAAACTATAATATCAGCCAATCAAATGTGTTATAGGTACTTTAGTACCTCTCAGTGACTATTTCCCAACTTTACCTACACCAAAATCTGCCTCTGCTCCTCGGGGTCTAATAAAATATTATAATGGAGTTTCTGCCATTTCATTTGTGTTTGATACTTGATTTCATTAAAGACTCTTTTCCTAGAAGGCAATCAGTAAATAAATGTGTGTTGGTGACTAAACAATATTATGTAAGCAAGAAATCATATGCCAACACCCTAAAAAAATCACAGAAGGGACAGATAAGTGAATAGTCAGTTCTCCACTCAGGAATATCAATTCAGGTTATTTCTACAAACATTTATTGAGCACTCCTCCTGTTCCTGCCATATGAGAGTAAGAACCTGTCTATTTACATCAACATTAAATCCCCCAGTGATTAGAAGAGTGTCTGGCACATGGTAAATGTGGGTATATAAAGATGAATAACATTCACTTCATACCTTAAAGAAGTCCAGTGAAAGAAATATAGGTAAGTAAATAATACCAATAACCCTTTAGCCTAGGTAAATACTTGGGTTATGAAAGTAGAAACTGACTCTGCCTGTGGACTTTGGAAAGTCTCAGAGAGGAAGTAACATCTGAGATGGATCCTAAAAGAGAGTTAGGAGTTGTACTAGGGTGAGAGTATGGTTCTTCCCATATATCCTCTATAGGCTCTGATGGTACCAACTCAGGCACAGGCAGACACATAAACATGCTCACACAGAGAATACTCTGGAGCAGCACTAGGCAATACTTACCTCTCCCTGAGGTAACATTCACTACACCCAAGACTCCTGTTCCCAATTCTTGCTGACTCTAGTCAGCTATAGTAGCCTCACCCAATCATAACTAGTCAGAAGAATAAGACAAAATGGTTGCTTTTTTTTTTCTTTGAATTATCAATGTACTGATATCTGCAACCAAACAAGCTTATCTCTGAATAGTGGTTCAAAGGCATTTTCAGAGAGACTCTGAAGAAAATATCAACTGTAAGAATTATTATTCTTTTTTAAAATATCTACCCATCTGCCTAACTGGGCACTTACCCAAGGCAGATAAATGTGCTGCCATCCAACTAACAGAGATCATTTGCTGCCACCTAATTAGCGGGGTTGTCCTGAGAAAATCCATCCATCTCTCTATCCATCCACCTACACAAACACTGAAAACCTACTATGTGATAACACAAAGATAAGTGGGCCCAGTCTCTGCCCTTAGCTCACAGTCTAGTCTAGTGTAGTTCACAGTCTAGTAGTGATGACATATAATCAACTAACAATTTTTTTCACATAGAACAATAACATGATCAGACATGCTACAGAGAAATATCATTCTAACAGTAATATAAAAACCATATGGAAAAGTCAGGAATTGAGGCTGGGAGAACAGTTAGGAGGCTTCTGGAATCACCCAGGTGGGAAGTAACAAAGGCCTGAATAAGACAATGGCAGCAGGAATGGAAAGGAGACATCTCAGAGGTAGAACCAACAAGATTTGGTGTTTAATCAAAGGCAAGGAGTATTTAAAAGACATAAGATATACAAAGTATGTCCAGCACAGTGCTTATCTCATAGTACACAACTCATTCTCCCCAATGTCAACATCTTATCATCATCATCCCTCCCCTGGGTTACTCCATTAGCTTTCTAACTGGTCTTCTTGTTCTCACATCTTGAATAGACATAACCCTCATTCCAATCCATTTTCCATAATACAGTAAAGATAATCCTTCTGAAATGCCAACCTGAAGCCACTTACCTATTAAAATTATTCAATGATGCCCTATTACTCTTAGGATAAAACCCACAATCCTTAGTATGGCATACAAAGCCTTTCACTCCTGCTTATAAAGGTCTGACCCCTGATTATTCGCACATTTGTACCCAATGCTGGTCCATTTACCTGGAATATCCTTCCCGTACCTAGGCCTGGCTAAGTACTCATTGTTGAGGATTCAGTTCCATTTCATGGAAGCCCATATGTAGGGCTGGGAGTAAGAAAGACATTCTATGCAAAACGAACACAAAGATATAGTGCAGAGATTAGTAGTTATTCCTTTTTTTTTCTGCATAAAGTAAAAGTAGGGGAGAAGGGATAAAGCTAAAAAATTAAGATGGGTAGTACAGTGTAGTGATGAAGCCCACACACTGCATAATTAGACTGCCTAGGATTGAATTTCACCTCTGACTACCTGTGTGACCCTGGGTTGGTTACTCAATTTCTTTAACACTCATCTATAAAATGGAAATAATAATAGTACCTAATCCATAGAATTATGAAGATTCAATGAGTTGATGTGTAAAATGCTTAGAACAATGTCAAACAAAGTTCTCAATGTATGTCAGTTGTCATTATTCCTATTATTATTATTATATTTATTATTAGTGTAGAAGTTCTGAAACACCAAAATGAAACATCTATAGTTAATTTGGCAGACCACAGGGACCACTAAAGGTTTCTAGGTAAAAGTATAACATGATCTGTTGCGTGTTGATTATATCTCCCAAAAAGATATGCTCAAGTCCTAACCCCTGGTCCCTGTGAATGTGACCTTATTTGGAAGTAGGGTCTTCGCATATGTAATCAAGTCAAGATGAGGTCATACTGGAGTAGTGTGGACCCTTAATCCAATATGACTGGTATCTTTATAAAAAGAGGAGTAGAAACACAAACACTCAGGGAGAATGTTATGTAATGATGGACACAGAGATTTGAGTGACACATCTACAAGACAAGGAACGCCACCAGAAGCTAGGAAAAAGCAAGGAAGAATCTTCCCCTAGAGCCTTCAGAGAGACCACGGCCCTGCCAACACTTTGATTTTGGACACCTAGCCTTCAGAACTATGAGAGAATAAATTTCTGTTATTATGAGCCACCCCATGTTGTGGTGCTCTGTTATGGCAGCCCTAGGAAACTAATACATGAACAAAACTACATTTTAGAAAGATCATGCTGGTAGCAGGATAGAGGAGGAACTAGAGGAGGATTTGGAGGGTGCTGCAACCGTCCAGATGAGAGGTGACCAAACACCTGACTTAGAGTGCTATTACAGGCATGAAAAAGTGGGCTAGAGTTAGAATATGTAGAGGTAGAATCTAAAGGAGTTAGCAAATGAGTGGTAGATATGAGAACTAAGGAAAAAGAGTCAAAGGCAACTCAGAGATTCCAAATTGAGGTGTTCAGAGAAGCAATGAGAAGAGATTCTATAATCTTAAGTGCCATCAATAAGTCAGAAATCCATCAGAAACCAGCATTAATGCCAAATAGCCAAATCAGTGGCTTCTGTTCTTTGGATGGGCCCTCTACAGAGGAGGGCCTGGGCCCCGACCTAGTTTTCACTGAAGCCCAACAATGCCATTGTGCTAGCCACTGTATGTTTGTTGGTCGGCTCCAAACACAAAGGCAAGCAGACATCCCATCCTGCTAGCTTGGTTTAAAGAAGAAAAGAAAGCTTTGTTATTGCCCTGGGTAATTCCAGGACAGGCATCCCAAGAGCGCCCTGTGGGAGGCTTGTGCTCCAAAGGAGCCTCCTGATCTCAGCTCGAGGTTCCGCAGCCACTACAAGTGTACATCCGTATATCTGCCAAGGCCTGAGTTTGCCAATGATTCAGCCTCTACTCCAGGAGGTCCAGCAGGGCCTGCCTGACTAAACAGTCAGTAGTAACGAACTGATTCAAAGAGAAAGGGAACCCAAAATTTGTTTCAGAATATTTAAATGTTTCACTCTCTCTGCCTTCATATATGCTTATCTACTGTACAGAATACTCCTCTTCCCCTTCAGAGCTTTGCTAATTCTTACTTGTCCTTCTAAACGCAGCTTGAGTCTCTTATTTTGGAAAGCATTTCCTGATACCCTCTCCCATACTGTGTGCCACTTTAGCCCCCCTGCATGTATTTCTACTATTGTTTATCACGTTGTACCACAACCTTGATGGCAGGGACCAGGTCTTTCTCAACTTTGTTAGCCCAGTATTCAGTGAAGTGAACAATAAATTGCTGAATGAACAAATGAATGATCAAGTACATTTAAATAAATGGAGGCTGGTTTTAAGTTCCTTCTTTTATTGGAGGCTCTCCCAATTCAGTCATTAATATAATTTAAGATCAAAAAGAGAAATGTGCTTTTAGAGGAATCTTCTGATAAATACCATGCAAAACAAATATTTAATAATACCTATTATATGGCAGATACTATGGTAGCACTGGATATATAGTGAAATACAAAACAGTGTGTTTGGCCACTCAGTAATATGAAATTCTGAGGATCCTTTTACCACCCTATCAGCAGACTCCTTAAAGTGGTCAGAATGACATGCAATTAAAAAATATAACAGATCTCTTTTTGGAAATTATAGAAGATATTTCTTTTATCAGCTGCTGAAAGCCAAGTAGAAGAAGCCATGAAGATAACTCCTCCTCTTCCCTTACACGTCCCACAGACGCTTAGTACAAACCCATTCATTACTTTAAGAACATAAGTTTGTTTAATGTACCTGAAGCAGTATGACTGTTTTTCTATGCATGTAAGATACTATAAACATCAAAATGACTGTTTACCCACAAGATTCAAAAAAGTATGATTAAGCTTTCCCCACAGATTTTGAACTCTTACATCAAACATCTCATAATCAAAATCAAATTTGTTTAAACAAAGTAAACATTAAAAGATAAATCTGTAGAACAAATCTTCTCGAAAAATAAACTAAGATAATAATAAGACTGTTGCCTTTACCCCATGAAGCTCTACTAGCAATCAGTGGTCTCAGACAGGATTTAAGATCAGGCCAGAGCTCCAGACCATCCACTCTGCTCTCCTATCCCAAAATCCATAATAACTCTACTAGCAACATGGCTATTGGGGCCATGTTTAAAGCATTCTTCCCTCCAGCTTGCTACCCTATGTCTATTACAACCCTGCACTCTCCTGATCCAGACAAAAATCTCTGACATTCCCCTGATGATTGGGCTCCGAGTGAACAAACCAATCCCTTAAGGAAGACAATGCACCCTGCCTTCCCACCAGATCTGAGGAGTAGGGGCTTGACAGTGGACAAAATGAAAATAGAAACCAAAAGATGTTAAGTTTCTAATTAAGGTGATTTATATCAAAGCAGACTCCATCCTCAAATGAACCAATCATTTCTTCTACCTCCTTTGCCTATATCAGCACACTACTTGGCCTCTGTATAAGGAAGAAGTCAAGCAAAAGTTAAAGGAGGTAAACTACAAGCTCAAATGGTATCTTCTAGTGGCAAATGGTAGGTAGGCAGGTAGAAAGGGAGGGAAGGTTTCCAATTTGCTATGTGGAAGAGACCTTCCCAGCCTAACTGTCACTCCAAGTGCAGGCAGAAATCTCCTCTGAAGGCTACAGGTCAGATAGATAACTAAATACCCTCAAGTTCACAGAAATTCACAGACTATCAAAGGAAGTTATCAAAGGAAGGGGTAGGGAAAGAGGATACAGCCAGTTCTGGTTCTACTGCAGAGAAAATAGATTTGAGGTCTAATGTACACATAGATATAAATTTAGTGTACACATAAATATCTACATTCTCAAGGAAAAAGGGAGAGCCTTTTCTTTTCCTTGGTTTCAGACAATCTCAAGTGTTAGAAGGATGTGCCCTCTTTAATGAGAGAGTAAATGAGAAAAATCAGATGGTTAATCTTGAGTGAAGTCTAGATTAATCTTACCAATTTGTTCAAAATTATATTTTCTCTGTCAGCCACTGGGACCCTCTGGGAAGCAGCTAATGCTGATCTCAGGCCAACTCTCAATTCAAGCAAAGCAGCAGATCTGGATACGATGTCCCTCAGAAGGGTTTTGGGGATTCTAAACTGTAAAACTTTTTTCTAAATAACTAGAAGCATAGAATGACCATAGCACTGAATTATGAAACCCTTTCCAAGTAAATTCAGAAGGTCCAAACACACAATTAACTTCACTTCATGAGTCCATTGAGAACAGGTTCAATGCCATGCCTAGATCAGTGTCTGGCAGAGTAGGCCCCAATAAATGCTTCTTGAATGAATTAATGAATGAATTCCATAAAGTGTCTCTAATCATCTATTTACATATAAGGATCACTTCTCCACTTCCCATGAGTCAGCTCTCATCAGCTACCTCAGTCTTCAGAGCTTAGACTAGGAAGGTCTTGTCCAAGGAAGGGCCTTAAGATGCAGTGGTGTGCTGTCCTTGAAAGGCTCAGACAAAAACTGAGTCTGGTCTTCTATAGTGAAGAGACTATGCCAATTACAGTGTTATGTTCAAAAAAACATTTCCCAGGGCCAGCCCCAGTGGCCTAGTGGTTAAGTTTGGCACACTCCGCTTCGGTAGCCTGGGTTCGGTTCCTGTGCACAGATCTACACCACTTGTCTATCAGTGGCCGTGCCGTGATGGAGGCTCACATACAAAATAGAGGAAGATTGGCAGCAACATATGTTAACTCAGGGCGAATCTTCCTTAGCAAAAAAAGTAAAAACAAAATACAACTATTGTATTATGGAAGCTCATAGGAGCGGTACCTAACTAATTTTGGGAGATCAGAAAAGGCATCCCAGAGAAAAAGATATCTAAGCTGGGTCCTGAAGGTTAAGTAGGAGTTGGCCAGGCCAATGGGAGATGGAGAAGTTCTGTTCTATGCAGTTGGAAGAGCTGGTGCAGAGGCCCAAAGGTGGAAAGGGTCATGTCCTATTTGAGGAACTGAAAGAGGTTTAATAAGGCTGTAGTGCACGGTTGAGACAGGAGCAAAGAGGTCAGAGAAGAAGTGAGGAGTAAGGCCACAGAAATAAACAGCAGCAGGATTAAATGTTTTGACTTTATCCTGAGGTCAATGAGGAACCATAGAAGGGTTTATGCGGCAGAAATAAAATTATTAGATTTGTATTAAACACTGTGGTGTTGGAATAAAGAGAGACATATAGACCAGTGGAATATAATAGAAATAAACCCTCATGTATCAATGGGGAAAAGACAGTCTCTGCAACAAATGAGAAATGCAAATCAAAACCACAATGAGATATCACCTCACACCCACTAGGATGGCTACTTTATGTCAAGGGCTAGTTTAAGTAAACTTCAAAAAGGAGAAGCTGTTCTATGAAGGTGGCGGAACAATTGTCTAAGGCTTTCTATAGTACTTGGCACAAGTAGCTGCTGATTAAATGTTTGTTAAAGTAATTAATAACTCGTAAAAGCATTAGTATAGTGCTTAGCTTTTCTACAAATGATAGTTCTCTCCCTTCATTCATTTTTTTTTTACTCAAAGAAAAAAAAAAATACCCACAGAAAATAACAAGTGTTGACAAGGACGTGGAGAAATTGGAACCCTTATGCACTATAAGTGGGATTGTAAAATGGTGCAACTACTACGGAAATCAGTATGGAGGTTCCTCAAAAAATTAAAAATAGAACTACCATATCATCCAGCAATCCCACTGCTAGTTATATATCCAAATATATACATATATATATACATGCACACCCATGTTCATAGCAGCATTATTCACAATAGCCAAGAGTAGGAAGCAATCCAAATGTCCATTGATGGATGAATGAATAAGTAAAATGTAGCATATACTTACAATAGAACATTTTTCAGCCTTAAAAAAGGAAGGAAATTCTGTCACATGTTACAGCATGGATGAACATTTAGGACATCCTGCTAAGTGAAATAAGCCAGTCACAAAAAGACAAATACTGTATGATTCCACTTCTCTGAGGTACCTAGGGTAGGTAAAATCATAGAAACAGAAAGTAGAATAGTGGTTACCAGGGGCTTGAGGAAGGGAGAAATGGAGAGTTGTTTATTGGTATAGAGTTTCAATTTTGCAAGACAAAAAAGATCTGGAGATCTGTTGCACATCAATGTAAACATAGTTAATACTCTTGAACTACACACTTAAAAATGGCTAAGATGGTTTAAAAAAATAGGTTTGTGTTTTCAAAGGACCACTCTGGCTGGCAATATGGATTTAAGGTGAGGAACAAGACTGATAGGGAGACTAGTTAGAAGGTTGTGGCAAGAGATGATGATGGCAGAAGGAACTGATGTAAGATAAACCAACTCAAGATAAGAGGTAAAATGGACAGGAAATGATGATTGATAAGATACAGGAAATGGGAGAAGTCAGGGATGAAGGGACAGAACTATCATTTGTGGAAAAGCTAAGCACTATACTAATACTTTAATGAGTTATTAATTACTTTAACAAACATTTAGTAATCAGCTACTTGTGCCAAGTACTACAGACAGCCTTAGACAATTGTTCCGCCACCTTCATAGAACAGCTTCTTTTTGAAGTTCACTTAAACTAGCCCTTGACACAAAGTGTCTGCTTAATAATTACTTGTTGAGTAGGAAACAGACACAAGCAATTACTGTAGGAAGATGAAATGTGCTAAAATGAGCATGTTAAGGAAAGAAATGCTTATGATTCACTTTGGAAATCATTGATTTAAGAATTTACTGTCTAAGCAAACAATGGTGACCATGGTAACAAGAAAAGACCCACATAAAGAGCAAGTAAACATAGACAGTGCAGACAGTGATTATGTATCAGGTATAGGAATGCTGAAATGTCCTTGAGTAGTAAGAATGTGTGAGAGGTATGTTGGGAGGCCACCCTCCTTCCATTGTCCCTACTTGCTACAGAATCCAAAGTAGGAACAGCTCTCAAGAGCCAACACAGATCCAATTCCTGTGAATGAAACCACTTATGAAGTTAAGAAAAACACACTAGTCAAAACTTCTATTAGAAACAGGTTTAGCCTAAACTCAAAAAGAGCTCTATGAATCCAACTGCCACACTAGGTTCACAATCATGGAGAGGATTAGGAGATAATTAGCTAGAAACCCCCTAAAGCATTTTCTGAATCCTTCTGCTGTCCTATCACTACCAACACTATGAAAAGATTCATCAAATGGATGGCCAAAACGACCTTGAAAGAGCCTGATGTTTTTGTGGCAAACAGTTTAACTGCTGGAAGCTCAAATGTTGGGAAGCAGTATTCATTCATTCATCCATTTATCCATTCGCCCAACTAATATTTATTGCCTGCCTTTATGTGCCAGTTACTAAAGATTCAGCAGTGAACAAAACAGCCAAGCCCAAGGAGCTTAAAGTCTAGTAAACACAGGATTATAGTCAGCCAGAACTTGATTTAAATTCCAGCTCCACTACTTAGGTAAGAGAACTTAGATAAATTAATTTCTTTCTGAGCCTCAGATTTCTCATCTGTAAAGTGGGGAAAATACCACCTATTTCATGGGATTGTGTGATAATTAAACAATATATGGAAAGAGAAAAAAAAGCTTAGCAGGCCCTGAGACATACAAAGCATTTTGTAAAAAAAAAACAATGATTTTTCATTATTATTACTCAAAAAGTAATACAGCAGTTGAAACATGCCTCCTTCCAAATCAATGAACTGTTTTCTGATGAAACATTTCATCAGAAAAGGCTGATAAACAGGTTCTGAACAAGGAAGGTATCACTCAGAATACTCCTTGGAATCCTGATGTTCCATAAAGTTATCTCCACTTGGATGTCCAATAAATATCTCAAACTCGACCTGGTCAAAATTGACCTCTTGATCATCTCCCATCTTGTACCTCCTATAGTCTTCCCCATCTCCATTAACAGCAACTCTATCTTTCAGGTGTTCAGGCCCCAAATCTCAGAGTCATCTTTGACTTCTTTCACCTTTTCACACCCCACACCCAATACATTAGGAAAGCCTGTTTTCTCTACTTTCAAAATAGACCCAGACTCCCCAGCTCCACTGCTACTACTCTGGTCCAAGTTACCATCATCTTTCATCTTTATTGCACAGTCATTATTGCATAGACTCTACTGCAATAGTGTCTTAACTAGTCTTCCTGCTTTCACCCTTGCCTTCTTTTCAGTCTATTCACACATAGTAGCCAGAGCAATCCTGTTAAAAGATAAGTCACATCATGTCATATCTCTACTCAGAAACCTCAAAAGACTTCACAATTTGTCCTGAGTAAAAGCTGAAGTTCTTACAATGGCCTGTAAGATTGACGTGATCTGGCTCATGTTTACTCTCTGACCTCCATCTAATACTGTTCTTTTCCTCTCTCTGCTGCAGCCACATCACCCTCCTTGGAGTTCTTTGACCACAACAGGTACATTTCTGCTTCCAAGTCTTTGCAGTTGCTGTTCCCACTGCCTAGAATACTCCTTCCCCAGATAGTCACACAGCTAGTTCCCTTAACTCCTTAATTTTTGCCTCTTTTGTGAGACCTTCCCTGCCCACATATTTGAAATTGTAATATATATGCTAAGTGCGGTGGGGTTTGCAATTTGTTTTCTTGTGTAGTCTAACTCCTCTGCCCAACCCCTACTGATTATAATGTAAATTCCATGAGGGCAGATATTATTATTTGTTCATTATTATATCCCCAGTACCTGGAATAGTGCTGGACATATAGTAGGAGTCCAATAAAGATTTTTTGAATGAATAAATGAGCCAGAAGCAAGCTAGCAAGTCAGGGGAAAACTGCTTTATGAATAAACTAAACTAAATGAACTCTTCTATTATTTGTGGGTTAGACTGCCAACCTCAAATTCTTGTTTCTCAAATGTCATAGGGAGTTACTAAAAATAAGGGCAGAAAACATATACCACATTTAGAGACGTCTTATTACTAAATGACCAAACCAAAAAATTAAATAAAAGCTACCTTTTTCAAAAGTAAAGAAGATGCCAACATGTATTTATAGGAACACTGTTAGCTATTTTTACAAGTATAAATGAAATAAACAAAATTCTAATTGTGAAAGAACTTGAGATGTAACATTTCACACTATTTTTGACTTCTGGCTCTTTCTATTGGAGCTAATTCAGTGTTCTTAGAGCTGGATCTACACTAAACAATCAACAATAAATACATCCTAAACATATGTTATGGGCCCAGCCACACAGGGCATTTTTATAGGACCTATTTAAGAGACTGAGCTCCATTAGAGAACCTGGGATTTGACATAACTTGGCAAGTGGAAGGGAGAAGAGAGAGAAGGGCATTCCAGGTCCTGAAAGGCACATCTAAGGCCAGCATGTGCAGAAGACAGCAAAAAGACCCACCTAACTAAAGGGAGGGATTCGTATTCTGAAATCAGATCAGAGAGAGTCTCGAATGCTAAACAGAATTTTTTAAACAGAAGCCTCACATTATCAAAGTATGCCTAATGAAGATTATTGGAGTAGTAGTTTACCAAATTGAAGCAAAGAAAGACTAGAGACAGGAAAACCAGCCACACAATACTTGTAGGAATCCAGGCATAGAATAAGATCATGGCAGGGAAAGAAGAATCAGAAAGACATCACAAAGAAGATAATAGGATAGGATTGGGAACTGATTAAATTCAAGAGATAAGAAAAAGTCAAAATTAACTCCATTTTTTTTTTTTAACTCCATATTTTTTATTTGGAGGAATAAGGATTCTAACAATAGAAAATGGTAAGATTGAAAAGGGTGACCTAACCAATCTAAGTTGTATTTGGAATACTAGCAAAACAATTGCACGGAAAACAGGAGACGGCAGAAAAAAGGAATATGAACTATAATGAATAACAACCATTAATATATATGGAGATCTGAGAGGTAACAGCTGGATATTAAAAAATAGTTTCTAAGGAAGGGCCATAGTAAGAAATTTCTCACTACCCCAGTCACTAACCACTGAATTCATGAAAGACACTACAGTAGAATAGAAATGGTCATTGAGATGCAGAGTCTAATAATTCCCCTCCCCTTGAATCAGAGCTGACCAACAGAATGCAGCTTAAGTGACATTCTGGAACTTCCGAAGCTAGGTTGTAAGACGTCTTGCTTCCACTCGGGTGGCTTATACCTCTCACCAGTCTAAACAAAGTCTAAGTATCCTGAAATCACCAAGCTGTGGGAAGCTCAAGCCATATGGAAATGCCCTAGAGAATGAGACACCGAGGGGCCTAGGAGCACCATGGCACAGGCATGTGAATGAAGAAGCCATCTCGCAAGTGGGTCCTCCAGCTCAGCCACCTCAGCTGACACATGTGGATCAGAGACCCAGCAAAGTTCTCCCAAATACCTGACCTACAAAATCACAAGCAAAATAACATGGTTACTGGGGCCACCCCACGGCCTAGTGGTTAAGTTCGGCACATTCCGCTTCAGCGGCCCAGGTTCGGTTCCCAGGCACAGACCTACACCACTCATCGGTGGCCATGCTGTGGTGGTGACCCACATACAAAACAGAGGAAGACTGGCACAGACGTTAGCTCAGGGCGAATCTTCCTCAGCAAAAATAAATAAATAAATAAAAATAAAAAATAAATGGTTGTCTTAAGTCACTAAGTTTTAGAGTAGTTTGTTATACACCAGTAGATAGAGGAATAGGCTTCTTTTTTATCCTGATAAGCCGAGAGCCTAGCAGAGTGCCTAGCCTACAGCAGATTCACTCAAAGTGGTATATAGAAAGTGAATCTCTTTCTTCCCTCGCAGATGCTAATTCACATTTTTGTCACTTCCCCTACCCTCATCATTCCTTTAAGATGCCCCGAATTACAGAAGCAATCATTGTTGGTACCTTTGGTGTGTTCTCTTAACTACCATGTAGTAGTAATAACCTCCCTAAAGCTACTCTATGCCTGAAAGATAGGTATCGCTATGCCGCCAAAGTTAACACATGGCAGGCAAAAGACAATTTCACATCTGGCTCAAGGTAAATAAGGCCAGGAGAATACTTTGTACTGGGCCACACAAAAACAAGAAAAAAAGCAGGCACAACTAATGGCAATATCACAGCACACCAAGAAACTGGAATCGGGGTCTGACTGCTCATTTTATAAATAATGCATGAGTTTGGTCACTGAACCCACAGAGTTTCCTTTCATTGTAAGCTCTCTGACTATATAAGGCTTTTTATAAGACTAACAAAAACCAACTCAGAAAAACACATTTCAACCCACATAAAAAAGGAATTTCCAAAGTAACTATTCTTTAATAAAGAAAGAAGGTATATAGTAGGGGTGGAAATGGTGAGTGAGAAGAGGATGAGGGCTATGTGAATAAAAAATTATCGCCAGCTGCCTGCAGGGCTGCCCCCTTCCCTCCTGAGCTAAGAGCATTTCTTTCAGTACCGGGTATCTGCCTGACTGAGGTGACTTTGCCGTAAAGAGACTGAATCACCATACCCGGCCAAGCAATTGCTGTGTTTATAACTGAGTGGTTCTCACTGCCACAATGGAAAAAAAGAATAGTTTCTCCATTGCAGAAAAGGCAAGAGAGATCCCAAAACGTCCTACCTGCCAGGCAATTCTTTGGCTGACTCCTTTGACCAGAGAGTATTGTCATTTGAGACCCCTGCCTCACAACCTTATACCATACTCATTCCCCCAATTTCTAATCTTCTAGGCACTGAGAGATTCTGCACAAAGAGGTTCCCCAAACTGTTTGATTACAAGGATATTTCCCTCTTTGTGGCCTTTCTTAACAAGCTTAAAAAGAAAAGCGTTATGAGATCATGCATAATCTGTCCAGAGCCTCTCTCTCTTCTCTCTTTCTTTGACTCCCCCCACCTCCATGTTGGATATGGAAGAGAAAATATATAGCATGTAAGTTGGTGGCAGCTACTTTTTGATTATGAATGACAGCAAACTTTAGCATGACATTCACAACGTAAAGATAAAGTGATGGAAAGAAATGGGATCTCTGGATAACATCTATTTAGCTGCTGAATTAAACCAATCCTTAACCTAATAAACTGCTGGAATTCCAGTTACATGAGTGCTTTTGTTGTTTAAGGCCATTTCACTATTTTCTGTTACTTGTCCCAAACACATTCTAATATACCCAATAACCAGGAAATATCTTTTCCAAATAACTCAAAATATATAAAAAGTTAGAATCAAACTCTGCAAATACTACATGTGCTACACATACAAGAACCTGTGCTTAGCACTGTGGGAAATACATAAGTGAACTAAGAATAGCACGTTGTCACAACTGAACAACAAAAAAACAAACAACCCAATCAAAAAATGGGCAGAGGATATGAATAGATACTTTCCCAAGGAAGCTATACAAATGGCCAATAGGCATATGAAAAGCTGGTCAACATCACTAATCATTCGGGAAATGCAAATCAAAACTACACTAAGATATCACCTTTCACTCGTTAGAATGGCTATAATCACCAAGACAAAAAATAACAAATGTTAGAGAGGTTGTGGAGAAACAGGAACCCTCATTCACTGTTGGGGGGAATGCAAACTGGTGCAGCCTCTATGGAAAACAGTATGGAGATTCCTCAAAAAATTAAAAATAGAAATACCCTATGATCCAGCTATCCCACTACTGGGTGTCTATCCAACGAACCTGAAATCAACAATCCAAAGAGGCTTATGCACCCCTATGTTCAGTGCAGCATTATTCACTATAGCCAAGACATGGAAGCAACTCAAGTGTCCCTCAACTGATGACTGGATAAAGAAGATGTGGTATATATATATACAATGGAATACTACTCAGCCATAAAAAAGACAAAATTGTCCCATTTGCAACAACATGGATGGACCTGGAGGGTATTATGTTAAGCGAAATAAGCCAGAGAGAGAAAGACAACCACCACATGATTTCACTCATATGTGGAATATAAACCAACACACGGACAGAGAGAACTGTTTGGTTGTTACAAGGGCAAGGCGGCTGGGGGGTGGGCACAAGGGGTGAACGGAGGTATTTATATGGTGACTGACAAACAATAATGTACAACTAAAATTTCACAATCTTATAAACTATTAAGACACCAATAAAAAAAAAAAAAGCACAGCGCGTTATAATGGAAAGAGTATAGGCTAGGGAAGTCAGATGAACCTGGATCCAATTCCTACTTTAGGGAAGTCACTTAATTTCTCTAAGCCTTAGATTTCTCATCTATAAAATGGAGGAAATAGGACTACAGAATTGTGAGAATTATAGCTAATATATAAAGAACTAAGCATAACACTTAGCCCATAGTGGGTGTTTAATAACTGGTAGTTATGCTTTTAAAAATAAGAGAAAAATCTTTACCCACAAGTAGAGCAGAAAACACAAATAATTATGATCTGCTGATTGGAATATTTATAGGGTATGGGAGATTGCAACAATGGTTTCAATTCTTCACCCCTTACTGAATCCATGCCCTTTGACATGTAACTTTGCAGTATGCTCCCAATGTGAACTCAGGCATGTGACTTGATTTGTCCAATGAGATTCTGGCCAAGCAAACTCGAACATAAGCAGAATCATGAAAAGCACTTGTGCAAATGGGCTAGCATACTTTTGCTATTTTGGTATCATTTTAAAAAGGACATATTCAGGCTAGCGCACTGGTTCCAAAAGGAGGATGAGAAACAGCTGAAGCAAAGCTGCCACAGCAAAACCCAGGCTAAAGCAGACCACCAGCTGACCTGTAGATGCATGAGTGAGCCCAAGTGAGACCAGCAGAACTGCCCAATTGGGCCCAGCTCAGCTCAGTTGAACCCTGCAGGCATAAGAGAAATAAATGTTTATGTATGCTTTTGAGGTTTTGTGGTTGGATATTACACAGCAATAGCTAACTGATACATAGAATTATATTTTTTGTCTTTAAAAACCAAAGATTTCCACTTCCTTGATACCCATGACTAAATGAAAGACAAGGTCTTCTGAATCAAAGACACACTGACAGGGCATTCCTACTCAATACAACATGGATTCTTAATTCAGCTCATTAAACTTAAAAGCTTCTGTCTGATCTTTTATAAAACTGCTTTCTCTTTAACAAATTCTCGTTTGCTTAAAAACTTAGAAGTCTAACCCTAGTACAGGTAGTTTTAAAAAACACACCTAAGTATCTATTCCAAGTTCAATTAATGTCTACAACTGCAATGAAGACTTGTGGAAACGGTTCAAGCCAAGAAAAGTCCAGATCACTACTGTATATGAGCAATATTCTTCCTAATAATGTCAATATTTTACAGGAATTACCAAGAGCTATGCTTGTCTATTGCAATTATTGACAAACTATTTTAAGAGAAATAAGGAATCGTACTCACATTACTGTAGAGGGTAGGCATTCCACCAATCAAGAAATATTTACTATATGTCATCCAAGTTCCAAGTTCTATGCTAGATGCTATTAGTAATTTATTTTTATGATCCTCAGTGAAACCAAAAGCTGTGCTGCCAAGTCAAACTATAGGCAATTAAATGTAGGAGTCCCCAGAGATCTATGCCGTGGTGGCCTTTGCTGATCCCCTTCTGAAAATAACTAAGAGCATTTGGATATCTGGGCTTCATGACCATCAGCCTATTAACATCACAATAAAAATTATTAATATCATAAGCTATGTCAATATCTCCCTAATGGTACTGGAAATACACACTCTTTCACAAAGCACACACTTTATGTTGTATATGGCTATAAACAAGCTAAGAAGCAACAGAAAATATTATTGAAGAGCAACATAGCCAAGAGAATGTTGCGTTATAATCATTCATTTCTGCCATTTCCACTACGCACCACCTCTAAGCTTGTGACACGATCACAGATTTTAAAGAATGTTCTTTTTTGTCAGCAAAACCAACACACAAGCCCTTCCAATAAACTCACATTTCAGAGAACAATGATACAAGCAAGGAATGCAACAAATACTTTTACAATTATTAGTTTCAGAGCTCTGACAGATAGAAGACTTGAGAAAAGGAGAGAGTTTTGTCCTTGAAGAATTTATAGACTCACTTCTGAGATAATAAATACACAGAAAATGTTTCTTGATCTGGGATGCCAGTTATGGGTGTGTTCATTTGTAAAAATTTAAGTGAGCTGTACACTTTTCATACGTGTACTTTTTCTGTTATATTATACTTCAATAAAAGGTTTTTAAAAAATTTAATGGTACTACCGGCAGTATAGAACTAAGCACTAAATGAAAAATATTGACAACTCAAGGAGTTCAGGAGAGACTAGTCACTGTTAATAATAAAATGTATTAAGCAATTACTATATGCCAGACACTGTGCTAAATAAGCATTTTACATTTCATCCTCACAACTTCCCTGTGAGGTCATCATCTTATCAGCAGCCATTTGCCACAATTAATTAATCCTTCCTCTTTGAAACTCCTTTTTCCTTTTCATTCCAGCCCAATACGCTCTCCTGGTTTTCTTCTTACCTCACTCCTTCTCAATCTGCCCTTTTCTTCAGACTTTTAAAATTAAAATACTCTAGGGCTCAGCTACTAGTCCTCTTCTCTATCTAGACTCCCTGGGGCAGGTACTATTATTATTATCCCCGTTATACGGATGAAAACAGTGAGGGACAGAAAGATTCAAACCGAGGCAATCAAGACTTCAGAGCCCATGCTCTTAACCACCTCACTATTCTACATTCTTTGGCCTTCCATATAAGAGGCAGGCCATAGCTACATACATCCAACATTCTGGTGCCTTCAGTAATTGAGAAAAGAGACAGAGAATGAAGCACATGGGACCCTCCTTCATAAGATATTAAGGAGTAATACCAGGTACCAAGCTAGCAGGAAACCAATACTCCTGCAAATTCTGTTAAACAATTTTCCTTCCTAAGTTTCTTCACTTTGTATTTTGGTACTTACTACTCAAGGAGGAATGTGAAAACATTCTAGACCATAGATTCTCAAATCTAGATGTTCATTAGAATAATCTGGGGAGCATTTAAGAATACACATGGGCCCTATGCAGACCTACTAAACCTAGAAATTCCAGGAATTGGTGTTTCTAAGAAGCACCCAAGCAAATTCTGAAGCTGATAACTCAGTACCTGAGTTTTGGGAAGCCTTTGTTCTAGAGAGGATTCTCTGGTCCTCAGAGGCTAAGTAATGACTATCACATATTTATCTGCCTAGAAGAGGCTGAAAATAAAATGAGAATAGAGATGTAAACTGATTCCAAGGAGTAATAAGACCAATCAGGAAACTAGAGCAGTGACAGTGGAATTCTAGATCAGGACACCAAACATTTCTGGGTAGTCTAGGAATTTGCTGCCATGATAGAGTCTGCAGCCAAGTGATGCCATCACTTAGCTTAGGAGGGGGTCATCGGGGCAGCAAGAACCAATATAATATTTGAGTATTCATATTCTCAGAGTACTCACCAAGTGTTATGAGGGAATCCAAGAGTATTAAAAGATATGGCCATTGTCCCCAGGCAACAGAAGAAAGCATTGTTAACACTGCCATTATTGCATAAACATAAATGCACACACATTTTGCTTACATATGCAAGTAACAATTACTATGGAACCATAAATGTTGAAACTAAAGCAAAGTCACTTCAACACAGTTATTGAAGTCTTACCTCTGTAAGTGCATGCAATTGTCCTTGATGTACACACACACCCATGAACCTACAAAATAATACAAAATTTTTTTAAACAAATGATGAGGTCATGAACATAACTGCCACATAGAGACATTAGTTTAGTTACCCAGGCATTAGAAACAATCCAATACCCATGAAGTCTCCTGGGTTCCTGTACAACCCAATAGACTCTCAAACTTTGATATCAGGCTGGTAAATTTCTAAGTTTATCAGGAAACATCTGGTTGTGGCAAGATGGAGTGGTAAAAAGCAAGGGTGGAAGAGGGAGAGGAGTAAGCCTTAAAAATAGCATGGTATAATGGAAAAATACCAAACTGGAAGTAAGGAAGTTGGATGCTAGTTTCAGCTCTGCCACTATCTGACTACATGCTTACCAAAAAAAAAGGTCACTAACCCTATTTGGGGCCCAGTTTCCTCATGCATAAAGTAAGTAGGTTGAACTACCCAATCTGAAGGTCTGTAAATTACAAACAACAAACTAGGGGTTAGGGGGAGCCCACACTTGCTGGATGAAAAGGACTAACTTCCTTAACATAAAAAGAACTCTTCCAAATATGTGATTAAAAAACAACTCAATAGAAAAATAAGCAGGGGTGGCCCTGTGGCGTAGTGGTTAAGTGCGCATGCTCCACTGCTGGCAGCCCAGGTTCAGATCCCGGGCGCACACCGATGCACCATTTCTCAAGATATGCTGCGGCGGCATCCCATATAAAGTAGAAGAAGATGGGCACAGACGTTAACCCAGGGCCAGTCTTCCTCAGCAAAAAGAGGAAGATTGGCAGATGTTAGCTCAGAGCTGATCTTCCTCACAAAAAAAAGAAAAAAAAGAAAAATAAGCAAAAGATATGTACATAATCCACAGAAAAATAAGTATAAATGGCTAATAAAAATATCAAAATGTGCTCTAATTCACCGATAATTAAAGAAGCAAGGAGATACTGCTTTTTAAATCTATCAAATGAATAAAGATTAAGATTGATAACTCTCATGGGCCGGCCCTGTGGCTTAGCGGTTAAGTGCGCCCGCTCTGCTGCTGGCGGGCCGGGGTTCGAATCCCGGGCGCGCACCGACGCACCACTTCTCCCGCCATGCTGAGGCCGCATCCCACATACAGCAACTAGAAGGATGTGCAGCTATGACATACAACTATCTACTGGGGTTTTGGGGGGGGAAAGAATAAATAAATAAAATCTTTAAAAAAAAAAAAAAAAAGATTGATAACTCTCAGTGTTATCCAGAAGGTGAGGAAACAGGAACAGAAAACACTGTTGAGTCCTTGGCACAGCTTTTTCAAAGGGTAATTGATCATATTTAGCAAAAGTTTTACCTGCTCCAACAATTCCACTTCTGGGAATTTATCTTACAAACATACTAAATTTGGGTAAGCAAAAAATACATGTAAAAGGGGGCCAGCCCCGTGGCTTAGTGCTTGAGTTCGGCACCCTCTGCTTTGGCTTTGGCGGCCCAGGTTCACAGGTTCAGACCCCGGGCGCCGACCTACCCCACTTGTCAGTCATGCTGTGGCGATGACCCACATACAAAATAGAGGAAGACTGGCACAGTTGTTAGCTCAGGGCTAATCTTCCTCAAGCAAAAAAAGAGCAAGATTGGCAACAGATGTTAGCACAGGGCAAACCTTCCTCAGGAAAAAAAAAACAAAAAAAACACGTAAAAGGATATCTACCTCACCAGTGTAGATGAATCTACATACCCACCAATAAAAGACTGGTTAAATATTTATGGTATATTCATAGATTGGAATATTATACAGCCATTAAAAAGAATGAAGTAGATCTTTATGCACTGATATGTGAAGATATCCAAAATACATTGTTAAATGAAAACATTGAGCCACAAATTACCTTTGTGTAAAAAAATGTTTGTACATTAATAGAAAATGTCTACAAGTACTAATAATAAATGGTACTGAGGGGGTAGAGTGATTTTTATTGTTTAGTGTACACACGTTATATCTGACATTTTTTTCAACCAATAGGTTATATTTATATATAAAAATAATTTTTAAATAAAACCCATAAATCAATGATTATGACTGATGATGATCATAAAGTTGGAGAAGATAAACGTCACAAAGCTAATGACAATTGGTGTTCGGGTTGCCAAGAAGGCTCATTAACAATACCCAAGTCTCAAGTAAGTTCTAGTTTAGAAGGGCAAAGAAATGGGAACAGACTGACTACAAGTGAAAGTGAAGGCACAGCAGTGCCTGTGCTGGAAAGGACCATCAAGTTCCATGAAGGCTGAGTCCAGGTCATATTCTTCCCTGTGTTCACAGCACCTAACAGTGCCTAGCAAATAGCATGCACACTTAGTAAATGATTGTTGAGTGAAAAAGAACCGAGTGAAGGAGAATGCCTTGTTGGCTGTAATATCACAGCAGAGTTTTAAAGACATGCTGCTTCAACCAAAAGTACTAATGTGGAAATTTCAGAGTTTCTACCAAGAGGAGGTTTCTGGACCACTGGTTTTCTCTAAGTGTATCCAGAGACTTGGTGGGAACTTGAAAAAGGAAAGAACTTGAAGAAAAATCTAGGCAGTACTGAAAATAGGACGCAGGCTCCAATGACTAGTTGAAATTGACCTCTGGCTTGGGAAGAAATGGGAAGTAAAGAGTAGAGTTAAAAGGGCTCTGAAGTTAGAGGCTACGGGTTCAAATCCCATCTCCATTCTTTACTAGGCAAGCATTAGTTTCCCTCTCTGTAAAATAGGATAAGTGTCCACAACATAAGGTTGTTGGAAAGACTGAATGAAATAATGAATGTAATGTCTACAGCACAGTGACAGGTACATAGTAAGAGTTCAAAAAAATATAAGCAATTATTATAACTTAGAATCAAAGAATCAAATTTGGTCACCGGTAGCTGGGCAGGAAAGCTGGTTTCTATAAGCCTACTCTTCTCTCCATTCCCCAACCCTTGTCCCTACCTCCACTCCCTGCTTTGTACAAGTGGGACGTTTAACTTCATTCACCTGTCAGTTTCTTTACTATGAAACTCACTACTTAACATGGAAGTGAGTGAGTGGGCGGAACGCGGAGTAGGTAAAAGTCTAACAAATCATGCACATTAAGTAACACAGAGTGCTGAAAGACTGAATCTGGAATGCTGAATGTTTCTGGCCAGCATGGCACAGTGTCTATAAGCTCTGCAGACAGTGCACAGAAAGTTTCAGCTGACATCAGAAACTAGTCGAGTAAAAGAAGGAAAGCTGCACTGGAGCAGAGGGAATCTGGGCAAGATGAACGAGAAGACAATCCATCTGGGGGAGCTGCAGTTGTACAGGTAGCTTTAAAATAGGTCACTTTTCTTTAAGTGTTGGTACAACTCCCCAGTCATTGGAATTATGAGTCAGTATGCCTCTCATTTACTAAACAATTATTTATTGAGTGGCTACTACGTGCAAGGCCTTAGGGACAGGACAGTAAATAAAACAAAGTCCCTGCTCTCACAGAACTGTCATTTTAGGGGTCATACTGTTGGAAGGCAATTGTAATAAAAAGTTCAGTGGGTATTTTGCAGAATGTGGTTAAACTGTACGCATAAACAGCTGTTTCTAGTGAGCCTCTCACAGAAAGGATGCTTCTCTGGGATTAAACGGTATACCTACCTAAGGATAATTCTATTCCCATTACCCCACCATAGCAAAAAGAGGTAAAGTAAAACATGATAAGCTACACTTCTTCCTTAATTATAGCTTTCCAAACAATAATGGGCACTAGCAGGGGTTGGCTAACTATGGCCCACTACTTGTTTTTATAAATTTTTATTGGAACACAGCCACGGTATTGTCCATGGCTGCTTTTGTGCTACAACAGCAGAGCTGAATAGCTATGACAGAGACTGCTTGGCTTGCAAAGATTAAAACATTTACTATCTAGTCTTTACAAAAAAAGTTTGCTGCCCCTGGCAGTAGAACATAGGGATCTATCCATTTCCACCTAGGACACCTTGCACAAGTTACTTAATCTTTATAAATCTCAATTTCCTCATCTACAAAAATGGACCTGAAAATAATACTAGCTTAAAGGGCTGTTAGGAGGATTCAATGGGATATTTCAGGTACAGTGCTTAGCAATGTCTAGCCCATGCTCAAATAACGTTTAGTGATTTTTATTTTATCATTATTAATGATCCTAAATTACGCGATCCCATACATGGCTATTAGAGTTACCTTTCCAAAACACAAAATATGTCATTCCCTTCTTCATACACCTTCAGTGCTCCCTTCTGCCTTACCTCCTTACCACAGCATTTAAAACTTTCCTTGTTCTGCTCCAACTTATCTTTGGAACCCCATATTTTCCCATGAGCCTTATTCATCACCCATCTCTTTCCTCTCCTCTGGCTCTACCCTACAAATGTACTTAAATTTCCCCCATCTTAAAACAATAGATTCCTTTGCCCCTCTCCTTGAAGTATGATCCAAATTCACTCTTTTCATTTGTTACCAAACTTTAAGAGTAGGTTACATTCACTATCCATATTTCCTTAACCTTCACTCATTCCTAAACTCATTATAATCTGCCTTCTGCCCGCATCACTCTTTTGTAACTTTTCTTACTGCGGAAGATTCAGAGTTTTGTTTATCTCTGCATTTCTAGTACCTAATATAGCATCTGGCACACAGTAAGCAAGCTCTCAGTAAAGAGGTGTTGAACGGCACGAATGATTTTTACGACCTGGAAACTTAAGTTCAAGCTCCTCCCTGAGTTGGAAGACTTTATTTACTTACTGAAAATCATCCTTCCAGGATCATCTAAAATTTCATCTCCTCTATAAGGACCTCCTAGATGTCCTCAGTTAGCATTAATCCTCTCACCCTCTCTGTCTCCTTCCTTCCCCCTCGCCGGCTCCCTCCACACTCCCCAGCTTTTCACCGTCCTTTGAAAGACTGCTCATTAGCATAAGTGAAGTGGTCCAGGGTCTGGAGTCAGACTGCTTGGATTTAAATCCGGGCTCTGCCACTTATTGATGACCTCTCTGTATTTCGGTTTATCATGTGCAAAACAGGAATATTAACATTATCTAACCTGTATGGTTACTGGGTTACTGTGAAGACGAAATGAGATAACTTGGGCTCCTGAAACATAATAAGCCCTAGAAAATGTTAGCTATTCTTCTTCTTTTAACATTTCTGACTCCTTCTCCAGACTCTAATATAAGAAAGGTTTTTAAGAGTATAGATCTCTTCTACTTTGTTCTATATATAGTGCCTGACATATAACGCTTTGTGCATAAGATGCTAAACAAGCATTTCTTTTTCTTCTTTTTTTTTTGCACGGAAGGATTCGCCCTGAGCTAACATCTGTTGCACAATCTTCCTCTTTTTTTTGTTTTTCTCTCCAAAGCCCCCCAGTGCATGGTTGTATATCCTAGTTGTCCTTCTAGTTCTTCTATGTGAGCTGCCACCACAGCATGGCAACTGACAGATGGGTGGTGTGGTTCTACAACCAGGAAACAAACCTGGGCCACTGAAGCAGTGTGAGCGCTGAACTTTAACCACTGGACCATCAGGGCTGGCCCCTAAACAAGCATTTCTTGAAGGAAAAAACAATGATCACCAAATTAACTCCACAATGTACATCATTTTATAAGAAAAACATTTAGAGGCAGGTACAAGGCTTTAAAACCAAGAGGCATTTATTTTATTTAATCAAATATTTACATAGAAGCTAGGCAGTAGGATTCTACTAGCAATACACTGGCTACATTCTAAAGTCATGGGTTGGGCCGGCCCCGTGGCTTAGCGGTTAAGTGCGCGAGCTCCACTACTGGCGGCCCGGGTTCGGATCCTGGGCGCGCACCGACGCACCACTTCTCTGGCCATGCTGAGGCCGCATCCCACATACAGCAACTAGAGGGATGTGCAACTATGACATACAACTATCTACTGGGGCTTTGGGGGAACAAAAAAAGGAGGAGGGTTGGCAATAGATGTCAGCTCAGAGCCGGTCTTCCTCAGCAAAAAGAGGAGGATTAGCACAGATGTTAGCTCAGGGCTGATCTTCCTCACAAAAAATAAATAAATAAATAAAGTCATGGGTTTCCAAGAAGCTGAAAAGACCTGGTTTGGGGGTGATACACCCTTACTTCCCTTCCCCCCAGGCCCACCATCACTATGACCATGTCATCCACAGAAGTGTCACAGGCAGCACATTCAGGCAGGCACTGGCTTCATGTGACAGTTTTCTGTCTGCCTTCTTCCCCACCCCCTACTCACATCACCATATCACAGTAGTGTCGCACATCTCTACTTTTATGTGAAACTTTTCTGCCTGACCTCCTCAACCTCATTTCCTTTCCACCATCACCACATCCAAAATGGTGTCTCAGAGCTGGCAAGCTGAGACAGGCATTAGTTTTATATTGGAAGAAGAGCCTGACCAGAGTTAATCACTCCAGTTGCTATAAACAATATACTTTAAAAGGAAAATATTACTCATCCTTAATAGGGAAGTGATATATGCTTAGAAAAGCACTTAATATCAATAATAAGTTTTCATTGAAAGTTTTATTGCTGATTATATCAAAATCTAAGCTGTGGATGAAGCCTCAAATCTTTTTTGGTGCGAGACGGGACCTAAAAAATATTTCATTCTGAATGATTCTTATTCCTCACTACCACCACCCAAAATCACGCCAGCTAGAATTACTTAGCTCAGGAAGAGAGCACTTTCTTAATGTATGTGCTTGAGAGTGAGTAATTACTCAACTTTATTTTTAGTTTCATATTTCACACACATTCACATTGAGAAGTAGGGAGAGCTGGTTTTGTTTTTTAGACCAGAGCTTCCTAAATTTTAACGTGGAAACAAATCACCTAGGAATCATGTAAATTTCAGACTGTGATTCTATAGGTCAGAAGGGTCCTGAGAGTTTCTTTTTTTTTTTTTTTTAATTTTTTTTTATTTATTTATTTTTTCCCCCAAAGCCCCAGTAGATACTTGTATGTCATAGCTGCACACCTTTCTACTTGCTGTATGTGGGATGCGGCCTCAGCGTGGCCAGAGAAGCAGTGCGTCGGTGCACGCCCGGAATCCGAACCCAGGCCGCCAGGAGCGGAGTGCACGCACTTAACCGCTAAGCCACCGGGCCAGCCCCTGAGAGTTTCTAATAAGCTCCCAGGTGATGCTGATGCTGCTTGGTCCATGGACCATACATTGACTAGTAAGGCTCAGTCTAGTCAAAGACAGCTGATCTCTACTCTAACGTTAGTAAGACCATAAAACGAAACTCCCAACTCTGATACTACTGATAAACTAGACTTTTTTTTCTTTTTTTTTTTTTGGTGAGGAAGATTCGCCCTGAGCTAACATCTGTTACCAGCCTTCCTCTTTTTGCTTAAGGAAGATTGGCCCTGAGCTAACATCTGTGCCAATCTGCCTCTATTTTGTATGTGGGTCACTGCCACAGCACAGCTGCCGATGAGGTGGTGTAGGTTCGCCCGGAACCAAACCCAGGCAACCGAAGCAGAGCCCGCCAAACTTAACTACTATGCCACAGGCCAGCCCTAAACTAGACTTTGACCAGAGACTTAATTTGCCTCAGTCTTTCCTGTAGCATGATTTACCTTTTCCCATAAAGTGTCATAACCATGCTTTTCCACATCTTTGCCTTTTCTCAGGCTGTTCCCACTACTTAGAATGCCCCTCCTTTCATTTCCACATAGTTAGATTCTACTCATCCTCAAAAGCCCAATCCAAATACTTCCTTTCCCACAAAACAAATTTGGCTCCCTCTAGGTAGAAGTATTTCTGAACTAGCATGCCTCTGAACTAGCATGCCTCTGAACTACCAAGTCGTTCCATCTACACCACTCTCCTGTAGCATCATCATTTCCTACTTTTAACTATGTTTTATAACATGCCTTATATCTCCTCTACTATACCATAAGCTTCTTAAGAGCACTCTCTTGCCCGGCATATGACAGTATATAAATACTTGCTGGGTAAATTTAAAACACAACTCTGACTACTCAAAAAATATTGAGTGCCTACTATGTGCCAGGCACTGGTAATGATTATAATGATTGTGATAACAACTAATCCTTAAAGAGCACTTATTACGCAGGCATTGTTCTAAGAGCTTTACATTATATTCATTTAATTCATTTAATCCTTACAATAACCCAATGAAGTAGTACTTTTATTATCCTAATCATATTGATAAAGAAACTGAGGCTCAGAGAAATCAAGCAACTTGCCCCAAATCATACAGCTAATAAGTGGCAAAGCCAGGAGTCAAACCTAAACAGTGGGTTCCAGAGTCTATGCTCTTAATCACAATGTTATATTACCTCTCCATATAGTTATAAAAAATATATAAAAATGAACAAGACATAACCCCTCCCCTTAAGAAGCTACTGGCTACGCAAAAAGTTTTTGTGGCAGCTCACAGCTCCTATCAAACTTCAAATTCCTTAGCATGTTATTCAGGAGTCAGAATGATCTGACTCAACCTTCTCTTACTTTATGTCCTGAATTCTCCCACTTTCATATTGTTGCTAGAATGAGTCCATCTGGAATTCATTTCTTGAAGCTCTACCAATCCTTAAAAACTCAATTTTAGAACATCTCCAAATAATAATAATAACAATAACAACAATGATAGCACCAAACATTTATATATCATTTAGTGTGCCAGGCACTGCCACATATTAAATCATTTAGTTCTTAAAATAGCCCTTTGAGGATGGTTATAATTTCTATCTCAGTCATAATTTCAAATATTTCCCTAATCTTTCTAATCAAAATTAATCTTTCTCTTCCCTATACACTCATATCACTCTATTTAAACCTCTGTTGTAACACTTATCAGACCTGCCTTCTACATTGAGTTTTATATATGTCTGCCTCCTCCACTAAGTTAGAGGGTTCTTGAGGGCAGGGGTCTTATGTGCTGAAGAGAATGGTTATTTGTTCACTAAATTGCTTCCCTTTTCCTCCTAAAGAAGACTATATTTCCCAGTGTCTATAACAGTTGGTTAAGACCATAACACTGAGTTCTGGTCAGTGGTATAGGGGCAGAAGTGATTATGTCATTTCTAGGCCTGTCCCATAAAAACCTTAACACTATCCTCCACACTTTCTTCCTTCATCTGCCAGCAGATGCAGAAGATCCAGTAGAAGTATCTGAGGCCCTGTCCTAGGTGAAAAAGAGTTCCCCTTCTACCTCCACCCAACATGCATTGGACTAGGACACAAATAAGAAACAAGTTAAGCCAATAAGATTTTAAGATTGTTTACTACAGTAGTTAGCCCACCAGGACTAAATACACTATGTAGTTTTGCGTCACTATACATACCTAAAATACCGCCTTGTTCATAGTTAGTGCTCAGTAAATATTCACTAAATTCAATTAAAAATTAAAATTCTTATTCCAAGGCAGAACCTTTCCTAGGCCCTACTATTAGCCAGCAATCTCCAAAATGGGGAATGAGCAAGATTTCCATTGAAGTATGGGAAGAAAATCAAAATTTTTACTAATATTTTTTATATAAAAAAGAGAAATTGAGTTTTACTAATATTTAACATGGGTTAATAGTAGCACCTGGGGATGTGCTCAAAAATGTCTTCCTAATGGGATACTATGGTAGGCAAATGTCCAAAGAAGTCCATGTCCTAATTTCCAGAATCGATAAATATTTTATGGTATATGGCAAGGGAAATGAAAGTTGTAAATGAAATTAAGGCTGCTATCAGCTGACTTGAAAACAGGGAGATTATCCTGGATTATCAAGGTGGGTCTAATGTCATCACAAGGGGTCCTCAAAGGTGGAAGAGGGAGGCAGAAGAGTTAGTATCAGAGGGATACAATGTGAAAAAGACTCAACCAGTCATTGCTGGCTTTGAAGATGGAAGGAGGCTACAAGCCAAGGAACACAAGCAGCCACTAGAAGCTGAAAAAAGTAAGGAAATAGATTCTCCCCTAGAGCTTCCAGAAAGGAACGCAACCCTCCCAATACCTTGCTTTTAGCCCAGTAAAACCCACGTCAGACTTTTGATCTACAGAACTGTAAGTAATAAATTTGTGTTGTTTTAAGCCACTAGATTTGTGGTAATTTGTTACGGCAGCCATAGAAAACTAATAATAGACGCGTAATAAAAAGAAATTTATGGGTCAATAACCTATGCTATAATGTTCACAGATCTAGGACAGACTTGGGGCTTTGACTCTTTCTAAACAAGCATAAGGATAATAACATTATTATGTTCCTTAGTGGCATTTACATCCAGATGTCAAATATTTCTTGAGCTCACAGTTCTGTATAAAGCTCAGCATTAAACATTAAAATTTAAATGCTGGTGGGGCCGGCCCGGTGGCGCAAGCGGTTAAGTGCGCGCGCTCCGCTGCGGCGGCCCGGGGTTCGCTGGTTCGGATCCCGGGCGCGCACCGACGCACTGCTTGGCAAGCCATGCTGTGGCGGCGTCCCACATAAAGTGGAGGAAGATAGGCACCGATGTTAGCCCAGGGCCGTCTTCCTCAGCAAAAAAGGAGGAGGATTGGCGGATGTTAGCTCAGGGCTGATCTCCTCACAAAAAAAAAAAAAAAAAAAATTTAAATGCTGGAGCCAGCCTGGTGGTGCAAGTGGTTAAGTGCACGCACTCCGCTGCGGCAGCCCGGGGTTCGCCGGTTCGGATCCCGGGCGCGCACCAACGCACCACTTGTCAAGCTATGCTGTGGCAGCATCCCATATAAAGTGGAGGAAGATGGGCACAGATGTTAGCCCAGAACCAGTCTTCCTCAGCAAACAGAAGAGGATTGGCACATGTTAGCTCAGGGCCCATCTTCCTCACACACACACAAAAAATTTAAATGCTGTCCCTCCTCAAAAGTTTATTACCTAAACAGAAGAGTGAGGGAGAGGTGTGACAGCAGTCTAAAACACATCTAGCTGTCCTCATTCTGAAAAAAAAAACTTGAACTTGACACTACTGTAGACTGGGACCTCCTCAATACTGCGTAATGGGACCTAGTAAGAGTTCTGTGGCCATTATATCAAAGCTGTCAAAAAAAATCACTACTTGGGGGCCGGCCCGGTGGCGCAAGCGGTTAAGTGCGCGCGCTCCGCTGCGGCGGCCCGGGGTTCGCTGGTTCGGATTCCGGGCATGCACCGACGCACTGCTTGGTAAGCCATGCTGTGGCGGCGTCCCATATAAAGTGGAGGAAGATGGGCACAGATGTTAGCCCAGGGCCGTCTTCCTCAGCAAAAAAAGAGGAGGATTGGCGGATGTTAGCTCAGGGCTGATCTCCTCACAAAAAAAAAAAAAAAAAAAAAAAAAAAAAAAAAAAAAAAAATCACTACTTGTTGCTCACCTACAATATACCTGGAAACTGTGGTAAGTATTTTATACGTATTACCTGAGATGAAATTACCCTCATTTTATCATCTAGGAAAATGAGGTTCAGAGCATTTAAGTGACTTGACAAAGGTTGGAGAAGGTACTGAAATCTGGATCTGTTTGGCTCCAAAGCCTATATTTTGTTCTATGACAATGAGTATAGAAGAAAAAAGGCCAGTTGTTCCATAATAACTTCATTTTTGATTTATAAAAAAAGAACTGCTTATCTGTAAACCAATGAAAATCTAGCTGGTTTGCTTTACAAGCCTTTCTACTGCCAACTTTGAGCAATAAGCACCATCCATATTATAGACGTTCTTCTGACCTGTACTGGTCTTTCCAGAAAAATGTCTGACTCCAAAGTTATGGTAAAAACAATTAAGAGGGCTGAAATAAACCTATACTAGAACATTGTATATTGGGCATGATTTTTATATTAATAAGCTTTCTAAAAAGCCTATATCTGAAACCTACTTAGATTGGCTTACTTTTCTTTAAAAAAGTTTTTCCAGGGGCCGGCCCGGTGGTGTAGCAGTTAAGTTTGCACGCTCTGCTTCAGCAGCCTGGGGTTAGCAGGTTCAGATGCCAGGTGCAGACCTACACACTGCTTATCAAGCCATGATGTGGTAGGCGTCCCATATACAAAGTAGAGGAAGATGGGCACGGATGTTAGCCCAGCGCCAATCTTCCTCAGCAAAAAGAGGAGGATTGGCAACAGATGTTAGCTCAGGGCTAATCTTCCTCACCAAAAAAAGAAAAAAAGTTTTTCCAGAAGTTTTCATATATTTTTATCCAATTTCCTCCCATAATTTTAGAAGGACAGGCCCTGCAACATATTCTACCAGATTCCACTAAGCTTTAACATGCAGCACTAAAATGAACTGCTTTGCATTTTACTCCCAAATAAAACAAAGATACCATCACTCTCTTGGCCTAGGAAAAATTACCAATAACTGAAAAGGAGAAGAGAGGGCAATGGCTCAGATCTCAAGTCCCCAAAGAGCTATGCATCTAGATCCATAAAAAAAGCAGTAATATCCTTGGGAAAGGCTTGCTGCAGTTCAAACGTGTTTTAGAGGTATTACATCATGGAAAACTGGTTGCGCTAGGTCCTAGATATGAGAACTCATAAGGAAAATTCAGCTGAACAGACACTAACCACCAGAGCTTCACATCAGGTGACATTAAACAGAGCTGGTTCAGTCTGGCTTTCTCTTTTCTGTCCATGGTTTCTGTCCAATTTTAACATAACTAAAGGCAGAATAAACATCGCTCAGCAATCACTAGATCATGTCAATAGTGCTACATATAATAACAGGAGGATCAATCAGGTTCATGGTCTAATTTCACTTTTTTTTTAAGTGAAACAATAAAAAATCTAAAAAGTTGAAATTAGACCTGCTTGCTTATAAATATTAAACCAGTTTAATAAATATAAAAACATCCTAGATTTCTGAGAGAAAAACAAATATTCTCTATCTTAAATAACAACTATAAGTAAACTGGGACTAATAATGAATTTATTCTGTAAGTATTTTCTTTATTTCACAGAAAATTTTTACATTCACATTGCTCAAAACTGCCATGCAAGCAGCAAAACACCAAGTCTCCTGACAAAGGCAGAACTATTAATATACACACGTGCAGTGACTTTAAATGTTCCCAAAATGCTTTTTTAAAAAGAATCCAGGAAGTTCAGAAGAGAATTAAAATCCAAAAATCCAAGTATTTAGATTGTCTCCCCAAGCAATGAAAAAGCTTCTTCCTCTTTCCCAAATTTATCCTTTATTCTAAGATGACTCATAAACTCACACCAAAATAGCAAAATATAAACACAAACTTCAATTTATGTGAGCATACTTCTGAAACACCACTCTCACAACGATTTATTTCTTCCCCCTCTCCCAAAGTGGAAGAAGTGTATAGAGGAAAGAGAACAATTCAATCTAACAATGTATCAAGAAATTACTATGTGCAAGATTTGTGCTCTCCGTAGATACACAGAACACTTACAATTTTAAATTTTTTATTTATTTATTTATTTTTATTTCCCCCAAAGCCCCAGTAGATAGTTGTATGTCATAGCTGCACATCCTTTTAGTTGCTGTATGTGGGACGCGGCCTCAGCATGGCTGGAAAAGTGGTGCGTCGGTGCAAGCCCAGGTCCGAACCCTGGGCTCCAGCATCGGAGCACACGCACTTAACCGCTAAGCCACGGGGCCAGCCCCTCTTCCTAGATCTTATGCCTTCCTTTTTATTTTTATTTTGTTGTTTTGTTTACCTCCTTGTTTTGATGGGACACATCCTTCAGTAGCTTCATAAGAAAGGGCACATGAGAGGCAAAATTTTCAAAACCTTGCATGTCTGAAAATGTCTTTATTCTGCCCTCATGCTTGACTGATAGTTTGGCTGGATATAGAATTTTAAGTAGGAAATAATTTTCTCTCAGAAAGCACTGTTCCATTGGTCTAGCTTCCAATGCTGGTGTTGAGAAGTCTGATACCATTTTAATTTTCAATTCTTTGTATAGGATCAGCTTTGTTTTGTTTTTCCTCTATGGAAGTGCTTAGAATCTTATTTTTGTTGCCCATATTCTAAATTTTCATAATGATAGGCTCTGGGGTAGGTCTTTTTTCATTCATTGTGCTGGGCACTTTGTAGGCCCTTTGTCTAGAAGTTCACGCCCTTCAGTTCTAGAAAATGTTCCTGTATTAGTCAAAAATAGACTCCCTGGATTGATCCTTTAATTTTCTTATCTTTTCTTTCTTATTTTCCATCTTTGATTTTTCTCTATTAATGGATAATTTCCTTAACTTTATTTACTTGACGTTGTATTCAAATGGTTTTAATTATCACATTTTTTAAGTTCCAAGAATCTTTGTGGTTCTCTAATTATTTCTATTTGATTGTACAGTATTCTTGTTTCATGAATGCAATATCTTCTCTAACCTCCTAGAAGATAATAATTACAAGGTTTTTTGATGGTTACTTTTTAAAGCTTTCTTCTTTTACTTGGAGCTATTCATTTTCTCCAAATCTACCAATTTCCTGGCAGGTGGTGGGAGTGAGAGTGGGATGGGGCTGTTTCCTGCCTGTCTGAGAGCCAAGTGATAGAAGAGGACTAGAAGTCTCAAGAGCCTCACCATTCAGCATGCAGGCACTATCCCTTCATCTCCCTCTTCTCAGTGTGGCTTTCCTTCCCTATCTTCTGTCATGTTAGATAAGATGCTTAGCTACTATGAAGCATTTCTGGTTCATTTTTCTCCAGAAATAAGATTCATCTCTTGTTGGGGTGGGTGAGAGTTAACTGATTAGTTGAAATGAGTGGGGATGGTGACTTGCAGGCCCAGTTTAAACCCTTAAAAGACTTTCAATGATCCTGTTTTCAGCCAAAGCCTGATACCCACTTTCAGTTCCTAAGCTTTTGTAGGTTTTTGTGGTGCAAACTGGCTTGCTTCTAATTGGTATCTGCTTCAATAGATACTGTTCTATTGGCACTGGTAATACAATGGTGAACAAGATAAAGTTCTACCCTCGGGGAGCTCTCCTATACTGGAGTCTACAAACAATAAGTAAACAAATGGATGAACATGATATTTTCAAAAATGATAAGAGCTATGAAGACAAAGTACAACGACGGCATAAATAGTGATACGGATGGCTATTTTAGACAGGCTAGTCAAGAAAAGTCTCTTTGAAGAGGGGATATCTCACCAGAAGCATGCCATATGATTCTGGGATAAAGACATTATAGGAAAAGGGAAAAGAAAGTACAAAGACCCTGAAGTGGGAAAGAGGTTGGTGTATTTGAGAAACAAAAAGGCCACTAAGGGTGGATAGAATGGTGTAAGATAAAGGAAGTGTGATCAGAAATAAGGTCACAGAGGCAGGTAGGTCAAATCATTTAAGGCCTTGTATTACATCTAAGCCCAGAGTTTGGATTTTATTTAAAGGGTGACAAAAAGTCATAGAAGGAAATTCAGCAGGGGGGATAGTGTGATCTGATTTACCTTTTTAAAGTTCAATATGGCTATTGTGGGGGCTAGAAGGGAGTGACAGGATATATTTAAAGTGCTGAAAGGAAAAAACCTACAGCCAAGAATGCTCTACCCGGCAAGGTTATCATTCAGAATGGAAGGAGAGATAAAGAGTTTTCCAGACAAGCAAAAACTAAAGGAGTTTACCACCAATAAACCAGCCTTACAAGAAATGCTAAAGGGACTTATTTAAGTGGAAAAGAAAAGACCACGAATAGGAATAAGAAAATTATCAATAATAATAATAATAATAATAATAAAATCACTGGTAAAGGTAAATATACAATAAAGGTAGAGATTAACCACCTATGAAGCTAATATGAAGGCCAAAAGACAAAAGTACTAAAATTATCTATATCCAAGATAAGAGGTTAATGGATACACACACACAAAAAAGAGGTTAAATATGATATCAAAAACATAAAATGTCGGGCTCGCCTGGTGGCATAGTGGTTAAGTTCGCATGCCCTGCTTTGGAGGCCCAGGGTTTGTGGGTTCGGATCTCGGGTGCGAAGCTATACACTGCTCGTTAAGCCATGCTGTGGCAGCATCCCATATACAAAAATAGAGGAAGATGGGCAGAGACGTTAGCTCAGGGCTAATCTTCCTCAGCAGAAAGAGGAAGATTGGCAACGGATGTTAGTTCAGGGCCAATCTTCCTAACCAAAAAAAAAAAAAAAAGTGAGAGGAGGGGAGTAAATGAGTAGTGCTTTTTTAGCAAGAGGTCAAATTTAAGAGACCATCAACTTAATATAGATTGCTCTATACATAGGTTATTATATATGAACCTCATGGTAATCACAAACCAGAAACCTATAATAAATACACAAAAAATTAAGAGAAAGGAACCCAACCATAATAGTAAAGAAAACCATCAAACCACATGGGAAGAGAGCAAGAGAAGAAAGGAACAGAGAAGAATTATTAAAACACCCAGAAAAAAGTAACAAAATGGCAATAAGTACATACTTATCAAGAGCTACTTTAAATGTAAATGGACTAAATGCTCTAATCAAAAGACACAGGGTGGCTGACTGGATAAAAAACCAAGACCCATACATATGCTGCATACAAGAGACACACTTCAGACCTAAAGACACTCACAAACTGAAAGTGAAGGGATGGAAAAAGATACTCCATGCAAATGGCAATGAAAAGAAAGCTGGGGTAGCAATACTTATATCAGACAAAATAGACTTTAAAACAAAAACTGTAACAAGAGACAAAGAAAGGAACTACATAATCATCAAGGGAACAATCCAACAAGAGGATATAACACTTGTAAATATCTATGCACCCAACAAAGGAGCACCTAAATACATAAAGCAATTCTTAACAGACATAAAAGGAGAAATAGACAGTAACACAATAATAGTAGAGGACTTTAACACTCCACTTATATCAATGGATAGATCATCCAAACAGAAGATCAATAAGGAAACACTGGCCTTAAATGACACATTAGACCAGATGGACTTAGTAGATATATACAGAACATTCCATCCAAAAACCACAGAAGATACATTCCTTTTGAATGCATATGGAACATTCTCCAGGACAGATCAAATATTAAGCCACAAAACAAGTCTCAATAAATTTAAAAAGATTGAAATAATACAAAGGAGAAATCAAAAAATACCTGGAGACAAATGAAAATGAAAATATGACATGTCAAAATTTATAGGATACAGCAAAAGCAGTTATAAGAGGGAAGTTTATAGCAATACAGGCCTACCTTAACAAACAAGAAAAATCTCAAATAAACAATCTAACAGTGCATTTGAAGGAACTAGAAGAAGAACAACAAACAAAGCCCCAAATCAGTAGAAGGAAAGAAATAATAAAAATCACAGTGGAAATAAATGAAATAAAGACTAAAATAAATAAATAAATGAAACTAAGAGCTAGTTCTTTGAAAAGATTAACAAAATTGACAAACCTTTAGCTAGACTCACCACGAAAAAAAGAGAGAAGGCTCAAATAAATAAAATCAGAAACAAAAGAGGAGAAATTACAGACATCTCAGAAACAAAAGATTATAAGAGAGTGCTACAAAAAGCTATCCCCCAATAATTGGATAACCGAGAAGAAATGGATAAATTCTTAGAATCATAACAACCACCCAAAACTGAATCAAGAAGAAATAGAGAATTTGAACAGACCAATCACCAGCAAGAAGGTTGAAACAGTAATCAAAAACCTCCCCAAAAATAAAAACCCAGGACCAGACAGCTTCCCTGGTGAATTCTACCAAACTTTCAAAGAAAACTTAATACCTATCCTTTTCAAACTCTTCCAAAAAGTTGAAGAGAAGGGGAAGCTTCCTAACTTACTCTATGAGGCCAACATTACCTTGATTCCAAAACCAGACAAGGACAATACAAAAAAAGAAAATTACAGGCCAATATCACTGATGAACATCAATGCAAAAATCCTCAACAAAATACAAGCAAGTCGAATACAACAATACATTAAAAAGATCATACACCATGATCAAGCGGGATTTATCGCAGGGATGCCGGGATGGTTCAACATCTGCAAAGCAATCAACGTGATACACCACATTAACAAAATGAAGAATAAAAATCACATGATCATCTCAATAGACACAGAGAAAGCATTTGACACGATACAGCATCCATTTATGATAAAAACTCTGAATAAAATGGGTAGAGAAGGAAAGTATCTCAACATAATAAAGGCCATATATGACAAACCCACAGCTAATATCATACCCAGTGGAGAAAAACTGAAAGCTATCCCTTTAAGAACAGGAACCAGACAAAGATGCCCACTTTCACCACTCTTATTTAAAATAGTATTGGAAGTCCTACCCAGAGCAATCAGGCAAGAAAAAGAAATAAAAGGGATCCAAATTGGAAAAGAAGTAGTGAAACTGTCGCTATTTGCAGATGACATGATTTTATATATAGAAAACCCTAAAGAATCCACCAAAAAACTTTTAGAAGTAATAAATTAATACAGTAAAGTTGCAGGATACAAAATCAACATACAAAAATCAGTTGCATTTCTATATACTAACCACAGAGTAGCAGAAAGAGAAAATAAGAATACAATCCCATCTACGATTGCAACAAAAAGAATAAAATACCTAGGAATAAATTTAACCAAAGAGGTGAAAGACCTGTACACCGAAAACTATAAAACATTGTTGAAAGAAATTGAAGAAGACACAAAGAAATGGAAAGATATTCCATGCTATTGGCTGAGAAGAATTAACATAGTTAAAATGTCCACACTTCTTAAAGCAATCTACAGATTCAGTGCAATCCCTATCAAAGTTCCAATGACATTTTTCACAGAAATAAAACAAAAAATCCTAAAATTTATATGGAACAACAAAAAAATCCTGAATAGCCAAAGGAATCCTGAGAAAAAAGAACAAAGCTGGAGGCATCACACTCTCTGATTTCAAAATATACTACAAAACTATAGTAATCAAAACAGCATGGTACTGGCACAAAAACAGACATACAGATCAATCGAACAGAATCAAGAGCCCAGAAATAAACCCACACATCTACAGACAGCTAATTTTCAACAAGGGACCCAACAACATACAATGGAGAAAGGAAAGTCTCTTCAATAAATGGTGTTGGGAAAACTGGATAGCCACGTGCAAAAGAATGAAAGTAGACCATTATCTTACACCATATGCAAAAATTAACTCAAAATGGATTAAAAACTTGAATGTAAGACCTGAAACCATAAAACTCCTAGAAGAAAACATAGGCAGTATGCTCTTTGACATCGGTCTTAGCAGCGTATTTTCAAATATCATGTCTGACCGGGCAAGGGAAACAAAAGAAAAAATAAACAAATGGGACTACATCAAACTAAAAAGTTTCTGCATAGCAAAGAAAACCATCAACAAAACGAAAAGACAACCTAACAATTGGGAGAAGATACTTGCAAACCACATATCTGATAAGGGGTTAATATCCAAAATATATACAGAACTCGGGCTGGCCCCGTGGCTTGGCGGTTAAGTGCGCGCGCTCCGCTGCTGGCGGCCTGGGTTCGGATCCCGGGCGTGCACTGACGCACCACTTCTCTGGCCATGCTGAGGCCACGTCCCACATACAGCAACTAGAAGGATGTGCAGCTATGACATACAACTATCTACTGGGGTTGTGTGGGGGGGAAATAAATAAATAAAATTATATTAAAAAAAAAATATATATATATATATATATATACAGAACTCATACATCTCAACAACAAAAAAACAAACTCAATTAAAAAATGGGCAAAAAATCTGAACAGATATTTTTCCAAAAAAGATATACAGATGGCCAACAAGCACATGAAAAGTTGTTCAACATCACTAATTGTTAGGGAAATGCAAATCAAAACTATATGATATGCCTGTCAGAATGGCTATAACTAACAAGACAGGAAATAACACGTGTTGGAGAGGATGTGGATAAAAGGGAACTCTCATACACTGCTGGTGCAGCCACTATAGAAAACAGTATGGAGGTTCCTCAAAAAATTAATGGAACCATATGATCCAGCTATTCCACTGCTGGGTATTTATCCAAAGAACATGAAAATACAAATGCACAAAGATATATCCACCCCTATGTTCATTGCTGCATTATGCACAATAGCCAAGACTTGGAAACAACCTAAGTGCCCATCAAGGGACAAATGGATAAAGAAGATGTGGTATATATACACAATGGAATACTACTCAGCTATAAAAAAAGATGAAATCTTACCATTTGCGACAACATGGATGGACCTTGAGAGTATTACGCTAAGTGAAATAAGTCAGACAGAGAAAGTCAAATACCGTATGATCTCACTCATAAATAGAAGATAAAAAAACACAACAACAACAAACAAACACATAGATACAGTGATTATATTGGTGGTTATCAGAGGGGAAGGGAAAGGGAGGAGGGTGAAAAGGGGTGATTAGGTACATGTGTATGGTGATGGATTGTAATTAGTCTTTGGGTGGTGAACACGAGGTAATCTACACAGAAATTGAAATATAATGATGTACCACTAAAATTTATACAATATTATAAACCAACGTCACCTCAACAAAAAAAGTTCAATCTGGCTGTTGTAGGGCAAGAGGGGAATCTGGGAAGTCAATTAGGAGGGTTGGGCTAGGATGGTGGCTACAGAGGTGGCAAAAAGTAGTCAGATTCAGGACATATTTTAAAGATATAAACCACTTGATGGTTTGAAATAGAGTGTGAAGGAAAGATATTAAAAATGACTCCTAGGTTTTGGCCTAAGTAATGGATGAATAGCAGTTGCATTTGTTTGATGGAGCGGTCTAGAAAGTAAAAAATGGGAGTGGGGTAGGAAAATGATAAACAGTCATCCATAATAGGTACTCAATAAATGGTAGTCATTGTTTATATTGAAAACCATCTTCTGGGGCCAGCCCGGTGGTGCAAGCGGTTAGGTGCGTGCACTCCGCTGTGGCGGCCTGGGGTTCACCGGTTTGGATCCCGGGTGCACACCAACGCACTGTTTGGCAAGCCATGCTGTGGCGGCACCCCATATAAAGTGGAGGAAGATGGGCACGGATGGTAGCCCAGGGCCAGTCTTCCTCAGCAGAAAAAGAGGAGGATTGGCAGATGTCAGCACAGGGCTGATCTCCTCACACACACACACAAAAAACCATCTTCTATTATATGTCAACTATATTTCAATAAAAATAAACTTTAGAAAACTATCTTCTTTCTGGGGTTGTACTACTTCACTACCCCACAGACAATGATATAAATATTATTGAAGCTTATTCCACATTTTATTTTACAAAATTTTTCTGGCTATATGAAATTAGAACTTAGACTCAAGTCCTAAGTCATTAGACCTTCTACTTTGGCACAGAGAAGAGAAAAAAACGTTAAGATTCCTCTTACCAATATGCCAGTGTTATAAAATTTGCTTTGGGGGCTATAGTGAGACTCTTTCATCTAGTTACTTACTAGGATTACAATGATAAAATCAGAAGGATCGACTCTAATCCATCTTTTGTTTTCTCTTTTGTGAGGAAGACCAGACCTTAGCTAACATCCAATGCCAATCCTCCTCTTTTTGCCGAGGAAGCTCAGCCCTGGGATAACATCTGTGCCCATCTTCCTCTACTTTATATGGGACGCTGCCACAGCATGGCTTGATGAGCGGTGCACGCCCGGGATCCGAACCAGCAAACCCTCAGCCTGCCAAAGCAGAGCACGTGCACTTAACCACTGCGCCACCAGGCTGGCCCCTAATCCATCATTTTTAAATGCTTCCTATTTTTTCTGGAACGCACACACACATCTCTGAGATAATATATCTTAAACTTGATCATTTAAAAATTATTCAACGTTGATTAATGTGATTTTAATTAATTAATGTGATTTCTAACCACTGATCTGGTCCATTCCCCTCATCTACAAAAGGAGAAACCAAAGCCCAGAGGTCAAATAACTTGTCCAAGAGAACACAATTAGGAAATCGTGGAGTTGTGTTAAGTGTGTAAGAGGAATAGTGGAAGACAAGGCTGCAAAAACAGATCAGACCTTAACTGTCAGTCTAAAGGATTTTTGACTCAATTCTGAAATCAACGGGAGCCACAAAAGGGTTTTAAGAAATAAGCTATACAACTAGAACTGTATATCAGGAAGAGTGAAAAGGGGGGCAAAGAGGTAGGGAAAATAATTCACTCCAGGCAAAAGTGAAGAGGGCTGATGTATAAGGGAAGGAGCAGATGCAAAAGTCTTTGAAGATTTAAAATCAAGAGCTTAGCTTCTGATTAGAAGCAAGGAATAACCAAAGACGACTTTGGGATTTTCAGAATGGGGAACTGGAAAGATAGCTATCTTAATAACTCAGATTGAGAAAATATCCTGCCATATCCTCATAGCATTAGCTGATACTAGTCCATTTCCTATAGGCACAGTTTGCTTCCTAAGGAGACTGCGTAGAAGGCAACAGCTCTCTACTTCTCTTGTATTCACCATGATATTACCTAGCACCATGATATCACTTGGCTGGACTGAGTAGTTCCAAGTAAACATTTGGTGAATCGAAAGCATATTCTCTATTTTAACAAAATGGCAATCATATTGTTGCAAACAGATTTTGAAGGGGAGCTAAAACAATTCTGAACAAAAATTAATAGATAGCAAAATAAATTCAGAATGTGGCCCAAAATAAAAGTAAGCATGACAATGTGAATGAGAAGTCTAAAAAAATATTAAATTTCTCATGGCATGAAGAATAACAAAGAGGTATGAGAACAAATCTTGGTACAGGTCCTCAGAAAGGCCATTGGGGAGTGGAAGTGAGCAGGGCAGGGATTCGGGTTACAGATCTGGAGCACAAGACTTCCTGGCATAAACAACCTTATTCATAAGAGGCCCAAACAATCAGTCCCTGCACTCAACAAAGTACTTTATTGTTCCTTTTTTTAACTGATAACTTAGAGCAACTGATGATAAAACAACCAACCTTAACTGTATCCATGTATAAAAAAAATACATACACACAAACAAAATATACACACCTACTGCCTCTATGACTTACCAGGCCCACTCTTTTCCTTCCAACTAGAAATCTTAGGAGGGAGAAAGATAAAAGGAAAGGAGGAAGTAGGGAGGTTGGGCTCAAGAAAAAGAGCGAAATAAAACTGCAAAAGTTCAGCTCACTCACTCCTGCTGGTTCAGCTCACTCAAAACAGCTGTGCCATCAGAGGACCAAAGCATGACTAGAGGATTAGATGCCTACCATCTGGCAGGTCATGCAGATAGCCTTCTTTCCCAAGGAGACTTTCCAAATCACTAACGCAGTGATTTTCAACTTTTTCGTTGTTTTTAAGCAGGAGACTCTTCAAAACTCTTATACAAAAGTTTGATATAAAACAGACAAAAAGTGGAGCTGCACTGGCTGGATGAAGCAGACAGGGGAACTGAAAGCCTTAGCGCTCAGCAACCTTCCTCCTGGGGTCAGCCCCTGAGAAGGCGCGTCGGTAAAAATTCTAGGGTTTCAAGGGATGGATTCTTCCCAATGTAAATTTAATAATCTCAATTTGAAAGAAAATTTTACTTCATACTTCTGCCTCAGCTTCTGCACCTATAAAAAAGAGCTTATAGTATTTACAGCTTGGAAACAGACTAAGAACCAGACTAACAAATAGTAACAAAAATTTAAATTATAAAAAATATAAAGTATTAACAGTAAATTTCTAAGACAACTAGAAAAGCATTTAGGGAATAAAAATTCTAAGAATTTTGAGAATGGAACATAGTCATGCTTAGTTTGATATTTAAGGCATCCAAGGGAAGTATAATAAATGTTTCTACTACTATAGTACTCCTCTGGGTAACAAAGCCAAGAGAACTCTGCTTGCTCTAGGCCACTGGCAGGATAATTTCCTTTTGTTGTATTCAAAATATACAATGAAAGTGAAGACACAAAAACATGAATGATATAAAAAATTACAAGCTTCTTTTAAAAAGTAATCTACTTCCAAGCTTTTAATCATAGTATATTTGAGACAGATGGCTTATGCAGAACAAAAAGAGTAACCAACAGAGTATAAACCCATCCCGACTAACAACAATTATAATAATTTTCATGTATTATATACTCACTATGGATTATAACAGATCCATAGACTTTACATACATTATCTCATTTGTTGCCTTAGTGCAAAGATCAAGATAGAGTTAACACTACGTTTAGTACATTAGAAAACTTAGCTGAGAGCAAAGAAATATTACTTTTTGTAAGTTAAAAAGAAGGAGTGAGTCATTCCTGAGCAATGAGACCAAAAAGAAATAGGCTCTATAGATCAAGACATCAGAATAGGAATGGTATCATTGGTCTCATCACACCACCATGTTTCTAGGCTGGAACACATATATATTTAGCAAAACAAGAGCAAAGATGTAGGTAGACTCCAGCCCAACGTTGTCCAATATAGTAGCTACTAGTTTCATGCGCAATTTGAATTTAAATTTAAATCAAATCAAACAAAAAATTCATTTCCTTGTTCACACTAGCCACATTTCAATGCTCATTAGCTACATATGGCTATTGGACAGCAAAGATAAAGAACATTCACATCATTGCAGAAAGTTCTACCCAACAGCATTACTCTAGCAGAAAACCCTTGAATGTATTAAAAGCAGCAGTAGACACTCTACAAATGTTTGGTGAGTGAATGAATGACACAAGACAGAGGGGTTCCAATGGGCCATTTAAAGAACTAGCCAGAGGAAAAGAAACTAATAATAATAGCTAAAACTTATGGGGCACTTAACATAAGCCAGGTACTATTCTAGGTGCTTTATATGTACTAAAATTAATCCTCAATAACAATTCTACGAGGCCTTTACTGTCTTTACCCTCATTTTATTGATGGGAAAACTAAGACTCAGAGAGGTCAAATAACTTTCCCAAGATCCAGGATTTGAATCCAGGCAGCTTGATCTAGAATCCGGAACCTTCATTTTTAATCATTATACTATATGATACTACTTCTATCATATAACAACTATATTTTAAAATTTTGCTGCAATGGAATAAAATTTATTTAATCTTCCCATGAATTCACTAGTCAAGTTCATAGTGAAAAGAATACAAGAAGTGGTGAAATAAAAAAGATTGGCAGAAAATATACCAAATGTTAATACTAGTTTGATCCCTAGGTGCTGAGATTAAGGGTAATTTTTATTTTCTTGTTTTTGCTAACTCTATTTTCTAAATGTTCCATAGTGACAATACATCATTTCTGTAATAATAACAAAAACAATAAAAATACTATTTGTTAAGCAAGATGAAAATATGATCAGCTTAAAAATTCCTAAGCAGAATATCAAATCAAGACTCATCCTTCTCACTCTCAAACATCGTAGAGGCCTCCTAACTGATCTCTTGGCCACCAGTCTCCCCAACACTAAACCATTCTGCGTTTGCCATCAGTTATCCTTTGTCATGCTAGTCCCTGCTCAGAATCTAACACATAGAGCATCAACCACAGTCTTCTTGGCTTTATGCAAAGCATTTCTGAATAATTTGGCCCAATTCTACCTCTCCACCTTTATCTACCAATATTATCCTATCAAATCCTCAGTTCATCTAGGAGATGCATGGCAGAAAGAGCCTACGCCTAAGAGTCACAGATCTTGGCCAACACATTATCTCTTGCCTCAGTTCATTCAATGGAGAATAGTTGCAAAGATTACATAAGTAAAGCATCCAGCATACAAGAAGCCTTCAACAAATGGTGGTTTTCTCATTATTGTTATTATTAGCCAAATGGATTTTTATTCACTGACTCCTCAAAAAGCTTTGCACTTTTATTACCTCTGTGCTTTAAATTACTATTTTGCTCCTTTCTGAGTTCCTTCCCTATGTTCTAAAATCCTATTAAAATTTAAGTTCCAGCTTGAGTCAACCTCCTCCAAGAAAGCTTCCTTGACTCTGCCAAGCTAATATGATCTCTTACTCCTTTGAACTTCTATAGCACTTAGAGTTTATTCTACCCAAGCAGTGCTGTCCTACCTGATTTTATTAGTTCTCTTTTCATGTATGTGAGTCCTAATCCCCAATCAGAGTGCAAATTCCTTGCTAGCAGACATTCCTTTTTATATATACTTTTATACCTTTGTGATGTCTGACACATCATCAGGAATATGCTAGATGCTCAAAAAATGTGTTAATCTGATTTGTGGATTGGGAAGAAAGGCATCATAATAAAAATACTGGCTGACCATTTTTGTAGTGGACTAGAAAGCCAATAATTCTATATAAAGGTAGAAAGTTTCAAGTAAGCAGTTTAATCTAATTCCTTAATTCACTACCACTGACCAAACATGTTAAATCCTACTTAAGCTATATGATTTTGATCTAGTCCAATATAAATAACAGCAACAAATGACCCTAAGTAAATAGCACTTTTAACTTTTCAAAGTATCTTACACATAAGCCCTACTTAAATATACAATGACTTATATTGTCTTATTTGGTTTCACTGGGAAATATGCTTACCTCACTAAAAAATCAAGATAATTAAAGTGAGATTGGGCCGGCCCCATGGCTTAGCAGTTAAGCGGGCACGCTCCGCTACTGGTGGCCCGGGTTCAGATCCTGGGCGCGCACCGACGCACTGCTTCTCCGGCCATGCTGAGGCCGCGTCCCACAAACAGAAACTAGAAGGATGTGTAACTATGACATACAACTATCTAGTGGGGCTTTGGGGAGAAAAAAAAAAAGGAGGATTGGCAATAGATGTTAGCTCAGAGCCGGTCTTCCTCAGCAAAAAAGAGGAGGATTAGCATGGATGTTAGCTCAGGGCTGATCTTCCTCACCAAAACAAACAAACAAAAAAACACAAAAAACAACAAAAAAAATAAAGTGAGAAAGAGTCAGATACTGATCACTAGACAGTGAAGATAACATAATCTTATTATATATAAAAATAATTCTCCTTTAAAAAGGTAAACTATGTCTCCTCAACTGAATGCTAAAAGTTAAGAGTAGATAGCCTGGGGGCATAATTTTACTTTTATTTTCATTCACTGATTTAATTACAATTCTTTATAAAGCAGTTAAGAAAAATAACCGCATAAAGACTAAAATCTTTTCTCTTTGATAAATTACTAATTCAGCAATAGGAAACAACTGTTCTAATGAGCTGCTACTAAGAGTAAAGCAATTTGAGAGACAGAAGGAAGCTGCATTATTAAATGTAGTTAATTACCAGAAAATTAAATTTCAATAGGTAGAAAAAGACCTACAGCACAACTAAACCCCAGCAAGATGGATTCAACATGAAATCCTGAATCCCTCTTTTTAGCGGTTAATGCTGTTCTAACAAGCCTCCAACGAGGTTTCAACTTTCTCAGATCCCCAGAAGGAAAAAAAAAACCCATTACCTAAGGATGTTGGGATGGGAGAGTCTATTCATGAGCTGCACTTCTTTCAGCATGTTTGCCCGGTTACTGCTCAACGTGTTCATCTTAAGAGCCATCACCTGACCAGAAGCTCGGTGGCGCACCTAGAAAATAAAATAGAACAAGAAAAGAGGCTCAAGGACACAACAGCTATATATGAGGTCAAAGTCTCCACATGTAGAACACGCCAAGATGGTTTAGTGCCAGTTTAGATCAAACAGATATGGTAGGGGATGTTTTTCTGTAAACTCTGATTACATTAGGGTCTCACCTCCACTAATGAAGATGAATTTATTCAATCCAGGACCAAAATTGTTTTACACTAACAAAATTGTTTCACATTGTTAATAACACCTCAAGAAATCATGTCTTTTTTTAATACCTTAGAAAAAAAATGAGGGAAATTCATTAGGCTGGTTCCTTATGGCTAACATTGCTGAGTCTTAAGACACTAACAGGAAAAAGTCCTTTCTGTGGGGGCCAGCCCGGTGGCGTAGCAGTTAAGTTCATGCTGTGCTTCGGCGGCCAGGGATCGCAGGTTTGGATCCCGGGTGCAGACCTAGGCACCACTTATCAAGCCATGCTGTGGCGGCGTCCCATATAAAGTAGAGAAAGATGGGCATGGATGTTAGCCCAAGGCCAATCTTCCTTAGCAAAAAGGAAGATTGGCAATGAATGTTAGCTCAGGGCTAATCTTCCTCACAAAAACAAAAAAAGAAAAGTTCTTTCTGTGGAATTTTAAGTGTGCACAGAAAAGATACATGCATAAGCCTTATAACATTTAATGAACTATAAAGCTATCTTTATAGGACCCTAAAGCCACATCCTCAAAATCTCCCCCAAGCACCATAAAATACATATCTATAAGAAAAAAAGCACTGCATGTTAAATATAGAAAGAAGTTAGTAAACCTTTTAGAGCTAATATTGTAGTAACCCAACCAAAGTACCTTAGAATCATTTAAACACATTCAAAGCAGATTAAAAAAAAACATGGGCTACAGCACTCACACTATTATGCATATACACAGAGGTAAGTCTACTTCTAAAATGTTCATCCTCTATAGAATTCAATCTATTTTACATTAAAAATATTATTTTATAATTTCAATGCACACTCCACAGGTTTAAAAAACCATAATACTTTACTTGCAAGAACATTAACTATGTTTTTAACTTCTACATGTGGTCTCAGCAGTAGCAAAATTAGACTACCAGAGAAAATATTTTGTCTCACCCAAAAGAAGCTCAATTATTCACTGAGATGTGTGTTTCCTACTGAGAAACTATGAATGAAGCAGTAGAAAAATTATGAAGTACCAAGGACCTCATTACTTTCCAATTTAAAAAGAAATTCATTTCAGATCTTGCAAAACAGGGACTTGCTATGCAAAAATGTCATCATCCTATGGATTTTAAGAGTATTATTTCAGTATGTTATACTCGCCTAAGTGGAAATTTCAGTACAAAACATGACAATCTACTTAACTCTTCGATCTCCAGAAATTCCTTGAAATGACAATAGCCCCAGAAATTTAGCATATCTATTAATACCAGAGAGACATCACAGCTTATCTTCTAATTCAAAAAAACAATGTTTCAGAGTGGCCAGACAGAAGAAGGGGGAGGAGAAAGCAAAACACTCAGAGCCACGGGAACCCTGATCAGAAAAACTGAGGCAGAACTCTGGCTGTCTCTCCCTTCTTCTAGATCACATAGTGAGATTTGGAACCCAACTCTCTTCCTAGTGCATCAATGATTCTGTTGTCATGTACCTCGTGATTGATGAAAGAGAACTGCCTTTCCTTTTCAGATCTTGCATGGATAAGTTAAAAGAGAGGTTTATATACAAAGAACACATTGATAGTATTTTTCCAACTCTATTTACAGAAGACATCTGTCTTTTAATAAGTGCTCTCCATTCTGAAAGTCACTCTTCTTCTTTTTCTTTTTATCATCTGAAAACTATCACTCTGAGTTTTTAACAAAATGTCTACTTTGAAGAAAGTTTGATATTAAAACAACGTGTGAAATTCAGGGGTAAACTATCTATGTTTCAAACTAACCAGAAAAAAACTTACTTCCTTAAACAAGTGAACAAGATGATGAACATGTTCATAACTCATTGTATTTTGTCTTTCATCTGCATAAAATATTCTCCTTTCTTCTAGCCCCTCAATTTCTACTTATCTTTCAAGGCCACACTCAAATATCCCCTCTCTAAGCCGTCCTTGACTCTGTCTGGGAACTACTTTACACTACCTCAGAACAACATTCATAACACCAGTATACCACTCATCACATAGTTCTCTACATAAATATCTCCTCACTAGGTTATAAAGCATCTTGAGACCAGGATCTATATTGTATTCATCTGTGTCTTTCAGTGCCTAGAAAGCCTGGCACATCCTAAGGGCACAATGAAAACAATGGCAACAACAGTTAAATGATACTTCTAATATACTTTCTAAGGGCCAGTGAATCATTTATTTATCCAGGTGATTTCTTTGGTGGGAGGAGAGTGCTTTTCTTTCTTTTTCTTTTTTTGGTGGCAGAGGTTGAGGGGAGGACATAAACAGAAAAGTAGTGCCTATAAAATTTGGTCAAAAATTCCTGGAGTTTACATCTAGAAAGGGACAAACAATAAGCTATATGGCTAGTCAGATAAGAAAGAGAATGAAGAATCAAATACAGCACAAGAGGTATTTATATAAATGTTGATTGAATGAGCACTTGGGGGAAAATTTTGCAGGACTTCTGTGAAACCTCAAAGGATTAATAGATTTGTTTTTTTTTTTGTTTTTTTTTAAAGATTTTATTTATTCATTTTTCTCCCCCCAAAGCCCCAGTAGATAGTTGTATGTCATAGGTTCACATCCTTCTAGTTGCTGTACGTGGGACTCAGCCTCGGGTTGGACGGAGAAGTGGTGCCTTGGGGCGCGCCCGGGATCTGAACCCGGGCCGCCAGCATCAGAGCGCGCGCACTTAACCGCTAAGACACGGAGCCGGCCCGAGGATTAATAGATTTGGATAGATTTCTTTCTTTTTTTTTTTAAGTACAGAACAGACTACAGGTGATAAAGGAAGAAACAAGTACCATCAAATACAGAGGTCCACAAAATATGGGGAATTTGCCTAAATACAGGAAGATCATTACAAGTTGTCAAAACCACAAAAATTAATTAGTCCTCAAATCTACTTCAATTTTTAGAGTAAAGGGAAGGTCTATTTCTACTTAAGTTTGTTCTCTACACATAGATCATTGTTACTACTACTAAGAGGATTCCTAAGAGATTGATATCTTTAAATATCTTTAAAAATAAAGACTTCAAAAAATTAAAAATAGAATTGCCATATGATCCAGCAATTCTACTTCTGGATATATACCCAAAAGAATTGAAAGCAGGGTCTTGAAAAAATATTTGTATACCCATGTTCATAGCAGTATTATTCACAGTAGCCAAAAGGTGAAAGCAACCTAAGTGTCTATCGACAGATGAATAGATAAACAAAATGTGGTATATACATACAATGGAATATTATTCAGTCTTATGAAGGAAGGAAATTCTGACACATGCTACAATATGGATAAACCCTGAAGATATTATGCTAAGTGACATAAGCCAGTCACAAAAAGACAAATACTATATGATCCCACTTATATGAGGTACCTAGGGCAGTCAAATTCATACAGACAGAATGAAGAATGATGATTGCCAGGGGCTATGGGGAGGAGAGGAATTTGGAGTTGTTTAATGAGTCCAGAGTTCAGCTTTACAAGATGAAAAGAGTTCTGGAGATTGGTAGCACAACAATGTGAACTGAATTGTACACTTAAGAATGGTTAAGACAGCAAATTTTATGTTATGTGTATTTTACACAATTATAAATAAAGGAAGGAAGGGAGGGAGAGAGGAAAGAAAAGAAAGGAGAGAGAGAAAAAAAGAGAAAAGAAAAGAAAATCACCAAGAAAATTACTACCTCTCCTTGACTTTTAAACTCATCTGATGCTACCACAGAATCTCCAAATCTAAAGAAGAGCATAGCAGAGTGGTGAAGTGCTCGAGCTATGGAGATGAGCAGACTGAATCTAAGTTTTAACACTTAAATGATTAAGAGGGAGTTCTCTTTGAAGTCTTCTGTTGTAAAATGAAGAGAATAACAGTTTCTATCTCATAGAACTGTTATGGAGGATAAAATAATGGTATGTTAGATAAAGGAGATACAGTGCTTGGCACATAGTAAGCATTCAACAAATACACATTGTTTTTAATAAAAATAAGAAACTATATGCTCACAAGAATTTAGCATATCAAGTGAGTTTGAGACGACACAGAAAATGCATATTGTAATTTTGTTGTTGTTGTTTTTTTGGTGAGGAGGATTAGCCCTGAACTAACATCTGTTGCCAATCCGCCTCTTTTTGCTGAGGAAGAGTGGCCCTGGGCTAACATCCGTGCCCATCCTCCTCTACTTTATATGTGGGACACCTGCCACAGCATGGCTTGATAAGCGGTACGTAGGTCCACACCCAGGATCCAAACCCTCGAACCCTGGGCCACTGAAGCAGAGCACACAAACTTAACCACTATGCCACCGGGCCAGCCCCCTACATATTGTAATTTTAAGTGAAGACAGCAATATTCAAATCTGTATATGCCCTCAAGATTACTTATTTATTACAAAGGGAAAAATGTACCTCTACAATGGAGAGATCTGGTGGCTAGTATCTTAACCAAGGGATCGTATTTAGCATTACCAAAGTGAGACACCTGACATTATCCGCCTTCTGATGTGAGGCAATATACTTGCTGAAATGTTTAACTCGAATCTAATCATAAGAAAACAATTAGACATATCCAGAATATCTAAAAGACAACTGGACAATACTCTTCAAACAAAATGTACGGGAATATGCTAGATTAAACGAGATTAACGTGCATAACCACTTTAATGAAATGTATGAAACCCTGATTGGATTCTGGGTCAAAAAAAGCTATAAAAGACTTTTTGGAGGCAAATAGGGAAAATTTTAATAGGGATTGTATAGGAAATGATTTTACTGAATTAAGGTTAATTGTCTAAGGTATAAATAATACCATGGCTTTGTAGGAGAATGTATTCTTAGAAGATACATACTAAAGTATTTAAGATTAGAGTGTCATGAGGTCTGCAATTTGCTTTCAAGCAGCTTATCAAAAAAAATCCGGGGGCCCGCCCCGTGGCTTAGCAGTTAAGTGCGCGCGCTCCGCTACTGGCGGCCCAGGTTCGGATCCCAGGCACACACCAACGCACTGCTTCTCCGGCCATGCTGAGGCCGCGTCCCACATACAGCAACTAGAAGGATGTGCAACTATGACAAACAACTGTCTACTGGGGCTTTGGGGTTGGGGGGGGGAAGGAGAAGGATTGGCAATAGATGTTAGCTCAGAGCTGGTCTTCCTCAGCAAAAAGAGGAGGATTAGCACGGATGTTAGCTCAGGGCTGATCTTCCTCACACACACGCACAAAAATTCGGATACATAAAGCAATGTAGCAAAATATTAATAATTGATGAATCTAGGTGGAGGGACTACAGGGGTTTATTGCACCATTGTTTCAATTTTCTGTAGATTTAAATTAGATCTACAGAATTAAAAAGTTTCCAGGGCCGGCCCTGTGGCTTGGTGGTTAAGTGCACGCGCTGCGATGCTGGTGGCCCGGGTTCGGATCCCGGGTGCGCATCGAGGCACCACTTCTCCGTCCATCCTGAGGCTGAGTCCCACATACAGCAACTAGAAGGATGTGCAGCTATGACATACAACTATCTACTGGGGCTTTGGGGGGAAAAAATAAAATAAATAAAATCTTTAAAAAAAAAAAAAAAAGTTTCCAAAAGTTGAAAGAAACAAGTAAAAAAATGTATTTTACTTTCTCCCATAAATTTAGAATTGGGAAATAAAGAACAGCTTTTTAAATGTGGGGGAAAAAAAAATCCTGCATGTCACATGTGCCCAAGCCTATGTTAAAACAGAAAAAAGTGGAGGTAAGTTTATCAAATGTTAATAGTGGTTGTCATTGGTGATAGAACTATCAAAGATTTCTTTTCTTCCTTTTATTTTTCTTCATTTTCCATTCTTCTATAATGTATTGACTTACTTTTCTAATAGAAAATATAGCTTTTCAACTTCAATTTATATTTATTTTTTAACTAAGTAACGCATACATTTTGTTTGTAACACATTAAAACCAGATAAATAAGAAATACGTTGCTTTTGACTATCAGATCCATTAATCCCAGTATTCTGTGCCCATTCCCAGAAGTAGTTATTGTCCCAAGCTTGATGAGTACTCTTCCAGGCCCTTTAAAAAATACATTGACAAAAAAACCAAAAAAAAACACCGAGATAGCTTGATTATTTATTTATTTATTTATTTATTTCCCTTTAGGAAACGGATAGAGCATGGTGTCCAACCTCAGGGAAAACTAAAGTTCTACAGAACAGAGGTTTCTATTCAACATGCTCAGAAGTCCAAGCACCCTGCAGGTTCTAAGGATGTTTCAGCAGCACACCAAAACAAACAAAAAACCACAGATACCATCAAATAATAATACTAAGTCACTAGAAAAGTGTGGGTACACAAAAGTTTCTCTACCAGCACGGTAGTATTCTAATGATTAGCCCCTATCATCCAATTCCTCTGGACAAAGTATGAACAAAGGGAAGATAAAAGAGGTCAACCAGAAGAAAGAGAACTAAAGAGTGACCAGAAGAATTGAGAATTGCTACATAAAGTGACTGATCACAGACACCAAGAAAACACACAGTGGCATTAGGTAGGCAAAAATCAAGAACAGAGTTTCTCCTCTTGATCAAAGACTCAGAACAGACCCTAAAACTAAAGCCAGAGTTAAAGAAAACATTAAGATCTGCAAACAAGAGCTACAAACCACAAACTAAAGGCCAGTCAAGTCTGTGCATGCAGGCTGGAAGTGACTGATAATCTCTCTTTAGTTTTTTCAATTACATTCAAATAGTAGCAAATATTATCATATTCTATATACAAGACACTGTGCTAGATGCTGAGAAGGCTACGGATCAACATGAGACATCAGCTTGTCAGATCTTCCAGCAAGCTGTGTGCCCAAATTACAAAGTTATCTTGTTGCTCTCCCGCTTAAAATTCTTCAATGGCTCACCACTACCTGAGGAATAAAGTCCAAACTCCTTAGCAAAACTAACTTCATCTACTGCTCCCTGCCTATCCCTACCCTGACTCCTCCCCCTACCTTTAGCTATTCCCTACTATTGGTAATTCTTTCCAAATGCATCACGCTCTCTCACACTTCCTTGCCTTGACACATACTATTCCCCTTGCCTTGATGCAATCCTCAATCCCCAAGCCCCATCCCAATCTCTCTACTAAATTCCTTTCAATTATTCAAGATATGGGAAACATCACTTTTCCTGGGAAAATGTCATTTTATTTCAAGAAAAGGTGGGTGGCTCCACTCTGTGTCTTCTCAGTACTCTGTCCTTATTTGTCTCTATTACAGCCCTTGCATATTATATGCTGTTAGCTTACCTGTTTATTTATCTCCTATATGCCTAAGGGCAGTTCCAGTTCAAGATGGCAACAGTAGGAAGATCCTGAACTCACCTCCTCCCATGAACGCACAGAATCTACAACTACATATGGAACAATTTCCTATATGCCTGAGGGCAAAGACTGCTGTATTCATTTCTTTACCCCCAGAATAGTAATTCAGCTTCCCTACCCACCTACACACCTTCTGACATGCAGAACTTATTCTCATATGGACAAATCTAGATTTTTGTCAAAAATCTTAAAAAAGTAAGCAGGAAAGAAAAGCATGGCAATAATTATATAAGTATCAACATACATTTGTATATTGCTCACTATAGACTCTGGAATAGAAAAAAATAGATTACAGGTTATGCACAATCCCATAGCCATTAGCTATTATTCTACCCCATTTTTATTCCATTCAAGTAAGCATTCACATGCAAATCAGAGTGACAATTAATACCGGGGTGCCTCTAATTCAGCTCTAATTTATATTTTTTAAAATTAAATTATTTGCATATGTTAGTACTTTAACCACTTTTAATAACAAATCACATGCAATAAATAACTTCACCTTTAGCAGTGTGGTATGAAACCAAGTTGAGAATCTCTTCTCTGGCACAGTGCCTAGCATTTAGTAGTTGACAGCTCAAAAAATGTTTACTGAATTTAAATGGTTAACTTGAGTCCGGAAGCTCATTTTCCAGAGGGGGAGAAAAGCATAAACCTCTGACCAGCTCAGAGAAGTAGTAAGGAGAGAATTAAATAACAATAAGGATAACAACATAAGAATTGTCACAAAGCAATTAATCATAAAGTTAACTATTAAATGAGTGGTTTAGGGGCCAGCCTGGTGGCACAGTGGTTAAGTGCGCGCGTTCTGCTTCGGCAGCCCGGCGTTTCACAGGTTCGGATCCCAGGCACGCACCGACACACCGCTTGTCCTGTGGCGGCATCCCACATAAAGTAGAGGAAGATGGGCACAGATGTTAGCCCAGGGCCAATCTTCCTCAGGAAAAAGAAGAGGATTGGCATTGGATGTTAGCTCAGGGCTGATCTTCCTCACACACACACACAAAAAAAATTTTTTTAAAAATGAGTGGCTTAAGTCTTCCAGTTAAGAAGTCACCAGAAGTGACTGTACAATAGGTATACAGTAAGCTGGTATAGCAGCATTAATATTAGGCAAACAGAGTTTACAGCAGTAGTTTTCAACAGAGGCTCTAACACCTTACTTTGAAGGTATTTTTGAAGTTTTCAGGTAAAGTGCTTTGGTATAACAATGATTAGGGGCAGGCAGTCTTGCCAGCCAGAGATACTAGACATCCTGCAAGGTACAGGACAGTACTGCACAAAGAAGTATTGTTCCACGTGCTGTACGAAATTCAAATGTCTTGCCAGAATTCATGTAAAGAACATATTTATTATTCCCTGAGCTTGGATTCTAATTCCATTTTACATAAAAACAAAGTCATCTTGCATGGTTTTAATATATATTGAATTTTCCAGGACTGCAACTACCTTGTAAATTGAGGAAAAATTGCCTTTTTATTTTGTTCAGAACATCCTTAAGAATTGGTCAACATTTCACTTGAGGGTATTATGCCAAGTGAAATAAGTCAGACAGAGAAAGACAAATACCGTACAATTCCACTCATGTGGAAGATAAACAAACAAACACATAGATACAGAGAACAGATTGGTGGTTACCAGAGGGGAAGAGGGGTAGGGGAAGGGCAAAAGGGGTAAAAAGGCACATTTGGTCGTTGACAAATGGCAACTAGATTTTTGGTGGCGAACATGATGTAGTCTATACAGAAGTCAAAATACAATGATGTACACCTGTAATTTATATAACGTTATAAACCAATGTAACCTCAATAAAAATAATTCATTCATTTAAAAATTTAAAAAAATAGTGATCAACATTTCAGAAAATCAGACAACCAATGGCAATACTACTCCTGGTATCTGAATCAGAATACAACAGATCTGTATCAGAAGCCACTTGTAGTTTTTATATTCATGGTGATTTACTTAGTCTTTATCTCAAAATAGCAAATATAAATAAAAAGTATATTTTTGTCTTGTCCACAAATAAAGTTATCAACATGCCTACTCTGCCAACTTTTTCCCCTAATGAAACATTCAAGATTAAATTAACATTTTACAAAGAAACACTCTGATAAATTTGGCAAAGATACATCATACCTCCCTGTTTTCTCTCCTTCATCAATCTATAATTTGTCTTGGCAAGCTATTCCTATTTCAATTGAGGTTATTTTCCTTTTTCCCTTATCACATACAAATAAGTCTGGTCTGCTACTACACTTTTATTCTAATATCTATTGGCATCTCTGCTCTTCAATTTTTCTTCTTGCATGGCTTTTGATGTCTTCTCTTAAATCTAAAACTAGTCATTTATAAGAGAGTAAAAGCATCTGACTACTTCATTATGTCTTCTAGAATAGTCAGGCCTCCAAATTTGCATATTGAGATCTATTATTTTTACTAACTTAATTTTCTCTTACTTTTCATTTACCAAAGATGTAGGGTATCATGTTGATGTTTTACAATTATGAGCAATAGTAACCTAAATTACCCATCAATTTCACTTCAGGGAAGTTAAGAGTTATATTTTAAAAAATTGTTATACTAGCAATAATATAGCTAAGATTTATAGCATTTGCTACGTACTAGGTTCTACTGTGTAACTGCTTTATATATAATAACTCGTTTAATCCTCAAAATAATTCTGTGAGGTACAAATTATTACAGCTATGGAAACTGATGCACAGAGAGATCAAAGGACCTTCTCAAAATCATAGATCTAGTAAATGGCAGAGCCAGAATCTGAACCCAGATAGTGCAAAGACATTGGGCCTAACAGGGTTGAGAACAACCAAACTAAGGAAAAAAGCATTGTGTGCACACTACATAATAATTGTTCTGTCAATAAATAATAATTACAATCTTGTATATATCTAACAACATAGCCTTTGTGAAAATTAATAAAGGGAAATCTCATTTAAAATAGAGTCAGGAGGCCAGAAGGAGGAGAAGGGGTTCTGCCATGCAGTACCACTCAAGGTCAATTACAGAAAAGACAGTCAATTACAGACCCCAACAGAAGTCTTCAACAGAAAAGAATCAATTACAGAAAGAAACATACATTGTATCCCAAACAGAAATCAACTACCCTTGCAGCTCAGTCAATGAGAAACTATCATCACCCCGACCTCTTGCTTTTCTCCAATGGACTTTCACTCAAAACAACTCCTCCCAATTTCCTCCTTTTTCCCTATAAAATAACGTTCCTCTCCTTTGATTGTTGGATTTGCCTATGGTCCACCATAGCACACACATCCCAAGATGCAATTCTTTGGCTATTCCGAAATAAACTCGTTTTGCTGGTAAAACTGGCTGTTCTATTTTTAAGGTCAACATATGTGGTGTCAAAAGTGGGATCAGAAGGAGGCGACCCCCAAGAGATGACAGCCCCCAGAATCGAGGGAAGTGCTCATACCCAGCCCCTTGCACTCCTCATTTCCGTGAGTTGCTGCCTAATTTTGGTTTGGTGAGTCTCCTCTTGGATTTTGAGCTCCACTCCCTTTGCATTCTGAGCTCTCTGACTTTATTCCGGATCAGGAGAGGCTTTGTCCTCTTGGTGGAGGACAGAGTTCTTCCCGGTTCAGGGTTCTGTCCTTGTGTTCAAGGCTTCATTTTTGTTGAGTACTCAGTTGTTTTCTGAAGTGGTAGCATAGTTTCTTTTGGGGCTTGGGCTTGCTGAAAATTCAGGAGTTTTCTTTGGTTTTTCAGATTCCTTTTGGAACCAGGGCTGGGAATCCAGCAACTTTCTTTCATTTTTAGATTCCTTCAGGGATCAGGGCTAGGACTCTAGCAATTTTCTTGAGTTTTCAGAGGAAATTTCAGAAATGGGATCCCAGTTATCTAAATGTTTTGAGGGAAACCCTCCTTCAGGGACTCCAGCTGGGTTTATATTTAAGAACTTTGGGTCCCCTACATGTGTATTTTTAACGAAGTGGGCCAAACTGACTAAGAGTATTCCAGAATTACAATGGCCATTTGAACTTTAGATCTCTCTAAACTTGTTTTTCTTAAAACCAAATTGGAAGACCATGGCTCTAATAGTAAGCAAAACGAATGGTATGTTTATTTTAATTGGTACCTGGAGGCTTCCAAATGTGCGCAAAACTCTAAAATCGCCTCAATACAAGATATCATATCTAAATTAGCCAAAACAACTAAAAAACTGAGGGAAGACAAAATGGCTTCTAAGGCCTCTCTTTCCCGTTCTCTATTTTCTTTGTCTTTTGCTCAGGCCCCACCTCTGGTGCTATCTTCCTCCTTCCCTCTGCACCACCTCTAGTGCTTAAACTTCAGCCATCTGAGCAAGTAACCTTAACTTAGTCCATCTGCCAGAAACACAATTTGGATCCAACTATTCATTTGAACTCTGTACCTGAGACGTGGCTGAAATTCTTAAAACAAAAGCTATAAGGTCTCTGTGTCTGTCTATATGTTGAGTATGTCTACATATCTATGTGATATTTTTCTACCTCCAGATGGTATTGCTAAGACTGATTTGTAAAGCTCTATTTAATTGGCTTGAAATTAAGTGCTTATAAATTAAGTATTCTTAAACCTCAGAAGTATAACAGAGCTAATCCAAATGTTTTCAAGTTTATGTGATCTAGGATTAATCTTTAGTAAATAAAAGCTATCTTAAGATTGTTGGTTTAATTGAAACAGCCCTGCCTTTAAAGTTATCAATACTGAACACAATGCAGACATACAACTTTCAATCTACTTGGGTTTATTTATTTATTTATTTATTTATTTGTGAGGCAGATCAGCCCTGAGCTAACATCCATGCTAATCCTCCTCTTTTCACTGAGGAAGACCGGCTCTGAGCTAACATCTATTGCCAATCCTCCTCCCTTTTCTTCCCCAAAGCCCCAGTAGATAGTTGTATGTCATAGTTGCACATCCTTCTAGTTGCTGTATGTGGGACGCAGCTTCAGCATGGCTGGAGAAGCGGTGCATCGGTGCGCGCCCAGGATCCGAACCGGGCCACCAGTAGCAGAGCGTGCGCACTTAACCGCTAAGCCACGGGGCCGGCCCTACCTGGGTTATTAAGCTCATGCTATCTCTGTTACAAAATTTTTCAGCAAGAAAGTAACTTAAGATGATGACTGGCTATTTAATGTCAAATCCAAGCATGACTGTTTAAAAGCAAGTAATTTTTTTTTTTAAAGATTTTATTTATTTATTTTCCCCCCAAAGCCCCAGTAGATAGTTGTATGTCATAGCTGCACATCCTTCTAGCTGCTGTATGTGGGACACGGCCTCAGCATGGCCGGAGAAGCGGTGCGTCGGTGCACGCCCAGGATCCGAACCCGGGCCGCCAGCAGCGGAGCGCACGCACTTAACCACTAAGCCACGGGGCCGGCCATAAAAGCAAGTAATTTAAATAAATGTAAATAAGATCAAAATTCATACTAAGTTAAACTAAATAATGGATGATCATTGAATATCTAAGTCATTTCCAAATAAGATGAACATTAATTACTGAACGTAGATTTATCTACTTTTGGCTTCCTATTGCATAGAAACTAAAGTTATTTGAGTCTATTAGTGAACATGTTTGGGTTTTTTTTGTTTGGTTTTTTGTGTGTGAGGAAGATCAGCCCTGAGCTAACATCCATGCTAATCCTCCTCTTTTTGCTGAAGACGACCAGCTCTGAGCTAACATCTATTGCCAATCCTCCTCCTTTTTTTTTTCTCCCAAAGCCCCAGTAGATAGTTGTATGTCATAGTTGCACATCCTTCTAGTTGCTGTATGTGGGACGCGGCCTCAGCATGGCCAAAGAAGCAGTGCCTCAGTGCGCGCCCGGGATCCAAACCCGGGCCGCCAGTAGCGGAGCCCGTGCACCCAACCGCTAAGCCACAGGGCCGGCCCAGTGAAAATGTTTTATGCCACACTGAGAAATTTTCATGAAAAAAGGCATGTTTCTAGAAATTTATAAAAGGTATTTATAAGTTCTCCAAGACACAAAATGCTAATATAGTTCACAATTGTTTACTTCTTAGTTCTTCACTAGAAATTAAGGATTCTAAGGGTTAAGAATTCTAATCAGGGGGCCGGCCCGGTGGCGCAAGTGGTTAAGTGTGCGCCCTCCACTGCAGCGGCCCGGGGTTGGCCGGTTCAGATCCCGGGCACGCACCGACACACCGCTTGTCGGGCCATGCTGTGGCGGGGTCCCACATAAAGTGGAGGAAGATGTGCACGGATGCTAGCCCAGGGCCAGTCTTCCCCGGAAAAAAAAAAAAGAGGAGGATTCGCAGATGTTAGCTCAGGGCTGATCTTCCACACACAAACACACACACACAAAGAATTCTAATCAATATATGTAATAATAAGGGAAACATCTCCATATGCAAGGAAAGTAGGATGCGTGTTTTGATAAAAGAAAGCTTTAGGAATGGAAATGCATTTTACTGAGGGGAAAAGAAATTTTGTCCTAAGAAGAGGCTGGTTATTTTGGACTAAGAAAGAGGAAAACGTAGGACAAGATCTAAATGTAAAATGAAAGTGTAGGTGGTTTGTGGAAAGGAATCTTGGGAAAGGAATTTTAATATGTGGTCAAGCTGGCTAAGATAAATATAAACTTATTTAAATGAGTTTTAATACCAAAATAAACTATGTAAAATTAAAATTTGGCTTTCTTTTCTGTTGAAAGGATGTTTTCTTGGGCTATTGGTCTACATTTGTGTGTGTGTGTGTGTGTGTGTGTGTGTGTGAGAGAGGAAGATTAGCCCTGAGCTAACATCTGATGCCAATCCTCCTCTTTTTGCTGAGGAAGATTGGCCCTGGGCTAACATCCGTGCCCATCTTCCTCTATATTATATGGGACGCCACCACAGCATGGCTTGACAAGCGGTGCGTTGGTGCATGCCCCGGGATCCGAACCTGTGAACCCTGGGCCACCGAAGCAGAGCGAGCACACTTGGCCGCTACACCACCGGGCCAGCCTCTATTGGTCTACTTTTGATAACAGATTGTGAAAGCTTCTTTACCTTTAAGTAATATGCCTAGAAAACAGAGATTTTGTGTTTTATCAAAATAATTTCCTGTGTTGTTTCTATCAGGTCTTTAATTCCTTAAGAGAACTGAGTCTTCTTAGTATTAAAGGAGTTAAGTTTTGTTTACAACTATGTAACCTTTTGTATTTGCCTTCAAATCCTGTTATTGTTACTTTGGTCAAATAGATACTTAAGTATTATTTTGTAATGATCTGTGATCCTATTTGGTCAAGTGTCCAAACCTTTTGATATTTCTGACAAGCTTCCCAAAATACTCAAATTCTAAACGAAGTCTTTTTGATGGATGTAACTTTGGGATTTTCCAGAGGGCACCCGGGACATCTCAAAAGATTTGTTCCCTCTCCTTATAAAAAGAGAGAGATTACACTAATTAGGTTTATTTGGTATGTCAAATTACATGAGAAGCGTGGTCAAATAAGCAATAATAAAACTTTTTAGGTTACATTGTATGCATGAATGTTACTAAAAGAAGTGTTCTAGAAATTGTATAAAATTCCTAAAAATCTGATTATGTCCTAATATAATGTTATTACATGTAATTCTAGTTACTATCTAAAATGTATGTCACAAAAATACCCAAATTTCCTTGTCAATTGCATTTGCCCACTGCCTTTTTTAAAAGTCTTTTATTAGTTACAGTAATTGTTTTACTCTGATGCTTTTACATATGTTTCATTTTCAAAGACACTCATGGAAAAGACTTTGACAAGTACTCTGGAATACAACTTTTGATAACTTTAACATTATAACACTGAACTGGGTGGGAATTTCTGGAATTCAAGTGGAGGACTGATTACTTGGATGTTTTGTTTTCCAGATGTAAAGGACCCCTTTTTCTCCTCTCCTTTAAGCTGTCTATAACTTACATCAATTTGGTAAAGTGTTATCTTTACAACAAGGGTTGAAACATTTACCTTTTTCTCTCTACATGATCCCTCCAGAATTAGGAAAATCTTAGTACTCTTTTCATGACAATATATGTTTTTTTATGGGTTCAGCAAAGGTCTGTTCTCCTTGTAACAGGACCCAATTGGAAATAGTGGCTACACTACCAAGGCTTTGACTAGAATGTCACATTCAAGAAAGATATAGGTAGACTCAGAAATGACCAGACAGCTTTAAGGAACTGCTTGGAAAAAATCAGCCTAGAACCTTGCTTATAAGGTTTTGCAAAGTAATCTTAAAAAAGAGCTTATATGGTCAATCACTATTTTTGCTGTATTTATATTAATAATCAGGCCAAGTTCAATATAAACAAATTAGTTTTACCATGATTATCTTTAATAAAAATGAGAGTAATTGTGGAGAGAGAAATTATGTTTGCACCTTTGTAGATATTAAATTGTAGTCCTATTAATTGTCTTTAAGGTTTTGTTATACACTTGTAAGCTGGACTGGGTCCTAAATTCTTCTAGGCTACGATACTCCAAAATGACATTTCCAATTTTACTGCCCTTGAAATCTCCTTGGAAGGGACTATACCAGGTCCTTGTCACTACCCAGATGAAATCCAAACTTCAGGGACTTGGATACACATTTCATAGCTAAAGAAGGCTCCACCTAACATCTAGTCCTATACAAATGCTGGAGACCTCCAAATCAAACTGACTATGAAAAGAAGCAGCCAACATCTGAGGGAGACAGCTTTCCCAAGATATCCAAACCAGGCTTATATACTTTTCTTTCACTGCTACCTCTTACTTTGTTTGCTCCCTCCCTTCTATGGAAGGACAATGCCCTTGTCCCCATTTCCCAATCCCTTGTGAAAGAAGGAAATCTCTCTGATTGCTGGATTTGCCATCAGAAACCTCGATCTGTTCAGGACAATAATGACCCCTTAGTTCACCCTATAAGTAATCTCACTGGAATTCCAGATGCCACTGTATATTTAAATTGTTCTGCAGGTCCATTTTATAAAGTCAGGGTACTAAGTGCCTCATTTCATTCTTTGCTTCAACTTAACTCAGACTTGGGAGTGAAAGACAAAAATCTTATGAATATTTGTATAATAAATTCTGTAGGATGGCCAATGTAAATCAGATCATTTGTACACTTGTTGATATACCCACGTCGATATGTAACAACACAATGTCTGTTTAAATGGTGGTAATGACTCTATGCCAGTGAATGAGTCCATACGGTTACTTATGCAGGAGCCTTACGTACACCCTCTGGTTACATTTTTATATGTGAAGGCTCCTACAACAGCCCTTATGCTTGGGCATCTCATTGCCTTGACAGCTGAAGAGTACAAGGATAGTGTACCTTTACCATATTCACCACCCTGTTCTCCCTGCATAACCAGTCAGAAGCCTCTCACTGGTCAGTTCCACCAAATTCCTACAATTGCCTCAAACGAGAACTTCCAGGAGGCGTGCATGACTCTGAGTTTGCCTCTGCCTTCTCTCCATGGACAGGAGTAAATGCCAACAAACAAATGATCAGGAATCTGTCCCTAACACTAGAAAAGTTGGCCAACTCCACAGTCAAAGCAGTTGTGACCCAACAGTGGTCACTTAATTCACTAGTTTCAGATAAGCATATAGCTCTTGATTACCTAGTTGCTGAGCAGGGAGGTGTCTATGCAGTAACAAACAACTCCTATTGCACATGCATAAATACCTCTGGGGAAGAAGAGACTCAACTACAAAGAATTAGAGAGCAAGCACATTGGCTGCAACAAATTTCAACCAATAACCCACTGTCTTTTGTGTCATTCATCTGGTTACCCTCAGGTCTGGGCTCCTGGTTTAGAACTATCATACAAACTGGGCTTGTCGTACCTTTGTAAGCATGACATACCTAATAAGGTGATATTAGCTCAACAATTTGAAGTTATTTCCAAGGCTTACAACCTCAACAACTATAGACTTTGAATAAGAGATGCCTGAGAGTTCTCCCTCCTGACCTTCCTTGTTATTCAAATGTGGCCTAAATGGTTTCCAACCAATAAGCACTTTCCCTCCAACACAGTACATGATAACCAGGAAAGGTCCTTCCTGGCACCAAGGCAAAAAACTACTACGCACAGAGAACCTGACTCTTTATCAGTGATGCTTTCAGAGAAAGACCTTGATCAAAGGGGGAAAATGTGAAAATTAATAAAGGGAAACTTTATTTAAAATGAAGTCAGGAGGCCAGAAGCGGGAGCTCCCATGCAGTACCACTCAAGGTCAATTATAGACCCCAACAGAAGTCCTCAATAGGAAGGAATTGTCAATTATAGGAAGAAATGCACATTGGATCACCCCCACCCCAAAAGAAATCACTACTCCAGCAACTCAGCCAATGAGAAACCATCACCACCCCGAACTCTTGCTTTTCTTCAAGGGACTTTCATTCAAAACAACCCCTCTCAATTTCCTCCCCGTTTCCCCTATAAAATATTAACATTCTTCTCCTTTGATTGTTGGATTTGCCCATGGTCTGCCATAGCATGCACATCCCAAATTGCAATTCTTTGGCTATTCCCAAATAAACTCATTTTGCTGGTAAAATAACTGGCTGTTTTATTTTTAAGATTGATACCTTGTAATATATCAAAAAAAAAAAAAAAAAAACCTGACGAAATACAAGGCAAATTTGACAAATCCATAATCTTCATGGGATATTTTAACATACCTCTCAGTAACTAAAAGCTCAAGCAGATAAAAAATAAATATGGATATGATACATTTTAATCACAAAATTGACATGCTTGATCTAATCTTGTCCCAACGAAGGTAGGTTTTTTTTTTTTCAAGTATACCTGAAAAAATTTACCAAAATGCCAAAAATACTGCATCATAAAGGAATTTTCAAAAAATTTCAAAGAATCAATGTGGTTCAAAAACTACATTCCCAGACCACTATGAAAAAAGATTAGAAATCAACAATAAAAAGATAATTAAAAACGAGCATAGTGAACAAGACTAATTGTTTATCCAATATCTATTTTCTCCCTTTTCTTAACTAACAGAATCCCAATTACGAGGCGGTGTGCTCAGTTAAGACATTCAACCTGGCAATCTTCCTTGCAGATAGGGTGGACAAGTGACACAGTCCTAGTATGGAGATGTAAGTGAGACTTGCTAGGTGGGGATTCTGGGAATGCTATTGTTTTCCTGATGAAATTTTCCTTTATCCTTCCCTTTTTTATGGCCTAGAGCAAAGATGTGTTGCTTGCATCAAGAGCAGCTATCTTGTAACCAAAAGGACAAAAGCCACACACTAAAGATAGAGGAAGCTAAAAGAACCTTGGATTGTTGATGACTTCCTGAAGCAGCTACATAGCATAGGAATTTCCCAAGATTTGTTGAGAAAAATTAATCTCTTATTTGAATAAGCCACTATGTTCAGGTTTCTGTCTTCTGCCAAAGATAATACTGATTTGCAAAAAATTAAATGAATTAGAGTTCAACTAAAGATGCTAGAAAAAAAAGAAAGTATAATAATAAAGATAAAAGCAAAACTTAATGAAATAGAAAACAAAGAAACAATAGAGAGGTTCAGCAAACCAAAAGCTCATTTGGAGGAGGAAAAAACTAATAAAGAAACATATCTGGGCTGGCCCTGTGGCTTAGCGGTTAAGTGCACGCGCTCCGCTGCTGGCGGCCGGGGTTCCGATCCCAGCCACGCCCCCACGCACCGCTTCTCCGGCCATGCTGGGGCCGCGTCCCACATGCAGCAACTAGAGGGATGTGCAGCTATGACATACAACTACCTACTGGGGCTTTGGAGGGAAATAAATAAATAAATAAAATCTTAAAAAAAAAAAAAAAAAGAAACATATCTCCAGTGACTCTGAATCAAGAAAAAAGTCTTTCATTTTCCAGTCCCTGCCTACCTTTCTAGAGTCATCACAGGCTTGCCATTCCTTACATGCATTCACCAGACTTGAACTGAACCCAATTTGTCATCATTCCTAGAATATTCCATGCTCTTATTCTTCTGTGCCTCTACATGCTTTTCCTCCTGCTTGAAATGCCCTTTCCCTGCTTGTCCATCAGACAAGCTCTTTTTTTATCCTTCAGGAAAACTCAAGAGTTGGGGCCAGCCTGGTGGTGCAAGCAGTTAAATGTGCACGCTCCACTGCAGCGGCCCGGGGTTTGCCAGTTCAGATCCCGGGCACGCACCGACACACAGCTTGGCAAGCCATGCTGTGGTGGCCTCCCATAAAGTGGAGGAAGATGGGCACAGATGTTAGCCCAGGGCCAGTCTTCCTCAGCAAAAAAAGAAGAGGATTGGCAGTTGTTAGCACAGGGCTGATCTCCTCACAAAAAAAAAAAAAAAAAAAAACTAAAGAGTGACCTCCTCTGGAAAGCTTTCTCTAACCCCTTCAAACAAGGTTTGTACTGGTGCCCAGTATTATTTTCCTTAGCACTCTATGCATACTTTCACACACTTAGCAACTAAGTATTGAGCAATTTCAGGCTCTTGCTAAAGGCTCTATTTTAGCAAATACTGTATTTTAAATACATTTCCTGCCTTCCACCCTAAGCAAAGAGCTCTTTTAGGGCAGGATTTTCTTTATTTCTCTATCCCTAGCACCTAGCTCAATGTCCTACACCTAATGAGCATTAAGTAAATGTCTGCTAAATAAATAAATCAATGATTACCATAGTAAATAATTACAATGTTTACTATATGCTGGAATAGAAGTATCAACAGAGTGCTATGAGATCGCAAAGGGGAAGCAATCAACCTTCCTCACTGCAAAATAATACACTCTAGAAATAAACTTTTTGTAATATCTTTCACATGCTTTCACATATATCACATCATTTACAGAAATATTTCTATGCATTGAGTGAATCCAAATTGTACATACAACTTGTGTGCTTCCAGTTTTTATTTTTCTAGCTGATTTATCAATTAAGGCAAAGGATCTTGAGAGATATTTCTACATAGCAATATGCACACAGTAAAATCTGCGACCTGATAAATTATCCCTTGATGTCACCTAGCACTGAGCACAGTCCACAGGGACATCTGTAAAAATTCTTTACTAATTAGCAGCACAACTTTCCACATCAGCTCTGGAGGAAATATTAAATGTACTGAATATGGCCAAAAGCTACAATCATACACTGTTGTATGTGAACCTTAAGCACACATGTGCTACAAATACAGACCCTCCTTTAAAACACATTTCACCCACCTCAAAACACTGAACCTCCTCATGAGAGCTCCCTCTCTGAAACCCCCTATATCTCAAAGAGGTTACAAAACCAGATAAATGCAACAAGAAAAACAAAAGGAAATTTAGTAAGAGGCAGTTTTGACAGACAATAAGATATGTAACAAAGACCATATCCAACATGCAGAGCCCTAAGAAGCATTGGACTGCTATCATTCTCTTTCTCCCAGGCTTTTCAATGCTTAAACCCTTTATAAAGGGAAGTGGGAAGAGAAGTTCTTCTTCCTCTTTATTCTCTCTTTTATAAATCTCTGTAATAGGGTGTCAGCCTCTTGGAATTTATGTTTGGTCGATTCGGCAGCTTCCCGAATCTCTAGGTTAGGAACTCTCTAACCTAGACTGATGCTTGTCTCTATTTTCGTTCTTCTTCAGACCCTCCCCAAATAAAGGTACTTGTCAAGGTTCAGTCTTTGCTGCTCTAGTCTTCTCTGTCCATACTCTTTTCCTTGACTGTTTCTGACACTGAAAATATTTTCTAATAGTTAAAGATGTGCTAAATTCCTATATATCACTGCTTTCATGCCAGAGTAATATTGTACGATTAAGGGTTTTCTCTACATTCATTCTTCCTTAATCTCATTCTTGATATTGAAGGTTACCTTAATTCTCTGACTACCTGGGGCAGTATAATTCTGAAATGGTTGGTTTGAAATGAGGAGAGAGACAAGCAGACACATACACACACACACACACACACACACACTCTCACACACACACACCACAGCTTGCTCATGGATGTTTTGGAGTTGGAGGTGGTTGACATCACTCCCAGAACTCACTACCTCATTCCCCAAACGGCCTCAGTATAACTTACATCTCAGTCAGAGCAAAAACTCTGAACACCGGTACGTCAGAAATGCCTAGTAGGCATTCTCCTAACCTTCACTCTCAGGCAGAACATGTACTACCTCACATTGCCCTCACTGTCCAGTTCTTAGTTATACAAAAAGCTGCCTGATACACCTCCAAGACTATAGAGCTTAACTCTTTTCTGACACAATGGTTATTAAAACATGCAAGCATTACATCTTGTTAGAACAGGATCACACACAGTGTTGACGAACCCATTTTTTATAGTGAGGTCTCAGAAAGGCATACAGAGAAGCACAAACACAACCATGGAATAAAATATAGACAATTTGAGAAAAAGTCTTGAGTATTTGTAGATTCAGGCTGCAACAATGATCACATTTAAAAGAGAAAAGATTTACTTTCTTGCAAATTTCATAAATTATCCTTTAAGGGCCTAAAAATTATAGTCAGTTGGGGCACTGAGACCACTGCAGCAACACTAGCACTTTGAGACCCAGTACCTTACTTCTCAGACAAAGCTACCAGAGAACACAAACCTTTACCTTCCCAAGCACAAAAATAAAACATCCCGGAACAAAATAGCATCAACATACTAAAATGTTCCCCTTCCTTTCCTTATACCACAACTGTTAATAATGCTACTGATTTAGAGTTTGCATGACCAACTCCCTGTCCACTAAATAATAAATGTATAACCATGAATGTGAACATATTAATTTTTCAGTACCAAGCAGACGGCAGATATCTGGCTCTTTTAGTTTATAAGTTTACTGATTCTCATATCTTGGCATTTTCAGACATAGGGCTGTCAGTTCAGGAAAATATACCAGAGGGAGAAAGTAGGAACTTAAGCCTCTATCATACATAACTAGTCATAGACTTGCTGCACAAACTGAATCAGGTTGAACTCTATAAGAAAGTGTATATATATATATACACACACACACACACATATATATACAATCATTCCAAAATATAGCATAAATACATAAAAATTAATAAAATAATCTATTTCTTTCTTGTATACTAAATCAAAATTAGATGTAATATTCCATTCATAAAGTAGATAGGAATTCAAATCCTAGCTGCTGTACTATTTATTTGTTGTAATATATTTGGCAATATACTAAACATTTTTGAATCTCAGTTTCCTCATTTATGTAATGAAAGTGTAACTACTTATAGAATTGTTGTGGGAATTTAAAAAGATAATGTATTCAAGTTCTTAACACAGTACTTAGCACAAAGAACTCAATAGATCTTAACTGTACATATAACAGAAATAATAACTAGCCCTTATACAGGATATATTATATGCTAGACATTATTGTAAGTACTTTACACATAACTAGCTCATTATAGCTTCTCAAGAACCCCATAAGGTAGGTACTAATATTATCTCCATTTTGCAGATGAGGAAACAGAGGCACAGAAGTAACTCACCCAAGGTCAGAAAGTTTATAAGTGGTAGAGAAAAGATTCAAACCAAGGCAGTCTAGCTCCAGAGTCTCTCTCTGCATGTATTCTTATAGTATACATGTGGGGATTTTTTTCCCTCATGCAACAAATATTTAGTGAGTGCCCTCTATGTGGCAGAGTCTGTGCTAGATACTAAAAAATACAGAGATGTAAAACACAGGGAGTTTTGATCTAACACAGAAAGGCAAAGACGTAAACAGATGCCATAAAATGTATCATTGCTCTGATAAAAGTCTGTACAAGGTTATAGAGGAGGCACAAAAGAGGGAACAGTCAATCATTCTATTAAAAATATGATAATGGTAAAAAAAGAAGAAGAATCTGATTTCACATAACCATCAAAAATGTGTGATTTCACATAACCATCAAAAACGAAATCACATCTAAAAAATAGTAGGTTAACTTAAGATCAAATAAATTTGAACTGTCATGTAAAACTGAAAGAGAGAAAACAACAACATTAAAATAACAAAAGCTATTATTTGCTTGTCTAGGCATTGTACAAGGTGCTCTTTATATTTGATCCTTCCAACACTACAAGATGAACATTGTTTTTCAGGGCAGTGAAAAGAACACAAACTTTGTACTCATCATAGGTTCAAATTTCTTCAGAATCAAGTCTCTTTCACTCACTCACTAACACACAGATACACACACACACACACACACACACACACACTGGTTCTCTTATCTCTCTTGCTACTCCTATTCAAGCTCATTGCCAGCTCTTCCTTCGTCTACTCAACCCTTAGATGTTGGACCTCCTCAATGCTTGGTCCCAGGCCCTCTTTCTATTCTGTCCATTTACAGTCCCTGTATAATCTCATTCATACCCATGGCTTCAGTTACTCTATGTTAATGACTCTTAAATCTACATTTCCAAGCCAGATCCATTTTCTGAGCTCCAAATCTTTGTAAGCAAATGTTTATTGATCATTTCCATGTATAGATCTCATAAGGACCTCACACACTAGTCCAAACATGAAATCACCAAATATACTTCTCTTTCAGGGTTTAAACATCCAGCTGCTCACACTTAAAATCATCTTTGATTCCTCTTTCCTCTCACCATCACATCCAACCATTCACCAAATATTACAGATAATGCCTTCTAAATATTATCAATTTTTTTTTTTTTACAAGCATACCTAAGTTGGCAAATTAAAAAGCATGTTTAGGGCTGGCGTAGTGGTTAAGTTCATGTGCTCCACTTTGGCAGCCTGAGGTTCACAGGTTCAGATTCCGAGCGCAGACCTACACACTGCTTATCAAGCCATGCTGTAGCAGGCGTCCCACATATAAAGTAGAGGAAGATGGGCACTGATATTAGCTCAGGGCTAATCTTCCTCACCACAAAAAAAAAAAAAAAAGTTTGTTTAGTATTTCAAATCATTTCACTCTTCTCCATTCCCACCGCTACCACATATACCTCTACCACAAGTCACACACCACATCTTTCACCTAGACTATTGCCAAACTGAATCTATTCTTACCCCCTCCAATTCATTTGATATCTTACAGTCAGAGTGATCTTTTTATAATGCAATCAGAACACATCACGCCCTTGCTTAAAAGCAAGGCTCCTTAAGATAAAGTCCAAAATCATTATCCTTGAGGACCTCTACAGTTGATGAGGTCCTCAACAATGAACCACCACGTACTTCTGCAACATCATTTCATCTCTTACCAGTCTTTCCTTGACTCTCTGCTTTAGCCATTTTAGCCTCCTTTCAGATCCTCAACAGTACCTCAGACTCTATTCATCTCTGCTTATGAATAGACTGTTCCTTCTGTCTGAAATGCTCATCTCCAAACTACTCCTTCACTTGGCTAGTTCCTACTCACTCTTCAGGTCTCAACTTAAACTTCACTTTCTCAGGAAGACCATCCTCCCTCTCCAAATTAGATTATGGCTTTTTTGTACTCCCAGTGCAATCTGAGTGTGGTGACAAAATCTAGGTTGGCCCCCATGATCCCCTTCTCCTGGCGTTCATACCATTATGATCCTGGCGATCCTCTACCCTTAAGCATGGGCAGGATCTGTGACTTACTTCTAATCAATACAATATGGCAAAGGTGATTTAATCTAAACTAAAAACATTAAAAAAGAATTAACTGCAAGCTAAATGTAATGATGTTCATAAGTTTCTAACCCATCTTGCTAGGAGACTCTCTCACTTGTTGGCTTTGAAGAATCAAGCTGCCATATGGAGAGGGACACATGACAAGGAACTGAAGGCAGCCTCCAGCAAGAATTTGAAACCCTCAATTCAGCAGACTGCAAGGAACAGAATGCTGCCTCCAGCAAGAATCTGAAACCCTCAATTCAGCAGACTGCAAGGAACAGAATGCTGCCAACAACGACATGAGCTTAGGAGCAGATTGTTCCCCAGTTGAACCTCAGATAAGATGATAGCCCCAGCTGATACCTTGATTGCAGCTTTGTGAGACCCCCCTGAAGCAGGGGACCAAGCTAAGTCACACTTGGACTCTTGAACCACAGAAAGAGATATAATAAATATATGTTCTTTTAAACCACTACGTTTGTGGTAATATTGCTATGCAGCAATAGATAACTAATATACTATGCTATACTATACTATATGTGTTGCAATTACTCTTGTAATTACTTAATGTAAGAATTTACCATTAGATTATAAACTCCACAAGGGCAAGAATAACAAGTCTTAATTACCACTATATACACAGTGCCTGGCATATGGAAGGCCCATAATATATTGAATGAATGAATGAATGCCTACTCTGTGCCAGGCACAATGCTATATCCTGGAGAAACAAAAGTAAATAAGACATGGTCCCTGTTTTCATGGAGCTTAAAGCTAAGTGGGATGACAGACACTTTAAACAGATAATTTCAATAGAAATGATAAAGGTAACATAGGTTTCTGTGAAGACACAGAATATGGGCATTTAACTCAGACTGCAAGGGCCCACATACAGGAAAGAAGAAAATCTTCTCTGCAAGAGCAATAAGACAAACGAGGATTTTTTTGGTGAACAAATCAGTACTGTGAGTACTATACTCTTATGGTTGATTTCATTACCAATAATCCCTTTAGAATATAATTTGCTTCTAAAGTGCCAGATTATTTTGATATGATGGGCTTAAAAACAAGCAGCCATACCTCCTGTGATGTGGGAAGACACATTTTAAATACTATATGGGTTAACAAGAAAATCTGTGGTTCCAAAGAAATTCAATTAATCTTCTCAAGGAGTGTTTGGGGACTGATTCTTGAGAGATCACCTATGCAATCAAGATTTACATTGATTAGATGACATGAACTTGTATATAGAAAATTCTTTTAAAAATCCAGACCAAAAACACTATTATAATAAAAGAGTTCAGCAGGGTTACAGGATACAAGATAAATATATAAAAATCAATTATATTTCTCTATGATAGCAATAAACAATCTGAAAATGAAATTAAGAAAACTATTCCCTCTATAACAAACTTGCTAGAAATATAATTCCTATCCCTACAACCAGAGAAGCTAGGATGTTTTCCTTGTAGCACATAAAGTTCTCTGAGGCAAAAAGGCTGCAGCTCTGCCTACATTTTCCCCTGCAGCATCCCTTGCTATCACTTTGGAGGACACCAGCTGGCTTTGTTCTGACATTGGTATTTGTTTCCTAGCTTGCTCTCAGCCATTGCATCCTTCTAACACTTCTGCTGAAGTTAGAGGAAGGGTTCTCATTCCACAGGTATAAGAATTCTCCCAGACCAAAGATCATTCTCTTAGTTTTTTTGTACAACTCCTTTTATTGTAGTCACTTTTAATAAAACTTTACTTTTTTAAGACCTAAAAAAAAAAATTCCATTTACAATAGCATCAAAACTTAAGAACTAAAACTGTAAAACTCTTAGAAGAAATCATTGGGGAAAATTTTCATAATATTGGATTTGGCAACAATTTCACGGGTATGACACCAAAAGCACAGGCAACAAAAGAAACAATAGATAAATTGGACTTCATCCAAATTAAGAACTTATGTGCATCAAAGGATACTATAAAGAAAGCAAAAAGACAACTTACAGAATGGAAGAAAATATTTGCAAATCATATATCTGATAAGGGATTAATATCCAAAACATACAAAGAACTCCTACAACTCAACAAACAACCCAATTCAAAAATGGGCAAAGAACTTGACTACCTGTTTGTTGAATAAACATTTCTCAAAAGAAGATACAAATGACTAATAAGTACATGAAAAAATGCTCAACACCTAGTCATTAGGGAAATGCAAATCAAAATCACAATGAATTACTATTTCATACCCACTAGGATGGTTATAATAATAGAGAGAGAGAGAGAGAGGAAAAAAAAATAACAAGTGTTGGCAAGGTTGTAGAGAAATGGAACCCTTGTACATCGTTAGTGAGAATGTAAAATGACGCAGCCACTGTGGAAAATAGTTTGGTAGTACCTCAAAAAGTAAAACATAGAATTACTACATGACCTAGCAATTCCACTCCTAGGTATACACTCAAAAGAACTGAAAACAGGTAGTCAAATACTTGTACACAAAGGTTTATAGCAGCACTATTCATAATAGCCAAAAGATGGAAACAATCCAAATGTCTATCAGTAGATGAATGTATAAACAAAATATGGTAATATCCATATATTGGAATATTATTGGGCCATAAAAAGGAATGAAGTAGTAATACATGCCATAACACGGATCAGTGTTGAAAACATTATGCTAAGTAAAAGAAGTCAGTCACAAAAGGCCACATATTGTATGATTCTATTTACATGAAATGTCCAGAATAGGCAAAGTCATAGAGACAGGAAGTAGAATAGTGGCTGCCAGGGGCCGGGAGAAGGGAGCAATGAGGAATGACTACTAAGGAGTACAGGGTTTCTTTTTCGGATGATAAAAATACTTTAAAATAGGACAGTGCAGGGCCGGCCCAGTGGCTTAGTGGTCAAATGCGTGCACACTGCTACTGGCGGCCCGGGTTCGGATCCCGGGCGCGCACCAACGCACCTCTTCTCCGGCCATGCTGAGGCTACATCCCACATACAGCAACTAGAAGGATGTGCAACTATGACATACAACTATCTACTGGGGCTTTGGCGAAGAAAAAAAGGAGGAGGATTGGCAATAGATGTTAGCTCAGAGCTGGTCTTCCTCAGCAAAAAAAAAGAGGAGGATTAGCACAGATGTTAGCTCAGGGCTGATCTCCCCTCACAAATAAAATAAATACATAATAAAAAAAAAGAAATTAAAAAAAAATAGGACAGTGATGATGGATGCACAGCCTTGAAAATATACTAAAACCCACTGAATTGTACGTTTGCAAGGCAGAATTTTATGGTATGTGAATTATTTCTCAGTAAAGCTGTTATTAAAAAGAAAAAGTTACATTGCTACTTTGCTTTAGAATGAGATTCCAGGTTTTACAGTTTTCATAATACATTCTAAAATACAGAGTTATCTCATGGGGTAATAAAGGGTACTTGAGTTATCTCAAGAGACTGGAACAATCATCTTCCTAGAAAGTCTCCTTCCCATTAGACTCCTAAACAAAACAAGTAGTAGTATAAAAAGAAAAGTAAGAGCATTCTACTGTATCCTAACAGAAGCACTCAATTTGAAACATTAAACAGGTTGTTAGCCACTGCTACACTGGAGCTGGATAGATTTTCTGCTTACCAGAGGGTGAGAGGCTGGGGCCATTATGCCATTTGGTTTTATGTTTTTCTCTCTTACTCTACAAATGTACCTGCAAACACTCATGTCACCTCCATTTACACATAACCTCAGTTCTTCCCTAAATAGATTTCACTAACATCCAAAATATTCCAAGTCATTTTCCTAGAAACAATGAAATTACCCTAATCTTTGTTTCATGGTTTAAAAAAAAATTTTTTTAATGAAAAGGAAAAGATTAACAACCAAAGAAAAATATTTGAAGCTCAAAAATGGTTTTAAATGTAAATTCAAAATATTTTGTTTCTACAAGTATATTTTCCCAAATTCAGTAATAGAGGTTATAAAATAGTTTTAGGCCAGGAATTTATAACCTCAGCAATACTGACATTTTGAGTCAGATAATTCTTTTTTGTGAAGGACTGTCCTGTGCATTGTAGGATGTTTAGCAGCACCCCTGGCCTCTCCCACTAGATGCCAGTAGCACCCTTTGCCCAGTTGTGACAACCAAAAACATCTCCAGACATTGGCAAATGTCCCCTGGGGGGCAAAACTGCCCCCTGACTGAGGATCACTGCCCTAGTTCATCAGTCTTAATTATTTCCTAACAGAGCAAATTAGCTAAACTCATCATTAATCTTAAAAACAAACATATTTTTGCGAAATACGGTAGCTGAATACACATAAAAGAGGCAGTTTCTTTGTTTTTTGTTTTTTAATAAATCCATTTCTGGAACCATTATAAAACCAATCTTTTAAATACATTTTTTAAAAGTATTCATATACATTCCCAAACATACAGTATGGAAAAAAATAGAACTATGCTTAATGACTAATGAATTTAGATTTTCTTCTACATATAACTTTCCCAGACTACAAAGTACTAGCTTCTCTATCTCTGTCTTTTTCTCTCCGCATAATCAATAATTATGTAGGTATTGAAAAGAAACTTTATGGTCAAAACATTCTACTTCTACCATGGTAATCTGTAGAACAAAGATAAATTAATTGCAACCTAAAATACACATTACCCAATAACAGTTTAATCTTTTTTTGAGGTCCTAAGAAATTTACAATCCATAAAGATAGCCCAAGTTTAACCAATAGAATTACCAGGTCGGTTAATTTAAGAAATGTGCTGTACCTCTGACAGCCACAATCTAAAGGAGCACAAGTTCCTTTCAAACCAACTGCTTGAACAGATAACTTGACAGCTATACAACTAAGAAAGACTGCTTCAGATGAGATAATTTTTAAAAATAATTTTTGGTAAAGAAAATGACAAATTATTATAATTGTAATTCATGGGCCTACTGATCCACATAGCGTACAATAAAGATCACGAGGACTTTGCTAGTCATGATTTTTCATCGTTCAAAACCTTAGCCTAATAGTCTTTGTTACTTATGTAAAGCCAGGCTTCAGAACTAAAGGTAGTATAAACTGAACAGATAATAAAACTAAGGTTTATTTCTAAGGATGAATGACCAGAGGGTCCTAAATTCTAAAACTAAATTATTTCCAAGGCATACAAATAAGCCACATAAATCCACATTCCTCAATGTAAAGTCATCCATCAACCAATCTTTTGCTATCTAAAGCAAATAAAAGTCCTTAAGTTACCTGCATAATTTGTATCTCCCACACTAGAAGTCAAATATTTCTTTTTATTGCCACTAATACACTTTTTATTTAACCTGACCTTTAAAGCTCTGTAATCATCTGTACTTTGTAATCAAAGATAAAAACTAACCATCACTTAGCTGTGCACTATAGCGTTATTAGACCAAGGGTTGGCAAACTTTCTGTAAAGGGTCAGACAGTAAATATCCTACGCTTTGAGCGCCATATGGTCTCTGTTGCAACTACTCAACTCTGTCATTGTAGCACAAAAGCAGCCATAGAACATACATTAGCAAATGGGTATGGATGTGTTCCAATAAAAACTTTATTTACAAAAACAAGCAGCAGGCTAGGTTTGGTCCAAGGGCTATAGTTTGTCAAATCCTGCATCAAACTATTACACATGAGAAGAAATAAATAGATCTATTCCTCTCTTTCCCAATGATAATGTTCTCCTCATAAAATTAACTAATTACTTTCTAAAATAGCATAAAATACAATTAACTAGCTTTCTCCTATTTTGTAATAGGCATTCATAGTGGGATAATGATCCTATTGCCTTAAATGAGGAATAAGAGAATCAGGTTCAAGATTGAGATTTGTGCTATACACATTGTACAGACAGCCTGAGCCAAGAAATTAAAATAAAGCCTTTAGGTTCAAATCCAGAATTCTATATGACCCAGGCAAATGTGAGACCACTGTATTGGGACACATCCACAACCCAGAACACAAGAACTCCCAGAGAAAACATCTCCCCCTGAAGACAGGCTTTCAATAAAAAAGTATAAGTCAATAGCAGAAATGTAAAAGAACCAGCAGACCAACTAGCTGCAGGATCCACACTCCAGGAGTTGCGACTAATCTGAAAGGGACTTAAAATGAACAAAAAAAAAAATTTAATGGTCAAAATATACTCATCTCTATGCAAGTACATTAGAAACCTATAAGAAACAATAATTTTCTAGTAAAATATAATTTACCAAAATTGACTCTGAAAAAACAAAAATCTAAATAGACCAATCACCCTAGAAGAATAGGAAAAGTTTTCAAAGTACTTGGCCAAGCATTTCACAGGGGAATTCTATCAAATATTTAAGGAATACATTATTCTAATACCATTTCTACTGTTTCAAAGCATAAGGGAAGAAAAACCTTCCAAATTATTTTTATGAGCCAAGCATAAGATTGCTACCAAAACCTAACAACAAAAGCATGAAAGAGAAAACCACTGAGCATTCTCACAAATATCAAGGCAAAAATGCCACAGCAAAAAGAAGTCGGCAGGTCATTAAAGAACAATACACAAGGAATGCAAGGATGGCTCACTATCAGAATACCTACTAATATAATTCACTTTACTAAGAGATCAAAGAGAGGGCCGGCCCTGTGGCGTAGTGGTTAAGTGCATGCGCTCCGCTGCTGGCAGCCGGGGTTCGGATCCGGGCGCCCACCGACGCACCGCTTCTCTGGCCATGCTGAGGCCGCATCCCACATACAGCAACTAGAAGGATGTGCAGCTATGACATACAAATATCTACTGGGGCTTTGGGGGAAAAAAAATAAATAAAATTGAAAAAAAAAAAAAGAGATCAAAAGAGAAAAATACTTTTATCACCATATGTATTAAAGTTCTCCAGAGAAACAAAACCAATAGGATATATACAGAGAGAAAGAGATTTATTATATGGAATTGGTTCACACAATTATGAAGGCTGAGAAGTCCCGAGATCTGCAGCTGGCAAGCTGGAGATCCAGCAGAGCCAATGGTGTAAGTTCCAATCCAAACGCTGGCAGGCTCAAGGCCCCAGAAAAGCCAATATTTCAGTTCCAATGAGAAGGCAGAAAAAGACCAATGTCTCAGCTAAATCAGTCAGGCAGGAGGAGTTCCCTCTTAATCATAGGAGGGTCAGCCTTTCTGTTCTATTCAGGCCTTCAAATAGATTGGATGAGGGCCATCCACACATTAGGGAGGGCAATCTGCTTTACTCAGTCTACCAATTCAAATGTTAATCTCATCCAAAAACACTCTCTCTCTCACAGACACACCAAGAATAACATTGACCACTCCATGGCCTGGTAAAGTCAACACATAAAATTAACCATCAAACCATAGACTCTGAAGAGACATCTGATAAAATTCAATATCCATTCTTCTTTAAAACAATTCTTAACAAAACAGATTTTTTGTTAAGATTTTGAAGATCCAATAGAATAAAAGATATTTATTTCAGCCCCCAAATCATACCATGTTTAATTAGGAAACACTACAAGTATTCCCATTAAAGTCAGGGACAAGACAAAGATGTCAAATATCACTATTATTTCACACTTTAGGAAGTATTAGTCAATGCAGTTTGTTGAGAAAAAGATAAGTGAGATATAAAAATGGGAAATAGGGGCCGGCCCCGTGGCTTAGCAGTTAAGTGCACGCACTCCGCTGCTGGCGGCCCGGGTTCGGATCCCGGGTGCGCACCGACACACCGCTTCTCCGGCCATGCTGAGGCTGTGTCCCACATACAGCAACTAGAAGGATGTGCAGCTATGACATACAACTATCTACTGGGGCTTTGGGGGGAAAATTAAATAAATAAAATTTAAAAAAAAATTAAAAATGAGAAATAAATACATATATCATCATTCACAGCCGATAGGATTATATACCTGGAAAAGAAAAGCAAATCAACAGAAAATTTATTGCAAACATTAAAAAAATTCAATACACTAGATGCATCAAAAATTAGTATGTAAAAATTAATAGCCCTAATATGCAAACAACAAACAGAAGATATAATGAAAGAAGAATTCTCAGTTACAACTGCAACAGAAAAGAGATAAAACTAAAAATAAACATTGTAACCAATGTGCAAAATACACATTAAAAAAAAATTGTAAGGGGCCGGCCCAGTGGCGTAGTGCTTAAGTTTGCGTGTTTTGCTTAGGCAGCCTGGGTTTCACCAGTTCGGATCCTAGGCATGGACATACGCACTGCTCATCAAGCCATGCTGAGGCAGCATCCCACATAGAACAACTAGAAGGATGTACAACTAGGACATACAATATCTACTGGGGCTTTGGGGAGAAAAAAAAGGAAAAAAGGAGGAAGATCAGCAACAGATGTTAGCTCAGGGCAACCTCACTCAAAAAAAAAAAAAAATGGTGTGGAGCAACAATTAAAAAAGAATTTTTTTTTAATGTCTACCAAGGGAACAAAATACTTGAACAGAGGTAAAAGCATGCCATGTGCTTATATAAAAAGACTCAATAATATCAAGATATCAATTCTCCCTAAACTAATCTTTAAATTTACTCTAATCTCAATAAAAACAGCAATAATATTTTTAGAAACTGGCAAACTGATTCTAAAACTCACATATTGGGCCGGCCCCGGGGCTTAGCAGTTAAGTGCGCGTGCTCCGGTGCTGGTGGCCCGGGTTCGGATCCCGGATGTGCACCGTCGCACCGCTTCTCCGGCCATGCTGAGGCCGCGTCCCACATACAGCAACTAGAAGGGTGTGCAACTGTGACATACAACTATCTACTGGGGCTTTGGGGGAAATAAATAAATAAATAAAATTATAAAATAAATAAATAAATAAATAAATAAACTCATATAAAAAATAAGGAAGAAACTCCAAGAAAATTCTGACAAGGAAAAACAATGGTGGAGAACTAGACTAATCAGATATTAAAAGAAAGCCACAATGATTAAATTATTATAACAGTGTATACTAGTATACGAATAGACAGGTCAATGCAATAGAATAAAGTCCAGAAATAGACCAAAATACTTAGGAAATTTTAATAGAATAAAAATGACATTGCCAATCAGTGAGAAAAATATGAAATATATAATAAATGTTCCTGGTACAACTGAGTAGCCATCTAAAAAAATTCCAGATGGATCAAATATTTAAATATAAGTAGTAAAATCATAAAAGTGATTCAAAAAATGATAATTTTACTTACAGTTTAGGAGTGCAGAGAACCTTTCTAAACAATAAAAGAAATGGGAACCAGAAATGAAAAGATTAGGACAGTAAAAAACAACAAAATGAACTACTTCTACATTGCAAAAATTCCTACAAGCTAGCTTATTTTTTTATTTTTTTTGTGAGGAAGATCAGCCCTGAGCTAACATCCATGCTAATCCTCCTCTTTTTGCTGAGGAAGACTGGCTCTGAGCTAACATCTATTGCCAATCCTCCCCCTTTTCTCCCCAAAGCCCCAGTAGATAGTTGTATGTCATAGTTGCACATCCTTCTAGTTGCTGTATGTGGGACATGGCCTCAGCATAACCGGAGAAGTGGTGCGTCAGTGCGCACCCGGGATCTGAACCTGGGCTGCCAGTAGCAGAGCGCGCACACTTAACCGCTAAGCCACGGGGCCAGCCCCTTACAGGCTAGTTTAAAAATCACTGCAAGCTTGGAAAATATATACAATTCACAAGACAGATATAAAAGAGTTTTTCAAATCAGTACGATAAATATTTATTTTCCAGGGAGGAAAACTAGGGGGCAAAAGAAGGTAGATGATTTTTCACTGAATAACCTTTATATCTTTTGAGTTTGTACCATGTGATTTTAAAAATAAACTCAATTAAAATTAAACAAAACTAGATGTTCAAAGAAAAGCAACAATGGGATATCTGAAAACAAAAGAGAAGCACATTTAAGAAAAACAAATAGAAAGTCTAGAAAAGAAAAATACAGCAATTGAAATAAAAAACCTCAATGGATGGTTCAACAATAGAGTAGATCCAAATGATAAATAGGTAAATAGAAAAATAAGCTGAGAATCAGTCCCTCCCCAAAAAAAGCAGCAAAAAGGTAAGAAAATAAAAAATATGAAAGAGAAATGAAGAGACATGAAAGACAGCATGAGACAATCCAATACACATACAATGGAACCTTAGGAGACTGGAGAAAAAAGCAGAATTTGAAAAGATAATGCCCAAGAATTTTCTAAAATTGAAGATAAACATCAGTTCTCAACCTGAAGGAGTATACCACATCCTGAGCAGAATAAACATAAATAAATACACTCCTAGACAAGCAGAGTGAAACTACAGAACAAAGAAAAAGATAATTCTAATTACCAGAAAGAAAAGACTGATTAACTAAAAGGAGTAACAACTACACTAAGAATTAACTTATCAGCAACAACAGATGTCAGTAAAAAAAAAAAAAAAAAAAAAAAGGAAGAGTATTTTCTTTTTTTTTTTTTGGTGAGAATGATTAGCTCTGAGTTAACATCTGTTGCCAATCCTCCTCTTTTTGCCGAGGAAGATTAGCCCTGAGCTAACATCTGTTGCCAATCCTCCTCTTTTTGCCAAGGAAGATTAGCCGTGCCCATCTTCCTCTACTTTATATGTGGGACGCCTGCCACAGCATGGCTTGATAAGCCGTGTCTAGGTCCACGCCCGGGATCCAAACCTGTGAACTCCAGGCTGCCAAAGCAGAGAGCGGGAACTTAACCACTATGCCACTGGTCCGGTCCAAGGAAGAGTATTTTCAAAGTGCTAAGGCAAATAATTAATTTGAATGTAAGACCTGAAACTGTGAAACTTCTAGAAGAAAACATAGGCAGTACACTCTTCGACATCAGTCTTAGCAACATCTTCTCAAACACCACGTCTGACCGGGCAAGAGAAACAATAGAAAAAATAAACAAATGGGACTACATCAAACTAAAAAGCTTCTGCACAGCAAAGGAAACCATCAACAAAACGAAAAGACAACCTAACAATTAGGAGAAGATATTTGCAAACCATACTTCTGATAAGGGCTTAATCTCCAAAATATATAAAGAACTCATGCATCTTACCAACAAAAAAACTACCAATCCAATTAAAAAATGGGCAAAAGACCTGAACAGACATTTCTCCAAAGAAGATATACAGATGGCCAACAGACACATGAAGAGATGTTCAAAATCATTAACTATCAGGGAAATGCAAATCAAAACTACAATGAGATATCACCTGACGCCCGTCAGAATGGCTATGATTGACAAGACAGGAAACAACATGTGTTGGAGAGGATGTGGAGAGAAGGGAACTCTCCTACACTGCTGGTGGGAGTGCAAACTGGTGCAGCCACTATGGAAAACAGTATGGAGATTCCTCAAAAAATCAAGGATAGAACTACCATATGATCCAGCTATCCCACTGCTGGGTATTTATCCAAAGAACTTGAAAACACCAATTTGCAGAGGTACATGCACCCATGTGTTCATTGTAGCGTTATTCACAATAGCCAAGACTTGGAAGCAACCTAAGTGCCCATCAAGGGACGAATGGATAAAGAAGATGTGGTATATATACACAATGGAATACTACTCAGCCATAAGAAACGATGAAATCCAGCCATTTGTGACATCATGGATGGACATTGAGTGTATAATGCAAAGTGAAATAAGTCAGAGGGAGAAGGTCAAATACCGTATGATTTCCTTCATTAAGTAGTAGATAATAACAACAATAAACAAACACATAGGGACAGAGATTGGATTGGTGGTTACCAGAGGGGAAGGGGGGAGGGAGGAGGGTGAAAGGGATAATTCGGTACATGTGTGTGGTGATGGGTTGTAATTAGTATTTTGGTGGTGAACATGATGTAATCTATGCAGAAATAGAAGTACAATGATGTACACCTGAAATTTTTACAATGTTATAAACCAATGTTACTGCAATAAACAAAAAATTAAAAAATAAAAAAAAAAAGAAATAACTATGACAGACAAAAAAAAAAAAAGAAAAAAAGGGCTAAGGCAAATAATTGTTGTCCTAAATTCTATAATTTTATTTATTTATTTATTTTTCCCCCAAAGCCCCAGTAGATAGTTGTATGTCATAGCTGCACGTCTTTCTAGTTGCTAGTTGTATGTCATAGCTGCACGTCTTTCTAGTTGCTGTATGTGGGACACGGCCTCAGCATGGCTGGAGAAGCGGTACATCGGTGCACACCCGGGGTTCCGAACCCAGGCCGCCAGCAGCGCACCGCGCTCACTTAACCGCTAAGCCATGGGGCTGGCCCTGTTGTTCTAAATTCTATACTCATTAAATTACCAGTAAGAGTTTATTCAATATAAAGATAGAAGTAATCACAACAAATGTAAACAGATTACAATTTCTGTCTCTTTATGGGCAAATTTAATTTGGGATCAAAAAAATTTTAATATAAAACTGTTTCATAAGACACATAAAAAATGTACTATCACATGGGCCAGCCCGTGGCTTAGCGGTTAAGAGCACGCGCTCCGCTGCTGGCGGCCCGGGTTCGGATCCCGGGTGCGCACCGACACACCGCTTCTCTGACCATGCTGAGGCCGCGTCCCACACACAGCAACTAGAAGGATGTGCAACTGTGACATACACCTATCGACTGGGGCTTTGAGGGGAAAAAAAATAAATAAATAAAATTTAAAAAAAAAATGTACTATCACAGACTAAAAATAGAGATGAGAAAAGATATACTGCGAAAATACTAACCAAAACAATAGGCAAATGCGTATAGTGAGGAAGAAGGTATGCAATATTGCTATAAGATAAAACAGAAATCAAAGCTAAAAGCATAAAATGGTACAAAAATAGACAACTAAATAGACAACTAATATTTATAAAATATACAATCCATCTACAGTGTACAAGCCAATAACAATCATGAGTTTCTATGAACACCTACCTCACAAGATGGCCTAGAAACAAATCACATAGTGATAGAAACACAAGGAGAAATCTATGAACACGTTAGGAAATATTAACAGACCTGTCCTAAGAAATAGATCAATTAGACCAAAATAAGTAAGGCCATAGAACATTTGAACAACACAATACAAAAGCCTGACCTAATAGAGATATATAGAACTTTAAGCAAACAAAACAAAGAATTCATACTTGTTTCAAACACATTTGCAGCATTCAAAAAAATATGACCATATATTAAGCCAAAACAAAATCTAAATATACTCCAAAAGGCAGAGATCATATAGGCCATTTTCTCTGATCATGATACACTAAAATTAGAAATTATATATCAATTATCAGAAAAACTCACCATGTGGAAATTTCAAAACTTATATAATCCTTAGATTAAAAAGAAAATCAAACCAAATTACATTTAGAAATGCTGAGAGCACATAAAAATCTGTGGTATGGACAAATCAAGAGGGAAATTTTTTTTTTTTAATTTCATTCCCCCCCGCCCAAAGCCCCAGTAGATAGTTGTACGTCATAGTTGCACGTCCTTCTAGTTGCTGTATGTGGGACGCGGCCTCAGCATGGCTGGAGAAGTGGTGCGTCAGTGCGCGCCCAGGATCCGAACCCGGGCCGCCAGTAGCGGAGCGCACGCACTTAACCGCTAAGCCACCGGGCCAGCCCAAGAGGAAACTTTAAAACTTAAATGCATATATTAGAAAATAAATATTAGGAAAAACTGAAATAATAAAATTCCAGGAGCTAGAAAAAGAACAAAATAGATCTAATGAGAAAATAAACAAAAGAAAGTAATGAAGATAGAAGTAGAAAATAGTGAACCATAACACACACACAAACAGAAGATAATCAGTAGAATCAAAGGTAATTATTTGACTGCGTCAGGTTCTGCCCAGGGTGGAGTTATCAGCAGCTTTGGCAAATATACAGAGTCAAACTTCACTAGGATAAGTACAGAGACAGGACCAATGAGACATCACAGCTCTCTCTCTCCAGGACCCAGAATTCTTTAAGCTTTTGGTTTATCAATAAACAACAGCTGATTTAAAAAAAAAAAAAAAAAGACAAATACTTTTGGAGGAAACCTAAAATAAATTTGTGCTAAGTTTCATTTAAAAAATGGAAAGAAGACACAAACCACATTAGAGAAAGGAGACAGATATAGAGATGAGAGGCAATTACTACATTAGTTACAATTAGATTTGGCTGCAAAAAAAAGAGATCCAAATTTAAAAAGCCTTAAACATGATTTTTCTCTCATATAAAAGTCTGGAGGAGGCAATATAGGACCAGGCAGCTCTGCACCATAAAGGCCTCGAAGACCCATGCTCTGTCTAGTTGCTCTGCCACAGATGGCCTCCATTCCCAAAGTCACCCTACAATCCAAGATTCTACATTCCAGCCAATAGAAGGAAGAAGAGAGAAAGGGGCAAAGGAAGATTCCCAAAAGCTTCCATATGACACTTGTGCTTACATCCTATTGAACAGAGCGAGTCATATAGTTACACCTAGCTATAAGGACAGCTGGGAAATGGTATCTAACATCCAATTAAAAGATCTATTAACAAGGAAGAAGGAAAATACAGCTATTGAGAAAACTAGAAATCTCTGCCACATCAACTATGTACAATCTTTATGTCTACAAATCTGAAAATCTAGATAAGATTAATTATATCCTAAGAAAATGAAATTAACAAAAATTACTTAAGAAGGGGAAGAAAATCTAAAAAGACTCACAACCAATTTTTTAAAAGTTGAAAAGGTACTAAAAAGTCTACCCCTACAAGGTACCAAACCCAGATGGTTTTACAAGGAAGTTCTACTAAACCTTGAAGAAGATCCTACGCAATGTGAACTATTCCACAATATAAGGAAAAAAACTGGAAAGCTTCCCAATCCATTATATGAAGGTAGCATAATTCTAATACCAAAACTGAACAGAGTATCAATAAAGAAAACTATAGGGCAATCTCTCTTATGAACATAGACATAAATTCCAAATAAAATATTAGCAAATCAAATCCAGCAGTCTATATATGAAAAAGAATATATCATAAGCAAGTACTCTTTATCCCAGGAATGTATGGTTAATAAACAATAAGAAATTTAGTATTCACATTTTTTACAGATGAAAAGAGAAAAAATACTTCATCATCTTAATAGATATCAAAAATGTTTTGGAGGGGCTGGCCCAGTGGTGCAGTAGTTAAGTGCGTGCGTGCTACTCGACTTTGGCAGCCCGGGATTCGCAGGTTCAGATCCCGGGCGTGCACCAATGCACCGCTTGTCAAGCCCTGCTGTGGCGGCGTCCCATATAAAGTAGAGGAAGAGGGGCACAAATGTTAGCTCAAGGCCAATCTTCCTCAGCAAAAAAAGAGGAGGATTGGCATTGGATGTTGGCTCAGGGCTGATCTTCCTCCTCACCCCCCCAAAAAAATGTTTTTAATAACCTTTAATAATCTTTTCTGACAAAAATCCTCACTAAGAAATAGAAACCTTCTCACTTAATGAAAGATATATATCCCCAATATCATATCAGTAAATATAAAATAAACATTCTATTAAGACAGAACATGTTAAAGTTGCCTGCAATCCTCACCTGCCTCTGCTCAACATCATACTAGATATCCATGCAACGACACACCAAAAATAAAGCTGTTAAAAAAAGAAAAGGAAGACAACTATCGTTTCCAAGTGATATGATCATCTACTTAGAAAATCCTTTGGACATCAGCTGACCAACCAACTCTTAGAATTAAAATGAGAATTTGGCAAGGAGGCAAGATATAACACTAACGTACACAAATCAAAAGCTTTCCTACTGACCATTAATAACCAATTAGAAAAGGTAATGGAAAACAAGAATCCATTCACAATAGCAACACTACTTAAAATGTCTAGGACTAAACACAGCAAGAAAAGTATAAGCTTTGTATTAATAAAATCGTAAAACTTGACAGAGGCTCATTTGGTCAGTTAGGAATGCATTCAATGGAAAGTAAGAATATAAGGCTGACCATAGCTTAAAAAAAAATGGGTTATTTTTCTCATATAACAAAAAGCACAGAAGTAAGCAGCTGTTGGCATCGGTTAGGCTGCTCCATGACGTCAAAGCTGGCTTCTCTGTAATTCTCAGACTTTTCCTCATGCTGTAAGCCTCACAATCACCAAATGACTACTGCAGTTCCAAGGCAGAAATAAGAGGAAAGAGATTCACCAGGTCCACCTTTCCCTTTTGTCAGGTAAAGCAAAATCTTTCCGAGTCCCAACGGATTTCCATTTATATTGCAATATCTAGAACTGTGTTCATGTGGCTACCTCTAGCTACAAGGAATTTATTTTAGTTTCTCTTTTAATTATATAAAATTTAATAAGATTAATTAAATGAACTATATACACATACTCATACACACAATGAAAAGTCCTAAAGAACCTGCCCAGCTCCCACCACCCCTCTCCACAGTAACTACAGTAGTCTCCCCTTATCCATGGGGGATACGTTCTAAGACCCCCAGTGGATGCCTGAAACCACGGACAGAACCAAATCCTATACATACCATGTTTTTTCCTATACATACATACCTATGATCAAGTTTAATTTATAAATTAGGCATAGTAAGAGATTAGAAACAACAGCTAATACTAAAATAGAACAATTATAACAATATACTGTAAAAAATGTTACCGTAGATCTTAGCAACCTCAGCATACAATTTTTTCCCCTCCTTATTAAGTCAAAACCTTTCACCTTTTCACATAAAGGAAGCACTATATGGCTTCTCTTTGGCATCTCCAAATTGCCAGCAACACTTCTCTTGCGCTTTGGGGCCCATTATTAAGTAAAATAAGTGTTACTTGAACACAAGCACTGTGATACATGACAGTCAATCTGATAACTGAGAGGGTTACTAAGTGACTAACAGGTGGGTAGCATATACAGTGTGGATATGCTTGATAAAGGGATGATTCACATCCCAGGCAGGATGGAGTGGGACAGTGTGAGATTTGTGCTACTCAAAACAGCGCACAATTTAAAACATGAATTGTTTTAAACATTAATATTAATTTTCCAATTAATATTTTTGGACTGCAGTTGGCCGCAAGTAACTAAAACCACAGAAAGCAAAGCCGTGGATAAGGGGGGACTACTGTACTATCGTTAGTTTCTTACGTATTCTCAAAGAGTTTCTTTATAACTACAGAATCAAATACAATTTCTTACTTTTTCTTTTAACAAAATGAAGCATATCATACACAATACTATGAACCTTGCTTTTTTAACTTATATCTGGGAGATATTTCTGCATCAGACCTTACGACCTTCCTCAATCCTTTTAACATTTGCAAAGTATTACATTATATGGATGATTACTAATTTATTGAACCAGTCCTCTACGAATATTTGGGCTATTTATAAACATATGCCATTACAAACAATGAATAATCTTATAAACATGCTATTTAGCATGCATGCAAATATATATAGAGGACAGTCCCCCAAAGTGGAATTGCTAGCTAGATCAAAGAGAATATACATTTGTAATTTTGATAGCTATTTCCCACTTGCACTCCCATTATAAAGGTTGTACCACTTTACTTTCCCATCACTAATATATGAAAGTGCGTATTTTCCCACAGCCTCACCAAAATAATGCATTATCAAACTTTTAGATATTTGATACATGATGGTTAAAATGGTATATGTTGTGTCTTAACTTACATTGCTCATTATTTGGAAGGCTGAGCATCTTTTCACATATTTTACAGTCATTTATGTTTCCATTCTTGAAAGCATTCTGTTCATAACCTAGCTCAGCTTTCTACTGAGTACTGGTTTTTCTGTTGATTTCTGGGCACTATATATTAAGAGATTAACACTTTGTTCATGAAATGGAACAAGTTTTCCCCCCAGTTTGTTCTTTCTTTTGAATTTTCTTATGATTTTTATTATGCAGAGTTATTTTGTAATTTTTGGGTAGCTGAAACTATCAAAATAATTTCTACAGCTTTTGAATTCTAAGTCACAGTTAGAAAGACCTTTCCTACTCCCACATTTTTTACAAATGGAACAATCCATTCTTAAAAATTATTTTTGACTTCTGATTTCTAATCCCATATGTAAGAAGCATGGAAGTTGCTACTACATCCTAAAAGGCAAAAGCTGAACAAAATGAAAAATCAACAACTCTTCTTCTATACATCAGAAGAGTGAGGTCACAGGTCAAACCACTGCCCCCAAAAACTGAAGAGACAGATGGGTAGATACAGAGAATCAAAACTTACCAGAGCATCCTTGTTAAGTATTAAGAAGCAGCCCTCACAATTCAGCTCTTCAGAATCAGTTAACGAGTTAAAAGTCCATTTAGAAAGAGCTAACTGTCAGAGCACAAGACCCCCAAAAAAAAAAAAAAAAAAAATCTTACCAGAGCAGAAACCTCTGGTGGAATCAGTGCTGGGGTAGGAAAACCTGAACTATAATTGACAAATTGCTGGAGGCTCAGTACAGATAACTTTGAGAGTTAAAAATTCCAGGGGGATCCAGTCGTAGGGGTACCCCAACAATTTTGTGAGTTTTACCTCCTGGAGCTCTAACAAGTTCTCACAGTGAAGAGTGGAGAAAAATCTCAGCCAGCTTCTGGCCAGGGGAGGGGAAAAGGATACATTTTGAAACACACTAGATCATTCTGTTCTTAACAAAGCCTGCCCTCAGGAGAAACTACCAGAACCTAACCTGCTGGGGTTTTATCAGAGCCTAACCTGCTTGAGGGAAGGGAAATACCCAACTCCAACCAGCTCTAGCCTTCCATGTGAGGGAAGGGAATTACCCAACTATGGCCTACTCTAGCCATGCTGCTCCACCCAAGGGGGTTAAAAAAAAAAAAAAAAAAGAGAAGCACTGATGAAGTTCACAGTCCAAGGGCACAGGCTCACTAAAAGACTGAGACCTAATCATAGGAATATAGAATTCTTCCACACACACACACACCTTACCACTACATTACTAAAGGCCTTTTACAGATCCTTTTACCCAGTACATCATGTCCACCTTCCAACAAAAAAATTCCAATGCATACTGTGGGAGATCAAGATTTGGCCACCCTGAAATATATCTCTTTACCTTGATTGTTTTCTCTGAGGGACATTTGACCTCCCCCACTAACTGCCTAAAGAATTTGACATGGTGGCTCCTTCCTGGAATAGATCTTCTATCATGATGGCTGTAAAGATAATGTAGGATAGAGGTTACAATAGGAAAGGCACCAAGCCTCTTTTATCAAAAACTCTGTCTCTCCCTGACCACATTATCTATAGATGACCCTGAAAAGAATTGTCCTCCTGCCCTCTGAAGTCCCAGGCCACTACCCACCCCCAACACGGTGCCTTTAGCTGCAACACTTAAGCAAGCAGCTTAGACAGAGGGACGAGTTCCTCATTTCTGAGTTTCTCCCATGTATACATGTTATTAAACTTGGTATTATTTTCTCCTGCTAACCTGTCTTGTTAATTATTTGGCCAGCCATAAGAACCTTAAGGAAAAGGGCAGAGGGAGATTCCTCCTCTTCCCCCAACAACACTAAAAGGCAAAAAAAAAACAGTTTGAAGAGACTGGACAAGCATCAGAACCAGAGTCAGGAATGTTGGAATTATCAGATTGAGAATTTTTGAAAACTATGATTGATAAGCTAAGGGCTTTAATGGAAAAAGTAAACAACATGCAATAACACATGGATAATGTAAAGAGAGAGACAAATATTCTAAGAAAAAAATCAAAAAGAAATGCTAGAGATCAAAAACACTGTAACAAATAAAAAGAATGCCTTTGATAGGCTTATTAGTAGAATGGATGCAGCTTATTTCCTGAAAAAAAGGAACAGAACATCCAAGAACTCTGGGACAGCTACAAAAGATGTAACATACAGAGCAACAATATTTGAAGCAATAAGGACTGAGAATTTCCCCAAATTAATGTCAGAAACCAAACCACAGATCCAGGAAGCTCAGAAAACACCAGGCAGGAAGACTGCCAAAAAAATTACACCTAGACATATCATATTCAACCTTCAGAAAATCAAAGGTAAAGAAAAAATCCTAAAAGAAGCCAGAGGGAAAAAAAACATTACCTATAGGGAAGCAAAGATAAGAAATATATCCAACTTCTCCTCACAAACTATGCAAGCTAGAAGAGAGCAGAATGAAGTATTCAAAATGTTGAGAGAAAAAACTGCGAGCCTAGAACTCCATACCGTTTAAAATTATCCTTCAAAAGCGAAGGAGAAAGAAAGACTTTCTCACACGACAAAAATTGAAAGAATCTGTTGCCGGGAGACTTGCCTTGTGAGAAATGTTAAAAGAAGTTCCTCAGAGAGGAAAATGATATAGGTTAAAAACTCAGACCTATATAAAGAAAGGAAGAGCATTACAGAATGAATACGTGAAGAATCAGAGAATTAATAAGATCTTAATTGAGCAACAGATAACAATTTGTTCAAAATAATAATAGTAACAATATATTCAATGATGCATGCTTGTGTGTGTGTGTGTGCGCACGAGCGCATGCTTACCTATGATGAAGTATAAGTGAGGTATAAGTAAGATGAATGACAGCAGTGCTACAAGGGACAAGAGGCAAGAATTAGGAAGGTACTTGTACTATCTCTGAAGTGATATAGTATTATTTGCAAGTGACTTGGATTAGTTGTAAACGTATACTGCAAACTCTAGGGTAACTACAGAATAAAGCAAAAAAAGAAGTATAACTGATATGCTAAGAAAGGAGAAAAATGGAATTATATAAAATGCTTAATTAAATTGACAAAAAGCAAGATAAACAAAATTGATGAACTCTTAGGCAGACTTACTAAGAAAAAAGAGAGAAGGCTCAAATAAGTAAAATCAGAAAGGAAAGATGAGAAATTACAAAGAAATAAAAATGATTATAAGAGAATACTATGAAAAACTATTCACCAACCAATTGGATAACCGAGAAGAAATGGATAAATTCTTAGAATCACACAACCTCCCAAAACTGAATCACGAAAAGTTAGAGAATCTGAATAGCCCAATCATAAGTAAAGAGATTGAAACAGTAATCATAAACTTCCCAAAAAACAAAAGTCCAGAACAAAATGACTTTTCTGGTGAATTCTACCAAACAAGCAAAGAAAATTTAATACCTATTCTCAAACTATCCTCCAAAATAGAAGAGGACAGGACATTTCCTAACTCATTTTACAAGGCAAACATTACCCTGATACCAAAGCCAGACAAGGACAACACAAAAAAAAAGGAAAATTATAGGCCAATATCACTGATCAATATCGATGCAAAAATCCTCAACAAAGTATTAGCAAATCAAATGCAACAATATGTGAAAAGAATCAGACACCACGAAGTGGGATTTATTCCAGGGATGCAAGGATGTTTCAACATCCACAAATCCACCAATGTGATACACCACATTAACAAAATGAAGAATAAAATCATATGATCATCTCAATAGATGCAGAGAAAGCATTTGACAAGATCCAACATCCATTTACGATAAAAACTCTCAATAAGGGGCCAGCCTGATAGCATAGTGGTTAAGTTCACGTGCTCCACTTCGGCGACCTGGGGTTTACAGGTTCGGATCCCGGGTGTGGACCTACGCACCACTCATCAAGCCACACTGTGGCGGCATCCCATATACAAAATAGGGGAAGATGGGCACAGATGTTAGCTCAGGGCTAATCTTTGTCAGCAAAAAGAGGAAGATTGGCAATGGATGTTAGCTCAGGGCCAATCTTCCTCACCAAAAAAAAAAAAACTCTCAATAAAATAGGTATAGAAGGGAAGTACTTCAACAAAATAAAGGCCATATACAACAAACCCACAGCTAACACCATACTCAACAGTGAAAAACTGAAAGCTATCCCTCTAAGAACAGGAACAAAACAAGGATGCCCACTCTTGCCACTCTTATTCAACACAGAATTGGAAGTCCTACCTAGAGGAATTAGGCAAGAAAAAAAAACAAAAGCTATCCAAATTGGAAAGGAAGAAGTAAAACTGTCACTATTTGCAGAGGACATGATTTTATATGGAGAGAATCCACCAAAAAGCTATTAGAAATAATTAACAAATACAGTAAAGTTGCAGGGTACAAAATCAACATACAAAAATCAGTCATATTTCTATACGCTAGCAACAAACCAGCAGAAAGAGAAATCAAGAATACAATCTCGGGCCGGCCCCGTGGCTTGGCGGTTAAGTGCGCGTGCTCCGCTGCTGGTGGCCCGGGTTCGGATCCCGGGTGCGCACTAGCACACCACTTGTCCGGCCATGCTGGGGCTGCGTCCCACATACAGCAGCTGGAGGGATGTGCAACTATGACATGCAACTATCTACTGGGGCTTTGGGGGGAAAAATAAATAAATAAAATTATTAAAAAAAAAAAAAAAAGAATACAATCTCATTTACCATCACAACAAAAAGAATAAAATACCTAGGAATAAATTTAACCAAGGAGGAGAAAGACCTGTACACTGAAAACTATAAGACATTGTTGAAAGAAATTGAAGAAGACAAAGAAATGAAAAGATATTCCATGCTCATGGATTGGAAGAATTAACGTAGTTAAATAGCCATACTTCCTAAAACAATCTACAGATTCAATGCAATCCCAATCAGAATCCCAACAACATTTTTCACGGATGTGGAATAAAGAATCCTAAAATTTAAATAGAAAAACAAAAGACCTCAAATAGCCAAAGGAATCCTGAGAAAAAAGAACAAAGCTGGAGGCATCACACTCTCTGATTTCAAAATATACTCCAAAACTATAGTAATCAAAACAGCATGGTACTGGCACAAAAACAGACAACATACAGATCAATGAAACAGAACTGAGAGCCCAGAAATAAACCCACACATTTGCAGACAGCTAATTTTCAACAAAGGAGCCAAGAACACACAATGGAGAAAGGAAAGTCTCTTCAATAAAGGGTGCTGGGAAAACTGGACAGCCACATGCAAAAGAATGAAAGTAGACCATTATCTTACACCATACACAAAAATTAACTCAAAATGGATTAAAGACTTGAATGTTAGACCTAAAACCATAAAACTCCTATAAGAAAACATAGGCAGTATGCTCTTTGACATCGATCTTAGCAGAACCTTTTTGAATATCATGTCTCTTCAGGCAAGAGAAACAAAAGAAAAAATAAATAAACAGGACTACATCAAACTAAAAAGCTTCTGCACAGCAAAGGAAACCACCAACCAAATGAAAAGACAACCTACCAACTGGGAGAAAATATTTGCAAATCATATATCTGATAAGGGATTAATATCCAAAACATATAAAGAACTCATACCACTCAACAACAACAACAACAAAAACAACCCAATTAAAGAATGGGCAAAGGGGGGCCGGCCCCGTGGCTTAGCGGTTAAGTGCGCGCACTCCGCTACTGGCGGCCGGGTTCGGATCCTGGGCGCGCACCAACGCACCGCTTCTCCGGCCATGCTGAGGCCGCGGCCCACATACAGCAACTAGAAGGATGTGCAACTATGACATACAACTATCTACTGGGGCTTTGGGGAGAAAAAAAAAGGAGGAGGATTGGCAGTAGATGTTAGCTCAGAGCCGGTCTTCCTCAGCAAAAAAGAGGAGGATTAGCATGGATGTTAGCTCAGGGCTGATCTTCCTCACACAAAAAAAAAAAACTTAAAAAAAAGAATGGGCAAAGGATCCGAAAGGACATTTTTCCAAAGAAGACATACAGATGGCCAACAGGCACATGAAAAGATGTTCAACATCACTAATTATTAGGGAAATACAAAGCAAAACTACAATTAGATATCACCTCACAGCCATCAGAATGGCTATTATTAAAAAGACCCAAAACAACAAGTGTTGGAGAGGATGTGGAGAAAAAGGAACCCTCATACACTGCTGGTAGAAATCTAAATTGGTACAGCCACTATGGAAAACAATATGGAAGTTCCTCAAAAAATTAAAAATAGAACTATCATATGATCCAACTATCCCACTTCTGGTTATTTATCCCAAGAACATGAAAACACTAATGAGAAAAGATATTTGCACCCCTATGTTCACTGCAGCATTATTCACAACAGCCAAGACTTGGAAACAATCTAAGTGCCATCAACAGATATATGGATAAAGAAGACGTAGTATATAGATACACAATGGAATATTACACAGCCATAAAAAAGAAAAAATCTTGCCATTTGCAACAACATGGATGGACCTTGAGGGTATTATGCTAAGTGAAATAAATCACATGGAGAAAGACAATTACTATATGACTTCACTCATATGTGGAAGATAAACAAACAAATAAACACACAGATACAGAGAGCAGATTGGTGGTTACCAGAGGGGAAGTGGATGGGTAGAGGGCCAAAGGGGTAAAGGGGCATATTTGTATGGTGACAGATGGCAACTAGACTTCTGGTGGTGAACACAATGCAGTCTACACAGAAGTCGAAATATAATGAGGTACACCTGAAATGTATATAACATTATAAACCAATGTGATCTCAATAAAAATAAAATAAAATGACAAAAGGCAGAAAAAGCGTGGAAGATAAAAATAGGAATAAAGAACAAGGGCAAAAACAGAAAATGGTAACAAACATTGTAGATATTAATCCAACTATATAATCATCTTAAATATCAATGATCTAAATACACCAATTAAAAGACTGCTTCAGGGGCTGGTCCGGTGGTGCAGCAGTTAAGTGTGCGCACGCCACTTCGGCAGCCCAGGGTTTGCAGGTTCGGATCCAGGGTGCGCACTGACGCACCTCTTGTCAAGCCATGCTATGGCAACATCCCATATAAAGTAGAGGAAGACGGGCACAGATGTTAGCCCAGCGCCATCTTCCTCAGCAAAAAGAGGAGGATTGGCGACGGATGTTAGCTCAGGGCTGATCCTCTTCACAAAAAAAAAAAAAAAGAAAAAGACTGCTTCATCCAACAACAGCAAGTTACACATTCTTCTCAAGTCACATGGAACATTCACCAAGATAGACCACATTCTGGGCCATAAAACACACCTTAACAAATTAAAAGAATAGAAATCATACAATGTCTGCTTTCAGATCACAATGGAATTAAACTAGTAATCAGTGGAGCCAGTCGGTGGCTTAGCGGTTAAGTTCGAGAGGTCCAATTTGGTGGCCTGGATTTCACCAGTACGGATCATAGGCGGACCTGCTCACTGCTGATCAAACCATGCTGAGGCAACGTCCCACATAGAAGAGCTACAACTCTACAGCTGTGATACAGAACTACGTACTGGGGCTTTGGGGAAAAAAAAGAAAAAGAGTAAGACTGGCAACAGAGGTTAGCGCAGGGCCAATCTTCCTCAAAAATAAGTAAATTAATTAATTAAATAAACTAGTAATCAGTAAAAGAAAGATAACTGGAAAATTCCAAAATACTTGGAGAGTAAACAACACAATTCAAAATAACACATGGGTCAAAGAGGAAATCTCAAGAGGAATTAAAAAATATTTTGAACTAAATGAAAATGCAACTTATTAAAATTTGTAGGATGCAGCAAAACATGGCTTAGACAGAAAGTTATCATATTAAATGCATAGATGAGACAAGATCTAAACTTAATCATCTAAACCTCCACCTTAAGAAATTAGAAAGAGAACAGATCAACAGTATAGAATAGAGAGGCCAGAAATAGACCCACATAAATACAGTCAACTGATCTTTGACAAAGAAGCAAAAGCAATACGATGGAGCAAAGATAGTCTTCTCAACAAATGATGCTGAACCAACTGGACATTCACATACAAAAAAATGAATCTAACACAGACCTTACACCATTCACAAAAACTCAAAATGGATCATAAGTCTATATGTAAAATGCGAAACTACAAAACTCCTAGAAGATAATATAGGAGGAAACTTAGATGACCCTGGGTATGGCAATGTCTTTTTAGATATAATACCAAAGGCATGATCCGTGAAAGAAAGAATTAATCAGCTGGACTTGATTAAAACTTAAAATTTCTGCTCTGTGAAAGACAGTGTCAAAAGAGAGAAAAGATAAGCCAAAGACTGGGAGAATATATTTACAAAAGACATTGACAAAAGATTGTCATCCAAAATATACAAAAAAATACTTAAAATTCATCAGGAAGAAAACTAACAACTCCATTAAAAAATGGGCAAAAGACCTAAACAGACACCTCACCAAAGAAAATATATGGATAGCAAGTAAGCATATGAAAACATGTTCAACATAATATGCCATTAGGGAATTGTAAATTAAAATAACAATGAGATACCACTACACACGGATTAGAATGGCCAAAATCCAAAACATTGCCAACACCAAATGCTGATGAGAATGTGGAGCAACAGGAACTCTCAATCATTGCTGGTGGGAATGCAGAATGGTACAGCCACTCTGGAAGACAGTTTGGCAGTTTCTTATAAACTAAACATACTCTTACCATATGATCCAGCAATCGCGCTTCTTGGCATTTACTCAAATGAACTTAAAACTTGTCCACACAAAAACCTGCACACAGATGTTTATAGCGGCTTTATTCATAATTGCCAAAACTTGGAAGCAACCAAGATATCCTTCAGTAGGTGAATGGATAAATAAACTGTGGGACAGCCAGACAATGGAATATTATTCAGTGCTAAAAAGAAATGAGCTACCAAACCATGAAATGACATGGAGGAAATTTAAATGCATATTACTAAGTGAAATAAGTCAATCTGAAAAGGCTACATACTGTGTAATTCCACCTATGTGATATCCTGGAAAAGGCAAAATCATGGAGACAGTAAAAAGATTAGTCGTTTCCAGGGGCTGGAGGGAGAGAGGGATGAATAGAGTACAGAGGATTTTTAGAGCAATGAAACTATTCTGTACAATACTACAATGGTGGAGTCATTTCAAAACCATTCAATGTTTTAAAAATATTATTCTATGTTTTTCCTAATGCTTTTATGACAAATTTCATTGATTGATACCACTGAATAAATGGTATGTCATTACACATTTATCAAAACCTATAAAACGTACAACACCAAAAGTGAACCCTAATGTAAACTATGGACTTGGCGTGATGATGATGTGGTTTAATGGTTCAACTCAGGTTCAGCAATTGTAACAAATGTACCACTGAGGTATGGGGTGTCGACAGTGGGGCAGGTTGTGCATGTATGAGGACACGAAGTAAATGAGAACTCTGTACTTTCTGCTAAATTTTGCTGTGAAAGCTCCAAAAAATAAAGTTTATTAATTTTTTAAAAAATTATTTCTTCCACGTTCTGCTCTAGAACTTTCATGATTTTAATTTTCACAGTTAAATTATTTATCCATTTGGAATTTATCCTCGTATCAGGTATAATAAAATATGGATCCAACTCTGTTTTCACATGGCTACCTAGTTATACCAACATCATTTGACCTCTTTTCCCCACTAGTTTAAGATGATACCTTTATCACATACTAAATTGGCATATGTATTTCGGCCTATTTCTGGATTTTTCTATTTTATTCCATTGGTCTGTCTATTCAAGTGTCAGATCAAACAAGAATTCAATGTTAAAAACGACATTTCAACCCACTGGGGGGGAAAAAGACATTAAAAAATTGTATTTACACAATTAGCTAATCATGTGAAAAAAAAATTAAATGCCTATACCTAATTTCAAACACCAAAATAAAGTCAAGATGAGTTAAACTAAAAAACTGTCTGCTACATTTCATCACTTCTAAGACCTCCAATATCTTGAAATTATAATGTCTTAAAATTACTTCCAGGCATCTGTACCATGTGCATCAAAACTTGTAGAGTGGGTGTCAATGGTTAAATATACACCTAGATACAACAGTACAGCCATCTTTTAAGAAATTATGTATCATCACACTCGATGTTGTATGAAACACACAGACATTAAACCCTCTGAGGCGAAAAAAGATTCTGGACAGTTATCCTCTGAATATAAAAAGGATTTAAGAATGCCTTAACCAATTTATTTCTACTACACCTTCCTTTTTTCAAAAGTATAAAATGATAAAAAAGCTATGCCTGATCAAGGCTATAAAGTAAAAATAAAACTTCTAAGTAATAAGAATTGCTATAGTTTAATTGGCAAAAGGTTCATCTTATAATCAATGGTATCAATCAATGAAATTTGTCATAAAAGCATTAGGAAAAACATAGAATAATATTTTCAAAACCTTGCAATGGCAAGGCTCTCTTAGGCAAAATATAAAATCCACAAGTTGTAAATGAAAAGATTAATAGGTCTAACTACATAAAAATTAAACAGACAGGCAGGGAGGGGCCGGCCCGGTGGCGCAAGCGGTTAAGTGCGCGCGCTCCGCTGCGGCGGCCCGGGGTTCGCTGGTTCGGATCCCGGGCGCGCACCGACGCACTGCTTGGCAAGCCATGCTGTGGCGGCGTCCCATATAAAGTGGAGGAAGATGGGCACAGATGTTAGCCCAGGGCCGTCTTCCTCAGCAAAAAAAGAGGAGGATTGGCGGATGTTAGCACAGGGCTGATCTCCTCACAAAAAAAAAAAAAAAAAAAGACAGGCAGGGAGAAAATACTTGCAACACATGTAATAATTACTATTAGGATACATAAAGAGCTAAAAACAATTAACACAATAAAAAAAAGACAAGTAAAAAAATATAAACAAATTATATAAATGACCAATAAGCATAAAAGGACTTTTTTGATAATCAGAGCTGATACAAATTAAAATGAGTTATCAACCCTGGCATATATGGTCAGTCGATTTTTGACAGGGTGCCAAGACCATTCAATGGGGAAAGAACAGTCTTCTCAACAAATAGTGCTGGGAAAAATGGATATCCACATGCAAAAGAATGAAGTTAGACCCTTAGCATACACCAGATACAAAAATTAACTTATATAGATCAAAGATCTAAATGTAAAAGGTAAAATTATAGAACTCTTAGAAGAAAACACTGGGGAAAATCTTTATGATAATGGATTTGGCAATGATTTCTTGGATATGACACCAAAAGCAGAGGCAACAAAAGAAAAAATAGATAAATTGGACTTAATCAGAATTAAAAACTTGTGTGCAAAGGCCACTATCAAGAGAGTGAAAAGACAACCTATAGGAGAAAATATTTTCAAATCATATATGTAATGATATATGATTTATTCAAATAATAAATCTGATAAATAAATATCCCTTATATACAAATACAATCCAACTCAAAAATGGGCAAAGGACTTGAATAGACATTGCTCCAAAGAAAATGCACAAAAGGCCAATAAGCACAAGAAAAGATGCTTAATATCTCTAGCCATTAGAGAAATGCAAATCAAAGCCACAATGAGATACCACCTCACACTCCCTAGGATTTTTAATATTTTAAAAAAATGAAAAATAACAAGTGTTGGTAAGAATGTGGAGAAACTGGAACCCTTGTGCATTGCTGGTGGGAATGTAAAATGGTGCAGCTGCTGTGGAAAATAGTATGATGATTCCTTAAAAAGTTAAACATACACTAAACCAAATAAGGCAGTCACAAAACGACAAATACTGCATGATTTAATTTATGTAAGGTATCTACAATAGTCAAACTCAACCAAATAGAAAATAGAATGGTTGTTGCTAGGAGCTGGGGTGGGGAGAGGGAGTAGGAGAGTTGTTATTTAATGGGTATAGAGTTTCAATTTTGTAAGATGAAAAAGTTCTGGAGATTGGTTGCATAACAATGTGAAATTTTTTTTTATTTTTTATTTATTTATTTATTTTCCCCCCAAAGCCCCAGTAGATAGTTGTACATCATAGCTGCACATCCTTCTAGTTGCTGTACGTGGGACGCGGCCTCAGCATGGCCGCAGAAGCGGTACGTTGGTGCGCCCCCAGGATCTGAACACCGGCCGCCAGCAGCGGAGCGCATGCACTTAACCACTAAGCCACGGGGCCGGCCCATGGATATTCTTAACATTACATAACTGTACACTTAAAAATGGTTAAATGAGTAAAATTTATGTTACGTGTATTTTACCACAATTAAAAAAACAAGTTAAACAGAATTACTATATGACCCAGCAATTCCACTTACAGGTAAATACCCAAAACAATTGAAGGTAGAAAGAGGAAGACTGCAGTGGATGTTAGCTCAGGGCGAATCTTCCTCAGCAAAATAAAAAGTTTCTAAGGCCAGCCCCAGTGGCCTAATGGTTAAGTTCAGCATGCTCTACTTTAGCAGCCCGGGTTTGGTACCTGGGCACAGACTGACACCACATATCAGCAGCTGCTGTGGCGGCAGCCCGCATACAAATCAGAGGAAAATTAGCAACAGATGTTAGCTCGGGGCGAATCTTCCGCAGCAAAAAAAAAAAAAAGAGAGCAACAATTGAAAGCAGAGACTCAAACAGATATTTGTACACAAATGTTCACAGCAGCATTATTCACAATAACCAAAAGGTAGAAACAATCCAAATATCCATCAACAGATGAATGGATAAACAAAATGTGGTATATACATACAATATTATTCAGCCATAAAAAGGAATGAAATTCTGATATATGCTACAACGTGGATGAACCTTGAGGACATTATGCTAAGTGAAAGAAGCTAGACACAAAAGGACAAATATTGCATGATTCCACTAATATGAGGTACCTAGAATAGGTAAATTCATAGAGACAGAAAGTAGAATAGAGGTTAACAGAGGCTGGGGGCAGGGGGAAATGGGGAGTTATTATTTAATGGGTACAAAGTTTCTGTTTAGGATGATGAAAAAGTTCTGGAAACGGATAATGATGGTTGCACAACACTGTAAATGTACTTAATGCCACTGAACTATATCCTTAAATATAGTTAAAACGGTAAATTTATGTTATGTATATTTTACCACAAGGAAAAAAAAATTTTTTGAGAGAGAATAGGAGGAAAAGAACTGTAAATGGTGAGTGGAGACAACTCTATGGAGATGTTTTGGTCCAAAAGAGAACAAAACATGAGGGAATATAGCTACAGGGAATGATAGGGTCAAAATAAGTATTTTTTCCCCCTTTAGAGGTTTTTTTTTTAAGGTGTGAGAAATAACAAAATGTTTACATGCTGATGGAAATAACTTAATAGAGAGTGAAATATGATGTAGGAATCAGAGGGGAGAATTTCTTAGGTAATGTCTTTGAGTAGGCAAATGGAAATAGGATATACAATACAAATGGAAATATGGCTTAGATTGGAGCATGGGTAGTTCATCCATAATGACAGGTACAAAAGCCGAATAAGTGGGTAAAGATGTGGGTTAGTAGCCATTTGTGGTGATGGGAGGCTGTGGAAGTTCTCGTCTGCTTGCTTCAATTTTCTCAGTGAATTTAGGAAGCAAGCTCATCACCGAGAGTGATGACTAGAGAAAAAGTACTGAGGGTTTGATGAGAGAAGAAAAGATATGAAATAATCCTCTGGGAGAGTAAATGAACTAGGGAAATATGACTGCTTGAGAGCATAAGGGCTCAATTTCATTAAAAATAAGCAAACAAAAACTATACATGTGAGTATGTATGTATGTATATATATCTTTTTATATGTATATATAAATGTTTATATATGTATATAAGATGTGCATGTATAATATATGTACAGTCATGTGCCACATAACAACATTTCAGTGAACAACAGACCACATATACGACAGTGGTCCCATAAGACTAGTACCACACGGCCTAGGTGTGTAGTAGGCTATACCACCTAGGTTTGTGTAAGTACACTCTATGATGTTCACACAACAATGAAACCACCTAATGACACATTTCTCAAAATGTGTCCCTATCATTAAACAACGCATGAATGTATAAGTACAGAAAAGGGTCCAGAAGTCTACACACCAAATTGTTAATAGTGGTTATTAATGGAGATTTTATATATATCTATATATATAAAATACATATATATTTTATAAATTATATATATAAATATAATTTAATATACATTATATATATATAAACGGGGGAGTGGAAATAATCATACATTATTTGGATTTTTGATCAGCATGTATTATTTTTATAATTAAAAGAAACAAAATATCTTACAAGTCAATAAAGAGCTTGAGAAGAGGGTTTAGAACACTGCTTGAGATCCACAGCACTCTGACTAGGCAAAGCCTACATCCTAATTAAACACAACTATCAACTCTGCAGTGAAGCTGACCACCAATAAGACAATGTGAGAAAAGTTGAGGCATCACTTACCTTGAACACTTCAGAGAAGAAACCAGACCCTATTTTTTCACAAGTGAAGTCATCTAAACGCGTCAGTCTGGAAAAGGCACTTATGAGAGCTCGATATGAAGATGGCCAAATTCTTCCCACCTGGGTCATGTTCCCATCCCCTCCACCACCTCCTTCAAAATCTTCAAGACGCTCCACACGTGGAGGAAATCCCGCAATTGAATTCCGTTTGCTCCGATCCATAGTCTCAATAATCTCTTTTTTCTTCTTTTAAGAAGGAACTCCACACATAATAAATTTTTGTCGAGTTTTACTTCTCTTCCGGTTTGACACTAAACAAGAGATCAAAAAGATACTTCATTAAAACCATTAATGAATAAATTCATGCAAACCAATGAACTATTAATGTAAAAATATTTCCTCTTTCACATTCTAGCTCCTGTTTTTCAGATCTAAAAAACACTTTACGCCTTTATCTTAAAAAAATACTGATATATTTAAAGCACAAGATGTAGTCAAGTCTTTAACATGAGTAGAATATAATGAAGATTATCAATTACATTCTAAAAAACAAAATAACAATGATAATATCTATCAGTTATTGAGCACCTACTATTTAGGAAACTCTGTACAAGAGCCGTACACGTCATGTCATTTAATTCTCAAATAATCCATGATATAAGGATTATTATGTTCATTTCACAGAGAAGTAATCATACAGTCACTAAATGGCAGAGATAAAATTAAAATGCAAGACTGATTCAAAAGCCTGTGCTCCTACCAATGGCCTCCACAGCCTCATATAATTTTCTCTTCATTTGAAAATTTACTAATTCCAAATATATAAAACAAAGATATTATACTATAAAATTATATAATTTTAGAAGAAGTAAACTATATCCAAAAGCAACTTAAAAATTCATTGTTGCTTAAACAGCACAGTCAAGCAGAAGTGACTGTAGAAGGCTCTATACCTTCTGGGATACGACTAAGAATAAAAAACACAAGCTCACTTTTTCTTTTGCCTGTCTCTCCCCACTTCTACTCTTTTCCATAAGAATTGATTGTAAGGGTCCTATGCAAAAATACAACACTGTGACTCTTCAGTTAGTGAGATGCTTTCATAAATGTGGTGAATACCTAACCAGGACTACCTCCACCACCTCCAACCATGGAAAATAGTGGCAGGGCTCCCCAAGGTCATTCTTACAATATGACCCTGCCTCCCGAGCCAGAAGTTGGCAGCATTCTACCTGATATGGGCCAATCACAGTTCCTTTCCTGGCATTTGGAATTGGAATTAAGATAGTCCAGCCTCAGTCTGCTGCTTTCTAAAATGGAAGCCATGTACTAGGGCAACAAAAATAAACAAATGCAGGGCTGGCCCCATGGCCTAGTGGTTAAGTTCAGCATTCTCCGTTTCGGTAGCCCAGGTTCAGTTCCCAGGCATGGACCTACACCACTCGTCAGCAGCCATATTGTGGCGGCAACCCACATACAAAATAGAAGAAGATTGGCAACAGATGTTAGCTCAGGGAGAATCTTCCTCAGCAAAAAAAAAAAAAAAAAAAAAGTAATAATAAAAAATTTTTTAAAATAAACAAATAGTACTACATCAAACTAAAAAGCTTTTGCACAGCAAAGGAAACCATCAACAAAATGAAAAGGCAACCTACTGAATGACTGAAGATATTTCCAATAAAGGCTTAATATCCAAAACATATAAAGAACAATACAACTCAACATGGAAAAAAAACAATCAAAAAATGCACAAGGGCCTGGTGGCGTACTGGTTAAGTTTGCACACTCCACTTTGGCGGCCCAGGTTTCGCAGGTTCGGATCCCGGGTGCAGACCTACACACTGCTTACCAAGCCATGCTGTGGCAGGCGTCCTACATATAAAGTAGAGGAAGATGAGCACTGATGTTAGCTCAGGGCTAATCTTCCTCACCAAAAAAAAAAAAAAAAAAATTGGGCAGAGGACCTAAATAGACATTTTCCCAAAGACATACAGATGGCCAACAGACAAATGAAAAGATGCTCAACATCACTAATCATCAGGGAAATGCAAATCAAAGCCACAATCAGATATCACCTCACACCTGTCAGCATGACTATTACCAAAAAGACAAGAAATAACAAGTGTGAGCAAGGATGTGGAGCAAAGGGAACCCTCATGCATTGTTGGTGGGAATATAAATTGGTGCAGCCACTACGGAAAACAGTACGGAGTTTCCTCGAAAAATTAAAAATACAGCCACGTGCCACATAAAAATGTTTTGGTCAATGACGGTAGTCCCATAAGGTTAGTACCACATAGCCATATAACCTAGGTGTACAGTAAGCTATACCATCTAGGTTTGTGTAAGTATTCTCTATAATGTTTGCACAACAATGAAATCACCTAATGACACATCTCTCAGAATATATCTCCATCATTAAGTGACACATGACTGTAGAACTACCCCGTGACCTGGCAATTCCACTTCTGGGTATCTATCCAAAGAACACAAAAACACTAATTTGAAAAAATATATGCACACCTATGTTCATTGCAGAATTATTTACAATAGCCAAGATATGGAAACAACCTAAGTGTCCATCAATGGATGAATGGATAAAGAATACGTGGTGTGTATATATATATATATATATATATATATATATATATATATACAATGGAATACTACTTAGCCATAAAAAAGAATGAAACTTGCCATTTGCGACAACATGGATGGACCTTGAGGGTATTATGCTAAGTGAAACAAGTCAGACGGAGAAAGTCAAATACCGTATGATTTCACTCATATGTGGAATCTAAAATAATAAAACAACGAACAGACAAAATAAAACAAAAACAACCACATAGATACAGAGAACAAATTAGTGGTTACCAGAGAAGAGAGTTGGGGCGTAGGCAAAATGGGTGAAGGGGGTCAACTGTATGGTGATGGATAGTAACTAGACTTGTGGTGGTGATCACCTGTAGTGTATTCAGATGTAGAATTATAAAGCTGTACATCTAAAATTATACAATAAAAAAATAAAATAAAATGGAAGCCATGTAAACTCAGGAGCTGTTGGCCACAGTCATTTTCTACCACACAGCCTGGAAGGCAAAAAAAGCCAAGAAATTGAGGCCAATTTGCAAGGAAAAAAAGACAGAGGCAGAGAGAACTTCTTGATTTTCCTAATGTGCTCTAGTCCCCGATTCCTGAGGCCTCACTGGATCCTGGCTTAAGGTTCCATGAGATATCCCTGTATCTTTAAAATAAATTATTTTTGCTTAAGCTAGTTTCACCAGAGTCTTCACAGAAGGAAGAATAATCGGAATTCCCAGAGAATAAAACATTTAAGTATCTCTACTGAACCTCTGCCAAAAAGTGGCAACCAGATCAAAAATTTAGGACTATAAGACCAAAATTTTTTAACTTTTACAGACAATAGAGACCATAAAGTTCAGTCATTCATTTTATATTTGAGGAAACATAAGGCCCAGAAAGCAGAAATGATTTGTCAATAGTTATAAGCTATTTACTAGAAAAGCTAGACTTGGAACCAAGGAACCAAGGGTAGTGCATTTCTAAAAGTGTGTCTGTTGATCATCTGATTCAAAATTACACAAGGAGCATATTTAAAACCCAGATTCTTAAGTCTCAACCTTGACCTACTAAATCAGAATCTCTTGGAGTGAGGCCTGGAAATTTTACTAAGCTCCCCAGTGATTTTTATATATACTAAGAGTTGAAGATCCTCTACAGCAGGGAAAGGGAATAGTAATAGCTTTTTTTTAAAAACACCAAGACTTTTACAAGCATTCTCTTATTTAATCCTCAAAACATACCACCAAAGTAGGTATGATCCCCATTTGACAGGATAAGAAATGTAGTTAAGTAACTTGCCTAAGGATACACAGCTGGTAGAACCAGAATTGGAACCAAGGTCCATCCAGCACCAAAGTTCAAGCTTCTTCCATTTCATTACTACTTAGTTCAGTGTTTTTCCACTGTGAGAGTTGTAAGGAGTTAAGCTAGTTATCTGCATAGAAAAGAGGACCAGGACTTGAGTACAGAGGAAGGCCAAGCTGACTGTAATTTGTTCAGAGAGAGAAAAGAAGGAAAAAGAAAGAACTTTAGAAAAATAAAATACAAGATTTTTTTTTTAATTTTTTATTTATTTATTTATTTTTCCCCCAAAGCCCCAGTAGATAGTTGTATGTCATAGCTGCACATCCTTCTAGTTGCTGTATGTGGGACGCAGCCTCAGCATGGCAGGAGAAGCAGTGCGTCAGTGCACGCCCGGGATCCAAACCTGGGCCGCCAGTAGCAGAGCACGCGCACTTAACTGCTAAGCCACGGGGCCGGCCCTAAAATACAAGATATTAAAGTTAAAACTGAATATATAAAACAATTGCGGGGGCCAGCCCGGTGGCCCAAGTGGTTAAGTGCAAGCATTCCACTGTGGTGGCCCAGGGTTCGAGGGTTTGGATCCTGGGCGTGCACCAACGTACCGCTCATCAAGCCATGCTGTGGCGGCGTCCCATATAAAGTGGAGGAAGATGGGCATGGATGTTAGCCCAGGGCCAGTCTTCCTCAGCAAAAAAACAGGAGGATTGACAGATGTTAGCACAGGGCTGATCTTCCTCACAAAATAAATAAATAAATAAAACATAGTTGCCTGCTAACTTAACTGAATAATTTGATAGGCTTGCCATCTACTGACTTTTTCATTTTTTAGATATATTTCATTTTGAATGCAATACATTGTTAACCTCCACAATGCAAAGGTTCCCTGGAGGTGGCAGATTCTATTCTCTATACTAAGGCTTAGAAGACAGAATTGCTCACTGCAGCTCAACAGGTCGGGTTTTACATTCCCAGCTAGGCGAGAGGAGGTAAGGAATAACTAATTGCAACTGAGCTGGTTTGGTTGGAGTCTGTTACAACAAAGTTTCACAATAGTACAATAGACTGAAATTTTTGGCATTTTTATTCTGAAAAATAACTTTGGCTCATAGCACTTTTCAAAAGAAGGAAAAAGTATTTTTAAAAAGGTATGCTGGGGCCAGCCCTGTGGCTTAGTGGTTGGGTCCGTGCGCTCCGCTACTGGCAGCCGGGGTTCGGATCCCAGGTGTTCACCGACGCACTGCTTGTCAGGCCATGCTGAGGCAGTGTCCCACATACAGCAACTAGAAGGATGTGCAAGTATGACATACAACCATCTACTGGGGCTTTGGGGAGAAAAAGAGGGAAAAAAAAAAAGGAGGAGGATTGGCAACAGATGTTAGCTCAGGGCTGGTCTTCCCCAGCAAGAAGAGGAGGATTGGCATGGATGTTAGCTCAGGGCTGATATTCCTCACAAAAAAATTAAAAAATAAAAAGTAAAAAAATTAAAAGGTACATGCTTACAGAAATTCTTGCATAAGCAGAGGAGACCTGAACAAGGATATTCACTTCATTTCAGCATTGTGTGTAATAATGGGGCAAAAGAAAGAAACAACCCAAAGTTAGTCTGTAGGCGCAATAGATACATTGTTGCATATTTTTCAATGCAATATAAAGCACTTAGAATGAATGAACTCTATATAGCAATGTGGATGTATTTCAAAAGCAACATTGAATGGAGGAAAAGAATCAAGTTATAGTTAGCGGTATCATTAAAATTTAATTCAAAAATATTTTTTAAGAAGTAACCAAAAAAAAAAAAACCACTACAGGACCATCCCTATAGTATGACACCATCTTAATAAAAAAAAGTATTTTAAAAAACATACAAAATAATATATATTATAGAGAAGCAGGATAGCATATTGATTAAAGGTATATAGCCTCTAGAGCCAATCTGGGTTCAAATCCTTGCTCCGTAACTTGTAGCTATATGAACCTGGTCAAGTTATTTTAAAACCTCTCTCCATCTCCAGTTCCGCATTTTTAAAATGAAAATAAGGGCCGGCCCAGTGGCTTAGCGGTTAAGTGCACGCGCTCCGCTGCTGGCGGCCCGGGTTGGGATCCCAGGCATGCACCGAGGCACCGCTTCTCCCGCCATGCTGAGGCCGCGTCCCACATGCATCAACTAGAAGGATGTGCAGCTATGACATACAACTATCTACTGGGGCTTTGGGGGAAAATAAATAAATAAATAAAATTATAAAATGAAAATAAAATGGTACATACATTATAACATTTTATATGTATTAACTCATTTAATCCTTACAACAACCATAAGGTTACTGATTAAATGAACAGTGCTTGGCAAACAGGAAGCATTCAACTCCTGTTGAATTATTATTATTATTTAAAATAAGTAAATAATTAGTTAAATTTAAAATTATTATTTAAAGATACATATTTATAGTAAATGTGTAAAAGCATGAACTGGAAAAATAGACACTAAATTCATAGCAGTAGTTGCCTTGATGGGAAGAAGAGAAATGAGATAAGGAAGGGAAACAAAAGAGACTTCACTCTAGCAATATGTTTTGTTTCCTTTTATTAAGAAATAAAGCTATAGGGCCGGCTCTGTGGCTTAGCGGTTAAGTGCGCGCGCTCTGATGCTGGCGGCCCAGGGTTCGGATCCCGGGCACGCCCCAAGGCACCACTTCTCCATCCAACCCAAGGCCGAGTCCCACGTACAGCAACTAGAAGGATGTGAACCTATGACATACCGCTATCTACTGGGGCTTTGGGGGGAAAAAAAAAAATGAATAAATAAAATCTTTAAAAAAAAAAAAGAAATAAAGCTATAGCAAACAACACAAAATGATATATTTGCTAATTTTTTTATTTTTTGTTAACTAATATTTGTTCATTCTGGGCGGTATTATATTGTACTCTTTTCAATATTTAATTTTTTTGAAATTAAACAAAAAAATTTAAAAGTTTTTTAAAAAAATCTATTGCCAATACAATAGCTATGCAGTATGCTTAGGCTAAAAAAACTGAAAACAATTTGGCAAATAAATAGCATCCCAATGTGCAAGCCAAGTCTCTAGATTCTCAAACTTTTATTCTGCAACAGTTCCACTATAGTTTTTGGTCCAAGGAGTATTTATATCTTAAGCTAAAAACTCAAAAACATTGGGAGAATTTTTGCATAGCCTAACTTATTCAAGTCCAAAAACTTAAAATATAAAAGCACTCATGATAAACACTGATATTTAGCCATAGAGCCCCTACCACATGCGAAAGTAATACCAATTACTAGACTGTTGAGATGAGTGGTAAAAAGCATAGTCCCCTCATGGGAGTAGGAAATTTATTAATCCATTCTGGAGAAGTGCTGAGCATGGGAAAACTTCCAAACCATGCCTTCTGCTCCCTTGGCCAGCATACTAAATGACCACATTCTAAATGAAATCAACCAAGTTATAAATGGCTTCCAATTTAATCTGACAAATTTTATTTAGCCATAAAAGGCAGCAAAAGTATGTATGAACAGACTCTGAAACCATACCCTATTTTTCTATATCTGAAAATTATTCATTTTAAAATGAGAAAATACATTCTTTGAAATGTGTGAGGTTTATGAGGTTTTCAGTCTCCGGATTACCTCTCTTGGTCTTATTTATGGAATATTACCTTTTGATACTAATAGTGCCCCTTAAAGTATACATTTTGGGAGGAACAGAGACAACTACAATTACTCTCACATTTACTAGAAAGATATAATGATTGAAAAAATGCAGGTTTTGCTCTAAAGAGGCTACTTGATTCAAGAAACTATACTTTGTTGATCAAGAATGAAAGCTTGGAATTCTTAAATGAAAACCAGTGATACTGTGATCTGCTTCACTAAAAATATTTCAGCTAGAGTCCCAGGGGTTCTCAATAAGGGGCATGTGAAAATTCAGAGGGAGGGAAGTCCCTGTTGGGGAGGAGTAATTGTCACAATGGCGGGGGTGTGGAGTGGGCACTACTGGCATTTTAGTGGGCAGGGGCCAGGGAAGCTAAAAGTCCTACAATGCACAGAACAGTCCTGGACAACAAAGAATTGTCCTGCCCTAAATGCCAATAGTGCCCCCGTTGAGAAACACTGTGTTAGAAAAGCTTAATTGGTTCTGTTCTTAAACTAGGGAATAGCCTTTAGCAGTCTTTCCAAAATGCCAAAATTATGTTGCTTACAAGGATACAAACAATTTTTTAGTAACTGTGTTCTCGATTTCAATATTTACAAACTTGGAAGTTCAAAACTGTTTTTCCTTCTTTTCTACGTAGGCAGGTTTTGTCTTTTCAAAGGCTAATTTCCACTTATATTGGGATTGATTTATTTTTCACAAAGAAGGTACAATTAAAAACTTTGATTGAGGAAAGTAATTTGAAAAGCTATCAATAAAAAGTTAGTGAACTAAATATCTTATACTCAATACTATATATTTTATCTTTCCAAAGTAAGAATTCGACAAATCATTTTCCAGAGACTCAAGGAAACTTGTTTAGGACTCCCAGTTAAACCAGTTAAACCATACATACTTCCATCTGAAATGCTTCTGGAAATAATAACAACTGCAGCCACCATTTACCATCGGCCACACATTCTACCAAGTGTTTTGCATATGCTATCTCTAACCATTATGACAATTCTGCAAAGTACGTATTATCATCCCCAATTTAAAGAGGAAGAAATTAAGACACTGAGAGATTAAAAGACTTGTCCAAACTCAAACCACTAGTGACAGCTTCAGTATTCAAATCCAGTATGTCCAAATCTAAACACTTCCCACTGTGATATGTGTCCTCCAGAAAAACAGCTAAATTTCTGTGAAAATGATTTGCATATTAGCTAGGCAGAAAGCTACTACTATTCCCCACCCTATCTTAACAGCAGAGACTAAAGAGTAAACAGATGATAGTCTTCAGTCACTTAATCACATTCTTCAGAGAGAAAATTAGCATTAGTGAGGCTGGCCCAGTGGCGCAAGCGGTTGAGTGCGCGCGCTCCGCTGCGGTGGCCCAGGGTTCGCCGGTTCGGATCCTGGGAGCGCACCGACACACCGCTTGGCAAGACATGCTGTGGCGGCGTCCCATATAAAGTGGAGGAAGATGGGCATGGATGTTAGCCCACGGCCACTCTTCCTCAGCAAAAAGAGGAGGATTGGCAGATGTTAGCTCAGGGCCGATCTTCCTCACAAAAAAACGAAAAAAGAAAAATTAGCATTAGTTTAAACAGACTGTCTAAAGAATGAGAGGGATGATATGCCAACTCCTAATCATTCCTTCTTTTCCATTCTAATGTACAGTATTTGTTGTTTCTTACTCTTTCATTTCACAAGAACAGAGCAGATGAAACTTCACAACATAGACACAAATAAAATCCCACAATGCACTGAACAGCTATCAACCAACAGGTAGCAGGATATGGCAAAGTGTCAGCCAGCAACCAAAAATTTTCAATATCCATCCAAAAATGGAATCACATGTGCACAAAGTTGGTAATAAGTCCCACAAAGAGAGTAAAAAAGATTTGAGAATTCAGTGAACTTTTATACCCTGGGTATAAAGAGTAGAAAAAGAATGCAAACATAATATCCTAATATCCTAATCATATTTTGTTTTCTTTCTATAATATAAAAAGTCCCTAACTAATTCAAAATAAAACAAGGATTTGTTGTGGGTAAGATATAGTGCAGAGAACTGGCCATTTTCCAGAATAGGAATACAGACAAGTACATTAGCTGTGTATCAAGACCAACCACATGGCAAATCTACATGACAAGTCTGCTCAGCTGGTATCTCTCTTCTGGACCAACATAGCAAATACAGAAACATTTCAGGATGACTGCCTAATTAAAAATAAAAGCAACACTGCTGAACTTGCCATCCTGCTGTGAAATAATGAGTTGCAGTTTCCATTCAAACCAAAGGCAATCTAACATAAAAACTGGCATCTCCTGTTTAATTAGCCATGAATATACACAATGGCATATATTAGTGCCAGACAGATGAAAGGTCAGTTCTTAAAACTGTATTATCTCTTTTGGATAAGCATCTCATTTGCTGTTGTAACTACAATCCACCAGGCCCTAGGTCATGGCATAAAACAGAAACTTAGGTTGAAAGATGTAAAGGCATTTAGAGGCTAACTAGTCCAATCTTTTGGCCAATTCAGGAATCCCCTCTATTAACTGACTCAAATGTTAACTGGGTTCCTACTAGGTATAAAGTATTATGATAGGTGCTATGATATTTATTGAGCATTTACCATAATCCAGACACTCTTCCAAGTGCTTTATATTTGATATTCATAACAGCCCTATAAAATAGATACTATTATTATCCCTGTTTTACAAATGTGGAAACAAACACATGAAGGAATTAGTTAACTTGCTCAAGCTTTTACAGCCAAGAAGTGGTAGAACCAGAATTCAAATCCAGAGCCTGTACTCTTAATCACCATACTAATACTGCCTCTCTGGGAGGAGGATATATAAGGCTGGATAAAACATGACTCCACCCCTCCAGGAGCTTAGTCTCCCAGGAAAGACTTACGTAAATCAGTAAGTACAATACAGAGCGATAATTGCTAATGACACATTAGAAGCAAGGAGGGCTTGGGCCGGCCCCGTGGCTTAATGGTTAAGTGCGCTCGCTCTGCTGCTGGCGGCCCGGGGTTCGGATCCCGGGCATGCACCAACGCACCACTTCTCCGGTCGTGCTGAGGCCGTGTCCCACATACAGCAACTAGAAGGATGCACAGCTATCACATACAACTACCTACTGGGGCTTTGGGGGAAAAAAATTAATAAATAAAATTATTTTAAAAAAAAATAAGTAAGGAGGGCTTAATGAAGGCACTAGCAGTGAGGACAAAGAAGTAGGAAGGGAGATAACTGACTTTAAAAAAGTGAGCAGGGCCGGCCCCGTGGCTTAGCAGTTAAGTGAGCGCACTCAGCTGCTGGCGGCCCGGGGTTCGGATCCCGGGAGTGCACCAACGCACTGCTTCTCCAGCCATGCTGAGGCCGCGTCCCACATACAGCAACTAGAAGGATGTGCAGCTATGACATACAACTATCTACTGGGGCTTTGGGGGGGAAAATAAATAAATAAAGTTTAAAAAAATTTAAAAAAAATAAATGAAGTGAGCAAATGGATGTAGGAGGTATAAGAGGTACCTAGGGTGATTCCAAGTTTAACTGGAATCCTTCCCATGTTTCTGGTTTGGGTGATTGGGGGAATGACTAGGCATTCATCAAACGAAAAAGATTTGTGAAGAGATTCTTTTCTGATCTTACTGAGTTTGAGGTGCCTGAAGGAATACCAAGTGACAACATCTAGAAGGCAGTTGGAGACACCACACCAAGCTCAGGAGAGCAGACTAGAATGGAGACGCAGACTTGAAAGTCATTAGCACTTATGTACATTCTAAAGAGTTTCCCAAAGTAGAGAATATCAGAAACAGGTAATATTTTCTGAGTTGCTACTATGTGCCAAAGCCCAGTCTCTCTTTTTTTTTTTTTTTGTGAGGAAGATCAGCTCTGAGCTAACATCCTTGCCAATTCTCCTCTTTTTGCTGAGGAAGACTGGCCCTGGGCTAACATCCTGCCCATCTTCCTCCACTTTACATGGGACGCCGCCACAGCATGGCATGACAAGTGGTGCATCGGTGCGCACCCGGAATTCGAACCCGGGCTGCCATGAGCGGAGTGCGCGCACTTAACCGCTACGCCGCGGGTCAGCCCCGCCCAGTCCCCTTCTTTATGTTCTCAGGTGAGATCAGATAAGAGGCTGAGGGAACATCAACATATACAAGACAAAAAAGAAACAAAAGAGGCAAGAATAAAACCAAGAGAAAGTATGTCACATAAGCCAAGGGAGGAAACAATGAACATATAAAATGCCACAAAGTAGTCAAATAACATAAAGTGTCCACTGGATTGGACACTACGGAGGCCAGAGTCAGCTCAGCCTACTGAAACACCACCACTAACAAAGAGCTCACTAATTCCTCAAGCAACCTTATAATAGCAAGTTCTATTACTGGAAAGTTCTGATTGTTACAAAGTTTCTTCTTTCCAAGGAAGGAAAAGCACAGCACTGTGTTCAAATTCTGACTCTGAAGGAGAGTTAAGAGTTATAACAACTAAATACAATAATGATACTTGATTGAATCCTGATTTGAACAAACTAGTTACAAAAACAACTGGGAAATTTTTAATGACTACTATTAGACGATAGTAGAAAATTATTATTATTAATTTTGTTAAGTGTGATAATGATACTAAGACTGTATAAGACTTATTTTTGGAGATGCACACAGAAATAGAGGTGAAATATCATGTCTGTATTTGCATTAAAATATATCAGAAAAAAACAGATGTAGCAAATTTTACAAAATGTTAGTAATTGTTATATATGGGTGATGGGTAAACGGGTGTTTGTTACATTTTTCTCATAATAATAATAATATCAAAAAAGGCTTCAGAAACAAGAGATGATATTTTTTGTGAATTAAAAAAGAAAAATCCAGCAAATGAATACAGCATAGAGATCACAAACACTGACACCAGAAATGGAAAAACCAACTGGCTCTTACGTTGTGTGAATGAGTACTTGTGGCTTGGGATAAAATTTCTAATGAAGCAGCATCACATACATATTCAAAAAATGCTGTGTCTCAAACAGCGTAAATGGAAGAGCAGATGACATACCATGTGACAGATAATTCAACAAGGATCTAGTGATGGCAAAGACACTGAGATTGAAAAAGCACGTAAAGATGGATAAAATTTCATTAAATGAGAGTAGAAAAAAACAATTTTTCTAAAATAATATATGTTATATTATTTAAAATATATGTGTGTGACTAAAATAAACAGGACTAGTTTAAAAATTCTGATTCCAACTTAATAGCTGAATGATCTTGGGCATGTTATTTAACTTCTCTCCTTATTTATAAAATAGAGATAAATATTAACTATAACTCACCGAGTTATTATGAGAATTAAATGAGAACATACTAAGGAATTAAGGATAAATATGCATAGATGAAGCACTAGGCAGGGTGCCTGACACACAGTAAGCATTTAATAAATATGAGTTCCCTTTCCTCCCCTTCCCCTGCCCCACCCTTAATCCTAGTTCTGGATGCTGCAAGTATACAACAAATTGAGTCTGTTTTTTTTATTCTTTATGTTAGTTTTTCAATTACCAAGTCTTCCCCAGGGCAAATATACACAAACCTTTCAGGTTTCCCATGGAACATAGCATAGAGATCTCCCTGGTCACCTTCTTTAAAGGTTAGCCTTAATTACCCTCCAAACTGTCAAAGCCCCTCTAAAAAAAAAAAATAGCAAAAACCGTACACAATATTACATATATGATGTAACTAGCACAGAATTTAATAGGAATATTATTACCCATAATCTGGATATAAAGAACATAGTTCCTGATCTTCTAAGTACACTAAATATATCTATAACTTGATTGTAGAACACGAAACTTGACACAAGATAAGCTGATACTGGACCCCATTCAAATAAGCTGAGATGCTCAAGTACTAGGGGGATGTGTGAATTTCCAGGATAATATCTTTTGTGTGTGTGTGTGTGTGTGTGTGTGTGTGTGAGGAAGATCAGCCCTGAGCTAACATCCATGCCAATCCTCCTCTTTTTGCTGAGGAAGACGGGCTCTGAGCTAACATCTATTGCCAATCCTCCTCCTTTTTTTTTTTTCTTCCCCCCCAAAGCCCCAGTAGATAGTTGCATGTCATAGTTGCACATCCTTCTAGTTGCTGTATGTGGGACTCGGCCTCAGCATGGCCGGAGAAGTGGTGCGTCGGTGCGCGCCCGGGATCCGAACCTGGGCCGCCAGTAGCGGGGCGCCTGCACTTAACCGCTAAGCCACAGGGCTGGCCTCAAATGTATTATTTCCACTAAAGGGAATACTTTGTAGTCACTAAAAATGACAGTTATTATAAGCACACAAAGATATATGTACAAGAATATTAATTTAGACATTGTCAGTAACAGAAAAAAACTGAAGACAATCCAAATGTCCTTCAATAGGATTAAATAAATTGAAGTATATCCATATAATTTAATATTATATAGTCATTAAAAGAATGAGGTAGGGCCGGCCCTGTGGCTTAGCGGTTAAGTGCTCGCGCTCCACTGCTGGCGGCCCCGGTTCGGATCCCGGGCGTGCACCAACACACTGCTTCTCCGGCCATGCTGAGGCTGCGTCCCACATACAGCAACTAGAAGGATGTGCAACTATGACATACAACTATCCCCTGGGGCTTTGGGGGGAAAATAAATAAATAAATAAAATCTTAAAAAGAATGAGGTAAATTCTACACATACTAACATGGAAAGATATCCAAGTTTCATTGTTAAGTGACAATAGCAAGTTGCAAAACAGAATGTATAGTGTGATCTTGTTTTTATTTTTTTAATATAATAATAGTAAACATTAGTATACGCCTAGAAAACAATTTAGAGGAATACATATACTAATTGTTATCTTGGTGGAGGAAATGATTATAAGAGACACTTTTTTTTTTTTTTTTTTGGCAGGGAAAGATTCGCCCTGAGCTAACATTTGTTGCCAATCTTCCTCTCTGTTTTTTTCCCTCCCCAAAGCCCCAGTGCATGGTTGCATATCCTAGTTGTAAGTCCTTCTAGTTCTTCTACGTGAGCTGCTGCCACAGCATGGCAACTGACAGATAGGTGGTGTGGTTCTGCCACCAGGAAACAAACCTGGGCTGCCAAAGCAGTGAGAGCACGGAACTTTAACCACTAGGCCATCAGGGCTGGCTCACTCTATTTTTGTGTGTGTGTGTGTGAGGAAGATCACCCCTGAGCTAACATCCATGCCAATCCTCCTCTTTTTGCTGAGGAAGACTGGCCCTGAGCTAACATCCATGCTCATCTTCTTCCACTTTATATGGGACGCCGCCACAGCATGGCCCGACAAGCGGCGCTTCGCTGCACACCCGGGATCTGAACCCGGGCCACCAGCAGCGGAGCACACGCACTTAACCGATACACCACGGGGCTGGCCCTCACTCTCATTTTTTTAAGGAATACATTTCTGTATGGTTGTTTTTCACAATGATCAGGCCTTACTTCTGTTTAAAAAATGAAGATAAAAAGGTTAGAACAACAAAAAAAATCCTTTCATCTTTCCCACTAGTAGCTTAGATTACATAAGATAAAATTTGATATATGTTAAATGGGGAGAAGGAGGGGCAAAGAATGTAAAAATTGAATAATCAGTGATTATAATTATATAAAATTATGCACTGGGAAAAAAATAAAGGAATTATACCAAAGTGATAATGTTATTTTTGGGTGGAAGGATTATGACTTATTCTTTACTCTTATTCTAAACTTTCTGTAATGTTATATTGCTTCTATAATTATAAAACAGAATATCAATTTATTGACATAATAAATGTAGCAAAGCACACGTAATTTCACAATCAACGTATAATGAACCTGAGTCTCTAAAAACATTCAATTATGAATGTACAGAAATATAAATATAAAAGATGTAGTCATTAACTGAATTCATATTAACTGCAGCATATTACCTGGCATTTCTTTAACTTTCTGATAGGGGTTTGCTTCCTTGAAATTTTTTTTCTGATTTAAGCTCAGGAAAAAAAATCCAGTTCCAGTTAAAGATGTATTTTCTAATGTAATTATGGAGCTTTAAGAGGGCATTTAATGTGATTTTCTTAAACTTGTGAAGCCTCAACAAGACCAGAGCTTTACCATGCCAGAAGAGTTATCTGGTCTTAAGAATCCAAAGGGGGGGCAGGCCCCATGGCACAGCAGTTAAGTTCGTGCGTTCCACTTGAGTGGCCCAGGGTTCGGTGGTTGGGATCCTGGGTGCTGACGTACTCACCGCTCATCAAGCCACGCTGAGGCGGCGTTCCACATAGAAGAACTAGAAAAACCCACAACTAGGATATACAACTATGTACTGGGGCTTTCGGGGAGAAAAAAGAAAAAGAGGCAGATTGGCCACAGATGTTAGCTCAGGGCCAATCTTCCTCAAAAAAAAAAAATCCTAAGAAGACAGCAGATACCTATTATAAAAGGTATTTTCACACAATGTCTAGTTTCATGAGTCTGTACTATATGTATTTCTTTTCAAATAAAGGGTCATTTTTCAGTGCAAAATGTCACTCTATTTAAATACAGTTGTCTTTGATAATATTTCTACTATTTCATAGGCATGAAAGATTTCAACATCATTTCAGACTAGCCAGAAGGAAGCAAATTGCAACCTGTAACAGTTCATATAACACACATGACAGTTAAAAATCTTCAATGACATCTGTTGCTTACAAAATGCCTTAGCCTGGCATTCAAAGACTTTGCTCTACAAAAACTGGCCTAATCATTATCCCCCAAACCTAACCCACCTTTCCAGCGTAGCCTTCCCTTCCTATCTCAGCTTAAGTGATGTTCACCTCATTCCAGTTGTTGCACTCAACTAATGTCTTCTTGGTCTTCCTATCTCCACTCTCATACCTCTTCCAATCTATTCTCCAAGGTGAGTAAAATTCTGAGAACTCTTCATGTGTCATACAAAGGCTCTTTCTTATTTGGCCCCTACCCGCATCTCCAGTCTCATCTCTCTCTATTCCTCTACCCACCGACACAATCTACTCCAAACATAGAGAACTACCTGTAGGGCCCTGCTCACCCTTTGATGACTATGCATGTAATATTCTTTCTCCCTGGTGTGTTCTTGTTGACCTCTTCTATATGGCTCTCTCAGTAATCATCTCATGTGGGAAGTGTTCTCTGACCCCTCAACTCCTTTTTCTGTGCTTTGATAATGCATTGCACAAATCTGTTATTACAGTTATCACAAAGAATTTTAATTGTTGCTTATCTGTCTCTTTCACTGGACTATGAGCTCCATGAGGGCTTAGATGGGAACTTACATCCAAGTGAATTGTGGCATAAAAATTTTAATACTATATGAATCAAAATTTACAGTGGAGGAAAAAAGAAAAGAAATAGGACATTGAGATTCCATACTTTCTATGTAAAAAATATATTCACTCTTTCATTCACTCAGTCAACAAACATTTATTTAGCACCTACTAGGGACCAGACACTATGCCAAGCCCTAGAGAGTTGGTGATGACAATACATTCACATATACAAAAAGAATTCTGGGCCAGCCCCGTGGCTTAGCGGTTAAGTGTGCATGCTCCGCTACTGGCGGCCCGGGTTCGGATCCTGGGCAGGCACTGACCCACCGCTTCTCCGGTCATGCTGGAGCCGCGTCCCACATACAGCAACTAGAAGGATGTGCAACTATGACATACAAGTATCTACTGGGGCTTTGGGGGACAAAAAGGAGGAGGATTGCCAATAGATGTTAGCTCAGAGCTGGTCTTCCTCAGCAAAAAGAGGGGGATTAGCATGGATGTTAGCTCAGGGCTGATCTTCCTCACAAAAAAATAATAAAAATATAAAATGTTTAAAAAAAAAAAGAATTCTGCAAAGGTATGGTCCAAAATATTAACACTGGCTATTAACTCTTTGAATCTTGGGCAGATTTGAATAATTTCTATCTTCTCCTTTAAAATCATGTCTATTTCCCAATTCGTCCTTAATGAATATGCATTAATTTTAAAATGACACCAGGGCCGGCCCAGTGGCTTAGCGGTTAAGTGCGCACGCTCTGCTACTGGCGGCCCGGGTTCGGATCCCGGGTGCGCACCGACACACTGCTTCTCCGGCCATGCTGAGGCCGCATCCCACATACAGCAACTAGAAAGATGTGCAACTATGACATACAACTATCTACTGGGGCTTTGGGGAAGAAAAAAAGGAGGAGGATTGGCAATAGATGTTGCCTCAGAGCCAGTCTTCCTCAGCAAAAAGAGGAGGATTAGCACGGATATTAGCTCAGGGCTGATCTCCCTCACAAAAAAAATAAAAATAAAAAAAATAAAATAAAATCACACCAAAAAAATGTGAGGGGTCCTCCCAAATTACAAATTCCTACCAATCAGTAGGAATACACTACCCAAAGTAAATAACGTGCAAATTTGTGAACCACAGCTAACCTGAGAGCAACACCATTTTGAGAACTTTTAGTCAGATTCTAAGTATACCTAACACAGAGAACAGGACTAAAATATGCAAAAATACTTCAGGATTTCCACATTGCCTACTTTTTTGTTGTTGTTGTTGGTGAGGAAGATTAGCCCTGAGCTAACATCTGTTGACAATCCTCCTCTTTTTCCTGAGGAAGATTGGCCCTGGGCTAACATCTGTGCCCAACTTCCTCTACTTTATATGTGGGACGCCTGCCACAGCATGGCTTGATGAGTGGCGTGTGGGTCCCTGGCGGGATCCAAACTTGTGAACCCCAGGCTGCCAAAGGGGAGCATGCAAACTTAACTACTATGTCACTGGGCCGGCCCCCTCCACAGTGCCTCCTTTTGAAAAATATCCACACAAATTCTCCAAGAAAAACACTGACCACAAGATCAATACCATGCTAGTTTCCCACACTGCAGAAAAAAAATTATGTCATTCTATTCCATTTAATGCATGAGAAGAGACGACAGCCTCTATACAACTTGTTCAGAAGACAAATTAATAAATAACACCATATTTCATCTGTATAATGATTTACAGTTTACAGTTCACAAAGCACTTTGACCTTCACAATAATTCTGTTTTCTTGTTCCCATTGGATAGATTTAAAAACTAAGGACTGAAATGGAGAAGGCCTTTCTAACTATGACAAAATCCAAAAGCCAGGTGCTGGACCAGTGGCTCAAGCAGTTAAGTACGCGTGCTCTGCTTCGGCGGCCCGGGGTTCACGGGTTCAGATCCTGGGCGCGCACCGACGTACCGCTTGTCACGCCATGCTGTGGCGGCGTCCCATATAAAGTAGAAGAAGATGGGTATGGATGTTACCTCAGGGCCAATCTTCCTCGGCCAAAAGAGGAGGATCGGCATCGGATGTTAGCTCAGGGCTGATCTTTCTCACAGACAAACCAAAACAAAATCCAAAAGCCATAAAAGAACTTTGTCTACATAAAAACTAAAAGTTTTGCATGGGAATAAAATAAGTCAGAAGACAAATAACAAAACAGGAAAATATTCGCATACAAATCACAGACAAAAAATTTATCATACATATATGTAGATGTGTATAGATGTATAGAAAGATAGATAGATAGATAGATAGATAGACAGACAGACAGATAGATGGGGGGGGGGAGAGAGAGACAGACAGACAGACAGACAGACCGACCTAGAAATTGTGAGGAAAGAAACCTACGACTCAACAGGAAAATACGTAAAGAATTTAAACAGGCAGTTTACAGAAAAGGAAATATGAATGACTCAAACAATATAATAAGATGCTTAATCTTAACATAATTTTTAAAAACTTAAAACTACTCTGAGATATCATTTTTCTCTATCAGACCGGCAAAAATTCAAGTCTGATAACAGCAAAGCATACTATTAACAACACTGACCCTGGAGCCAGAGTGCTTAGTTTAAATTTCTGCCACAGTAGCCATGTGATTTGGGCAAGTCACTTAAATTCCCCATTCTTCAATTTACTCATCTGAAAAATGGAGATAATAACAGCACCTACCTCAAAGAGATGTTATTAAGACTAAATGAGGTAATGTATATACAGCACTTAGAATAGTATCTGGCACATACTAAGCACCATATAAGTATTAGCTATGATACAGCTAATGGTGAGTGAACAGGCAATGTGTATTGGAATAACCCCTAAGGAAAGCAATTTGGCAATATATTTCATAGTTATAAATGCATATATCCTTTGACTTAGAAATCTTCCTTTCTGCAAATTTATTCCACAAATACCCTTGCACACATGTAAAATGACATATGTTCAAAGATCTTGACTACCAAATTGCTTACAAAATCAAAAGACTGGAAGCAACACAAATGTCCAACAACAAGGAACTAGTTAAATTATGATACGTCCACTCAATGGAATACAATGCAGATGTGAAAAAAAAGAATGCGGAAACTCTCTATACACTGATCTGGAAAGGTCTCCAAGATACATTAAGTGAAAAAGCATTATGGAGATGCAGGCGGAGAAGGTGCAGAACAGTGGGGAATGATGGGCTAACTTTTGCATGAAAAGGGGGAAAAATAAGATTACATATTCATATTTATAAGTATTTGCCTAAAGAAAGTCTAAAAGAATATAAAGAAACTAGTAAAAGTGGTTGGGCAGCGCCATGGAATTGGGTGGATGGGGGATAGGCATAGGAGGGAGACTTTTTCACTGTCTATATAAAATACATAAATATGCAAATATTTATTTAACCATTTGAATGTATTACCTATTCAAAGATTAAACTAAAAAAATAAAAAAAAACTACAGCTCACAGAAGATTAAGAAATTTGCCTACAATCATACAGCTAATAATAACAGGGTTGATTACTATTAGGACTTCCATTGTTTTTCCTTATATCATACTGCCTTTCTGAAATTTTCAGGAATGGAAGATTCAAAAATTATCACAACTAGGCTTTTCTCTGAAACAAACACTCCCACTGAGTGCTCAGCAAAAATAACCCTAGTTAGACCACACCGAAGTCATCTCCATATGATGACTTGGAAAATAGTATAATACCCATTGTTGGTCTAAAACATTCACCATTACCCACACTATACCGTGTAATAATTGGGCTTCATTTACTGGAAGGAGACGAAATTCTCATAAAAGGTCTTATCACAGGTTTCAAATTCCAACACAACATTCATTTTGCAGAACAATGAAGTGTATGACACTAAGAATATATCTATAAACACTTTCACATAGGGAAAAAAGCATTAAACCAAATCAGCTTTCTACTCTAAATAAGCCAGGGAATCAGTGCATATAAATATGTAATTTTCTTTTTACAATTAACATAAGTACAGGGGCTGGCCCCGTGGCTTGGCGGTTAAGTGCGCACGCTCCGCTGCTGGTTGCCCGGGTTCAGGGTGCGCACCGACGCACCGCTTCTCCGGCCAAGCTGAGGCCGCATCCCACATACAGCAACTAGAAGGATGTGCAGCTATGACATACAACTTTCTACTGGGGCTTTGGGGAAAAAAAAAGGAGGAAGATTGGCAATGGATGTTAGCTCAGAGCCCGTCTTCGTCAGCAAAAAGAGAATTAGCACAGATGTTAGCTGAGGGCTGATCTTCCTCACACACGCAAAAAAAAGAGAATTCATTTAAAAAAAAAAAAAGTAAGTACAAAATGTTTTTGGGGATCATGGGGTGGAGAGTCCTTAGCCTAGCCTCCCAACATATACACTTTTAAACAGAATTAAACAGGTCCATCATATGTCAAATTGCAAAGGATTTGTGTTTGAGACCATCCCAGATATACATCTGTATGACAGAATAATACATCATATATTCAGGGCACCAAGTATCTGAGGATCTCCACATTAATTCACACACAAACATCTGTACCATCTAGACTACTATCTAACAAATGCCAAGGAACCTCCAACTCAATTCCGGGTCCCTCCTTGACGAGCAGCCCCACCTACAGGACCCAATATCGCCTCTATTCCATTTCCTGCTATCATACTGGGCAACTATGACATCCATATTGATGACATATTCAACATAGTTCATAGCCCCTTAACCTCCCACTACTTCAGTAACCTATATCTCCATTCTCCTTCAACAGCACTGAGACAGTTACATCCTGTTTTTGTTTTTACCTTGAAATATTAAACTCTCGACTATTCCATTCTGTATTTCTTACAAAATCTGGTCTTCAACTACACTTCTGATTGTCTCCTTATTCTCCAAGTACGCTAGCTTCTCTGCAGGTTTTACTTCTTAAAACCCCAGCCTGGACTCTCAGAGTCCATCACATCTCCCACACTATCACTAGCTGTGTAAAGTTGTTCTTCATTTTATCTTCCTTTCTTGTAAATTCCAAGCCTGTCAACCTAAACATCATTTTTTGCCCTCCAGGAGGCAAACTGCTGGAGAAAGCGTAAAATCCATGCTACTGGGCCCTGTTACAAATATATTACTTCTAACTTCAACTGGGCCCTCAATGTGGCCAGTAATCTTTTTTCTAAATCCTTAATCCATTCCTCTTTCATTTTCCATTAGAGATTTCCATGGCCATAATACTCAAGTCAGAAACTCACCACAAGAAAAAAAAAAGAAACTCACCATAGTTCCTGTAATCTCCAGAGATAATTGACTTCTCCACAGATAACTGATTACACCAAGAAAATATGGCCTTCGGTCAAACTCCCTCACCTTCTCTCCCTTCTACCACATCATTATCCATCTTGACTTCTATCCTTTTGGTGTCAAAGAATGAAATGCCCAGCAAATTCCCTAGGTACATTTTCCCCTCAACCTACAAAACTGTTTCACCCATACTAAAAAGAAAAGCACACATGTGCCATAGTGGAAAAAACACAGGTTTCAGAACTAGACGGACATTGTTCAAATTCTTACCTATAGTCTTCTCAACTGTAAAAGAGGGATACTGATACCTAAACCACAAGGCTGTTGTGATCTATAAAGCATCTTTACAGTACCAGGCATATAGTATATAGTAAATAAAGATATTTCACTACTATCAGCTCTCCTTCATAATCACACTTGTTGCAAAAGTAATTATACTGACTGCCTCACATTTTACTTCTCAATCCATCATGATCTGACTACTGCCATCATTGCCACCATCACACTATCTAAAGTGTCTTTCTGGGGCCGGCCCCGTGGCTTAGTGGTGCGTGCACTCCGCTGCTGGCGGCCCGGGTTCAGATCCGGGGACGCACCGACGCACCGCTTCTCCGCCCATGCTGAGGCCGCGTCCCACGTACAGCAACTAGAAGGATGTGCATCTATGACATACAACTATCTATTGGGACTTTGGGGGAAATAAATAAATAAATAAATAAATAAAGTGTCTTTCTAAGGAAACAAGTGATCTCCTAATTGCTAAATTCAGTGGTTTCTTCCTAATCCTCATTCTACTTGACCTCTGGAACACCTGACACTGCCAGTCACCACCACCACCCCCCCACCACCCACCACCCCCCCCACCCCCCCCCACCCCCGTTCTTGAAACCCTTTCTTCCTTTGGCTTCTATTATAATGCCATTCTCTTCTAGTTCTTGTCCCATTCCTTTAACCTCTCTTTCTCAGTGTCTGTCACCCTTCAAACAATGATGTTCCTTCTGGTACATAGCCCTTTTCTTCTCTTCTTTCAGTATTACCATCGCATACTAAGGATTCAAATATCCTGCATATATTCTGTTAACTCTAAAATTTATGTATTCAGTTCCAACCTTTCTCCCAATTTTCAGACCCAAATTTCTAGCTAACCACAATGATACCTGAAAAACACCTCAAACTAAACTTGTCCAAAACCAAATTCATTACCTTCCCTCAAAATTGTTTCTTTATGTTCCCTGTTTCAATTAACACTACTAATCCATCCCATCAGCCAAGTCAGAACCTCCCACTACTAATCCTCTCAACTCTATTCTGAAACCGTATGGAATTGCATGCCATTCCCTTCATTTTCCTACCCCTATTCCAGTTCATCCCCTCTGACTTGCATTAGCACACTAGTTTCCTGTCTACCTAAGCTTTCTGCCTCCACAGTCTTCACTTTCAATTCTTCCTCCACACTTTTACCAGAGATAAGCAATCATACCAAACTCCTGCTTACAAAGCCTTCAGCGGCTCCCCCATGCCACAAAATAAAGTCCAAATTCTTCGGCAAGGTTTCCTCAGAGGTATAAATTGAAAGGTTTTTAAACTAAGCAAACTTGGGTTTCATTTCTAGCTAAATGTGAATACCGGCTTAGTCCAGAGTCTTCAAAGTGAAGGGTAAAAGGCAGAAGTGAGAAAACGAGGGATGGGGGGAAGAGAAAAGAGAGGGAGACAGTAGCGTCTGATGGGAGGAAGAATCTTGCGAGGGCAGAAGGGGATGTTTTGGAGGGAAGCGTCTGTTGGAGGCAAGTCAAGCGAGGGAGCCCCGGTCTGAGGGAGGAGGGAGTGCTGAGACGCCGAGGCGCTGAGTGTGGAGCTGGAGGTCGCCGGAACAGGAGTTCTCCGAGGGAAGAAAGGATTCCTGGGTCTCTGAAGTGAGGAAAGTCCCTGAGAGCAGTCCGGGGCCAGGTCCCTGACCTGAAGGAACTTCTAACGGGTTCCGGGCCTCCGCGGGAAGAAGGGGGGGGCGCTGTCCCGGGACCGCGAGGGAAGTGAAGGGGAAGGGGCCGAGGAGTGCCCCCAGCCGCTGAGCGGAGGAACCCTGGGAAGCGAAGGGGTGCTGTCGGTGCCAGGAGCCCCGAGCGCCAATGCTCTGAGCCGAGGCGGGTGCAGCAACCGCGCGCGGGCCGGGGAGCCCTGAGCGTGCGCCGCACGCGCTCTCTCGGCGTTACCTGAGGCGGGACTGAGCAGCCAGAGGGGGGCCTGCACCGGCGGGAGAGGGAGGCGGCGGCAAAGAGGGAGCATAGTAGCCCTCACGGCTTGGAGGCGGCAGCGGCTCTTAGCCCGTGGAGGCGGTGGGGGTCCCTCGCGCAGATGCCGGCGACTCGGCGGGGCTAGCGGCGGAGGAGGACGAGGAGGCTACTGCCATGGCCCCGCAGTCGGGGGCCGCTCCCCCCGCCTGTTTGGCGGAGCCAGGAGGATGATCCGACCGGCGACCCAGAGCCAGCGGCTGAAAGCTCCGCTGGGCTCCCTGGCCGAGAGCGACTGAAACGCCTGCCGGAGCGGGCAGGACAGCTGGGGGCGGGGCTCCGACGGGCCCCGCCCCTCCTCAGCCTCAGAGCAGCCAATCAGTCGTCAATCCTTGATAAATGAGCTAGCGGAATTGCCCAGTTAGCGTTAGGAATGCCACGTGGTATGAGGGTGGGCACAATGGGCGTCCAGAAAAGCCAATCAACAGCCCTAGGCGCCAACTCCAGAGGACGAAGGGAACCAATAGGAAGGAAGTAGAGGTAAAAACAGAAGAGGCAGTGTGTTGGCAAGGCGGAACCAAGAAGGAGGGAATACACCTGGGGGGAAACCCAAGTCCAGGAGCCTCTCAGAGGGCGGGACAGTAAACACAAAATGGACCAATCAAAATGCCAAACATATAAGCAATTGGCAATTGATAAAGCCAACAGAAAATAGATTCGACCAGCGCGGCTTTTGGGTTGGTGAAAGGTATAGCCCAGTAAAGAAAAGCCATATGAACGCAGCGTCCTGCAGGATCTCAGTTTGGGCCGGGGGGACGAGGCGGGGGGACTGATACTTGGTTATTAGCGACTTGAGATAGTAAGAGCAATGGGTAGGGTTAAACAAAATGTTGAGGAAGCAATTCATCTAGACTTAAGAGATTCGATTCGGTGAAGGCTTCGTGGAGGAGGTAACACTTGAGATGGCTTGAAAACAGAGGATTTTGAAAGAGCTGGGTGGGGAATAAGAATTCTATTCAGCTGTTCAACAGGCACATCTTTCCATATGCCTGGACTTCTGGCGCTCATAATCTCATGCTTGAGCACATTGGAACAGGACTAGGGCTTCAAGAGGAAGAGCAGGCGAAAAAAACAGTGAAGTATGGGCCTTCTTCCCATATGGGGGGAGAACTCCTTCGGGTTAGAAACCTCCTTTCGGACGTCTTTAGACTTGCCTCCTACTGAAAGTGTCTTGACAAATGAGCAGGATTTGAGTAGTTGGAGTATAGGTAGTGTGCATTCCTGGTGGCAATAAAGTTTCAGAAAGATGTGTGGTAGCAGATAAAAACAGAGAAAGAAGAGGTTAAATGTGGGTTGGGCTTACATGCCAAATTTATCCTTTCTTTTTTATGCTGTGAGAGCTATCAAAAGTTCTTGAGCAGGCGAGTAGCCTTAACAGGACATGTTTTAGGAAGATTAATTGGTAGTTCACAGGATCTGTGACTGGAAAGAGATCACCCTAGCCCAGTCCCCTTGGCCCAAAGCCTTTTCTGTATCATTCTTCTGGCAACAAATCATGTGCTGCCCCCTGGTGACAGTTCAAATACCATTGTTCCACAGTACTATTTAACATTTCTGTTGGAGCCCTGGCATCCTTGCAAACTTGTCTCCTACAGAACCTGATGCAAAGTAGTTGATAAATAACTAGAGCACTGGTAGCAAGTACAATCGAATAATGCCACCAGGCAGGATGTATCACCTGCCCAGTGAAAGATGTAAAAGACAGGGGTTCCTTGCACTTGCTTCAGCAGGAAGATGAGCCTGGATGGGAAGTTTTATTTTTTTGAACAAGTTGTTTGACCCAAGTCTGATCACTACCATTCCACTCTCAGCAGTCTCCCTAATGCTGAAGGATCGCCTCATAGCTATTCAGGTGTCAAAGGCCCACTCTTCATGACCTGTCTGCTAGTTAGGCCAGGACTTTGAATGCACCCCATAACAGGAAGTAGTTCCTGCCCTACTCACCTCAGCCTTTTATTATGCTTTTATTTCAGATAACTGTCTTCTCTTCTCACCTAGACTGAGCTAAGAGACTGAAACCTTTACATGGGCCCACTGCACATCTTAGCTCAGGCAAATACATACCAGGACTGATATATATTATGCTCAATAAACATCCATTTAGGGGATGAATGGCATTATCTTTTGGCTATAAAGTCATGTACCATGGAACAATGCTTCAGTCAATAACAGACCACATATATGACAGTGGTCCCATAAGATTAGTACCATATAGGTTAGGTGTGTAGTAGGCTATACCATCTAGGTTTGTGTAAGTACATTCTATGGCATTCACACAATGACAAAATCACCTAACAATGCATTTCTCAGAACACATCCCCATTGTTAAGCAACGCATGACTGTATTTAGCAGTGGGAAAGACTCATGAGACCTCAGAGAGATGCTGCTGCTTCTAAGGAAATCCTGGACTGCCCTATCTAGAATACAAAGCCCAGGTAAGGAGAAAGTAAAGCTGCCCTTAGTCTACCTATACTTTCCAGAGAGCAACCAAGTGGTGGAAGGATCAGAACCAATAGCCACAAGGCATGTTTTAAAATATAACAGGAAATATCAGAGTGTATCACTCCTAGTAAGAATAAGTATTGAATCATGAAATTTGTTTCAGTTAATAAATATATACATGTATGTTTACTAGTCAACAATGTAAACTGTATTTCTGAATGGAGGTCGAGGTCAAGGTCAAAAAATTCTGAAAGCCACTGGATTAGAGGCAGAGACTGAAAGAACAGGGGCCAGGGAGGAGACTGCTACAGAAATGCAGGCTGGGCTGCTGAGGATAAGGAGGGGTGGAGGGACCGGAGTGAGCCTCAAGAGGCAGAAGCTGGAGACGAGGAGAGGAAGCCTCCTATTGCCCAGGTCCAGGGCCCACCAGAATGTCTTGCCCTCCTCTGCATCCCCACGGCAGTACTGCCCCAAAGCACTGTCCTACCTCATTCTACCCACCAAAATGGGATCTCCCATCTCCTTCCAAGTTCCACTGAGCATAGGGCTTACATTCAGAAGGTACAGTTATAAGTGTCTATGAACTTGGATTTCAGAGAAAGAGGTGGCAGGAAGCAGTCAAGTAACAGGAGGAAGAAAAGGGATAGCTGAGTCTATCCCATGTGGGTGCTTATTCACAGAAAACACATCAGGGAGGATTAAACCATTTTATTTTACTGCAGTTGGTGGGCAGGGATGGGGAGGCAGTGACAAGCCACAGGAGGGAGGGCAGATACCCGCTAGATCAAGAGGGGAGGGGCAGGGGGCCTAGAAACAGGGCCTTGGAGGAGAAAGTGAGCAAAGGAGACTTCATCCTACTACTCTTACAAGTCCTTAGAGGTCACTCAGGAGCATCTTGGAGTCCTTAAAGGATAGGTCCTCCTGCTCAAGGCTATGGGCCTGGAGCTGCAAGTTGCTGGGCTCCAGGTTAGAAAGGGTGCTCCCCTGGAGAACTAAGAGAAGAAAAAGAGAAAAGAGAACAAACCATCAGCAAGCACTGTGATACACACAGAACTAGGCCCTGGGTCTGTCTGATGGGGAGAGACATACAGACCTGACTTGGGATAAGCAGCAACAGAAGTTGATGGATTCACAAAGAAAGAGGCAGCAACTCCATTCTACCCGGTGCCAAACAACTAGGCAGCTGACATCAAGGCACCATTCAGATTCAGCCTCCCCCAAAACTGAGATCCCTGCCCTGACCCCCACCTAGCTTCCTTAAAAGTTCCCAGCTACTGTTACTGTCCAGAAGACTGACTTCAGAGCTGGATGAAGAAAGAGACATGGCGAAGGTGGCAGCCAGGGGCAGCTTAGATTGGAGGATGTGAACAGGAGTCCTAGAAAGGGGAATAGAATCAGAGGCAAAAATGGTGATGGTGGGTCAAGGGGGCCCTCCCAACACAGAACTGCACTACTTCCTGAGGCCGGGACTCTAGTCTCCTCCCCCTTTATCCTCCAAACATATAGAGGTATGTCAGTGACAAGTAAAGAATGCCCAGTACTGCCCTTATGGGCTGTAACCCGGATACTCATACCACCCCTACCAGTCCACGTCAAATCTAGGATCCCCAACGCCTGGCCTCTGTGAGACAAATCCCTTCCACTGCCAGAAGCACCCACACCCCCTGACCTGAGGAGGTCGTTCTCCTGCTGGGCATCCTGAGCCTCTGTCCTGGCAGCCTCCAGAGCGTGACCCTTGCCCACCTTGACACTTTGCAGCTCCTCCAACATCTGGCAGACCATGGGCCCAGGTAGGACCAAACCCCTCCCTCTCCAGGAGGAACCCCACGATTGGCCTCTTCCACACACTTGGAACCCTCATGTTGGATAGTTTCTCAGGGCCTGGAGCAGACAGCTTGGGAAGAAGAGCTTTGGAGGGAGGTGGAGTCAGCACAGGGAAGAGAGGAATAGATAGGGGTGGGAGAGGGTATCCTGGCCTACCCGCAGAACAGGACAGACAGAAAAAGGAAGGGGCCTCCGCGGGAAGAAATGAAGAGATAGGTCTGATCCTGGGCCTACCTTCCAGCTGCGGACCTGAGCTTGCCGTCCCTCAGCCATCTGTTTCAGCAGCAGCTCCTGGTGCTGGCCTGCAGATGAAAGAAAATAAGGGGGCTGTTCTCCAACTTCTTCCCTTCCCCTCCCTGCCTTGTGCCCAGCTTGGTGCTGGAAACTGAGACAGAAGCATTCTGGTCCAGGTGTTGGGAAGCTTCCAAGCTGACTAGGAAGACTAGACTCATACCATCAGAGGCACGACAAAATACCTGGCCAGACTTCTGAGTAGCTTAAGTAGTCAGAGCTATGACCACTTACTGAGAAAGCGAGAAGGCTTTCCAGAAAAGGGGACAGGTGAACTCATACCCACTCCCAATCTTTTACTTACTCAGCTGGTTCCGCAGCAACTTCAGTTCCTCCCGCACAATCTCTGACTCCTCCCACAGCAGTTGCCTACAAGGATAACAGCAGTGTCATTCTAATGCCAATCAACAAGCCCAGAAGAGGCTACCAGAGTACCAGGAGTTCAGAGGCCTGAAAAAGGAGAGGTCTTGCCCATCACTTACTCATTCTGCAGCTCTTGGTGAAGGCCACTGGTAGCACTGCACTTTCGTGGTCCTGTCTGTATTTGGGCTTGGGCCTGTTCCTGCACCTGGCTTCGAAGGCCCTGCAGTTCCCTTCTCAGCCCCTCCAGGCGTTGCTCCAGGAGGAGGGCCCTCTGCTCTGGGGCCCCCTGCAGCAACCTTAGTGATGCTATAGTGGGACAAGTTGCGGGTCAGCCCCTCTAAAAGCTTCACACATGAGCCTAGAGACTCCACTTGCAAATCAAGACACAAGCACACATATAAGTGTGCAATAAAATTGTATGCATGCATATGAGGATGTGTGCGTGAAGAAAAGAACTGGCCAGATACCTTCCAAGGCACAGATCTGGTACTTCTGCTGCTCTCGCTCTTCCAGTAGGCCCTGCACAGCCTGCCTTAGCGCCTCAGTTACCTACCCAGGCAGAAACACCTATGAGCTACTGTGTAAAGGGCTTCCCCAACCCCTGGTATCCTCGTCTCACACAAACACCACACATACGCCTCACCTTAGCCTGGGATTGAAGCTGGGATCGGAGAACAGTAACTTCATGCCAGAGAGAAGATGCACTATGGGCCTCAGCCCAACTCAGCCTCTCTGGGACAACAGGAGTCTCTAGAGCCAAAGGCTGTTGTGCTCGGACTCGTGACTGGGGAGGCAAGTGATGAGGGGAAGTCCAGGTCCCAGCCAGGTCTCCAGCTGAGGGAATAAGGAAGGGACAAGAGCAAGGCTTATCTGTGTGGGGGGAAACACGTTTGTTCAGCAAAGGAAATAGCTGGAATTTGGAAGGAACTGTGGATGGTACAGGCACTGGAAAAAGGCAGATCCTGGAAAGAGAAAAGGCTGGGGGGTAAAAAAAGGGACAATACTTACCTGCGGTGGAAACCCCAAGCGGATACAGCTGCTGCTACACAAGACACAAGTGCACAGGCCAATGAGCTCTATATTAGAGTCCCTTAACCCACACCCCCAAACCGGGGGCCTCAGGCACCCCCTCACCTTAATCCTGGCCACATTTCTGTCAGTCGCTTTGAGAAGCGCGTCGAGCTGCTCAGACCAGCTCAGGCCTCTACTCATAGCCTGCGGCAAGGGTCTGGCTGCCTGGCGTCTTGTGCCCTTGCTCTCCCAGCCCAGAACACCCGAGGCACAGCCCAGGAAAGGAAACAACGTCAGATGGAAAAGCGGGGGTGGGGATGCAATATTAAGGGTAGGGATGCAATATCAGACCAAAAGTGAGCCTCTGGGACTAATCAGGGGAGCGGCGTTCTTGGGGAACTGGGGGAGAAGCAGGATACTCAGATATGCAAATATCAGGTGGGAGTTGAAGGTGCCGAATCCTGATCTAGACCTCCCCAGATCAAGGACACTGGCGCCATCATGCCGAACCTGTGCCAGCGTCTACTACCGCCGCCAGGTTCAAACCCTCGGGCAGGCCGGGCAGGTCCGACTTCGGACTGGCTGCCGCAGCGCCACTTGGGAAACTGAGTTCGCCTCTGGAGGAGACAACCGGCGTTGGAGGCTGCCGAACTACGTTTCCCAGGAAGCTACATGGGCATTCACATCCCCCCTCTTGAAGCTTGCCGGGAAACCGAGTCTTTCTGATTCTGTGGCGGTTGTCTCTAAGGACCAAAGGAACTACGTATCCCAGCATGCATCGCGCAGAGCTATCGCTGTGCCGCTGTTGGTCCCAGTAGTTCTTGGGAAATGGAGTCCAAGTACCTTGAAACTTAACGGCCCAGGTTGTCCTTGAGACTCCATTCCCCAGCAAGCTCAGCGTGTAGCGTGCGCTATGGAGCCTCAAGTCGCAAAGCTGAAGCAGAAGATAGAGGACACGTTATGCCCTTTTGGCTTCGAGGTTTACCCCTTCCAGGTTGGTGTATCCTTCTTGCGGTACTAGGGCAAGGTGTATGAATGGCCTCGGTGCCACCTGCGTGAGGCCCGGGAGCCCTCTGATTCTTCCCGAGCTACTCTGGCCCCGTGTCCATCTGATCTACGGGGACAGGATGTCAGCGGGAGCTTGGGTTAAAAATGTAGAGAAGCAGTCTCACGTTTGTCCTTTTACCTCCATATAATGCGGGATTTATGAATGGGAGACACCGTGTGATCAGTAACCTTGTGGTTCTTTCACCTACATAATTTACAGGAAGAAAGGGACCGGCAGGGCCAAAGTCACTTTGGAAGCTTCCTGAAGGAGTTATGAGAGGGCAAGGCCTGGAAGGTTTGCATGGCTAGGATTTAGGTCATCTGAGGAGAGAAGGGTATTCCTGGTGTTGAACAAGCAATTGACTGGTTTGTTCCATCAACCAACAGAAGGATAATTTGTGATGTTGTCAATCACCAGCGCGTGGCTGGGCATAAAAACTCTATACGCCTGCCTGACACACAAGTCTGGCACCACCACCTACCCTTGTTTATATAGGTCCCTTCCCCCTTATCTAGTGACCGCTGCCCTGAGCTATATGCTTGGACACAAAGCTAAATCAACTCAGCTTGAGCCTTAGCCTGATTCTTAAGAGCCCACTCTCACCCTTTCCACTGAGTGGCCCACAGCAGTGCGGGGAGATGATACAGACAAAGAGGTAGGTTGGGTCTAGCTTAAGAGCTTAAGAGGGAAGGCTTCCCAGGAAAAAATGGAGTTGAGCTATATATGAAAAGATAGATTGGAAGGAAGGAGGGTTATGTACATCCCAAATATCAGAAGCAGCTTAAGTAAGGGGGTGGAGGTAGTGGTGGATGGCAGGTATGGGGGAGAATGAGGATGCCTATCTAGTGGGTCAGGTGGACCTGGGTAGTGGTAGCTATTGTACTGAACAGAGCCATCTGCAGCCCTGCCAGTCATCCTAAGCTCCTGCTTCTCCCATCTCCCCAACCCACACATCCAATCAGCCACCAAGACCTTTAGGAATCTGTCTCCTGAATCTCCCAAATCCATTCCCTTCCATCCAACCCGTCTATGGCCTGGTCCAGGCCACTATTTCTTGTTTGGATTACTGCAATAACCTCCTTGCTGTCATTTTGCCTCCAATTCATCCTCCACACTGCAGCAGATTGATTCATTCTTAAATCTGCAATGGCTAGCCCCTCATTGTCACCAAACTAGACCCATATTCCTTAAATTGGTATTCAAGGCCAGTCACAATCTCAGTCCTACTTGATTTCTCCAGCCTTTTCTCCCTGCGCTCCCCTCTACAGACCCTTCACTTCTATCAAACTAGACAATTTGCTATTCTCCAAATATGCCCTGTACTTTTTGCCTGTCTGTTTATGCTGTTACCTCTATTTAGAATACACATCGGATTCCCCCTCCCTACATTAGCCTGTCACTTTCCTTCTTAGCCTTCAAGATTCAGCTTCCAAGAAGCCTTTTCTAATTCAGAGGACCCTCATCTGGCCCTGTCACTGTGTTAATCACAATACAATCAATTTCTTTTTGTTTTTAGTTGTTCATGAATTCTCTGCCTCTCTATTCTAACCTCCTTGTCAAATTAAGACAAGTCCCCCATAAACACACATCACACAGCATCAGTAGAAATTCACTGATTGAATGAATGAGATGGAGGCTAGGGCAAGATACATGAGGCCTTGAATGCCAGGCTAAGGTATGGGCCTGGGTAAGGCCTAAGCCTGCCCTCCTGCGTGGCCTGAATTTTCTCTCTGTTCCAGGTGGCATGGTACAATGGACTCCTGCCTCCAGCCTTCCACCTGCCCCTGCCAGGACCTACCCTGGCCTTCCTGGTACTCAGCACACCTGCCATGTTTGACCAGGCCCTCAAGCCCTTCCTGCAGAGCTGCCATCTCCGACCACTGACTGACCCTGTGGACCAGTGTGTGGCCTACCACTTGGGCCGTGTTAGAGAGGTGAGCAAGGCTCATATTTTCCCCCAGCTTCCAAATCTGCAGCTGCTTCCAGCTCTTCCAAGTTCAATGCAGGATCTAGACCTACCTAGGGCTAGGAGCCATTTCCCAAGTAGAAGGATATCCTAAAGCCAGCCTTGACATTGTGATCTCTCCCCATTCTGCCTTCTCACCCCAGGTCCGGTCACCTTCTTCTAGCAGCCCCCAAAGTCTGAAATCAATATCACTTACCCTACACTGATGGGCAACTATATGAACCTCAGACCAGACTTCCCTTGGCTTTCTAGTGAAATAGGAATAAGCCGAACATCCCCCAGGCATCTCTCACCTGTCTGCCCTAGACCTGGAAGCTTTATGCTGTCTTTGGGGCCCTTTGAGGACCGAACAATATTCCCCTGCCACACACTCACATGTAAACATACATATGTACACATACACTGGGTCTCCCCAAAGGTGGGCCATGTCTTCCCCACACTGGGACTCTGGAAGGCAGAGCCAAGTCACCCCTCATAATGGAAGTTTCTGAGGAAGACCTTGTGTGTTTCCCTTCAAACATGGGCCCTCCTAGACAGAATATCATTTTCTTCACACTGGAGCTCCCCCCATCCCCCTCCAAGTTGAAGGTCACATTCTCCCTTCAAACATGACTTCCAAGGACAGGACCATGATAACACAAATTAGGCCTCTCTAGGACAAGGTCATGATTCCTCTCATGCTGAAAGGAGCTTCCGTCTTGTCCTCTATCCCAGAGCCTCCCAGAGCTGCAGATGGAAGTCATCGCTGACTATGAGGTTCACCCTAACCGGCGCCCCAAGATTCTGGCTCAGACGGCAGCTCATGTGGCAGGGGCTGCTTACTACTACCAACGACAGGATGTGGAGGCTGACCCCTGGGGGACCCAGGTCAGAGGCCAAGTGTGAATGAGTAGGGACTGAGAAAGAAAACGGTGAAGGCTGCTCAAGACATCAGGTCCCACATTCCTCCACCTCCCCTGGGTAAAGTAGTTAGACACAATCCAGGACAATGGGGTCCCCAGCCCAAATGCTTTCTGGAGTCTACCTGGAGACACATCAGGTCAGAGAACTTGTCTCTTCTTAAAACCCTGTGTTACAGGATGGAGGCGGCTGAGCAGTTAGTTACTAGACCAGCGGTGAAACTTGGAAGTTGATTGAGGCCCAGCTCAAGGAAGCCTGCCTTATGGCCAGAGTGAGCTCATGAAAAGGGTTGTCCAGAAGAGGGAATGGGGGCTGGCTAGCCAGCCACAAAAGTGACAGAGGCTTACACATGGAATCAGTGTCTGTTGAGAAGTGATGGTAGTTCGACTTGGTGCCTTGGTGACCTCCATGACATTTTCTTTACCCTCTTCCCAGCACATAGCAGGTGTGTGCATACATCCCCGATTTGGGGGCTGGTTTGCCATTCGAGGGGTGCTGCTGCTGCCAGGAATAGAGGTGCCACACCTGCCACCCAAAGAGCCTCTCGACTGTGTACCTGCCAGAGCTGACCGAATCACCCTACTTGAAGGCTTCAATTTCCATTGGCGTGACTGGACTTACCGGGATGCCGTAACACCCCAGGAGCGCTACTCTGAAGAGCAGAAGGCCTACTTTTCCACCCCACCTGCCCAACGCTTGGCTTTGTTAGGCTTGGCCCAGCCCTCAGAGGAGCCTAGCTCTTCATCCCCTGAGTTTCCCTTTACCACCCTCACAGCCAAGAAGCCTCAGAAACCCAGCCGAGTCCGGGGCTGGCTCAGCCCCAGGGTCTCACCACCTACCTCCCCTGGCCCGTAATACTCTTCTCCCTTGTGGAATCCCTATTTATGATACAATGGTACTTGCTAAAACTTATTTGGCTTTGGCAAGGCAAGAGTTTTATTTTGGGTAGAAGATGATTATTTTTGATAAAAGAATTATAGTAGACATCTTCAATTAAGGTAACAAGGCTCAAAGAAGTTTGGTCAAGACACAAATCAAGAGACCAAGGCTGATCCAGAATTCCCACCTGTTTTGGAATATGGGATTATTGCCTGTTACCATTTCTCTGCAGTGCTCCAAGATGCTGCTTATTAACTAAGGGGCAACTAGCCCTTAAATAATGGTACCTGCCTCACTGGTTTGTTTTAAGGACTGAATAAATAGAAACAGAAAACAGAAACAGCCTGGCATATAGTAAGCATGTGTAGGCTGTTATTATCAAGACATCAGGTCCCACATTCCTCCACCTCCCCTGGGTAAAGTAGTTGGACACAATCCAGGACAATGGGGTCCCCAGCCCAAATGCTTTCTGGAGTCTACCTAGAGACACATCAGGTCAGAGAACTTGTCTCTTCTTAAAACCCTGTGTTACAGGATGGAGGCGGCTGAGCAGTTACTAGACCAGTGGGCATACTGTACTGCTGCTGTCTTGTTTATCTGAATACTGGAGGGGTGGGTAGACTGGGGAAGCTGATAAAAGTGTCTGGAAGGGCACCACATGATACACAGAATCCTTAGTTCTGAATCTGCCCTAGCCTGAGGGCCCACGAGGAACCCACCTTCTCCCAACACCCTCCCTCAGGACAATGCTATGAATGAGAAGCAAAAAAGGAGTACCCTCCAAATGAATGCCAGGACCCAAGGAAATCGAGAAATACTCAGCACTGTCCTTTTGATACCAAAAGCCCTACCCTAAAAAAACCAGCCCTGTGTTTGCCCCCACCTCCCTCTTTGAGTTCCAAAGGTACAGAAGCCTCTAATTTTGATCTTTTACAGAGCCAGTACCAGACATTTATTAGAAGAGGCCAAGCTTCAGGTTCTCATGGCAGTCCTCCCAATAGTGTAAAGGTTAATGTCCAAGAAATCTCACTGGGGCCTTAACCTGCAACCCACCCTACAGCATAAATTGCAGTGCCTTGGCCAATACTATAGCAGGTCTCGCTCTTCTCCCTCAGATATGGTGAAACAAAATGTCAACACCTTGGTTCAGTTCCATTCCGTGTCTACTTGCATTTCCCCTCAATATAATTTCCTGATTCTAAGGCAGCTCTCACTCCTTATTTTCCCCTAAAAGAGAGAAAACGGGCCAGCCTGGGGGCGTAAACCACTTAACCACAAGTTCACGTGCTCCACTTCGGTGGCCCAGGGTTTGCAGGTGTGGGTCCCCGGCACAGGCCCACGCACTGCTTATCAAGCCATGCTGTGGCAGCGCCCCCTATAAAGTAGAGGGAGATAGGCACGGATGTTAGCCCAGAGCCAATCTTCCTCAGCAAAAAGAGGAGGATTTGGCAACACGTTAAGCTCAAAAAAAGAGGGAAAACAAAGAGTAAATTCCTCTTATAATCAAAGGCTAATGCCCCCTAAAATGAATAATCAACAAGGTCTCAGTTCAAGTTTAATAGAAACTACAAAAGATCAAAAGTGATGCCCCACTACTGCACACATCAGTTGGCCTGCCCCGCAGCACAACTCAGGCCATTCCCTCCAGAGGAAGGAAGGCTGGCCTCCCCAACCCCTGCAGGAAAAGCCTGTCCTGTCCCATTATCATATGTGGGTTGAGTCTAAGGTCTTGTATTTTAAGCATGACAATAGTACAACAAAAGAAGTTTCGTTACGGCTGCCCACTGCAGCCTGGCCCTAAAATGGCCCAGTGCTCATTTCTGCTTAGAGAAATATTCTTTGCTCTTCTGGACATCAGGCTTGATGGTATCACTGCCAGGCTTCCAGCCAGCTGGGCACACTGCAAGAGAAAGATACTACTAATTAATAACCTGCTCAGTGGTGAGCTCTACTCTCCTCCCATGGACAAATGGATACCTCAAAACCAAATTTTAGCCCTAAAGAGCCTGAACACTCAGGCACCAAGAAGCCTACCCTATAGTTGGAGATCATTCAGCCTTTTAGTGGAAGGCTAACTACGAACATGTAATTTAATCCTCACCATAGCCCTAATACTATTATACCTAATTTATTCATGCAGCACTTGAAATTTAAAGAAATTAAGTAACAGCTTCAATTGTATACTTTGTTCTAAAAATAATTTGTCTAAGGCATATATGGCAAAATATTAAGATTTGTTAACAGTAGATAGGTAAATGGGTATTCATATGTTCTCTGTAATGTTATGCATGCTTCAAATACATCTTTTTAAAAATAAATATAAATGCTTCTCAACAAATGGTGCTGGAACAGCTGGATTTCCATATATAAAATGAGGTTGGAACCCTACTTCACACTATATACAAAAAATTAACTAAAAAATGGATCAACGCCCTAAATATAAGAGCTGAAACCATTAACTCTTTGAAGAAAATATAGGGAGGTAAAACTGCAAGACCTTGGATTTGAAAATGTATTCTTTGGTATGATACTGTAAGTAAAAGCAATAATAAAAAACAGATACACTGGACTTGATCAAAATTAAGAACTTTTGTACATCAAAGGACACTATCAAAAGAGTGAAGACAACCCACAGAATAGGAAAAAACATTTTCATTATTCATATTATCTGTTATCTGATAACAGATATATAAATATCTGCTTATATACAAATAAACCCAATTCAAAAATGGGCAAAGGACTTGAATAGACATTTTTCCAAAGAAGATACACAAATGGTTAATAAGCACATGAAAATATGCTCAGTTTCACTAGTCATTAGAAAACACATCAAAACCACAATGAGATACCACTTCACACCCACTAGGATGGCTCTAGTAAAAAAATAAAGTGTTGGGCCCCATGGCTTAGCGGTTAAGTGCACGCGCTCCGCTGCTGGCGGCCCGGGTTCGGATCCCGGGCGCGCACCGACGCACCGCTTCTCCGGCCATGCTGAGGCCGCGTCCCACATACAGCAACTAGAAGGCTGTGCAACTACGACATACAACTATCTACTGGTGCTTTGGGAGAAAATAAATAAAAAAAATTTATTAAAAAAAAAAAAAAATGCTCTAAAAAAAATGAAAATGGCCAAAAGGTGGAAACAATCCTGTGTCCATCAACAGATGGATGGATACACAAAATGTGGTATACAGAGTGGAATATTATTCAGCCTTAAAAAAAGAATTAAGTTCTGATACATCCTACAACATGGATGAACCTTGAGAAACTTGAAAACACAACACTAAGTGAAAGAAACCAAACATAAATGGACAAATGTATTATTTCACTTACAAGAAATATCTAGAATAGGCAAATTCATAGACACAGAAAATAGAAGTTACCAAGGGCTGAAGGGAAAGGGGAATGGGGAGTTTACTGCTTAATGTTTACAGCCTGTTTAGGATGATGAAAACGTTTGGGAAATGCATAGTGGTGATGGATGCACAACACTGTGAATGTAATTAATGCCACTAAATTGTACATGTAAAATGGCAAATTATGCTACATATATTACTACAATAAAAACTAATTAAAAAAAAACAACTTAAATGACTTGCCCTCATACCCAAGAGAAAAATAAGCTAAATAACTGACAAAGCTAGGACTGTAAACCCATTAACACTAAGCTGTTCTTCCCTCCGGCAGCCCTTCAGAGATCTGAAGGCAGCAACCAGTCTGCCTCCACAGTGTTCTTTAACTGGATAGCCTGAAGTACAAAGCACTAAGGACCTCCCCAGATGGCCCTGCTTGTTGCACTTAGCAACTGCCTTCTACCCCTTGGTAACCAAAGGTCTGAGCTTGACTCAAAATCACATATTTACACAGAAAGCATAGCCTTCAACCTTTCCCTACAATCTTAAGCTAGCAATGCTCCTTGGGCTAACCTGAGGAAAGTGAGGCAAAGAACAATCTCTGATTTTCCACTTCCATTTGCTATTTGTCTGCTACGAGACATGTAGTCACCCAAGTCCAGTAATGGAGCAGCAAAAGTCTCACTTGCTCAAGTGAGAGAAAGAAGTCACTTTTGGTCCAAGGATGTCACAGCCTCAGATGTTAGACTGCAACGAGCTGTCTGGGAACAAGGTATGGATGGAACAAGCATTAAATGGCAGACCCAGCTGCCATTACTTTCCTGAAATCTCCGTTAGATTGTTACACAGTTATTGGTTTTAGTTATTGGCACGAAAGGGTTAAAACACAGGTCCTAAGTATAAACAAGCAGCATGAAAGCAAAGACCAGGCCAGAGCCAGCCAGAAGTCTGGCAGTAGGTGCTAAAAGGGAACTGAAAAGATTCTCTATCTAGGAAGAAAACATAAAGCTTTAGAAGAACAGCCCAATTACAAATCATGACACAAATATAGGAGGAATAACGAACAAGAAAGAAGGACCTTGCCAACTTAGTCTCCTTGCCACTAAGGCCTCACAGTACTTAAGACCATACTAGCAACTAGTGACAGGACAGAAAGATTCACACTTGGATGTTTCACTCGTACCCAACAGTGTTGCTTTTTCAGAATCAATATGGAGCCCAGCAGAACTGGCTGAATCCCACATAAACCAGGTTTCAAGTGCAGCTGAAGTACCATGACTCTCCAAGGAGAAAACGACACCAGTCATGGTAACCTCAGTATGAGAGTACTAACTTACCCAACACAGAAGGCCCTAAACAATGACTTTTTCAGCATTGTAATTACCTAAAAAAACAGAAGGGCTTTGAATTTGGATCCCAGTTCCAACATTTATTATGAGTAAATGCTGTATTTCAATATTGGTTTATTGGTCCTTAAAAATAGGAATGTAGGATATACAAAAATCATTATGTTGTACACCTAAAATTAATGTTATGTCAATTACATCTCAATTAAAAAAAAAGAATGTAGGATTATTCGTCAAATAAACAACACATGTAAAGCACTTCATATACAGTGCTTGGTATTCATAGGCTCTCAAATGGTAACTGTCATATTATAGTATAAGCCATAAAGGGCTGCACCCAGAAAGCTGTGCCTGTTCTAGTGGGATGGGAAGCAGCAGAGACGAATAGAGTCTGAAGAAGCAAGCTTCAGAGAGTTATGAAAGCTTGGGTTCAAGAGTCTAGCCTATATATGCAAGGTCCTAGGAAAGTCCGGTAAAGGGCCGACTTTGCCACTCCCCAGCTCCTACCACTTTGTGCTGAACCTCACTCCCCACCAGGGGGCACTCTCAACAGCTCTCTGCTCCAATTCACCAGGGTGACAACCACACATGCTTCTGCAAGTGGTGCCTTCTGGTATCAATGCTCACCGATTCCTATTAGCCTTTCACTCTAGCCTAGCTAGCACTTTTGGGTCCCCCCAAATAGACACCACTAATACACTCTTAACAACTTCTATCTTCTTTAAATTGCAACCTCAGAGCTGAAATGGGCCTTAGGTAGTGCGGGGCCGGCCCCGTGGGTTAGGAGTTAAGTGCACGTGCTCCGTGCACTTAACTGGCGGTTCGGATCCTGGGCGTGCACCGACGCACTGCTTCTCCGGCCATGAGGTGGCGTCCCACATACAGCAACTAGAAGGATGTGCAACTATGACATACAACTATTTACTGGGGCTTTGGGGAGAAAAAGGGGAAAAAAAGGAGGAGGACTGGCAATAGATGTTAGCCCAGGGCTGATCCTCCTCACAAAAAAACAAAAAAAAGAAAGGTAGTCGGAACTATTTATATTCTAGAGAAAGAAAATAAGATGTAGTAAAACAAAAAATTTGTCCAAGTCCACCTGTACATTTGATCTGATATCAACAGCACTTGATCACAATTATCTTGTCCTCAATTACATTAAGCTTGGGGTGAGGGTCAAGATCTCCTTCCCCCACATACCCAGCACTTCCAGCCTCAGGAGCTAAATCCTTTAAACTCAGTTGGGCTAAGGTTGTCTCATTCCAGTAACAACTACATGGGGGGGGGGGGACAAAGTCAAAAAGCTACAGCCTTACAAAGTCAAAAGCTGGGATCAAGTAGTTCAGTACTTTATCACAACACTGCAATGAGAATACATAGAAAAGGGCCAGCCCCGGTAGCCTAGTGGTTAAGTTCGGCGTGCTCTGCTTCAGTGGCCCAGGTTCAGTCCCTGGGTGCAGACCTACGCCACTAGTCTGTCGGTGGCCATGCTGTGGTGTCAGCTCACATACAAAAAAAAGGAAGACTGGCAGTGGATGTTAACTCAGGGCGAATCTTCCTCAGCAAAAAAAAAAAAAAACAATATATAAAGAGAGAAGTACTAGTGGTGGAGTAATAGGAAAAGAAGGGCCTACACTCTAACAAATGCTAGATAAACACCGTTAAGTTGAATCTGCTCAGTCATGTTTAGATTTTACAAGGACAGACTCACAAAAACATTATCTTTGACCCCGAAACTTCTAATGAAGAACCTTGACATTTCATCTAGAAACCTTCTAGCCCTAACCCTTACCTCTCCTTAAGTTTTTACATTACACATTTATATAATTTAGTATTTGGTGACTAATTCTTACAAACACAGCAACCGCATTGTACAACAGTATGGGTTTTTAAAAGATAGAACTGTGTATTAGCTCTATCTGCCTATTGTCTTTGGTAAGTTATCTTAGTCCTATCTTTATTTTCTAAATTTCAAAACTGGTCATATATTATCGTTATCTTTTAAAACCCCAATAAAACAAATATGGACTATAGGAATTAAGCTCTTCTCCCAATAAACACTTGTCAAGGATGGCATGTTTTATCTCTGGATGTGACCGTTAACCCGTTTGTTTTACCTTTATACTCCTATGAGATCCTCCTACGCTCCTTTAATAAGTTAAATCTGCAGCAGTGAGTGATTCTAAATGAGCAGGGCAGAAGCTGGGAATATCCAGTTGGAACAAAAAGCCTTTATATTCTCCTCCCTGAGCTTTTCCATCACCCCACACCCCCAACAACCCACTATAATCCAGAGACTTCAATTTATTGAAAAGATATAATCACTCTTTTCTTACTGAGTAGACTTAGTTCCTACCCACCACCATTCTGTTTTCCTGCCACCAGGCAGATTGGCTTACCTTCCCCATGTTTGTCAGTGAACTGGAAGGCCTGAACTAGTCTCAGAGTCTCATCCACTGAGCGGCCAACAGGGAGGTCATTTACAGTTATCTGCCGAAGGATACCTTTATCATCAATGATAAAGAGGCCCCTGGGAAGAAGAGATTGAAGGTTTGAGGGAGGCAATACAGGTTTAGAAACTGCTTTGTTAGAACAGAAAAGTAATGAAAATAGAAATGGGCTGGTTTCCCAGACTTGCACTGTCCTTGCCCTTAGCGAGGAGGCCCCTGCATAAAAAATGAAATGAGACCATCATGCTGTATAAACTTCCACAGTGATGCCTGTCAATTATTTCTCAACAAAACTGGGGGAAAAGAAGAATGAATTGAGAATGGAGTCTCTACAGATCAGGGCTCTATCTCTCTCCAAATCAAAGGCCCTCAGCCAATCATATAATTCTCCTGATGAATGTCAGCCCCCCAAGCAGGTACATACCTGAACGAGATGCCTTCATCAGCCTTTAAGACGCCATAGTCCTGAGCAATGGTGCGCTTTGGGTCTGATACCAAGGGAATGTTCATGGATCCCAGTCCTCCTTGTTTTTTGGGTGTGTTGATCCTACAGCAAAAACCACACATACAATCACATTCAAATCCTTGTGTAGGGCCGGCCCTATGGCTTAGCGGTTAAGTATGCATGCTCTGCTGCTGGCAGCCCGGGTTCAGATCCCGGGCACGCACTGATGCACCGCTTCTCCGGCCGTGCTGAGGCCGCGTCCCACATACAGCAACTAGAAGGATGTGCAGCTATGACATACAACTATGTACTGGGGCTTTGGGGGGAAAAAAAAATAAATAAAATTATTTAAAAAAAAAAATCCTTGTGTAGCAAAAGTACTAACTATATTCCTTCCCCTTTTCCAACATTCCTAATCTAACTTCCCCAAAAAACTAAAAACTTTTTCCAGCAGTAAAGTGAATGACAGTTAAGGTCACCAGAGTACACTCAGCTGCAACCCAAGCTGCTTTTCCTCTGCTGCCAGATAATAAGAGAGCAACAAGAGAAGTCAGAGCCTTTGCACTCCCCTTTCCTGAGGAGCCAGAAGCCAATACTTGAGAAACTCTACTGCCAAAGCCTCCTAGTCCCAGTTGCTGCTTAATTAAACAGTCCATATGCCAAATGAACCAAAAGATTTACCACGCCAGATGACAGAAGTGAGAATCCACAGAAGCACCAATCACTTGGCAGTTGAGTTTCTTAAATTCTTCTGCCCTATCACTGAAAGCAATGATTTCCGTGGGGCACACAAAGGTGAAGTCGAGAGGGTAAAAGAAGAACACAACATATTTTCCTGGAGGGGAATAAAACAGTTTCAAGTTAGCCTTCGAAACAGATTTCCTTGCTTTAGAGAGAATGAAAACCTAAGGACATTTTCCTATGGAAAACAGAAGCCATTTGAGGTTGATGGCAGACATAACAACTGCTAAATGCCAAGATGCTCAACATGGATGTCTCTTTTAGCAGCTACTTTCAGAACCTCTTGCAGCAGAAGGGCCTGCATGAAAACAAGTTCCTTCCAGTTCCATGCTTTATTTTCCTGCTTCCATAGTAGCTGCCAACTACAGAACAAACACTGTTCAGTCTGATTTTGATCTTCTGTGGGTAGGTAAAATTAGCACCAACACCAAATTCCCTATTGAAGAAAAGCAAAAGCAAGGATGCAATTATCTACTGGATAGCCTAACGGCAATGCTTACAATCAGTGCCCAGAAAGAGCTGAATTGCTGGATTCTCTGCTACAGGCACTAAGAGACCAACAAGAAATCAGAAAGTCACTCAGATTACCAAATGAAGTAGATCTTCAACTGGCCAGGCAGCCTCTCACCATACCTAATGGGTTAAGCTATTGGAACAATTCCAAATATTCATTTATTTCCAGGTAGCAGCCACGTTTGAAAGTCAAAACAAGCTACTCCTTTTCACACTCACTTTGAAAACCAAATCACTAGAAACTTACTCATCTAAATAACCTCTCCAGGGCTTTGCCTAACAAGCACTTTGAAGCCTCAGCAGGTCAAGCCCTGGAGGGCAGAGAGCAGCTCTTCCTAAACCTCGTGCTTTTACCCTTGAGCCAGGGTCACCTCTCTGTGGTGATACTTACCTTGTTTGAGAGGAGCTTCCCTCCATAGGGCCCCACTTACCCGTTCTTATTCCAACCAAGGAGTGTGATGTGTTAGGAAACCTAGTCACTCGTCCTACCCAAAAGCAGACTGCACGAACTGAATACTATACCACTAAGAAAGGTATACTTGAGGGGCCAGCCCGGTGGCTTAGCAGTTAAGTGTGCGCGCTCTGCTGCTGGCGGCCCGGGTTCGGATCCCAGGCGCGCACCGACGCACTGCTTCCCCGGCTATGCTGAGGCCACGTCCCACATACAGAAACTAGAAGGATGTGCAACTAGACATAGAACTATCTACTGGGGCTTTGGGGGAAAAAAAAAAAAAAAAGGAGGAGGATTGGCAATAGATGTTAGCTCAGGGCCGGTCTTTCTCAGCAAAAAGAGGAGGATTAGCATGGATGTTAGCTCAGGGCTGATCCTCCTCACAAAAAAATAAATAAATAAATAAATAAAAGTAAATAAAAAAAAGAGAAAGGTATACTTGACATCTGAGCTTCAAGTTTGCATTCCAAGGAATCAATATCCTCAATTGTCCCACAAGACCTAGCTGCTCCAGGAACGCAAGGTAAAGAAAGGAAGAACTTCATTAGAACTTGCCAAGTGTCTGCATGAAACTAACAGAAAGAATAGTTGTTCCAACTGTGACATCAACTCTTCCTTGTGGGCAAAACAGTCAAGACGCTCTGCCTAATAATACAGCAGCTGTGACACACACAGTTCACAAACTGAACTGAAAATGCAGTGTCACAGCTCCAAAGACTTGAGCTCTGAGACTTTAAATCGTTGAAGGCCTCTTACAAAAAGATCATGAGAATATCATCAATAATACAATTGAAGAGGAATACTGAGAAAATAATTGAGCTAATATATCCAGGCATAATGAAGCATGTGCTTTCTCCAAAAGTAGTCTGGACCTAGGATATCTACCCTGTGATCACTGTTGATAATCACCACTTCACTTCAACATGAAGGCAACAGCCTCCTACCCTTAAAGTCCTTGACCTGGAAAATACAAATCATTCTGTAATCAAACATAACAGAGACACAAAAATTGAACAAGCCATCCCTAGATTGTAAAATAATTCCATTTTAATGAACCTAATGTAATTACTCTTACCTTTGTAGTCAGACAGGCTGATATCTTTGAACTGACCATCTGGCATAACAGCCGTGGCTTTGAAGTTGGGGGCAGGGTGCCCAATTCTGGCATTTCCTGAAGACATCTTGCTATCAGCTAAAAAAGATAAAAGAGAAAACAAATTATAAGCAAGGGGGCCAGCCCAGGGGTATAGTGGTAAAGTTCATGCTCTGCTTCAGCAGCCCGGGGTCCACGGGTTCGGATCCCCGGTGCAGACCTATGCACTGCTCATCAAGCCATGCTTTGGCAGTGACCCACACACAAAACAGAGGAAAACTGGCAACAGATGGTAGCTCAGGGTGAATCCTCCTCAGCAAAAAAAACAAAGAAAAAGAAAAAAAAAGGAGCAACTCTTACTTTCCTAGATAACCAACACCCTCCATCTACTTAGAAATTTAGCTGTAGAGCTAGCCCCATGGCTTATCGGTTAAGTGTGCGCGCTCCGCTACTGGCGGCAGGGTTTGGATCCCGGGCGCGCACCACTTCTCCAGCTGGGGCCGCGGCCCACATACAGCAACTAGAAGGATGTGCAACTATGACATACAACTATCTACTGGGGCTTTAGGGAAAAAAAGAAAAGGAGGAGGATTGGCAATAGATGTTAGCTCAGAGCCGGTCTTCCTCAGCAAAAAGAGGAGGATGAGCATGGATGCTAGCTCAGGGCTGATCTTCCTCACAAAAAAAAAAAAAAGGAAAGAAAAGAAACTTAGCTGTAGAATAAAGTGGTCTGGAATACGTGACTTCCATATTAGTAAGAAGCCTAAGCTGAGCTTTCCAACTTTTGAAACAAAAACAGATTTTACACGGCTCTGAATCTCAGCTTTTGTTTTCATTTAAAAACGGCAATTTCTTTATAAAGTAACCTCTATTACTTTTCCCGAACCGTCATTCGTGCAATGGCATTTTCTTCCGTATTTTCACTATACAGAAGGGGGGGGCGCGGGCAGACAGACGACACACCGACAACTCTCAAACCCCAACGCACAATGCCACGAACACTGAGGGCCTGACCCCCTGTAGTAGTCATGTTCCCCTTTCCCGGGACCGTGCCTCCATCTTCCTTCATAATGTGGGAGGCACCCTTGATCTTTCTGCAGGTAGACATGCGCCAGAGCACAAACTCTAAAGCCAATCCCAACTCTCTGAGAGGCAAGACTAAGATTCTGGCATCTGCTCAATTTCAAATCTTTAGGTGTTGTGTTCAAGCCCTACAAGCGTTTCAAAAATGAGTTTCTGACCTCGGGGCCAAGATCCTGTGGCAATAATACGTAAAAGAACTGATTTATTACTAAAAAGCAATCTTGCACTGGATTCACCAGGTCAACACCAAGATAAGGAGTTAACATTTAACCCAGTAAGCTATCGGTTTGAAAGCTCCAAGAAGCTAACGTTCCAA